>NC_092777.1:39690709-40890709 GCF_047496795.1 Chiloscyllium punctatum
CTTTAGCATGGCCGATTCAGGGGATTTACGGGGCACGCCAAAAGTGAATGAATCTGGCATCAACATCACAGTTGTAACTGAATCATACAGATACATTCACAAAATTTCACTAATAGTCTGACATAATGTGATTTTAAAAATTTTGACATTTACCATTGTTACTTTCGAAGTGAAGTGTTGGTTGGCTGTAATGGTGCTGAAGTCTCACGGTGTAGATGCTCTTTTCAGATTTATCTGTCTTTCAACAAGCAACTGTCCACACATTTTGACAGACTTGCCAAGATGACCAAAGTGTGTAACTCTACAATATTTACCATCCATCAAGTAAATTTTGCACAGTACAGAAAACAGAAATTCACGTTTGGTAATTTTGCAAGAGCATCAAACTGAGCAAACCAGGAAAATAAGATCATCCAGAAATATTAATATTAACTTTGAGTACAAAACTATGTCAGTTGATTTGTAAGAAATTAAAACCGGAGACCTGGCAGGCCGCATAAACAAAATTGGTTTTCAATTCTTGACCTTTTTTGACGTGGTCCATATCCAGCCTCAACTTAACGAAGGAGGAAGTAAAACCATCTGAGATCAGCAAATGGTTGCGCATAAGTGCTTTGTATTAGAGTAAGAGAATGAAAAACATGCTAGCAGATAATTGAGCAATAAAGAACTGTCTGTTTGAGTGGCAATACAAAAGTTACAAAGCAGACAAACACATATAGATGGAAAAAGAAAGGGAGAAAATGAAATTTACTCTGAGGTAATTAGTGAGTTATTTAAGTCAATTGTATAATTAAAATAACTTGCTGAACACTGTGGATTGCCTTAACTGTGGTATGATTCTAATATGACAATATTTCCATCAAATTACTGTGAGTTATATTTATTTATTAGGGCCAGTTGCTCTCCTGAAGAGAAAAACAGAGGAGATTTTAATCTAAATCGCACAGTCAGGACTTTTGGGGTCACATATGAACTTTGAATCAAGAGGTCCAGGTTCAAGTCCCACCTGTTCCAGAGATGTGTAAAAACACCTCTGAACAGGTTGATGAGACAATTAGATTAAATTTTAAAAAATACTATAACACATGAGCCATAACTGGAACTACATCTGTGATTGTGGCATACTGATATCAATTGCACCTGAGTTTTGGCTATTTTGTGTACTTTGGTAACATGTATAGCATTTTACAAAGGCTGGTACTCAGCTTCAAATGTAGTCTACATTTGTAATTCAACATTATGAATAAACATAAATGATGAAAAGCATGGTTTGGATTAAACAGATGAATGGCAATGAACAACTAGCTTTGAAAATGTTATTTTAAAGTCCAGTTTGTGTGTGCTCTTCCCCTTTAATTAATTTACTGTAATTTAATTGATTATTATGCAAATGATTGATTTTATTTATTGGAAAATGCTGCATGCCAATTATAAATCATGTGCACCAGTACAGATCACACAAAACAATGGAACTTTTGCATTTCCAAAATGACAGATCTGTGATCTTTACATCTCGCATCATAATTGAATTTAGAGAAGGGAAAATGATAGTGATAGGCTATTGATACTATCTTCACTTTAAATGGAGCAAAAGCATCAGCAGAAACCGCTGCAATGCCAAAGAAATCTGGGTCCTCTTCAGATGAGAAGTTAACCTGAGGTCCCCTCTGCTCATGTGACACTACAAGGATTACTTCTGCAGTACTTTTCAAAGAAGTGCAGGGCTTTTAAAGTGGCTGACAAAGGCAACTAGCGCCATCAATAAATTTGGTCATATGCACGACACAACAGTTGCTAACTGCCCTGCCACCCCAACGGTATTCATCTTGTAGTTTGTGGAGTCGTGTGTTTTTGCAAAATGGTTGTAATGATTGATTGCATAGCCATCATTTCTCCTCAGTAACAGTTAATTGTGTGAAGCAATTTGAGACTTTTCAACATTTAAAATTTTGTGTACCTAAAGGCAAAGTTATTGTAGTTCGACATTGAAGAGAGATGACTGGTGGTGGTTTCACCTGAGGGTCACCATGTCTCTGGTAAGGGGAGAGCTTTAGACAGAGAGTACTTCATGGTAACCTCAGCTGTTGTGGGAATTGAAACCACACTGTTGGTATCACTCTGTATCACAAACTGGCTGTCCAGCCAACTGAGCTAACTGACCTCCATTAATTAAATGAATCACTCTTCAATGAACAGTCATTTTCGGTTCCACTATTTTAGTATGCAAAAGAGCATACTTATTTTCCCTAGAATACATGGCTATGTATAGATAAAGTCAATATTGGTCATCATTCTAAGACGAACAAAATGTCATCACTGCAATTAAATGATGATCTGATTGTACCCACTTGGTAATTATCTGTGAAATGTTTGATTATGGATTCCAGATTGTCCATTTCAAATCCATTGAATGTAACACAGTCCGCCCTTTGTAGAGTTAGATCCTCTAGCTAGGATTCCAAACTACAACATTCCAGCATCTAGCATGTGTAATCATTTTCTCAAAGGTATATTTATCACAAGAGGAAAACGTTCTATTCACACTAAAGCATAAGCATTAGTGAAAGCCAGATGGATAGACCTTCAAAAAATTCATGAAAGCAACAGCCCATAATCCTGAAGCTCGTCTTATTTGTTGTCAGTATCTTTCCATATATAAAAGATGATACAAATACAGCAAACAATCCATTTCAAACGTGCTGGCTTCATATTGTACACTTTCAGTCATTGCAGAAGGGCCAGTCCTTGGGACGTGCCATGTGTGCCTCACATGAAATTATCAAATGTCTCAGTGTGTTGTTGTTTTTGGCATTTGCATCTGTAGACAAGACCATTGTGTTGGTGCACACTACCACACAGGATGTGACACAAGTTTCCTCTGTCAACAGCTAGTAATTCCTGGGTAGAATGATCAATGGTTAGGGTCATCCTGTCACATTTACAGGACACTTGAAGGTGAGCTTTGGACATCCCACTAGTCACTTGCTTCTGGCTAAATCACCTTGCGTGAGAATCTCAGGATCCACCTTACAGATATATCTCTGTTTGAGGCTATGTCTGTTTGATTAGTGTGAACTCTGCCTTTGTAAGGTATACCACATCTGTAATTTGAGTGTGCCCGTATGCACAGATTTTCAATACTGATGACAGCATTGCTATTGTCAGTCTGGAGACTACTCTCAAGCCTTCTCACGTTGTTTCTTAGCTTTTCACCATTCACTAAATGTTGCTGTTTCTTCTTAGGTTAGATCCACTGAGTTTAAGTCCAATCTTGAAAGCAAGTGGCCAACCAGCTTGTCAAATGGCTGCTCATGCCTTCATTTCAATAATTTCTATTCCTCTGTTTTCAGTGTTTCGAAAAACACTGTGATATGTAATTGCTTGACACCTTCCCCAAATGATGTCTGTTAAAGTGTTTTAACAATTGGAGGCAAAGAGCTAATTTGGTAATGAGCACACGAATGAGACAAGTCATTTTTTTTATCATGGTATCGGAGAGAGATGGTGATGATGAATGATGCAGAATTATATGATGAAAGGGCTGAAGTTAGAGAAATGGCATTGATAAAAGTGCTAGCATTAGTAACAATGAATTGCAAGTAGGTATTGTGGTGTTATTTTGGTTATTATTGTGGTATATCTGAAATAAATTAGGAGAAAGTGAGGACTGCAGATGCTGGAGATCAGAGCTGAAAAATGTGTTGCTGGAAAAGCGCAGGAGAATCGACATTTCGGGCATAAGCCCTTCTTCAGGAAAGAGGAAGGTGTGCCAAGCAGGCTAAGATAAAAGGTAGGGAGGAGGGACTTGGGGGAGGGGTGTTGGGAATGCGATAGATGGAAGAAGGTTAAGGTGAGGGTGATAGTCCTGTTGCGCTTTTCCAGCAACACATTTTTCAGCTCAGTATCTGATATAAATGTTAATTGGTGATTTTTAAAATCATTTTTAATCCTTCTACTTTTTTTAATGTGATTCTTCATATTCTAAGTCATCCTTTCTCCGATCATCTGAAAGATTAGTTGTAGTTCCCACAGAAGCCCATTTGGGCATATGGCCTTCAATCTGCTCTTGTTGATTTAGGTGCATGGCAGCACCAAGTGTCATGGTCTTGAGCAAAAGGTCATCACACTGTTTGAGCAATGGGTCAAACTTTAGGCACCATTTCAATTTATACAGATAAATGAGTTCTGCTACAGTACAGAATTTCCAAACTAAACAACAGATTTTCTTACTGAAATTAATTATGAACACATTGTATTGTGTCATCTAGGCAGTGCTCTTTGTATGAAGTGTGCTTAACCCCATTCTGTTTCTTGCTTTTATCAAAACTGTCGTTGTTTTGATGATAACACCTTGTAATGAATGGCTAACTCTTTCAATGTAGGACAAATGGCAAGCAAATTGCTGCAGGCAAATATAAATAGAATTGGACAAATAACAGCAAGTGTGGAATCTTCCATCCTGAGAAGAACAAGTCATTCCTTTTTGACTGTGATATTGATTGTGTTGCTTTCTAATCACCTCTATTCTATTTGGTCAGCAAATTCTATTGCAATGCAATTGTCAGTTCCTTGGCTTAGCATTTCTACATTTGATCTATACTATGGTAAATGTGATGAAGGTACTTGAAATTGAAGAACAAGAATCTTGCAGGACTTTGACACCACTCATTATTATCAGTAACTTCAGTGTTCAATAAAGGCAGTACCCACATGGTTTCTTCTTATATGCTGCTTTGCAGTTTGCAGGTAAAGAATAGCTTTTACCATTCAAACCAGTGCAGACCAGTCAATGTGATGAGGGTAAGCTGTCTCCCTTCTAAATGCAGCCAGCCTTCTCAGACTGCAGACATATAAGTTGGATCTGTTTCATAGCTATGAAATTATAACTTCAGTATTATCCAACAAGTTGCCAGGGCTTAAAGTAGACTTTCAGAATGTTTATAACATGTTGTACATCAATTCTGACAGCTCAGAAATTTTGCTTGGCATATCCTGGCAGATGCTACACACAGTAGCCTGGATTTCTCTCTTCATAACAATGTAGCATCAGCCAGTATTTTGTCAATTAGCTGCCCAGCATCAGTAAAAAGCTTTCTGTTTGCTCCCTACTGATATCCCTTGGAAATATACTGGCTTGATGATCTGGCACATTTTGGGGTGGGATGAATCCAAGACAATTGAATCTCCCTCTTCAAATTAGCGGTTGTTTCACTTAAATATTAATTTGGTTTGTGTCAGTCTGACATGCCTTTTCCTATTGTATTGGTACACAGTACGTCCATGGAAATGAGTTAAGTAAAACAAAGAGCTGCGGATGCTTGAAATCTGAAACAAAAGCAGAAAATGTTGGCAAAACGCAGGTGGTCTGGCAGCCTCTGTGGAGAGAAAACAGAGTTAGTGTTTCAAGGGTCACTGGACTTGAATCATGAACTCTGCTTTCTCTCCACAGATGCATGGAAATGAGTTGTTGTCCAGCAGTAAACACTCTAGATAAGGGAAGACCGAAAAGAAAGGTCAGGGTCTTTCAGGCACCTTTTTGCCAGCTTTTTTCTCATTGCTGGATTTTCCAATGGAATCCCCTTTCCAAGCCTAGTTATACCAGGAAAAGGGCCACATGCTGAGAAAGGATGGCAGATCTGAAGCCACATAAATGTTTTGTACTTACCTGCACATATCTGGAGACAGTTGTAAAAATACTTTGTGTTGCCGGACAATCAGTGGCTGATAGAGGCTCCTCTCACTAAAGGAATTTGTAAAGTGGGAAACATTCACTTGAAAAGATGACATATTCAGTTGTACTGGATGAAGAAAGCCAAGGCAAGGTGATTAATAGCTAGTGCCACCTGCTAAGCTGTACCTGCAAAGGTACTTAGTAACCTGAGCTGGCAAACCCATGTAGAAATGGCACACAAAAAATGTCTTCTCAGGAACACCAAAGAAGCAGATGGAGGAAGTAAGATTCCATCCATTGCAAGGTTACCTGCACTTACCATACAACATAGGACTGGCACAGCCAGTGACAGTAATGGTCAGCTATGGCCTGAATCTGCCTTGTAGATCTGGTGCAATGCTGAACAGTGGAGACGGCACTATGGATTGGTAGGAGAGGGCAACACTTTTCACAAGCAGCTCTTGTAACATCTGCTTTAGTATTCATTAAATGATTTGGTGGGAGGAGGGGGTGCTGGTTGGTGGGGGAGCTCAATCCCATGCACTTTGTACCTTATTAAATGATGGGTTGATGTAACTTCTCTCTATAAGGTTCAGGAATCCTGTCCTTTTATTGTGACATGTCCCCTTTAATAGTTTCCATCTGTTTTGATTTCTCATGTTGCCGCTCCAACTGTTAGTTTGCTCTTCAGACCTATCCAAATGTACACTTGAAGCCACACTGGTGAACTAGCCAAGTTATAATCCACAAAGCAGTGAATTTGAATGAGGTATTGGATGTCATAGAGCTAAATTGTGTGAAAGGTTTTGATCCAGATGTGGAATAAATGATAAAGTATTAGGCATTGCTGAAAGATGAGCAGCAAAGTCTGTTGGTGCGTGAGAAGGTGCCTGAAGGGAAACCTGTTGCCAGTAGTGTCTCACAGAAATTAATGTAGGGGCTGCTGCTGTTAATTTTCTAACACATAATTAGTAAGCAGAATATTGTCCAATGTGTCCAGGTTTGCCTATAACACCAGATTGAATGTAGTGACCAGATGTAGCCAAAAAAAAAATTGTGAACATTTGATGGCTGGATCAATGGGCAAAGAGGTGGCAGATGGTATTCAATACTGATAAGTGCCATCATGAGATTAGGTAGTAAAGTAAAAATGAGAAAAACTTATTAAAGGGTAAAATGTTTGAGATTACAGCACAAAATCAATATTGGATTTGGTGGAGTGCTTCCAGGATTGAAGAATGCAAATAAAAGTTATAGATATACAGTTGTAGATTGTGACTTTTAATCCAAAGGGGTAGTGTTGTGTATCCTTCCTTTGTAAGGCTACATTTTCAACATTCAATTTTAATATTATTTATTGCCAGAGAGATACGATGCTATTGGCACAAGCACAGAATGGGACAGTTAGGCTGATTTGTAAACTTAGAGGCCTGAATTAGAAGGAAGGGATTCTATATCTTGACCTTCAAATTTGGGGGAAAAAAAGTGTAAGGGAGATTTTATTTAAGTTTTCAATTTTGACAAACGCAAAGAATTTGAAACCAGAAAGTTTATCTGTGAGGAACAGGGTTTAAGGACAGAAGGCAAAGAGATCCTTAGGGTTGTGCAGGATTTTTCAGTCTCTGGACTCCAATTGAATCAGTTTACTTATTAATGGATTACAAAGGTGCACAATTCTTTGATTTCTGTCTTTAAAAATACACATTGAAATTGAAATTCTTTTATTGGGTGATATAATTCCTGACAGCATTATATGAATTTTGAATTAAAGTTGTGAAAATATCTGATTTAATGATTCATATGTTTTAGGAACATAGTATTCAGTTGGGGGTGTTGAAGTTTTAAACATAAGATAGTTATGGTGTGGAAGGTTGCTAAACAAACTTAATAATTGCAATTTAGAGAGTGATCTGTGTTTATGAAATAAGGTTTGAGTCAGATGTGGGAAAACATTAAACAATTAATGACATCTTTCTGAGAATCTTGATGGAGATTAGACATCTACATCTATTAAGCAATTTAAATTATTTGTGTGATTCTCCAAATCAAGGAAATGTTAGAAAGCAACTGGTAAAGAAGAGAATGCCTTCAGGTATATGTACTTTCAAATCAAAGGACATGTTTTGCAATGTGATATTAGTTTAAATCTCCATCTGGGTGGTGATAGTTTGCAGAAAACTAACCTTTTGTTTTGGATTTATCCATGTGATTTTTTTTCCGCCAGAAACCAGGCAGTTTGCATCTGAAGCTGGAATATCTTGGAAATGAGCAGAGCGCAAATTGTGCCAGGAGCTGTAGACTAGAAGCCAAAAGGCTTTGAAGCCCATACTTGAGTTGAAGTGTCCACAATCATGAGGAGGACTAGGGGAATTAGAGAGTTGCTTGGACCAATACTAGTGGAATGACTCCAAGATACCTTATTCCTCAGAAAATAACAGTAACATTGAAGTGAATTCCTGAGACCTGTGACATGCCTTCGTTTGGTCCCAGAAGAATTGAAGGAACACTCAAGTTCCTGTAATGAATAAGGGAACTCTTGGATGGAAATAAAAGTACTATTTAGGAGTAATCCATGGGCTTAAAGAATAAGTATGAAATAAAGTGCTAAAGCAAGTTTTGAGAAGATTTGTAGCTCAGGTTGAGGTTCTGGATGTCGGTTTGCTCACTGAGCTGGAAGATTCCTTTCAGCTCAGTGAGCAAACCTACATCCATAAAGAGTTAAAATACTAGCTCTTGCTTTATTTAATTTTTAGACAGCAAAAGCTTTTGTTTAAAACATAAAACTTAGTGGCATTTATCTTTCAGTTAAGAACTAGGAGCCCATTTTATTTTTTACAAATTAATGGTGATTCCTTAAGATCATAGCACAAAAGAATATGTGCAAAATGGCCGTTTTTCTCAATTCTGCTGACTTTCAAATGTGAATGCATATTTGCAAAATCAAAAACATGAGAACATGCTACGTAGAACAACTGAATAGTAAAGCAGTCCTTGACCCCATATCATCTGATAATAAAGGAGATTTTCGTCAAACAGTTTTCCCAAACATTGCACATTTTCTCTGAGGTGAAATCAAAGCCTAACTGCCTATGTCATTACGGAGGTATCACTTGACTATGGTTATCTTCAGTTAAACATTTTAAAATTTCTGCTGTGAATTCAGAAATACTGTCATCTCTCTTCCACTCCGTCAGCATTCTATTCTGACTCTTCTTCTCAGATGATGCATGCTCTGACAATACATTATTAATCTGAGCAATCTGAATCAAGAATATGCAGTGTATCCTTTGGAAAGTAAAGATCCTTCTCTGATATTATTCCTCATTCAAAGGTAACTTTGGAGACCAATACTGCTTTCAAATAAATCTTTATAATGAGACATAAGAACAGTTTGAAAATAATAAGTGTTATCAGCTTGTTGTCCTTACGGTCATTTTTGACATTTTGGCAGCATTGAGCTGTTGTCTTGAAAACAAACTGCAGTTCATGTTGTATGGGTGCGTGCACAGTGCTGTTGGGAAGGGACTTGCTGGATCTGTCCGTGCTCTATTCAGCATGATAACCCAACACAATAGAGGGTTTCCATGATGTGAAGTGGGATTTTGTCTCTGCCAGAACTGTGCAGTAGCCACTCCTATTGATACTGTCATGGATAGATGCATTTATATCAGGTAGATGGATGATGGCAGTATTTCTGAAATCACAGCAAAATTTAAAAAAAAATGTTTAACTGAAGATAACTACAGTCAAGTGATTCTTTCATGAGGAGGTCAAGTACATTTTTCCCTTTTGCTGTTCCCCACCATCTAATGTAGGCCCAGTCGAGCAGTCTTTAGGCCTCATCCAACTCAGTCACTCATGGTAATACCAAGATACTTGTGGTGATAGACATTCATTGAAATTCCCCAGAGTACAATCTGTGCCCTTCCCAACCTCATGGCATCCTCCAAATAGAGGAGAACTGACTCATCAGCTGAGAGGAAAGGTGAGTGGCTGTAGATAGCACCTTGCAAGAGTTATCTTTGTCCATTTTTGATCAGATTTTATGACACCTCATGAGGTCTAGAGTCAATGTTGAGAACTCTCATGTCCACTCCCTGTCTACAATATGCCACTATATTTGCCCTTCATTCGATTTTGTATTGTGCATTCCTTTTAGCAGGCTGTTAGCAGTTTGATGCAGCTGAGTGGTTTGCTGGGTTATTTCAGAGAGCATGTAAGAGTTCCATGTAGCCTAGACCAGGTGAAGTTGTCAAATTATCTTTCCCCAAGGGACACTGTTGAACCAAGTAGATTTTACAGCAATTGACAGTGGCTCCATTCCTTATCAGTACACCAGCTATTAATATCAGATTTATTAGTTGAATTCAAATTTCTCCAGTTGGCTGTGTTGGGATTTAATTCCATTTTCCCAGACCATTGGTCTGAGTCTCTGGATTAGTAATCCAGTGACATTACAACTATGCCACCATATCCTCTCATCTATTAACTAGCACTTCCATATTAGGCCCACATGAGTATACATCCTGGGAATAACAATTTCAGTTCCCAAGTGGTGAAAAAGAGGGCAAAATAAAAGCCCCTAAAGTTTAATGGTAGAATATAGGTGCAAAAGAAGGCAGAATGTAAAACATGTAGGATTGAAAGTAAGCCAAATCTATTGTAAAGACAGGTTCAAATGGTCTTGTTTAATTTGTTCCTATCCTGTTTATCCATTGATGAAAAAGTTAACAAATAAATAGTTGGGAAACCTCAGACACTGACAAGACATGAGCTTAAGTAGTTTTTAGTTTTGTTGCACAATTAAATGTACAGGTCTCAAAACAAACCTTTGTGTATCTACAGAAACATTGCCCCAATTAGATGGCACAGTTCATGTTAGTGGTTCAGAAGAAAGTAAAACAGGTATGCTTTGTAATTTTTAAACAACGAAATATTATTTTTGTGCAACTGATTATCAGAAGGTGGTCACACAGAAAATCATGGTATGCTTTCATAAATGGTTGTGAATTTCCATTTATGAAAGAAGTGGAAGATGTTTAAGTCCAAGATCATGATCAGAAAACTTTTGGGTTGTATGGGGGAGTAGACTAGATGCACCAAAACATTACCATTTTACTCTGCTACCAAGCTACATTTGTGCAGGTGCCTGTCAATATGCATTTGGTTTATTGTAATACCACATCTTTCTGAATCTCCCTTCTCAAGCATCTTCCTCTAGAATTTATTATTACTTTAACATTGTTGATATTAGAATCCATCTAAGGTAATTCTTTTTCTTCTTGCTAGCCTGGTCACTTATTATAACTTATAAAGAAGAAATTCCAGGATTTGGTTACTTTGCCTCACTTCTACTACTGTGTTGCTGGTGCAGCTGATCTCCAGCTGCATCCCAATTACTGAACAACAGGACCACTAGAGGGCAGAAGAAATGCATGTTCACTCAGTCAGGGGGACGTTTACAAATACATATGTGATTCGACTTTTTTTTTAATTGAAGAGGTTCCAATACGTGCCCTGTCCATGCTCAATACAGGATACACATCAGGGACTGGGGCTTCTTGTAAAATTAAGCATCTGAGATTTGAGGTATTGGATGGCATGAGTGGTTGATTTAACTGAGTGGAAATACACACAAACACACACGCATACATATAATGTTTTCAAATGTGGAGCAACCCTTTAGGCATGAATATGGTTAGAGGTCAAAGCATAGCACTGACTGTGATCATGTGGCGTGATCCTGCATTACCAGAGGAGGAGCTTGAAAACAATCAGCATTTTTGACATGTATTCAATATATAGCTTCTGTAACAAAGTATAGGTGACACAACAGCCAAAATATGACAAAGGCTGCCAATTAACAATATAAATCTAACATGAAACAAATAAGGATCACTCTGTAATATTTAGTTTGGTGTGAACATTAAACTTTATATTTTTTGTTTCCTATATAAGTGCTTTTAAACCTGCAGTAAATTTCTATTATTCACTGTTTCTGTTTCAGAACTTAATTTTCGCTTTCATCGTGACATTTTTTGTATTATATGTTCAAGGCCGATTTGCAACAATCAGCATATGGCCCAGGAGGCATATTGCAGAATGTTTTTATCCTACAAAAATATGATTAAAATTTATACTTTGCCTATTGCTTAAATTTTAATACTTTGCTTTAGCTCTCAAGATGACCTTCATGCATAGACGTTACAAAAATAAGATGTCACGTGGGTGTTTAGTTTTAAGTTATCCTGGTTTAATAGAAGTTATCACAGTGTAAAACAAGAGTAAAAGATCAGAATAGAACATAGAAAGGGATGGGGAAATGATGGGCCTTGCACCATAATATAAAGTTTCAAATATTGCCTTTGCATTTTAGAAACTGTTGCTAACTGAATATCTTTGGTGTAAAACATGCCATAGTAGAGCAATAAATAGCATTTTGCTGTTAATTGAATCTTGCTCATTTGATATCAACAATATTTTGGCCTGCAAGTTCACAGAGTGGGATGTGAAAATGGGACAGAGGTCTGAAGAAAGAGAAGAAACAATGGTGTATTTTCCTAGTTAATCACGTCACAGTACCTGAAATGAACATGGTGTAGATTGAGAAGGAACAACAAATTAGAGTGGCTGAATTCAATGTCATATTGATTACTGAAAGAGAAACAAGAGAGAAAGAAGAATTGTCCAAGTGAGAGTGAAATGAGTGACTAGAAAGAAAATGTAAAGATAATCTCCAGCAATGGTTAAAACTTTGAGGACTGAGACTCCACACTTGTTAATCTGTCATGGCAGAGACTGACTGATGGTACTAACACACGTTAAAAAAGTCAGAGAGATTGTAACTCTCTTAAATTAATGTAATGTAGTGAGTACATTATATTGACTAACGACAGTTCATTTTCTACTCACTCCTTGCAATTGAACTGAGCGAAGATGAATAAGTGATATTTTGAAAACTAATGGTGCAGCAGGTACTTTCAATGTTTGCATTTAATTGTGCTACCATCTGAAATTGCTGCAGCATTTGTGTTGAAATAATGGGAAGCTCTATGGAAGACATTATAGACCTCGGATGTTCAAAATTTTTGTGTAGCTAATGCAAGAACTGTAAAGAAACATTTCAGAAACCATTAGTTAGCAACGGGCATACCAAATCCAATTTGAGCAAGGAGTCAGGCAGGGCAATCTTCTGTCACCCATGCAGGTTGCCCTAATGTACTATCAGTGCAATGTTGTCAGGAGGCCAAAATACATCACCCACTGAAGGAAGATGTTTGTATTAGCTTCAGCCTCATCTTTTACACTGAGGTGCTGGGCTCCCATCATTGAGGATGGGGATAATTGTGGAGCCTCCTCTTCCAGTGAGTTGTTAGATAACCACCATCATTCATGACTGGGTGTGTGTCAATAGTCACTCTGATATTCTGGAAACTTCTTCAATTGCAGCAGTTGGAAACTTCTCCCGGATAGAAAACAATGACTGCAGATGCTGGAAACCAGATTCTGGATTAGAGTGGTGCTGGAAAAGCACAGCAGTTCAGGCAGCATCGGAGGAGCAGGAAAATCGAAGTTTCAGGCAAAAGCCCTTCATCAGGAATACAGGCAGAATGCCTGAAGGGTGGAGAGAGAAATGAGAGGAGGGTGGGGGTGGGGAGAGGCATGGAACAAATACAAGTATTTTGCTTCAACAATAAGCACAAAAATTGCATTCAAAAATGAAGTCTAAGTTAGATATACCAAGAAGCATGACCAGTGACTTAAGCACCTCAAAGTCCAAAGGAATCAGTATGGAACTGTAGTTACTCGTCACTAGTGTGCAATGTGACACTCAATAGATTATGAAGAAACAGATTAAGAAGAGGGTAACTGCTTTTGAAATGTGCATATGGCAAAGGATGATCGGGATCTGTTGGATGGGCAGAAGGAGAAATAAGTGAAATTGCACAAAAACGGAAAGTCAATAGGTCTGGCAGCATCTGTGGACAGAAAATAGTGTTAGCATTTTGAGATAAATGACCCTTCTTCTGCACCGTTACAATGAAGGGTCACTGGATCAAAACGTTAACTTTGTTTTCTCTCCACAGATGCTGCCAGATCTGCCGAGTTTCCTGACCAATTTCTGGTTTGCTATGTTTCAGATCTCCACTATCTGCAGCTCTTTGTTTTATTACAGAAAAATAAGTGGGTAAGATCAAGAGTAGAGTTTTTGCGAGCAAAAGGTTTGCTAAATACAGTGAGAAGGATGACCAAGTATTAACACTGGAAACAAAGACCTGAAAACCTTGCCTTAACAGTTAATTGGAAAAGAAATCGGAGATAAAATAAAGGAATATTCAGTATGTGGATTGCATAGCGTTTGGGCTGAGGAAGCAACAAGACAATGCCCACGGCCCCACTAAGGCTGGAATGACATTGAATGAACAAATAATGAACACAATTAACCTGATATTTTGAAAGAAGTTTAGGGATGTTGTACTTGAATATCTGAAAATAGCACTTCTCTCTTCCTTCCCTAAGAGTTTTCAATTTTCTCTGTTATTTACAAAATTATAGAAGATGATTGTTTCTAAGCCTTCTTATATGGGACTTGTCACTTTTGTGCAAGCTGTCATAGGCTGTGGTTCGACCTTTAAATCTCTGGTGCCCAACATTTTTAATAGATGGACTCTCAGCATTCTCTAAACCTGCCTGACAAACTCTGACTGCCTTAAATTGGCTTATAAATATCACTGGCTCAGTTTTATTTTGAAAGGTCTTAAAATGTATCAAACATCAAAAAAAAATTATTTTATCTTTGATTTTTCACTTTGAGAGCTTCAGTTATAGATACATTCCCTGGCAGGCTGAATAGGACCGAAGTACATTCTTGATCAAATTAGTTCTTCAAGAGTGGAAGAAAAATACTACAGCACTCACCATCTGTCCCTATCTCTTGCACACAGAATTTGCCAGCAGTATGAAATCATCCAGGTCCCAGGAGAAGTTTCCAACTGCTGCAGTTGAAGAAGTTTCTAGAAATATCAGAGAGACTATTGACACACACCCAGTCGTGAATGGTGATGGATATCTAACAACTCACTAAAGGAGGAGGCTCCACAACTATCCCCATCTTCAATGATGGGAGCCCAGCTCCTCAGTGTAAAAGATGAAGCTGAAGCTAATACAAATATCTTCATTCGGTGGGTGATGTATCTTGACCTCCTGACAACATTGCACCGATAGTACAGAAGGGCTGAACTCCAGAACAAGCCAAATTAATAACCAAGCTGTTCCAAAACAGTCACAAAGCTGATATTTACCTGACAATGGGGAAAACTGATCAGAAATATCCCATCCACGAAAATGTAGGACAATTCCAACCAACCACTTCCTGCCACATCAGTTTACTGTTGCCAGTGTTGTCACTGCGCTGAAACAGCTTAGCTAGTGGAGTTTTTTTTTGGAGCACAATTCTTCAGTACTGTTGCTGGAATGTTGTCAGAGCCCATAGCATTTGCCTTGAGACATTAACTGGCCACATGTGAAGTGAACGGAAACGGCTAAATGCTGGCAACTGGGGTGCGAGGGAGCACTGGAGGAAGTCAATTGCACACTCAACACTTCTGGCTGAAAATGCTTGCAAATATTTCATTCCTGGTGAAGAGCTTATGCTCGAAATTTTGAATCTCCTCCCCAGATGCTGCCTAACTGTCTGTGCTTTTCCAGCACCACACTCTTTGACTCTGACTCTGATCTCCAGCATCTGGAGTCCTCACTTTCTCTTATTATTTCAATGCTGTCTTTTACACTGATGTGCTGGGCTCTCTTGTCTTACAGAATAGTGATATTTTGGGAGCATCCTCCTCCAGCAAGTTTTTAACTGGACATGGCAGGACCAGAAAGCTTAAAAAGGATCCAGTGTTTGTGGGAGCATGTGTCTTATGCAGCTTCCACATAGAGTCATAGAGATGTACAGAATCTTGGTATGCAAGTTGCCCTGTGTTGTAGCTTGACAAGGTCAACATTTAGTTTTTGGATAGGCCTAGTACTGGTCTTGGCATGGTCCCCTGCACTGATCATTGAATCAGTTTCATCTCCTAGCCTGACGGTAATAGGAGAGTGATGGATGTGCTAAAAAGAATATGGTTGCTGATTTTGTTTGAATGAGGTTCCGATGTATCTGGTGACCCATGTGGCCTCATATGTGCCCAGTCTTGAGATGCTAGATCTGCTTAAAAGTCTCTCCCATTTAGTATCGTAGAAATACCATATGGTAGACCAGAGGGTATCCTCATTGTGAAGAAAGGTCTTCATCTCCACAAGGTCTGAGAAGTGGTGTCTCCAATCAATGTTCTGAATAGTTGCTTATGTGGCAGGCAGATTGGCAGAGGTGAGAGATGAGGGGCAGCACGGTGGCTCAGTGGTTAGCGCCAGGGACCCAAGTTTGATTCCCGCCTCGGGCAACTCTCTGTGAAGTTTGCACATTCTCCCCGTGCCTGTGTGGGTTTCCTCTCACAGTCCAAAAACGTGCAGGTTAGGTGAATTGGCCATGCTGAATTGCCCATAGTGTTAAGTGCATTAGTCAGGGATAAATACAGGGTATGGGTGGGTTACTCTTCGGAGTCGGTGTGGACTTGTTGGATCGAAGGGCCTGTTTCCATACTGAGGAGAATCTAATCTAATCAAATAGGTTTTCTCCACTTGTTGACTCCCTCACCATGTCCCAGTCTAGCAGGTGTATCCTTCAGGATTCATCCTGCTTGGCCATTTTACTGTCAACTATATTGCTTTAGGACTGGAGTCACACGTTGATCAGATTAGGTGAGGATGGAAGGTTTCCTTTAGGATATTAGTGAATCAGGTGCTGTTTTACAACATCAGACTGGCTTTCATTCTGGTCTTGATAATTGAGTTCAAACACTGCCATCTGTCATGATGGGATTCAAAACCAGGTCTGCAGAACATGAGCCTGGATCCTTGCACTAGTTATCCAGGGGCAATATCATTATGCCACCATGTGCCCCATTTATTCATGAAGACCTTGTAAAGTCATTAAAGAAAATCCCTGTCATCATAGTTAGCCTGTCATGTGTTAAATGGGGAGTATGCTGAAGTAAACTTTCTAACAGTGCTGAATGTAAAACATGCAAAGCTGGTCATTCGGAGATGTTGTGAATTCAGAGTGTGTTGGAGTATGGAAATGGGGGGGGAGGTATTCTGAGTAGCATGAGGAGAGAGTAATTAAGGTGAGAAATAAGACTTTTAGCTCGATGACTTTATTGAGGTTATTAAACATCTTCCTTCATTTAAAATGTCATGTTTCTGGCATGTTACTAGCACAGGGAAGAGAAACTCCATACTGCTGTGTAGTCCTCTGTCTAAGCTGAAGAGTTGAGTCCCAGAATCTGTTTGTCCTTTCAGTGTATCTTTCCAGGATTTGGTTATTTACTTGTGACCTTTCATGTCCGGAGTGTGCCTCACCATTAAAAGGGTCTGCTTGGCATTAAATGGCATTTGTCACGTGAGGTTTTGGCCCCTTCAGACAAACGTATAGCATTTGGAAAGCATAGGTAATGGTTCTGATGAAGGTCCTTGAACCCAGGTCATAGGATCCAAAGCATTGACTCTGCTTTCTCTCCACAGATGCTGCCATACCAGCTAAGTTTCTCCAGCAATTTCTGTTTTCATTTCAGATTTCCAGCATCAGCAAATCTTGGTTTTATTTAACTGAATTGATTTGCATCATATTTGCATTGTTTTATCTTCATAAGGCAGTAGGTTATTAAGAACAATCTCTAAAGGCAAGATGGGATTTTCAATATGGTAAATACTATTAAAGAACAAACAGCAACAGGTGTTCCATATTCACAAATCATTTCAACAGTCTACTCAATACAAGTTTTGTCTGCAGCCTGTTTCTATCTCTATTCCACAGAAATTTCTTTAAAAAACCACATCCTCCTGGTTATTGCACTGTTCATTTCAACAAAAGTAAAATCCTTCAGAAATATATTTTTTTGGGTAAGAAATGATGCCCATTAAAACACATCCAATAAATATAGAACTGTTGTGATTCTTTAAAAAGACAACAACATGGATTTTTAAAACAGCTGTTCTTTCATTATCATTCAATCCTGCGCAGTTGTCTCAAAAGGAGAACTTTGTTTCAAAAAGTGTATGTTTGAAAGTACGTGAATTAAAAACTAAAAGCTGGCAATCCCAGCAAATGCCACAAATGGACTAGTCAAAGCTGAAGCATACAGTGTATATCAACCATGTAGGTATGATTCAGAATGTTGAACTGATATTTTCACTTCATCATACTACCTTTCATCTTTACAGTATGAGATTCTCATGGATACAATGTACTTTACCCATGCGGATGTTCTTTATGATGTACAGGTTCTTTAACTAATGCTCTTAGGACGAGAAACCCTCAAAGCGGCCCCGCTGACTGTATGTAAAACAGAGCAGCAGGCACGGGGTGCTAACAATAAAGATTTTGTTGCAATGAGAGAGGAATATCAATGGGATATTGCATCTAGCTGGGTTTTGAAAAGCATTCCCACTCTAAATGAGTCACAATGGCTTTACATTTCCAGCAGCATTTGAACCACTGCAATACAGGGGATGGGGGAACATCCCTATCGAACAACACACCAGGTAATTAGAAATGCCCTATAGAGTATGAATCATAGATTTGCTTAGCATTCATTCCCGAGTCACTCTGGTGGGTAAAAGTAAATTGAACAGAAAAGCAGCAATTAATATCAATTCCAACCTTATTCATGAAATCAGAGATTTTTGTTAAGCTGGTACATTAATTAATGAAAGAACACCCTACAGTGAAAGGTACATATCATTAATTTTATAGATAAGATTGCCACCATAAAATATTGCCCCAACACAATTTTACTCCTGATTTCATCACCAATATGCTTCTGGGTAGTTTCTTATCATTTGCTACATTAATCTCGCTTCATTGTTGGATGTAGAACATACTGATTAAGGAAACACTCCCAGCTGCATTCTTTAATCACAAACATTCCTACTCTATGTTAAAATATTTAAACTTTCTTGTTATTTTGGTAATTTCTCTGACAAATCTCAGAAAACCTCATCTTTCTTTCCAAATATTTTCTAATCAATACTGGAGCCTCACTTATTTTCTAACTCAAACTAGATACAGTTTATCCACTGACTTAGATTTCAAAACCTTTTTCTGTGTAGCCATAATTTTGTCCAACTTAGAAAGACATTTTTCCTTTCTCTTCTCCTGCACCAATTCTCCTGAAGATTTTATTGTCAAAAATATTTAGTCCTCTGTCCCATTCTGTTCAAGACTTATGCTATGGCATCAACATTATTGCCATAATTAGACGCTCTAGTTAGCCAAATTTACTCAATGGATTTGCAATGTAAACCTGACAATCTTGACCTATTTGTAGTACCCTTATTATTTTCCTCCATTACAATAGTGACTAAACTTCAAAGTTGCTTCTATAAAACATTCTGGATCATCCCGCAGTCATGAAAGGTACTGATTTTTTCCCCTGTACTATACTATTTTCCCTGTCCTCTTTCTTTCTTTCACTATCATTCGTTGACTCTGACCTAGCTGTCCCAAGTAGGATAACTTTGCTACCTTGTCCAGTTCATGTTTTATACTTGAGCACTCCAGATCAAGATCAACAAACAATTTCTGCAGCAACATCCAACATCAGGGTAAGCAGAAGCTGCTGTTGCCTATGAAGGTGAATGTAGAGGTGCCAATGTTGGACTAGGGTGGACAAAGTTAAAAATCACACACCACCAACTTATAGTCTCACAGGTTTATTTGGAAACACTAGCTTTCAGAGCACTGATCCATTATCAGGTAAATGTGGAACAGGATCATAAGACACAGAATTTATAGCAAAAGATTACAGGATCATGCAACTGAAATGGTAGATTGAACAAACCTTGATTGCTGTTAAGTTTTTCAGTTTTTCGAATGGGTTGTAGGTTTTGGTTCATTAATTTGTAAATCCCAGAATTTCACTTATGTCACATTCTGAAGATAACTTAAGGTTTTATTAAAAAAAGGTGACATCTCAGCTCAGACCATGCATGAAAGGTGTGAGGTTAGAGTCTGTCTGTACCCTAATCTTGAGTCAGATTGGTTCTATTTCCAAAGTAGGAATTTATAAGATATTACATGGATTGACTGCTTGCTTTGACTGCCTGCAGATTGTGTGCTTTTTGAGCAAAATGGATTGTATCTGCAAATACAATTTTGCAATACATTCTTGCAGATACATTCTATTCTGCTCAAAATAACAGGTAGAATTTCATGTCCTCTATTTCCACCCTCTCCACAGACAGATCTGGGGGCAGGGAAGTTGATATGATTGGGTGGGAACTATAGGCTCATGACCCTGTCATCTTCTTGACTTTCCTCCAGTCACTGGTGAATTGTGGATGGGGGCCTTCCTGTCCAGAGGCCAATTGGCACCTTAAGTAGCCACTTGATGGCTTTCTCCTGCTGCTGCTGAATTTTTATCAGCAGTTGGCAAGGAATGAGACAACAGCCCAGCAGCCTACTAGGGGGTCCCTCAGTGCCCAAATGTGGCACCTAACATTGAGAACGGGATAAGGCAGAAAATTTTACTCCCTGCCCTTCCAATCAGCTCCCGAAGGCAACCTTCACTGGTATCCTCCCTCCCTGCTCCAGCCCGTATTTACCTCTCTTCAAGGTTCCATTGGCGATTCCTGAGGAGAGCTGCTGTCAGTATTGTTAGTGGCCACAGCTCTTTGTGGTGCTTCCAGTACTGGAGAGCTGCTGGCCTCACATAGGCCAGAAGGCATTGGGCACAGGATTTCCAAGCCACATTGGGTTTAGAACGGCAGAGGCTGTAGGTACCTTGTTGATTGAAGTGTCCCAAGGACCTCCCAAACATGGTCCACACTGTCCCCATTGGCTTTCCAGGTGATAGTTGGGAACCCAACTGCAAGCGTGAAACTCTGCCCAATGTTTCAAGTTAATGACTCTTCACCAAAGCCGATTCCTGTTATTCCTGATCCCAAAAATCTTTGTCTACATCAAAATAAAATTATCATGGACTTTTATTTAAATGGCATCGCTTAGAGTAATCTTGACGTCAAAGGGAATGTTATGAATTAGAAAGAGTGGCATTGCTACCCTTGAGGATCATGTGCATATGTATAGAGACCGCCACTCCTGAAGGCAATACGATCTTTAATGACACGGTAAATATCAAAGTAAATATAACTTAAGGGCAGAGGCAAACGTTTTATTTGCCATGAGGTGCCTGATCCACACAATTTGCTGTCCCCTAAAGAATTTTGTTTATTTTTGAAGAGACCATGGCAGTTAGAAGCAAAGGAACAAAGTTATGGACACCTCCAAAATGATAAAAACTGGAAGAACTGAAAGATTTAAATGGAACCTAAGGGGCAACGTTTTCATGCAGAGATAGTGTGTCTGTAATGAGCTGCCAGAGGAAGTGGTGGAGGCTGGTACAATTACAGCATTTAAAAGGCATCTGAATGGGTACATGAATAGGAAGGGTTTAGAGGGATATGGGTCATGCACTGGCAAATGGGACTAGATTAATTTAGGATATCTGGTCAGCATCGATGAGTTGGACCAAAGGATCTGTTTCCGTGTTCTACATCTCTATGACTCTATAATAGAGGAATTTCTAAATGGGATCAAACAATGCCTCTTAAAATGGTGACAGTCTTAAATTTTTATGCAAGTGCATCCCTCCAGACAGTCGAATTGACCTTAGTCACCCATCAGTTATCTCTCCCAATATTAAGATAATTATAGGTTATTCTGTTCAGGTGTTTGTCTCCATTATTCAAGTTAGATTCTACATAGTGAACAGAACACATTATCAGATTTTGTGGATGAGCAGGATTCCTTCAGGTGCAGGAGGTCAGTGTAGCTATTTGCAACTTTTGTTTGAACCCCCTCAATTTTTGAAACTGAAGAGAGGTGGAATCAATTAATGTGCAGTTAATGTGTGATGCCAAACACATTTTCCATTGATATCAGTGCCTGTTGCTGAGGCAGCTGCCATAACAACATCCCTGTATTGACTATCCAGATGATTCACTGGAGACTAGTGATACCACTGCAGCCCTGGATTGCAAGAGCAGGAAAGCAAGACTTGGCACAGATCAACAGGTATAATGAGATCCGTGAAAGTCAAATTGCTGTTGAGTTACAGCCTTGTGCATGCTACACAATCATGCAATTCCACATGGCATAGTCTTTTCAGATGTGACTGAAAGCTATAAATAGGAAGAAGGAACAGCTCCAGACATTCCGGTCATGCTGTAGTTGCCAAGGAGAACAAAGAGAACATTCAAGAAAACTAATTGTGTGCAGCACAAGGGAAATGCTAGGAAATCATTACCAGTTGCTTTCAATAAACAAACTTGTGTAAATATCCAGGACCATGATGCAGTTATGAACATTATTCCCTGAGGTTTTCAAACTTTGTTCCTTTTAGAAATTAGATATTTCCCTCACAATACAATCTTGAAGCACCATCTATCCACACACTGCAGCCAACACTGGTGGTGTATTAAAATTCCACAGGGATCTACATTTCTAGATTCTAAATATTAATAATGCCAAAGGGATGTGGGGATTGTGCAGGAAACTGTTGTTGAAATAGAACATCAGCCATGTTTGCATGAGTGGCTGAGTGCGCTCAAAGGATTGATTCACCTCCTCCTACACCTTCTTAGGTCCTGTTCATTTCTCAACTAATATCATAAATTTTTGGCAGAAGGTTCACTGTAATCCTGGGTACACAGTATGGGCTGTGTGATTTTGGGGGAATCTTTTACCAAAGTTACAGTTGTCAATATGGTAAGCTCTATAAAAATGATTAGCAATATAATGTTGGGTCTCCTTCCTATCAGAAGGATGTTGTGAAACTTGAAAAGGTTCAGAAAAGACTTACAAGGATGTTGCCAGAGTTGGAAAATTTGAGCGACAGGGAGAGGCTGAATAGGCTAGGGTTGTTTTCCCTGGAGCATCAGAGGCTGAGGAGTGACCTTATAGAGGTTTATAAAATCATGAGGGGCATGGATAGGGTAAATAGACAAAGTCTTTTCCTTGGGGTGGGACAGTCCAGAACTAGAGGGCATATGTTTAGGGTGAGAGGGGAAAGATATAAAAGGGACCTAAAGGGCAACTTTTTCACACAGAAGGTAGTGCGTATATGGAATAAGCTGCCAGGGGAAGCGGTGGAGGCTGGTACAATTACAGCATTTAAAAGGCATCTGGATGGATATATGAATAGGGAGGGTTTAGAGGGATATGGGCCAAGTGTTGGTAAATGGGACCAAATTAGGTTAAGATATCAGGTTGGCATGGACAAGTCAAACCGAAGGGTCTGTTTCTGTGCTGTACATCTCTATGACTCTATAACATATACACTTTTACACAATATATATCTATCCTCTCTCTCATTATCGTTTGCACAATTTGAAACAAAAGGTTTGCTAACGTATACTTCATAGTCTTGCACTCCCTAAATAATGGGTAGCTGGCTTAGTTTTACTGGAACTTTGAGAACTGACATAACATAGAAAAGAGAAGTAAGAGGGGTGATTGATTAGATGTATTCAAAATTATGTAGTTGATTGCAAGGGTAACAATAGAGAAGTTTTTTTTTCATTTGCAAGGGAAAACTAAATTAAGGTCATAAACTTTACAAAGTAAATTTTAAATTCAGGAAGGTATTCAGGGGAAAAAAAACCTCTTTCCCCAAAAATTAGAAACTAGAGTTTACTAGCACATGGAAGAGTTGAAGGTGAATAGCAGAGATCATTTCAGATAAAACTGGAAAAATACATCAGGGACAAATGAAATGCTAAATATTCAGAGAGAGTTGAAATGAAGTAAAGAGTAGGAGACTTGTGCGTAGCATGGTTAAAAACCACAAAACACCAGGTTATAGTCCAACAAGTTTATTTGGAAGCACTATCTTTCGAAGCGCTGCTCCTTCATCAGGTGGTTGTGAAGCAGGATCATAAGACACAGACTTTATAGCAAAAGATAACAGTATCATGCAGCTGAAATGGTACATTGAACAAACCTAGATTAAGTCTTTCATCTTTTAGAATAGGTTTACTCATTTCGGTTCCTGAATATGTAAATCCCAGAACTTCTTTTAAATTACATTCTCAAGATAGCTTAAGGTTTTACAACAAAAGGTGCCATCTCAGCTCAGACAATGCATTAACGGTGTGATGTTAAAGTCTGTCTGTATCCCAATCTTGAGTCAGATTGGTTTTACTTCTAATGTCCACTCCAGTCCAACACCGGTTCCTCCAAATCTGGGAAGATAGAACAGTTGGGCTGAGTGACCTGTTTTTGTGTCATGCATTTTATGTAAAATGAGACAGATTTTGTAGAGATGTTGCATGGAAAGTAGAAGTACTGCCCCTCCGTGCATCAAGGAGCTGGAGTCAAATCTGCCTATAAGAATCTTATTCTGAGGCATTATGGCGCGGATTCTAAATAGATCTTTGTTACTTTCACTTTGTACTATTATTAAGAAAGGTAAGGAAATCAATATGTAAACCATTTTCTCATTTTCAAATGATTCTACTACTGCAATTAAATATCTCATGTTTGGTAAATATTAAAACATGGAGGAAACAACAGTGAGGTCTATTATTATGAACAAACAAGGCTATCTTCATTACAAAGTGTCACAAAAGACTTGAACATGTTTATCTCATATTTGCAAAGAAATTCCAGAATCAAGTTTCAGATTTGAATGCCTCTATATGGGACTAGATTCCTTGGATAGGTGTATTAGTCTGAGAACATTTAAATTTGCATGAATCAGTTGCTTTATGTGAAAAAAAAACCTTGGGCAGCTCATTTTATTGACAGATACTACTCACTCTTTGCAATTGCCTGGTTGTCAATATGGTATTACAATTATTGTTTCTGCCTTTTTTCCCTTGAGTTTCTCAGTGAAGCTGCACTTACCTTTGTTAATTTTAGCAAAAAAAGGATTGCTGGTATACTCTTTGTCCTTGCTTAGCACTCATTGAGAATTCCTAACCTTCTAAATACGGATCAATAGACATTAGTGAAAAATGAGAGAGCCAATTTTCATTAATGTTGAATTCATGCAGCTTTCCTCAGTCGCACAGTCAAACCAAAAAGTATTTTGTGCCTGGTCAGACCTGGCATTATTGAGTTTAATGAGCAGGAAAATTTTGAAGTGTTACCACATCATGTAAAAGCTCACACAGTGCAGATGATCACGGTGGGTGAGGTAGGCAGTTAGACTGAATGTGCTAAATTGTTTGAATTCCAAAAACCAGCAGTTGCTGTTATTCGCTTTCACATGCCGGAATGAAACTGAGTCCCAATGCCTTACTGTGACGCTGTTTTATATTGCTTTAATGGTTATATTACTTGTAGAAGAGGTTCAATGAAATAAGGATCCTCAACCCAATTATTTTACATTTCAAGATTGGAAATCAATCAGAAGATGAGTAAAATTATGACAGGAGTCATATTAACAGGCTGAATAAGTCAAAATTGCTTTAATTAAATGAAATTCCAAGATTTTTGGCCATGTTATAATATTACTTACAATTAGAATCACCAATCGATACTGGCAAGTGAGCCAAGTTCGATTTCATATTACATGGGATTTCACAACTCTGCACGAGTTTCAAAATTATACTTTCCTTTGTAAAAAACATGTCTGTCCCTTTTGTGCAAGAATAAAATAAACTGGAAAAACTTGTAATGGAAATCTATCAACCAGGAAAGTTAACTCTGATTCTTTCGACAGATGCCTCCTGACTTGCTGAGATTTCAGTTTTCTGCAAAAAATGGCTGGAAAAACTCAACAGGTCTGGCAGCAACTGTGGAGTTAATCTTTCTGATTAATCAAATTACATCATGAGACTTTTTTCAGCTTTTTTGTTCCTATTTTAACATCTCTAGCACCTATAATATTTTGCTTTTGTATGTCACATTGGCTGTGGTTTAATAGAGTTAATACAGGATTCACAATTGTTGCAGGTAATGATCATCAGTTATCTTAACCGACAGTCTCCCCATCATTGCATATAAGCTTTAAAATTTTCATTTTTGGGTCTACTTTTTAGTTCTTAAAATGCAGGAGTTAAGTGAAATATGTCCCGTTAACTTGGGTAATAAATCAATTGAAGATTTATACTCATGTATTTTTATAAATGTTCCCTGGATTATGGTTAATTTGATCAATATCACTGAATGAGAAATAGTTTTGCTGTCATCTTGAATTGTCCTTCTTCATGTAATCACAAATGTTCAGCTTGTGCATAGGACAACTCATTTTAAATTTTGAATATTACTTCTTTGGATTTTTCGTATTTTGTTTAATGTGTGGGATTTATTTTTAAATATATTTATTAAATTTTTAAAATTAATTCCTTTGCAAAGACATGAGCAGATAAACTATGCATTTCTGTCTGAGCACAGCAGTGTGATTGATGTTAAGGTTAAGTTTATCAATGATTACTGATTCAAATTTTCAATAAGAAGTAAAATCATTTGTCCGCAACACATTATAGGTTTAATTGTCTACAGTCAAGACACTGTCTGCACAGCACCTATTTCTTGATGCCAAAATCTTAAAGTGCCTGCACTTTCTGCTGTATTTAATAAAGTCAAAGAAAAGGAGTGCTTTAGTCATGCTTGAAGCATGCCTGAGGTTCTTTTGCATATTAAAAGATCCATGTCATTTCCCAAAAATGGGTGCTGCCAAATATCCAGGTCTAATTTATTTTCAGAAATGCTTTGTTAATTTTAATTACAAAAACTAAACTGAAATTAATATGTCTTTTTCCAATATTATGCCAAATTGCTAACTAATTTTTCTCCAATGCCTTTCTCTTAAGGGAGAGACAAAGGCAAGATTTTTAAGTGTTCCCCATTCACCTTACCAGTGCCAGTCTGACAAACCATGGTGAAGCCTCCATGGTTTACATTTGAATCTCGCCTCCATCATTGATCTTCAAGGGGGACAGCTTCCACCCCAGCAGAGGCTATCACTATTGTGGTAGTGCTGGATCTGGAGAATCACTAACTATGTGGGTGCCATCCATCAGAGTAGGATACTGTCCCAAATAAGCATAGATGCCATGATATTAACCATTTAGCACTCTGATAGCCATAAAGCCGGGTCACAGCTTTCCAACTCTGGAGAGAACTGCAGTTAGGGTGATAGTCTCCATGCAAATATTTAGCCATACAACCATGGTTCTCCCTCTCCCAGTCATAGCCAATATTATTTACTCTAATCATGGAAGAGGCTTTGCCAATATTACCATCTCACCTACTGCCCATTTCTCCATGTCTGGAAATTGCCATTGAACAGTACACTATCATCCTATGGTTTTGAAAAGGTATTTGTTTGGTGATGTGATCTTTAAGGATAATGTGATACAGTATGTCTTTGTACAAAGTTTGCCTTCCACCACAATGAGGATGATCCTGCAATTGCTTTCAGAATCCACTGCACAAATTCTCACGTAATTCAGACAAAGCTGCTTACTTCATAAAGTTAAAGATACACAAGCCGGCCAATTAACATGTGCATATGTCTTATTAGGTAAACATGAACTATATGGCAGAAAGAATCACAGACCTTTCTTTTATGCTTGAAAGAGCCCACAAGTACATTCAATTATTTCCACTTTTTCAGGAAAAACTGAACTGCAAAGCCTGAAGTTCAGACAGTGTAAACACTATGATGCCCAGATGAATCAGGACAGGGGAACTTGCGTATTACTGGCAAAATACTTCAACTTTTGTTCTCAGCTACAATATCCTTCCCTTTTATATGAAATGTTTAACTATCTCAAACACTAACATAAAATGGTTTACTGAACTTAAACTATTTTAGTGCAGGAACACATGCCATGCCTCCTGTGTAAATCAGTGAATTACTTCATTTACGCTGAACTACTTAATATTATATTTGCATATTCAATAACTAAATTAACACATTTTGCAAAATTTATACTGTTTAAGTGGCTCATTAGTTGCTTGAGATGTGCTAAAGAGCTGTTATTACAGATGTGTTGTGATGGATTGGGCTTAGTTTCTTTTATAGAATCTAAGAGATCATACATTTCAACTATGAGTATTTTAGACAAGAAAGAACAAAAAGACACTTTGTGAAAAGATGAAAGACTAATCTAGACTGAAGCTGATCAGTGCATTTTAATGTAGTACTTTACTTTTGGAGTTTTTTAAAAAATCTATTATTAGATTTTTTCTTCCCTGGATAAGAAAGATTCCACTGCACTATTGAAATAGGAAAATTTCATCTGCTTTCCTCGCCAACATTCTTCCCAAAGATTTTGTGCTTTGAATAAGTGGGCTATTGTGTTTATAAGGAAAGGGTGCTCCATCTCAATGTATTTCTTTGGTTCTAAAAGACTTTGTAATGTCTCAAAGATTAAATAGATTGTTATATGAAAGAAATGTTCACCTCAAAAGATACTTCCATGTTCCATATGTGCCCTCTAAAGGCACTCACCAAGTATCCACTATGGGCAGGCCTGAAAAGTCAGGCTGAACTAAAAATAAAATTAAACCTCGAACAAGCTAATACAACTCTCAATCAAAAACATTTCATCCTGAAAAAGGACATAAAATTTATTTTAAAATGTGAAGCCCCTTCAAGTTGTCAATCTGTTGTGAAAATGAGCACCGTTCTATTTTGTGAATCACATCAAAGATAGGTAATCATTGAATCCCTACAGTGTGAAAGCAGACCCTTCAGCCCAACATGTCTATACAGACCCTCTGAAGAGTATCCCACCCAAACCCAATCCAATATTACTCTACATCCTTTAAAACTCAAAATCCTTTAAAAGTTTTTAAAAGTGTCAGTCAAAATGTGAGTACATCACCCTGCAGAAATAAGTGTTTTTTGTACATTTGAAACTCATTCTTCATGGGTTGAGCTACAATTAGAAGACCTGATAAATATAAATAATACAGCCCACTAAAAATGAAAACCAGGTGGCCTGGCCTTTCGAAACTGCTCCAGGTATCCTGTCAACTAAAGCAGGTCAGACCTTTGTTTCCTCAGGGAAAGTAGCTGAAGGTTTTTATTTTCGTTTTAAAAGGACCTGGGATGATAATGAGACCATTTTTAAAAATCAATAGAAGAGGTGTAATTGAATTGAATTGAATTTATTGTCACGTGTACCGAGGCACAGTGAAAAGCTTTGTCTAGCGAGCAACACAGGCAGATCACAGAGTTAGGTAGATAAATATATAAATAATAGGTAAACAGCAACAAAAATAAAAATACAGGTACAGGTAAATGTAAAGTGTTTGAGAGTCCATTCAGTATTCTAACAACAGTAAGGCAGAAACTGTTACAAAACCGACTGGCGCATGTGCTCAGGCTTCTGTACCTTCTCCCTGATGGTAGAGGTTGTAGAAAAACATTGCCAGGGTAGGATGGATCTTTGAGAATGCTGGTGGCCTTTCCATGACAGCGGGCATGGTAGATGAATTGGCTGTTGTGATTGTCCAGGCCAAGTTCACTCTCTGTAACCATCTCCGATCTTGAATGGTACAGTTGCCATACCAGATAGTGATACATCCAGACAGAATGCTCTCGATAACACACCTATAAAAATGTTGGCAAGGTTATTCACCGTCAGGCCAAATTTCTTCAGCTGCCTGAGGAAGAAGAGATGTTGTTGGGTCTTTGTAACCAGCGCATCTACATAAAGAGTCCAAGAAAGCTGGTTGTGGATGACCACTCCCAGAAGCTTGACACTTTCCACTCGTTCCACCTCTGTACTGTTAATGTGTAGGGGGGCACTAGTAACATCCCGCCAAAAGTCAATAATGAGTTCCTTGGTTTTTGCTGGCATTGAGAGCTAGGTTGTTCGCAGTGCACCATAAATGAGGAATGCAGAATTATTACCCACAACTGCTGTTCAACAGAAATTGCAAAAGCAAACAACAAAACAAAAGAAATGAGGTGGGGTTAATGATAATCTTAGAGTTCTTTTTAATTGTTGCAGCGTTTTTTTCCTCAGTTCTCTACATCAACCATTCCTTTTGTTTCACATTGCTCAAACTGCCCAGCAACATCATCATAGTGATTGTTCTTTTCTGATTCCTTTACCATTCTCTGGCTGCCTGCCTATTCCATCCTTATTTAAATCATGCAGCAAACCACGTAGTGTCTGATTCACGGTCCAGACATTGATGTGTTTAGAGCCCAAAGCTCACATCTGCCCTTGTGGTTTACCACATTAGACATTATTTATCAGAAAATACTGGACAGTGTTAAATCAGTCCCCATTATTTTAACTGTTCTATTCTGACTTGGATTTACAGTAGTGAGTCTTTATATGTTTAAGCCATCTTCTAAAATTACAATTCAGTATATCTAACACCCAATCTAGTATTCACTCTTTCACTCTCCACATCTGACACCCTACTCCTTTATTTCTATTTATTTTTCTCTGTTTTTCTCCTGGCTAAACTCCATTTATTGTTCAAGCCAAGTTACTATAAGAAAGTGGTGGTGGGCTTTATTCTGGAGGGTATCCATTGTGTGTTTGTGGAGATAGTGAGGACTGTGGACGGTGGATAGTCAGATTCGATAAAGAGTCGAGTTGGAAAAAGCACAGCAGGTCAAGCAGCATCAGAGGAGCAGGGGAATCAACATTTCAGGTCAGGACCTTTCATCAGTGGTTGTTTCAACTACAGCCAGCCAGATGACTTCAACACAGTCAGTCAGATTTCTGACCTTATTTTTTGAGGAGTCAGGTGCTGAACTACTTATTGTAAAATATCTAGTCTCCATCTTGCATTAACAGCCATTATTTGATGCAGCTGGTCTAGTTAAACAGCCCGCCTCTGGTGACCTCAGGATTTGGAGGGCAGTGGTTCTGCAATGATGGTGATGTTCTTTGTAATACGATGGACTCAGCAAATTATGATACAACCAATTATGTTACCCTGACATCAGTCAAAAAGAGAGCAGAGTAGAAGATGGAAGCATGTAGTCAAAAAGAGCACAAAGAATGGTACAGTACTTCAGGATAATGACAAACTAAGAATTCTCCAGACCAAGGGCACAGCAGTTAGCACTGCTGCCTCACAATGCCAGGGACTTGCGTATAATTCCAGCCTCAAGTGACTGTCTGTGTAGTGTTTGCTAGTACTCTCCATGTCTGTTCTGGTTTCTGCTGGGTGCTCCGGTTTCCTCCCACAGTCCAAAAATGTGCAGGTTAGGTAGGTTAACCATGGTAAAAACCCCATCCACGGTTACAGGGTTGGGATGGAGGTGATGGGTTTGGGTGTGTGCTCTTCGCAAGGTAGGTTTCAGATTGGATGGACCAAGCGGTCTCTTTCTGTACTGTAGCAATTCAATTCAAAGAAGAGTGCTAACCTAAAAAAATGAGCAGCTTCTAAGATTGTATGTGCTCAGAGATACACAGAAGTACTAGCAATGAATGCAAGTAACATTTTTTTACAAAAAACATGGCGTATAATATTATTGAAGCTGAGGGAGGAAGTCAGTTTTTTTTATTGTTGGAGGTAGTCAATTTCACCTGCTAATCGTCAACTAAAGTCCTTGAGTTGTCCATGCATGTTGTAGGCTGGCACGGGCTGTGGTGTTATCTGAGGAATTGTGCATGGAGTAGTAGAAAATTGTCAAAAAGGCACCACTATTCCTGTTCATTGGACAGAGGGAAATCCTTACTGAAGCAGCTGAAGATGGATAGACCACGGTCAATGCCCTGGGAGCCGTGCAGTATCCAAGAGCTCAATGATTTTACCACTGCCATCTTCCATATCTGTGTGTCAGATGTGTACTAGCTGCTGGAGAATGTTCACATTCATCCCATTGACCCGAGAGACTTTTCATGCTGTCCTCAGTCAGTAGTGCTTTCATATCTAAGGTAGGTTCTCTTGTCTCTACTGGTGTTCAAATGCCCATATCAATGTCAAATAAATTATGTCACACTGACAAGTTCTTGATATGAACTCAAGGTTGCATTATGCAGTCACTAGCTAATGAGGGCAAGCAATCACATTTGTGGAGGGTTATTTAAACTAAGCATATACATAGGGTGTTTAACACCATTACCTAAGATGATGACCTTCTTGGCAAAATACCCATAGACTAGCACTTTCCACTCAACAATGTCGTTGATATATATGCACAATGAAAGCATTTTCTTCTGTCTAGAATTTGTAGTTGAAGGATTATGGACATGGTTCATTTGAAAAGACTGAAGAGATTCTGTAACTTATTTTATTTATGAAGGAGTTACCAAAAGATTAATGGGACTTGTGGTTTTAAGACATACTTTTTGGAAGTCATATGGCTTAAGCTAATTGCTTGGACTAATTTTCTGGAAATCATAAACTTGGCTATATAGCAGTCAGGAGCTAGTATTTGTTTTGGATATTGTTTAGTGTTCCATGGGGATACAGCCTGGTGAAAGAGGGAAGCTACCTAGCCCATCCTCCACCATTCTTCAGAAATGCTTCTGAGATTGATGTGAAAAACCCTTGGAAAAGGCTCTTTTTGGTATTTCCTGGATGAACTGGCCAATGAGAATCCCAGTAACAACAGCCTGAGTTTAGTGACTCCCGTCTATATTTACCAGGACGCTAACTGAAGCTCCATTGGAAGGGGACTTATATACTGGCCAGGAGATTTGCTGGAGCTGCTCAGGAGGATTTAAATTAGTAAGGTGGAGGGTGTGGGAGCCAGGGAGATAGTGAGGAAAGAGATCAATCTGAGACTGACACAGTTGGGAAAAGAAGTGAGATAGTCAGTCAAGGCAGGCAGGAACAAAGCAGAGAACAAGAAAGGACTGCTAAATTAAACTGCATTTATTTCAATACAAAAGGCCTAACAGGGAAGCAGATGAACTCAGGGCAAGGTTAGGAAGATGGGACTGGGATATCATAGCAATTACAGAAACATGGCTCAGAAATGGACAGGGCTGGCAGCTTAATGTTCCAGGATACAAATGCTATAGTTAAGACAGAAAGGGGCAAGAGATGAGGGGGAGTGGCGTTTTTGATAAAGGATAGCATGGGATAGGGAGGATATTCCTGGGAATATATCCAGAGAAGTTATTTGGGTGGAACTGAGAAATAAAAAGGGCTGATCACTTTATCGGGATTATATAATACACCTGCACACCCCCAATAGTCAGAGAGAAATTGAAAAACAAATTTGTAAGGAGATCTCAGTTATCTGTAAGAATAATAAGGTGGTTATGGTAGAGGATTTTAACTTTCCAAATATAGACTGGGACTACCAGAGTGTGAAGAGTTTAGATGGAGAGGAATTTGTTAAGTCTGTACAAGAAAAGTTTCTGATTCAGTATGTGTATTGACCTACTGGCAAAGGTACAAAACATGACCTTCTCTTGAGAAATAAGGCAGGGCAGGTGACTGAGGTATCAATGGGGAACACTTTGCGGCCAGAGACCATAATTCTATTAGATTTAAAATAGTGATGGAAAAGGATAGACCAGATTTAAAAGTTGAAGTTCTAAATTGGAGAAAGGCCAATTTTGACGGTATTAGGCAAGAACTTTCAAAAGCTGACTGGGGGCAGATGTTCGCAGGTAAAAGGAAGGCTGGAGAATGGGAAGCTTTCAGGAATGAGATAACGAGAGTCCAGGGACAGTTTATTCCTGTTAGGGAAAAAGGAAAGGCTGGTGGGTACTGGGAATGCTGGATGACTAGAGAACTTGAGGTTTTGGTGAAGAAAAAGAAGGAAGCGTATGTCAGATATAGAAAGGATAGATCAAGTGAATCCTTTAAAGGCATTAGGAGTATACTTAAGAGGGAAATCAGGAGGGGAAAAGGGGGACATGAAAAAGTTTTGACAAATAGGGTTAAGGAGAATTGAGAGGGATCCTACAAATACATTAAGGACAAAAGGGTAACTAGGGATAGAATAGGGCCACACAAAGATGCAGCCTCTGAGGGGGAACGGCAGGAGATGGGTCGATACTAAATGAGTATTTTGCATCAGTGTTTACTGTGGAGAAGGACACAGAAGATATAGAATGTAGAGAAGTGTATGGTGACATCTTGAAAAACGTCCATATTACAGAGGAGGAAGTGCTGGATGCCTTAAACGCATAAAAGTGGATCAATCCCAGGACCTGATCAGGTGTACCCTAGAACTCTGTGGGAAGCTAGGGATGTGATTGCTGAGCCCCTTGCTGAGATATTTGTATCATCGATAGTCACGGATGAGGTGCTGGAAAACTGGAGGTTGACTACCGTGGTGACACTATTTAAGAAAGATGATAAGGACAAGCCAGGAAACTATAGATCGGTGAACTTGACATCGGTGGTAGGCAAGTTATTGGATGGAATCCTGAGGGATAGGATTTGCATGTATTTGAAAAGGCAGGATCTGATTTGGGATAGTCAGCATTGCTCTGTGCATGGAAATCAAGTCTCACGACCTTGATTGAATTTTTTGAAAACATAACAAAGGATTGATGAGGGCAGAGCAGTGGACATGATCTATATGGACTTCAGGAAGGCATTCAACAAGGTTACTGGTCAGCAAGGTTAGATCGCATGGAATACAGGGAGAACTAGCCATTTGGATACAGAACTGGCTCAAAAGTACAAGAAAGAGGGTCACCTTTCTCAGACTGGAGGCCTGTGGCCAGTGGTGTGCCACAAGGATCGATGCTGGTTCTACGGCTTTTCATTATTTATATAAATGATTTGGATGTGAACATAGGAAGTATAGATAGTAAGTTTGCAGATGATACCAAAATTGGAGATGTAGTGAACAGCAAAGAAGGTTACCTCAGAGTACATGGGTTTTGATCAGATGGGCCAATGGGCTAAGGAGTAGATAAATGTGAGGTGCTACATTTTGGAAAACAAATCAGAGCAGGACTTATACATTTAAAGTCCTAGGGAGTGTTGCTGAACAAAGAGGCCTTGGAGTGCAGGTTCATAGCTCTTTGAAAGTGGAGTTACAGGTAGATAGGATAGTGAAGGTGGTGTTTGGTATGCTTTCCTTTATTGGTCAGAGCATTGAGTATAGGAGTTGGGAGGTCATGCTGTGGCTGTACAAGCCATTGGTTAGGCCACTTTTGGAATATTGTGTGCAACTCTGGTCTCCTTCCTATCGGAAGGATGTTGTGAAACTTGAAAGGGTTCAGAAAAGGTTTACAAGGATGTTGCAGGGTTGGAGGATTTGAGCTATAGAGAGAGGCTGAACAGATTGGGGCTGAACAGATTTTCCCTGGAACATTGGAGGCTGAGGGGTGACCTTATAGAGGTTTACAAAATTATGAGGGGCATGGATAGGATAAATAGACAAAGTCTTTTCCCTGGGTGAATGAGTCCCGAACTAGAGGGCATAGGTTTAGGGTGAGAGGGGAAAGATATAAAAGGGACCTAAGGGGCAACTTTTTTACACAGAGGGTGGTGCGTGTATGGAATGAGCTGCCAAAAGAAGTGGTGGGGGCTGGTATAATTACAACATTTTAAAGGTATCTGGATGGGTCTGTGAATAGGAAGGGTTAAGAGGGATTTGGACCAAATGCTGGTAAATGGGATCAGATTAGATTAGGATTTCTGGTGAGCATGGATGAGTTGGGCCGAAGGGTCTGTTTCCATGCTGTACATCTCTATGACTCTATCACTCTGTATCAAGCACCATCTTTTCTTCCTCGAAGAACTGACTATTATTTGGCCAAAATGTTAATTAACCTGTGCGCAGAAAGCTGTTGATTTATTTATTTTAATTTGTGTGTGGGAGTGCTATTTGGAATGGTAAATATTTATACTTTGATACTTCAATCTGTGTGTTAATACAATTTACATCTTTGTCAAGTAAGCATTGTTTTGTGATAAACCAATCATTTTATTCTTTATTAAAGAAATCAGATTGATGGAATTTCTTATTCAAAATAAATGTAGAAGACGTATCATTTACCATGCTAGGAACTGGATAAAGCATTTATATCTATATTGCGATCAGTGTAGTAATGAGAATAGAGAGAGAGAGAGAGAGAGAGAAAACAGAATATTCCTCCAACTAAAGGAGGTGGTCGCAGAGTAGTAGTGTCACTGAATTAGTAATCCTATACTAACATTTTGTGAGGATAAATGGTGAAGTTTGAACAATAAGCAAGTTGAATAGTGACCATGTCACCACTGTTGATTATGATTTTTAAAATCATCAAGTTCAATAATGTCACTTTGGACACAATCTGTCCAGACTGAGAAATCCCCTCACCAACAACTGGAGAATTATGCCAAAACTGGGAGAGCTATTGAACAGTCCAGTCAAGCAACAGCCTGGTATAGTCATACACAGGGAATCTTACCTTACAATGTCCCAGGCACCTTTGTCACCAGACCACCAGCACAGTAGGGTACAATTAGGAAAGAGTTGCACTGAGAGTATTCGTTTTGGACACAATGAAGTCTCATGATATCAGGTCAAACAGGGGAAAAGAACTTTAGGCTGATTACCATCTACCAACCTCCTTTGGCTGAAAAATCAATGCTCCTTCACATTGAACACCACTCCAAGGAAGTACTGAAAGTGGCAAATGCACAATGTACTGTAGGTTGGGAGTTTAAAAGCAATGATTTAGAACAGAACTAGCAACTCAAGTTTGGGCATCCATGAGGTACTGTGTGCCTCAGCAGTAGAATTGTATTCAACCACAACTGGTAACTCCCTGGCCTGGCATATTGAATATTACCATCAAGTCGCATGGTCAATCTGCCTGATCAACCACAGTTCATTGAAGAGTTCCAGAGGGCATGTGCTGTAGAACACTGGACATACCTAAAAATGTGGTCTCATTCTGGTGAAACTACAACACAAAATTACTGGCATGCTAAACAACAGAAGCAGAATGGAATAGACAGCACTAAGTTATTCGACAACCATTGGATCAGGTCCAAACTCTTCAGTCCTGCCATATTTAGTCATGAATGGTGATGGAAAAATAAACAACTGACAGGATATGGCGGCTCCACAAAATCTCCAGCCTCAATAATGGAAGACCCAAGCAAAAGGTGAAACTGAAGTAATTGCATCCATCTTTAACAAGCAATAGGTGGTACATCTCAGCCTCTTCCTGAGGTCTGCAGAATTACAGATGCCAATCTTTAGCCAAATCGATATCCTCCATATGATATCAAGAAATAATTGAAAACATTAGATATTGCAATAACGATGAGCACTGACAACATTACAGCAATAGGACTGAAGCCTTATGCTCCAGAATTAGCAACACCCTTAGCCAAGCTGTTCTAATACTGTTATAACACTGGCATTTACCTGACAATGTAGAGGTATCCCCTGTCCACAAAATACAGGACAAATCCAACCCAGCTAATTCCAGTTCTGTCATGCTCCTCTCAATCAGCAGCACAAAGGGAGGAGGGGTTGTTGACAGAGCTGCCATGCAGCATTGCTTAGCAATAACCTTCTTACTGTTCATCAGTTTGGGAATCCAGCTCCTGACCCCATTACATGAACAATAGAATTGTAGTCCAGTGGTTGCCCAAGAGACATGGCCCTTGACCAAGTGCGGCATTAAGAAGCCCTAGCAAAACTTAAGTCAATGGAAATCAGGGGGAAAAGTCTCCACTGTTTGAAGTTGTACCAAGCACAAGGCTAGATGGTTACTGTTATTGAAGGTCAATCATCTCAGCTCCAGGACATCTCTGCAGGAGTTCCTCAGAGTACTCTGCTAGGCCCAACCATCTTCAGCTGCTAAATCTATGACACTGCCACCATCATAAGTTCAGAAATGGGGATGTTTGCGAATGATAAAACAATGTTCAACACCTTTCCCAACTCCTTCGATACTGAAGCAGTTTGTGCATACATACCACAAGCCCTGGACAACAACCAGGCTTGAGCTGATAATTCTCAAGAAACACTAGCACTATGTAATGATGATATCCAATAAGACAGAATCTAACCATCATCACTTAACAGTCAATAGCATTACTGTCATTGAATTCTCCAGTATCAACATTTTCGGGGTTAACCTTGAGCAGAAATTGAATTGAACATACACTTCCTTCACTACTAACACGAAATAGCAGCAGTGTTGTACCAGCTCCAAGGTGCACTGTCGTAATACACCAAGGTTCCACCATGGCAAGCTTGGTAAGATATGGTGAGAAAACTCACTAGGCCTTGTGACGGAAACCTTTTCAAGAACCTTAACTCAGATAGAACTTCGCCAAAAAAAGTAAGATTGAGCTCCAAGTCTTCTGTCACCATATTAAATCATTTCCCTTCATAAATCTATTCCTCCATCCAATGCTGGATTTGAAATCTGCAATGTCTTGCTTTCTTGCCTTTTTCAGAGCCAGGATTTGAATAGATCCTAGCAATTTCCGTTGACTTATGTTGCATCTTTGTCTTCCAACTGCAAACACATGCTGGCTTTCCTCCATTTGCACACTTATTCCTATTCATTTGCCTAAGCAGTACAGGAAGCTTCCTCAATACTTTTAACATTATTCCCTAATATCTGGGATTCCATAGTTCCTGAACATTTATCTGTAATTTATACTTTGTACTATCTGCAACTTCAATGACTTTAAGTTTGAACTAGGTTGTCCATCCTTCCTGATATCGTGTTGCCATGTTGGAGGCTGGGCTTGACGGGAACATAATGCACATTGGTGAAGTAGTAGCTTTGACCTCACAGGTTGATGTGCACACATATGAGGAGCCTTCAATGGTGTGCTAGACTATGGTGCCATCAAGTAGAGTTGTAGCAGGGCAAGTTTGACTTGGGCAATAGGTGGATGATAAGTAGAAAGAGTTTGTATTTTTTTAAGCTCAAAGTCACCAATGAATTTATGCACAAGTTACATGAAAAACGAATGATACTTTGGGCAAAAGTCAGAAGTCAACACTAACATAAGATCCACCATTTCTGAAGTGCTTGCTAGAAATTAAATATATCTGTAGAGTATTAGCACAGAATGAGAATCAGGCTTGTTAAATTATTAGGGGTAGACCTGACTGCTTTCAATTCTACAATCTGAGAGGTCAAAAATGAAGATTTAATGCCACTTGTACAGACTGACTTCTACAATTTCATTGGTGACTGGCATTTTGGTCTTGTGTGAGTTAATGGTAGGTAATTGGCAGTATTAGTTTCAAATTAACAAAGACCAACAGAGGAGATGTAATATAAAGGATGAAGTACTATCTCTCTAATTAGTTAAAGCATTTGCAATTGAGTGAACAGCAGGATTTGAATTGCTTTTACCTCAGCAAGAATATGTTACCTGACCTATGTCAGCGGTAGTATCTGGATTTTGAATAATGCCTTCTGATTTTCTTTGTGCTTCCTGGACCCCTCAAGATCAATCCAACTATGAGTTTCTGCAGAATGTAATCTTTCACAGTCTAGGGGATGATTTACAAAGTCTTTCATAATTCACCATATCCAACTGTGTCCTGAAGGACATAGATACAATGCTAATGAGAGTTTTTAGGTTCAGAAAATTATTGAACTTAAGCAATAGACAGCAGTGGAACCATATCTATTGACAAAGGAGAAACTTACTCACAGGGAAGTGATCAACATGTACAGATATGCTGTGGTTGTAAGTTAACGGCTTCAGCACATACCTGAGAGAATACACAAGTTTGTCCATAATATAGAAAAGAAGCCCAGTTGTGATAAGAAGCTCAGTTGCACTATTGTGATAAGCAGCCCAGACCTGACTACAACATTGTAGATCTTTCAAGCACAACAATTCGGGAAAAGGCGAGCATCCACAGAAGATCCAGAAGAAAGGTCAAGACTGAATGACACATTGTAACTAATGTGGAGTTCCTCAGACAAAAGAAGGTGTGTCCAACAGTGTTAAAATGGTGTTTTAACTGCAAGAGGCTAAACTGCTTTGCATGCATGTGTTTAGCTGGGATGAAGACAATAAAGCCTTTAAAGCATATAGACACGGTTGCTGCTCCAGGGTTGTCAGGCAATAGTTCCCACAAATCAAGCATGAGTGCCAGAGAGATGGTAAATGAAGAATTGGATGATTCAATCTACACCTAAGAACAGTTGGCACTGTCAAATCTAAAGGGAAAATACTAGTTTGTAAATATTGCAATAAAGACAGCACAATGAGAGCATCAAACAAATATGAATTACCAGATGGTGCTTATGAGCCTTGCAGCCTTGTATAAAGTTACTGGATCATGATCCATAAATGACACCCTTGAAGGCAAAGTTGATGCTCTGGGGTGGAAAAATGCTCATTTCGAGAGGACAGATCAATCGGAGAGCCAGTGCTACAGCAAGATTCAAGACTTGGAATTCCAAATATAAGACCCAAAGTGAACTACATTAATCTCACAAAAAATGGTCAAAAGCACACACTAGTAACCTTAAATGAGACAGAAGCGACTTCTCGGCCAAAAACTTCTCAAATCTGAAGAAAGTCTCCTTGCACCATCACGGCACACCTTCGATCCACTTATAATGTAGTTATGCACGACCATGCTGCAGTTTGGGTGCATTTACACTTCTCATTGGAATACTGCTACAGGGACACATTGTTCAGAGGGACAGGTGCCCAGCCCCTGTACTGGACCAAGCTGCATCTAAAGGCTGCTGACATGCTACCTTAGCGCTCACTCACTTTGCATCTCTTTGGATACTCACAGCATCCTTGCCTTTCTTCACCTTTTAGTGCTTTGGCCCCTCAGCTGTACAGCTGCTGTATTGTCTTGCCATTTAGTGCAAGCACAAAAACAGGCAGCTTGTCACGCTTGCAGAAATCATCAGTCAGGAAGTAGATATGGTGCTGCATCAATCTTCCACCCACACTGTGTGCCAGCTGTCTGCAGCAAACACACTGTGTGTGTTGTAAGCAAACGACCTTGTCTCAAAACAGAAGGGGCAGGAGGAGTCCTCACTCAAGTCAAGGGAGACAGCCTTCACTCAGTGAGTCCTGGTACAGGAAATAAAAGGCTACCACTGAAGAAGGGCTTATGCCCGAAACGTCGATTCTCCTGTTCCTTGGATGCTGCCTGAACTGCTGCGCTTTTCCAGCAACACATTTTCAGCTTTTTACCTCTGATATGTGCCTAGGCAATTGGGCACAGCCGGTTGGGGCCGTAATGGTCAGGAGTTTCCAAACCTCTGCTGTCCAGGGGTCGAGTCACAGTCAACTTGTAGACTCGGTGCAACTGGACATGGGGAAGTGCAGGAAAACAGTTGGTGAGCTCATCATTGAACTAAGTCACTCAAGGGCAGGCCATGATCAGTCCAATGGGCCTATCCACTCAAAATCAAAGTTGGGAGGGAGTGGACATGGTCATCAGGAGTCACTACTGCAAGAGGAAGACTGAGGAAATTAACTAGGGCAGTCGTAGGCAGACTGCTGGAATGCTGGGACCTGGCAATATTGAAGGGGGCTTTCTCAATGTAAAGGTTGGGGGCAGGCAATAGGCCATGGGGAAAAGGAATGATGTGGGAGGGGTGATTGATGATGATAAGCAGCACCTTAGCTTCCATGAGGAAACACCATACACAAATTGCCTTGGAGGTTTGGTTGAATGACCCTGGAGGGTTTCTACCTTCAAGGTCCAGGTGTGTTGAGTCCCAGAGGCAAGTGCACTTACCTCAGATTGACCTCTGACTGGTCTGGGGGTAGCAGACAGGCTGGAGGTGGAAAGCCCAGCCACTTCCAGAGTGTCCTTACTGTGAATTTCTGGAGGGCCTGTATCTGGTTTCTCCACTGGCCAGTGTCTGTTGGATGCACTGTGTCTCCCTGTGAGGAAAGGTGGCCAGAGAGAGCTCAGGCTCCCTCAATTCCCCCCCCCCTCCCTCACCCATCCCCTTGCTACTGATGCTGAGTACCAGTGGTTAGAGAAAATAGTGCAGGTCTGTATACATACGCAGCAGTGTCAGAGTCAGCTGGAGCTAGGCCTTCATAGTTGTCACGGACCTGTCCATGGAGGATGCCAGAAATGCTCACATGTCTGAGGCAGCACATGGTTCCAGTCCTGCAGCCTTTGTGTCAGGTTGTCCAGTGTCCCTGACACAGCTTCCTGCTGCTCCTGTGTCTGCCTCTCCTTGTTAGTCAAGGCCCTGATTGTTGACACCGCGGAGTCCTCTCCTGCCTGGGCCTGAATGGTTGCCTAGTCTTTCACAGTCCTCCAAATGCTGGAGATCTGGGATGCCTCTTTGGTTGGCCACAAAGATGTGCTCACAAGCTAATTCCACTGACCCTGATCTAGAGAAAAAAAAGACTACCTCCAATGTGTCAGTATGTGAGCTGATAAGGGCTGCAGAGGCAGTTTTATTGGTGGCTCCTATGCGTTTTTCTTGCTCTCTTCCTCAGCAGTGAAGGATAGCAAGTCTTGAGGGATGTGCCTATCGACAGCAAACACTGTGGACATTCCACTGGTACCTGCAAGAGAATGTCACAACAAAAGAGTAAATGTTTTGGCATTTTAACCCTCAGCACACCATGGGAATAACTGAAGAGCACCTCAACAATGAGCAATGCTTTTTGTTTGTCTGCCAGGACTTGGGGGGTTTCTACATCCCCATGGGCAGTGTCAGTCTTTGCCAGCCATACCAAGATCATCTCAATGTAGGGGGTAAGGGGATGAATATCTGTCACTCATTGCAAGCAGCCATCTAACAACCAGTTCGAATGAACTCAGGATTCAAATCATATTGTACTCCATGAACATGGGACAATGGGATTTTAATCATATCCACACAGGGTTTGCAAAAGTGTCTGGATTAATAGTCCAGTGAAATTACCAAGAGCACCACAACTTCCCTCAAATGATGGAAGTTATCTTTCTCAGTGGGAATCAAACAGCTGTCACTAGCCCAACTGTTAATTTTTATTCAGTTTTGTGTTGTTGACTTTTCTATTGAAGTTTCGTACTTTCTTATGCTGCATGTCCACTAGAAGATATTAGGGGAGTGATACATATGGGGATGAAGGCAGGTTTTGAGAGCTTGGGCTGAAAGGAGCTGGAACTTGCTGCAGCAATGAGCACGCATCCAATGTCAACACAGAATTTATCGGCCTGTAGTCCATGGTACCTCTAAGCCATCCGAGATTCAGATCCCGAAACCTCTTGAAGGTTAAGCTTCCATTTCACTAAGAGCTGAACTAGATCAGCTGCAGCCTTCTGCAGTTCCAGGAAGGTCAATTTGGTTGGCAAGTGTTGCAGGGACGACAGCTGCATTCACCGTGCTTCATAATGGTAGATAAAGGAATAAAACCAATCATAGCCACACTGAAAACACAATGGATATCAAGCAAAATGAGATTTGGATGGCAGGCAGGATTGTTTTTTGTATCTTTTATGGAGCACAGCTCGTGCTAAACCTACTGGAGGAGGCATAAACATCAGCTACCCTTTAGAGATGTTGTGAATCAGGGCAGTTATGTGACACATTGTTATTGACTTAGACATCAATAATGTCCAATGCCACCTCCTTGAAAACTGATGTATGTTATTGGTTCATAGAATGTCAACACGGAGTCAGTACATGCAAAAATAAAATAAAAACAAACTTCAAATTGGACAACCTCATAGCACTTCAGGCAATGGATTACATTGAATACAGTGACAATTGTTCTGTAGAAAAATGTTGGAGCCACTTCCAGTCCCAATAACAGTCAACAATGAGATAAATAACCAAGTTAGTCTGCTCTTGTTTGAAGTAATAGTGTTCTCACTTCCTACTCCTAATGTTCAGATCATTTTATGCACTTCAAAACTCTGGCTGTCAAATGCAATCTTCTATTTTGGAGCCCTTTTGCTTGAAAATGTATGGTTTGACTTTCTATTAGGCTAATTTATTATAGGAAAATTGGACCTTTCCACTTTGAAGTCTGGTCCTTGGCTATTCCATTAATGCTTGGCTCTATTCTTTCATGTGGAATTCTTCAGCAACTCTTCTGTGCCCTCATAACCTGCCCTTGTCACTCTGGGTTGCCGGAATCTCTTGGATGAACATGACAGTTTATACAATGTCATAGCTGTGCTATTATACTGAAGTAACTCACAGGGGTCAAGAGTCTAATGTTTGGCGAGTTAAGCTGCTTGGAGGCTCTGAAATTAAAGCTTTGCTTCATGGCTAAATATAACACCAACAGGAAATTTCTCTGGAAAAGCAAAGATGAGCACATTCATGGCTTGGCATTGTTATCTGTTATGGTCACTAGTTACTTTGTTAACAGCCTAAGCTGAAACACTTTTAATCCCTCTTAGTAAGAAAACAATGTTTTTTTTAATGATCTAGATACTCAGTGAGCAGCTTATTTGTGATTCATTTAGTTTGTGTAATTTAAAATTAAATGAATTTTTCAGGGCTAAACAACATTGAACAGATTAAGCTGTGCTGCAAAAGGTGTTTGAAATAAGTGTTTTTTTTCTGGTAACACTTCTTCATAATATCATCAAGAATGTATTCGTATTGCATCCTTTCTGTCACACCTCTCTGCACTTACAGCTCTTGCGTTGGAACAACATCTTGGAACTATTCATGCAGCAACTAAATTGCAAAGAGCAAAGATTTCACAAAGTTGCCCTGATGAAATATTGAAGAGTATACAGACCGAACTTATGTACAAACTGAAAACATGGACTAAATGTACGTAGTGTGGCAGAGCGAGCATGCCAATGATTTTACGCCATTGGTTGACATGCCTACCCTGCCAACACATTCCTGCTTCTGCTCAATATTGAGGAAGACTGCATTGGGCAGGCTGATGCTACCCACACACCATGGCCGGTAGTGAATTAGGGGACACCCTTCCAATGAAAGCAGATTTTCCAGATGGTGAACAGGGTAGGTGTCAAGCCAGGAGACATAGCAGTTTCCCAGCAGCATCCGGGGCAGCTACTGGACTTGGAAAACCTCCTTTGATAGGAAAGGTGCCACACAAATGTCTATATCCACAGCAGTGCACATTGCAGTTGGGGTGGAGGAGGTACTTTTCCCATTCTTTTTAACGGCTCTTCAGTTTTCTGGCCTTGTAAAACCCAAGTTGGCAGCTGAGTACAAGGAATTGATGCATCCTTGTGCCTCTCTACATTCTTCAGTAATGTCTACTTCCAATATTGTGCTTGCCAATCTTTCTGTGCCAACCAGGCTGCTATTCACCCTACAGCCTCAGACACATGCCTGCTGGACTTAATGGATGCCACTCCAGACCTTGTAATTGTCCACTTCCTCCAAAGTTGCTCTTGTACTCCCACATGGGACAAATATGCGCATGTCATGCTGATGGCAAGATCAGGGTTCCTTCCCTGATAATTTTTCTGGATTGACATTGATAAGAATCTGGGCATGGATCAGTAATTAAAATTATGCCCCAAATTTTCCAGATAATTCTCACAATCATATTAGCTTTTTCTAAATTCTGATAATTCTCCTCTGATAAATTTTTGAAAGATATTTTCCTTTTGTTTCAAACTGAACTTGTTCTTCTGAGGATGTGACATTTGACTCATGCTTATAAATTGCCCCATGGCATAATTTTATCTTAAAAAGAAATCAATGTAAATGGCTTGATATTCTGTGGAGTTACATATTTCTACCTTACAGTTACAAAAGCAAGTTGAATGTCTACCTTAAGAAATATTTTCGATTTCCACACTGCGCATTTATGTACCACAAGTCTTGCCTTTGTTTCTGAACCTGCATTCAACTCATTTTAGCTGCACAGACCCTGGTGTGTTATCCAATGAACCAACCTTTTCTAATGTGATTCATATTAAGGGTTTTACAACTCATTTTCATTTGTATCAACACAGACGGATGAAAAATCTCACAATTACCCACAACTTTCAGATTGCTTTAGCATCACAAATAGCTTTCCTAATGAGCTAATCTCAGAAATGGATTTGAAAAATTTTTCATACTAATATAATTTTAAACCGCTTACAAAATAGGATTAGAGGCTCTGTTTCTGGTTATTTTTCCAATTAAAACTTTGCGATGCATTTGTAAGGCTGAATGGTTTGGGATTTTATTCTGTCCCGCATGTTGTTTGTTTTCATAAATTGCTGACACCACTAACCCTAGAAATTGGCAGGTGTTTTCAAGAAACCTCTGAGTCTCTGTGCTAATTTTTCAGGGTTGATTTTAATAAGTCTGGGCATGAGCCAGCTCTAATGTAGCTTCTGCCTCATTGCCAGTGGGGACTATTTGGATCGTATCTTTACAGATGTGTAAGTCTCAGTAACATAAAAGATGAATTTTTTTTAAAGAGACAGGTTCTCAGCTTGCCAGACTACTCAGCTGGATTTTAGCAATCTGAAGTAATGTTGCTCATGAGTCCCTGAGTGTTGGTTTCCTCACCTTTTTTCAGTTGCAATCTGTAGTTGTGTTCACACACACATATATGTTTGGAATAATGCACAAACCTGACGTTTTTATAGTTTGAACAACATTCACCTTCTCTCTTACTTATTTTGTAGTTCCTACTTTCCAATGTGTTATTTTCATCTTCTGCCATTCAAATATTCATCTTTTATCCTCATACTCTGTCATCCTCTGCTATCTCACTTCGTCCTTTCATTTTATTCTCAGTAAGAGATGAAGAGTGGAAAATGAACTTATCACAAAAGTGCAAAAACAATTCTGCTCAAGTTTACACCCTGTCTGTCCTTGGACAAGAAACAAACAATTCCACTTAGAGCCGTGCTGTCCATTAAAGATTGCAGTCAAAAGAAAAGCTGGGATACAGTTAGAACAGCAAATTAATATAGACATACACATTACATTAAACCAGACTTTCATATGGACCAACTCAGGAACAAAGTGGAATATGTTAAAGATGTTGTGTCAGCAATTTGTTTATACAATGGAACCATTTATAATCAGATCTTGTTGACTTCTCAAAATTTTAAGTACATCATGAATTTTGTTCTTTTGGAACAAGCTGAATTAGCAATATTGAAAGAGGATTCATATAGCTGAACTTGAATAAGTGCTTCCAGTGAAAACCTGGACAAGCTCACTGCTGTGGGGAAACAAGTCTCAGGGCAACACATTTCTTCTTTTATGTTCCTGACCTTGTAAATCTTATTAAAAATAAGGTCATTAATAAATTTGCAGCACTTGCTGTATGCCCAAAGAAGACAAAAATTTAATCTGTGCTCAGACCTAGAAAGTTGCTCAGATGGTCACAACACTGGACTCAGTCAAAAAGTGAGTACCTGCATAGGTACTATAGGAAGCAAATTCTGTTCAGTCCAGGATGTCAATCAAACTATTGTCAGTCAATCACTAACTCACTATCCATGTCGCATTGCTCTGTGGTGCAGCACATTGGAAAGATGAATATGGTGCACCCTGTGTCTCAGATTTCACAAATTGTCTTTCTTTATAACTTGTGCTTCAGTGACTTTAATGTCTGGCAACTCCTTCTGAAGAGTCAACAGAATAAATGAATTTAATTTCCCTGAACCCTCAGTTACAGAAGCACAAGAGGCACAAGACAGTTAAATGAAAATAATAAGAAACAAAACTCTGGGACACTGAGACAAAAAAGTCTCGCTCTGCTTCTCACTTCAACCCTTCCTTGACAGTTTGCATTAGATGATGAAAGCTATCCAAAGTAGATGTGTTTGAAAAAGAAGAAAGGTGGGTCATTGTTTTACAACAATATACTAAGTTTTTTTGTATGTTATGAGGGTAAAATAACATACACATTTCATATGTACTTGAATTTCCACATCAATAAAATAATTTTAGTATTCATACTTTATTCAGCTGTAATTGATGTAATGTCAGCTTAAACATCAAAGTCTGATTATATGATTAAAGGTATATATGATGATATATACCTTTTCTACTTTGAAATATCAATTTTACAGAAGAGGGCTTAAAATTAACTTTTTTTTTTCTTTTTGTGATGCTTCACTCTTTAGAATGGTGCTTCTTAGATCACAGAAAGAGCAGTGGTACTTTTCCCATTATACACATGTGTAAGTGTAATGTTCAAGATAATACCTCCAGTGGTATTTTGATATCATTGCCTCCTCAACATTCTTAACAATATAAGGAAGATTGTTTATGGATATATGGAAGAAGAACCTGTACATGGACAGCCAATCATCATCTAATCCCACTGCTAATGTTCACCAAATTACCAAAGTGATGCTGTTACTCATTGTAGATTAAAGTCTTTCTGATTCTCGACTCTGAAAATGATTACTGTTAAACACTATTCCTAATGGAGATCAGAATCTCATCAGATCTCCGTTTGCGATGCATTTTGAGAAACATATTCATAAATGTGGGAGAAGAGTGCAATCTACCACTTAAATTCACTTAATTCAAATTTTCTGCTAATTCAGGTATTCTTAGCTTTGAATTCCCACTTTGCTGTGTTATTTATGTGGTTTAATTTGAATTGCAGAGCTGGATACCTTAATTTTCTTTTGAATCCAGAAATGGCTTCAAATTATCAGGAGACTGCTTGCTTTCACGTGTAGCCATTTTCTTTATCACACAAAAAGAAATAATAGCAAAGTCAGTCCCATTATCGACCATAATATGCTGTTTTGTAAATTGTGTTAAGATGAGGAAATTGGAGCCAAAGTTGAAGTCATTTGAATTTCATATTAAGACACTAAATAGATAATATTCTGTAATTTTTAGATTGCACCACAACATTGTAATTGTGCATGTGTGTTTGTGACAGAAGCAACAGTCATATCTAAATGCCATTGATGAGTTTTTGATGAAGAGCTACTTCAGCAAGGTGTCATGTTTGTTTGCAATTTTGTTGTGGTTATATAGAATACTTGCCAAAAAATAAAACCACTGATTCCAATGAAGTGAGGGTAGCTAACCTTTAAGATTCAAATCTTTCCAAATGTTTATATTAGTGAATGGATTAATTGAAGCACACTGATAATGTTGCAAGCTACTAAATTTAACTGATTTATAAGCTATGCTTGCTACAGGCCCGTGTGGACCTATTGATAATGTTTCTATTACAGTTGTATTGCAATGACATAATAGATTACTCTATTGTTTGTGATCGAATTGCCTGCATATAATACGGTTGGAATCATCAGTGCTTGAAAAAGCATTTATAATGCAGCACAGTACCTCAAAGGAACAAGATCAACTGTCTAGGAGGATGTCATGTAGCCACCAGCTAGACAGGATGCAACATGATTTCAAATGCAGAACCTAATTAGCTAGAACAGAGCAGTATACTGGCTAAAGGTCTATAAAGCTTTGTGGTCTTCTAGCATTGTGTGAATAATTTCCAATGCTGGTGATATAATGGCAATTGTGATTTCTCACATAATTAGTGCTGAGGCTACATGTTACACACTTGGATCAAAGAAGATTTTGTACAACTTTTAAAACTAAATCTTTAAAGCAGTCAACAATTAGAATGAGGATGATAAATCCCTCCAAATAGTGTTCGAAATTGCTAAAAATGCCTGAAAGTTTGGGAGGCGAAATCAGGCATGATTTTATATGATCTTGGGATCTGTCTGTATGATAGTAAGGATGAAATAACCATGAACCAACTCCATGTAGAGGTCATGCACTAACGCCTCTTAATTTCCCATTCAGCTCTGGCTCACCCTCTCAGTACATTCAATTCTACAGGTTATACTCATCTTTTGAGTACATTTGTGAATGTACTGTAAAATATTATGACTTTGACACTGTATGAGTCACTTAAGGGAATGTAGGATCTGTTTGAATTCAGCATTGCGTTAAAATAGCCTTGTTGAGTTTCAGTTTCCCATTATGTGAAAGCCACAGCTCACCCACTTTCCCCTCTCAGCAAGTGTCAGATCTGACTAAAATGGGGTGGGATCTCAGGAGCCCACCTTCCATTTTAAAAGTTCATGGGTCTCTGTGATTCAGTGAAAATTGTGGCCTTGAGTACAGAATCTAGGTTTGACAGCCCCTGTGCTGGGCTAGCATTGGGGGAATGCTGCACTATAGACACTGATGTCTTTTGGATACAATGATGTTCTCTCAGGTGGTCTAAGATGATTCCATGGCATTCTTTTGATGGAGGACATGGGATGGTTGCCCCAGCATATGACCAATATTTAGTACTCGTATCAAATTCAGTAAAACAGAAGGTCTGGTCATTTTTTTGTTGTTGTTGGTAAGATCCTGCTGAGCACAAATTAGCTGCCATGTTTCTTATTTTACAACAGTGACTGCAGTTAAATAATTCATTGGCTGTGAAGTGCACATGTCACATCTTGAAGCCATGAGCAATACCATTTAAATGCAAGTCGCTTTTATTTTAACTGCACCTCTCAACTTTAAATGGTACTGCTGAGAAAAACAGCTGTGATATGGCAACAATCCTAAACTGGCAGAAACACTAAGTTGTAGTTCTGTAGACAATTACAATCATGTTCTTACTGCTAACCCAAACTCCACTTTCAATCTGTTGCAGAATGAGAAATAATGGTTATATTCATGTTAACAAGCTTAATAGTAGATGCAGATTGAATGCACGTATGGCAGCAGATAATTTGTTGCAGAGAGAACAAGGCTGTTTAAGAATTACTGAATAAACTCACAGTCTATATTGCGCACAAATTGATGGCCGTGAAAGTCTACCAGAGGGTGCCAATACAAGCATCTTCTAAATAGTAATATTTCCAGAACAATGTTATTTTGCGGTGGAGTACTTTGAAATGTCCGAATTATGAGAGGGTAGTGCATACAAGATCAGTTCTTTCTTTCTTTACCTAGTTTTCACAATTGTCCAGTCTCTTTTGTTTGGAGAAAATCATTTCAACATGGTATACTGGGGACAGTCATGGCTTTCTTTTTTTATAGAATCCCTACAGTGTAGAAGCAGGCCATTCAGCCCAACATTCAGTCCACACCGGTCCTCTGAACAGCATCACACCCAGACTCACCCCTATACCCTGTCCCTGTGACCCTGCATTTACCATGGCTAATCCACCTAATTTACACATCCCTGGACACTATGGGCAATTTAACTTGGCCAATCCACCTAACCTGCACATCTTTGGACTGTGGGAGAAAAGCGAAGCACTTGGAGGACACCCATGCTGACACAGGGAGAATGTGCAAATTCCACACAGCAGTCTCCTGAGGCTGGAATCGAAGCTGGGTTCCTGGCGCTGTGAGGCAGCAGTGCTAACCACTGAGCCACTGAGCTGCTTGTTGTCATCATGTGACCTCTGCCTCTTCTGTCACAATTTGCACTTTGGTTTCTGGCAGTTACCAAATATATTACTTGAAGCATGGTGTCAGAAGAGTCCAGCTGAGATTGAGTGAACCTTCAGAGCTGTAAGAGACCAGTTACTGCAAAAGGATAGCAAGGAAGCTTTTAAACTAGAGTGTGCAAATGTGAAGTGCTAGCTACATCAGCATAACTGAATTGTTCACTGCATTTTGGGGCGGCATGGTGGTTCAGTGGTTAGCACTGCTCCCTCACAGCACCAGGGACCCAGGTTCGATTCCAGCCTTGGGCGACTGCCTGTGTGGAGTTTGCATGTTCTCCCTGTGTCTGCGTGGGTGTCCTCCATGTGCTCCGGTTTCCTCCCACAGTCCAGGTCAGGTGATTTGGCCATGCTAAATTGTCCCATAGTGTTAGATGCATTAGTCAGAGGGAAGGGGGTCCGGGTGGGTTGCTCTTCGGAGGGTTGGTGTGGATGTGTTGGGCCGAAGGGCCTGTTTCCCCACTGTAGCTAATCTTTACTGTGGAAATAAGATTTGAGACAGAATTGAAATTTGTTCCCATTTCAGCAAAGCATTGAAAGACATACAAAAATAAATAAAAAGTCTGAGCAAATAAAAATTGCAAGTTTCTTATCAAGTCTTAGGCAAAGAGTGCTACAAGCTGCATTGCAGCATAGATCTCAGTAAGGAGTCGAGAATCCAGTTAAGAGAAACTTTGAAGGTATACCTTGCACCCATATTTTTAACACTTATGAACAATGTATGATCAACATCCAAGCTCAGGAGTGGAAGGAAATTATTGATCAAGATGTGATGGTACTGACTCATCGAGCTAAAGTCTAAGGCTTTGGACAACTTAAAGATGATCTCTTCAGAGATAATATTGCCTTCGGCATAAGCCATACCTTGATGAGAGCTTGTTTGCTGAAAGAAAAGAGACTGACTCAAGAAAGTTGTCAGATTAAGCAGACGGTTAATCGTTGCCTGGATCATATTAATGATTGATCAGATGAGTCTGTGCACAATGCTGGAAGAAATTCCAGGTCACGTTATAATAAATGTCAAAATATTTGCAGAAGAAACAGCAGAACGATCAAGATTAGAATGAAAATATAGGTATTATGGAGGACACCACCCAAAAGTGAACAAATATGTCCAGTGAGGAAAAACAGATCTCCAGTTGTAAGAAGTTGAATCATTTTGCACATGAGCTTTTGGCTAGAAAATAGATAAACAATCATTTAAACCAGACTGCTGAAGACACCGGCTCTTCATGAAATATGAGTTTCGCAAATTTGTGCACATTGGCTCAAGATGGTGTCCTAAAAATGAAACAGTTGAAGATAAGGTTGAGACAGTATGATCCCAACAGATCAAACAAAACCAAGTGACCAATGCTGTGGGAAGAGTGAAGATTTGAATTTCCAGAGAGGTGATGTGAAGCAATGTTCACTCATCGTAGCTGAAGGAAGCCTGAAGCTTGTCCAATCCACACTAAACATGCCAGAAGAGATTTGCAGTGTTCTGTTTTGTTAGGATAAGGGGGCATATTTGGAGAAATTAACTTTTTATGTAGTCTACTGACTGGCTTGCAGCCATTAAACACATTACGTGAAACATCTTTCGCACTGAGCTTTGTGAGTAAATTCCTAAAGGTTAATATCACTACCTCCCAACCCATCCCCACCCTCCAACCCCACCACCACCAAACAAGTCCAGAGATATGTGGGATTATGAAAGGAAGTGGCAAGGAGTTTTGTACACAAAAATGAAATTATTTTATAAGAGGGACTACAACTTAGATATGCAGAAGACCATCGCAGTGATGGAATGGTAGGAGTTTCAGCTCAGCTTGTAAGCAGGAGGTGATAGAGCAGGACCTTTCAACTTACATAAGAGCATATCCTATTTGCAGGTTATTATTAAAAAGGGGCCTCAAATTTGCATTAACTGAGGTATGAAAAACATCAAATTATTTTGGAAGGGACGAGGATATACCTCCAGGAAATACAGCTTTCCCCACACTTTCAGGAACTTCTAAATCACTGTCGCAGCTTTTATAGGCTGGAGTAACTATGAAGAAGTACACCACTTTTGATTTGGTTATTTTGAGCATTTTCAGTCTAACTCTTTGGAACTGTATGACAGAGATTAAACCAAAGTTATTTTTGAGCTATAAGTGGTATAATTCGGAATATGTAAGCCTTTTGCCACCTTTCGGTTTAGTTTTCTGGAGTGGCAGATCTAGTAATGCCAGAGTACGAAAAGGAAATGACAAATGTCTAATGGCAAGTACATTTGCAGGCTTGAAATAGTCAAGCCAGAGACAAAATACCTGCTTCATTTTTCTCATTAAACGCTTGCTTTCTTTCATTGAAAAACTGCTGACTGCTCACTGCAGATCTCCCTGCCTTATAGCATGCATGCAAGGAGTTCATGTATGTGATTTGTACCTCCTTCGACACAAAACATGCAAATAACAACAGTGACCATCTCTATTTAACCACTGTATCATGAAATTTTAGTCTGTGTGACTTTCCTTCCCTATCATTTATATATAAAAAGATTGCACTTCATTGTGAAATATCTGATGTTAAGCCAAAAGCCTCTCCTTTGTTAAAAAGAAAATGCTTTTACTAATGAGATATTCTCCCACATCTGAGCTTCAGTATAGAATCCCTTTGATTAGTTTCACTCAATATGAAATCTCAGGTAGTACATCTAGCATCATAGTTCCATCGTAGTTTCACTGGCAACTGGCATATGACTTACTTTATCACAAATCCTGGAACGAGCAATTTTCATTGTGAGATTACTGTGGGTTGCAAGGAAATGTGATAAATCCAGATAAATCTAGCAAGTTCACAGATATTGGGAAGGATTTATAAAGGCTAATACAAGAGGCTGTGCATCTAGGCGTGAGCACAGATCGCAATCAGATTTGTGCTTTTACAACATTTGCCTGTTAGGTTTGATAGACAGGCCTAATTAAGCAGGTGGCAGTGATCTGGTGAATTTCATTTGCTCCTATTGCAGAGCTTCATTCAATACACTGGCTGCACTGACATGCTTTGCAATCTTTTTTTCCTGTGGTCTGATTGCCTCAATCATACAAATTGCATGTTGTAACTGCCCTTTATCTTCCTTGTCAAGTCCAGCTCCCTGTTTACTCTCCACACAGTGAATCGATTTATCAGGGAAAGTTCCAGCAGGCGCCAGAGGCTCAGACTCTGCTGTTTCAGCAGCTTTTCTCTTGCAGATAGAGTGAGGCAATTGTGTAACCTGTGTAAAACAATGAGTAACTTTCCAAATGAAAAAATCGAGCTAGCGAATTTCTTCAATATTTCAGCCAATTTGAGCTTCTTTCAGAAATTTTATATTGAGTTATTTCTAACATAGTCCAAAGCTGCCAATATAGTGTAACTTATTACTTCTTGATTTTAGTTCCATATAGTTTTCTGTCTGTTTTGATGAGAGGAATATGTTTTAACTTTATATTGCCTGCTGTGTAGGACCAACAAACACAAAATGTGAAAGGGAGATTTGGTTCAGATTGATTCCTCAGATAGTTTGCCTAATTGTGCCTAACCATCTAACCTTTTGAAGGAAAATTTTGCTTCAAAACTCCCTGTCCACCCAACTAATTAAATGATACTGAAAATTCTGTCCTTTTTACTAGGTAACCCATTGACTGCCACTCAGCACAACCAGATCCATTGCACCAGTTACACAAGAGACACTGGAATAACTTTTTGTCTTCAGTGTTTACCTTCATATCCTGAGGTTACTGCCATTAACCTAGGGTGCACTATTCTTGCTACTTTCTGCACTTGCAATTGGTGCAGCTGCTTTTCTCAGATCCCACTCTCTTGGATCTTGTATCGAAACAACTGGTAACAACAATGTAAGTAAATACTAGGCAAAAGTGAGGACTACAGTTGCTGGAAATCAGAGTCAAGATTTCAGTGGTGCTGAAAAAGCACAGTAGGTCAGGCAGCGTCTGAGGAGCCGGAAAATCGACATTTCAGGCAAAAACCCTTCATCAGGGTCTTCATTCCTGATGAAGGGCTTCTGCCCAAAACATCGTCTTTCCTGCTCTTGGATGCTGCCTGACCTGCTGTGCTTTTCCAGCACCACTCTAATCTAAACTCTGTAAGTAAATACGTCAAGCTAGAAATTAAAATGTATCGTACTCATTTCTCCTTCTTGCGGTTCCCATGTATTAGTTCTAAAATGACTTGGAAGTTATGGTTAAAAAGACAGAAAAGCTGTCAACAGTCACAGACATTATAGTGTAAAATTAGTGAAAGCAACTTCTGGCATCCACATACATGAAGTTAAATGTACAATCTAAAGTTTACTAGGGATTAGTACACAGATTCTTCTTTATCTTTTATTGCAGTCTTCACAAATGCATTCAACACAGATTCAGTGATTTACCAAGACTTTGAACTCCTTACGTATTATCCTTGATGTAAAAAGTCACTGAAAATGTTGAATCATGTTTGATCAGGAGTAATTGAACTTTGAATGGCTTACTAAATCATAGTTACTTATGAACAATCTCTCTGGCCTGAAAAGATAACTCTATTATTTCATTCCTTCAGATGAATGCTTAAAAGTTCCGCGTGTTTAAAATAACTATCTCTACTTGTTTTAAAATTTTATCATATGTTAGCTTCTGCTGAATCTTAAGGCCTATTTCAATGCTAAAGGAACCAAAATTAACATTCTAAAAGGGTAGATTTTGGTCAGCTAGGAAGACAAAATGTTTTCTCTAACATGGTTCCATGCTGTACATCTCTATGACTCTGTGACTCTATGTCTTGACCTAACCCAATTCCAGTTTAAATGGAGATAAGGTGCAGAGTCGGCAACCATCCCACTATTAGCACACAGGGCATTTGCCTGTTAGCTCAGATTAGGGTTAGTAATGGGTCATTGGAGATTATAGTTGGAGGGGGAAACTCATTGGTGGTGTGAATGATGTTGGATGGGAATCACGGGGGTCTGGGTTGTTTACAGCATTGATTGAGACAAAATGCTCCTCTTCATCCAGGTCTGTATGTAGTGCTGCAAAAACCATAATAGTGCCAGCACGGTTGGGGAGTCTACAACTGAGGGTATGGAATAGGCCATCTAAAACTGAGATGAGAAAATATTTCTTCACTCAGAGAATGGTCAACCCTGGATTTCTGTACCAGAGCAGGCTCTGGTCATCAGGTCAAGAAACAGATTGATAACTATTTAAATATTAAAGACATCAAGGGCTATGGAGAGAAAGTGGAAATATGACATCGAGATAGAGGATCAACCACATTCATATTGAATCACAGGGCAGTCTTGATGGGCTGAATGGCATACTCCTGCTCTGAGTTTTTGTGTTTAAAAGTAGAAGCTCTGTAAATCAGAAGCATGCAGCAGACCAAAATTCACCTCTTTCTGAGTGTTAACTATATTTCCTATAGCACTAAAGCAGGTCATGGGATTAAGACCAAAACTAAAAGATGATAAACTTTTTAGACAAGTAAAATGTTTCCATGACCCAGCTCATCAGAGTGGATGGGTTGCCCACACCCTTTGGGTTAAATCTTGTTGTGGTGTTGACGGTCTTGATCACTAGCTGAAGGGAGGAATCTGTTGCTACCACTGGATGGATGGACTTCAGTGTCCCAAGATTGTGGATCTGACCCAGACCCCGGGTAAAGTAAGTAGAAGGAGCTGGGAGTTTTTCAGGGTAGAGTCATGAGGTGGGGGTCATCAGATGGTCTTTGATCACATCCCCCAGCTTGCCCTGAGATGACAAACACCCCCCCCCCCCCCCCCCCCCCCACAGTTTGACCTGTCGAGCATTCTGCATGGCAATAAACTCACCAGCACCTCAGTTCATACCAGTAATGGCAGGGTGAGGCCTCCAAGCTTGACACCAGTAACAGCAGAAGATGTGAGCATTTCTGTCATCTCTGTAAACACAGTAAAGGAGTTGTTGACAGGTGTTGTGTTCCTTTTTCTAATTTTCAACTTCCCACATTAACCCAAAGCCTTTTGGGTATTCAAGTTACACTGTTTACTATGAATAACGTTTTGCATGCTGTTCAGAACAGAAAGAGGTCTGTTTTGTAAGGTTCTTTGTATTATTTAGAATAATTTCAGCACATTTGTATTCTTATATTGTAGCAAAAAATGTTTGCCTACTGTGATTTTTTAAAAATCGATCTGCTGTATTTTCTAGACATTTCAAGAATTAAATCCATGATTATGCCCAAACCAATTTCTAAGCCTTACTCTAACAATTCAATTTCACTTATTGAATACTTAGGATGCATTTTTTAAACAGTATCATCTAATTTACCTTTCTTTTATTTAAATTCAGTTCAAATTGCCTGCAAACCTTTAACTGCATTTTTGATTGCCCTACTGTGATGCCATCAGCAGTTCACTTGATTGGTACACCTTCAACATTTACTCCTTCCACCACCGATGCACAGTGACAGCAATGTGTACCATTTGCAAGATGTACTTTAACAACACACCATAGCTTCTTAGACAGTACATTCTGAACCTGCAACCTCTATCACCCAGAAGGGCAAGGGCAGCAGATATAGGAGAATATCACTACTGCAAGTTCCCCTATACACTACCACCCATTCTGACTTTGAAAAATAACACCCTTCCTTCAGCGTCACTCAGCCAAAAAGCTGGAACAGCCTCCCTATCAGCTTAGTGGGTCTGACCACAATCTTTTCAAGGGTAATTAGGGATAGGCAAGAAATGTCAACTCAGCCAGTGACACCCACATCCTGTGAACAAATCGAAAACCAATCTGACAGTCATAAATGTTCCTGTAACCCCAGAGAAAACAGAAATCATTGGTTCAGATGATGCTTCATTCAATATCTTCCCAGTTTGCTGTTGCTTCTGCCAATTCTGAAGTCCTAAGTTCTACCATGGATATCATTGGCATTAAGTTTAAATATAAGTCCTTCTTGAAATTTTGTATTGTTGAAGTCTAAATAACCAATATCATCAGCTATCTAACTAATGATATCTTCCACTGGGAAATTGAGAAGTTTGCCTTTCTAAATCCAGTCTTGCTGATTCCTAGTCAATTATTGTTCACTTAATTCTCCTCTGACTTACTTCATTCTGAGAATAGATTCCATTAATTTCCTTGCAAAATGATCCTGTAATTCTCTGTGATAGATTTGTTGTTAATATAATAAACACTTGGTGAGCTTGCTTTTAATCTCATCATTACTTATAATTGTTCTCTGGCAAATCCACTGGCCAGAAATGTTCACCTAAATTTCTTTCAGCTGCCTAGAATGTATCACAATACCATAGCCCTTGAACTTTCAAAGTATCTCTGACATGTTTGTAGGGGTATAAAAAAAGTGATGTAGACTCATAGATGTTTACAGCACAAGAAGAAGTTATTCAACCCATCAAGGCTACACTGGTCAACAAAGATCTGACTACATTAACCCTATTTTATAGCTTTTGCCAATAATCCTGCTATTGCAGTGCAAGTGGCTATCTCAATATTGTTTAAATGTTACAGGAGTTTCTAACTCAACAACCATTTCAGGGTAGTGATCTTTTATAGTGCAAATAAATTCTCAGCTGTCCTCTGTGCCAGCTACTTCTTTCTTTAAGTCCATGCCCTTGGTTTTTGACCCCTCTACTAATGTAAACGTAATGTTCAGCAGTGATGTGCTATAGATTGAGTAGAGACAAGGAAAATTCTGCACAAAAGAAATGTACTTACCTTGAAGTGAAGAGTGTATTACAATGTAAATAATGGAGTTTTGCAAGAACCTAACATAGTCATTCTTGGTGAGGGGAAATCCTCCTAATATAAACCAGCTCATAACTAACCCAGACAGACATTGAAAAGCTATTCAAAAGTGAAACCAAACCATAAATCAATGTGAATTTTGGAGGTCTCAAGGACATTGTTTGTATTCAAAGAAGTAGATCACAAGATAACAATAAACTTTCCAGCAGTTAGCATGAGAAAACATTTCCTTAACATTATCAGATAGAACATTCCACGATATTTCTCAACCTGAGTTGGAAGTGAGAGTGTTGAAAATATGCAAAGGTTTTGGAGTGTAAGAAGGGTGCTTTGCCTCGCTAAAAAACATTTCGAAACGCAACTTTCAAAAGCGTGTTGAGAGACAGTGATGTCAGTATTTGTTGATGGTTTCTTGTAAATGAAAGTGTTACTTTTCTTCCCCATTACAGAGAGCTAAATAGATGAATGAATTCATCCTCATGTTTCATCAACACAGTTTCTGTCATAACTACCTCCCAAGGGTTTTCCATGAATGAACAGGGATGTGGTTGCAAATAGCATGTCCCAGCATGCTCTCGGAATGCCAATGACATGGTCGGTCATTACAGTATGGTAGATTGTGCAAATCCAGCTGTGAGATCTAGTAGTCTTCATTAAATTCAGGAAACCTTAAGTACGTTGTGGGATTACAGTGCACAGATTGTTTGAGCAGAGTGACAAAGATACTTTTTTGATTTTGCAGTCCCTCACCTAGCTGAAACTACTAGAAGGCCAATGAAATCATGCTGAATGAGTTCCCAACTAATTCTATTAATTGTACCATTTTAAATGCAAGAAAGGGAGTTGTGTAGGTAAACTTAATCACCTCCTTGTGAATTTTAAAATTGTATATGTCTGCATGCAAGAGGCCTTAGGGAAACTTGTTCAGTTCCAGTGACAAAATATAGGACCACTTTCAGGCGATTCCTCAAAACTGCCCTCATTATATTTGAATGTCAAGTCTCAAACCCGAATGGGCCTGACTGATGAACTTTGCTATGGTTTGGAATGATTAATCATGTGCAGTAGCTGTTTGAAATGGCAGATCAATTGCTCCTTTCAAAGAAGGAGAAATAACTGCAGCAGGACTTTATCAGTTCTTTACTCATTTGTATTGTTTTAGAGATTCTTAGAAGAAATATACATGCTTATAATGGCAGGGCATAGTTTGCTAATATAAATCTGAAAATGCTGCTGATTCACCATTTGGCCAAGTGCCACCACAAAGCAAATGGCAGCCACAAAGTCAGCTTCTCATAACACTAACACCTCACACATCTCACCAAAACAAGCATCATCTCTGAAACGTCCATTCTTGGGATTTGTTCAGGTAGTTTGAGGTGGTAACACTGGAAGAATGGAGAAGAACGTTTCCAGTTTAAATGCATTGTCTGTAATCTTCCATTTTTTTCTGCGAACATTCCTTCTATCTACATGAAATGACAGATGTGCAACAAGTCAATCGACAATGGGTTAGTTTTAAGGCAAATAGATTGACAGGTTTAATCCTCAGGCACTGGACCTCCTAAACTATTAATCCAATACGGATTCAGCTGAATTTACAAACTGCATTTTAGAGACTTTAACCTTCCCTCCCTTTCTCCCTGACACCGTTCTGAGTTATGCCCTTATTTTCCCTCTATTATATCGATAGAAGTTCTATTTTGCTGCTTCATTATTCCTTTGATCCTTTTGAAGCTTTAAATTATAATTTCATATTTACGTCCTGGTTCCTTTTCTTTAATATCATTGTATTTGTCTCTTAAAGAACAACATGAAGCAATGAAAAGAGCCACAGGTTGATTTACAGATTGTAGTACAAAGCCTTTTTCCATGATGGTAATGTAGCTATTTGTCTCAGGTTTTATGGTTATAAGGGTCTCTGCCAACCTATACCAAGAGGGGGAAATTAGCTGAAAAAATCAGGCACATGTATCACACTTTCTGTTAACACAGGACTCAGTCACCTGTCTGGGATGGTCTTGGGCAGGGTTCAACGTCGATGCCTTTTGTTGCAGGGGTGAGAATGTTACATTAAACCAAAGGTTTGCTCTGTCTTGGTCTTAACTCTGTCTGATTGTCAGGCAATCTTAAATCTAATCTCACTGTGATCACTCGTCCTGGGAGGCTGCACTAATTCCATTAAAAAACATTCATCACCATTTTGAATATGCTGTCTGAAAGCACCCTCTTATAGCCCTGTGTTTAAACACCAGTTATGTGAAAGATTATTTCGGTATGAGCACAGATGAAGTGTCATACCTTTGAGAGGAAACGATCTGTGATTGCGAGACTAAACTGAAACTAATTTTAACAATTTAGTTTCTCCTATTAGCGAACTGATGTAACTATATTTTTCCAAAACAAAAACATTATTTGTCAAATTTGTAATGCTGCATGACATAATATTTTAAATTTGACATGGCATAAATTGCAATACAGATCAGTTTATTGAATACCATAAGTGAGTTACCTCACTACACCCACCATTACAGACGATATTTACAATTTACATTTACATTTCAGATAAGACATTTTGTTCAGTCCAAAGGGTTTTATACAAATTCCAAACTATGGTGGGAGCATCTTAGTCAAAATGACGTTTCCCCAATGAGGTATTGGGGTGAGTCCTCTAAGTCTGTACTAGAGGGCCAACAACTCCTTGGCAAAAAATAAATTGAATCAAATCACTTATGTCTTATACAGCCTGTCTGTGAAATTCAACTACCCCTCACTCAACCAATTTGTCAGTGTTTAGGGTCAAAGAATAACTGAATGCCTCTTTTAGGCTCATGAGCTCAATACAAACATAATTTCTTAAAATTATTAAGGTGCGTTTAATTTCTAGCTATTGACTGTGATGTCCTGGGTGCTATTTTTACTTAAATATTTTAATTAGTTGGAAAGAGAGCAGCTCTGTGTTAAAGCACCCTCTCCCCTACTGAGAGTCTGATACAACATGCTATTGCTGTCACATTGAAATGCCTCTGACTAGTCCTTCAGTTTCAAAAACCCACATACCATGCCTACTTGTATGGAGAACTTTTCTCCACTGCAGTTTAGAGTGCATTCATAAGAAAATCCCAGGTTGATGATTGTTTCTTCTTTGCGGTGAAGGTCTGGTGACCTGTAACAGTCCCAAATTCTGTTGTCTTCCCTCCTTCCATGAGGTAAAACCTAACCAGTTCATTTGAAGGAGTGCCTGAGAGCTGATCGAATCAACATAGACACACTGACATAATTGAATAAAAAATTACCCTCATAGAGATGGGCAACAAATCATGGTCTCACTAGCAATGCCCACATCCTGCGAAAGAATGGGCATAAACCATTCTGTCTATCAATACTTGTATTATTGCTGGACAAGTCAGATCCCTGGATGAGAGCTGCCTTAATGGATCATACTTCCTGTTTCACAGAAACAAGAATGCTGGGCTGCAGAATTGGTTTTGACAATAAAACAGAAGTTTATTGTGCAAAAGAAATCAAAATAAAATGCAAGAAAACAATCTATCAGATATAACACATTTTATAAGATTTCAAACACCTGGCAAAACAAAATCCCATCCAGTCCCTAACACTGTCACTTTACATTTCATCAAAATCCAGGAATATTTTCCTTCCCTATCAAATCTGCAATTGACATAACTGTTTCTGTTCCGGTCCAGTCTCAGTCCTGTGAGCTGTAAAGCCTTTCTCTTTGAATCACACAACTGCAATCTTAGCTTTGAATAACCAATGAAGATTTTGAACCAAACGTTCCATGGTTTGGAAGTATTTGCAAACTGAAACTCTTCGACTGAGGTAAGTTATGAGCTAATAACCGAAACTTGCCTCTATTTACACCCAGGTCTTCTTTGAAGTGAATTCAAATGCTTTTAATGAAATTAAGAAAAAAAATGGTTATCCTAACTTTTGTTGAGTTAATGGCTTAAAGTGTTTCTTCCTCTCTTGTCTGAAATCCCATATTTATTGTTTATTCATTCATGGGGTGTGGGCATTACTCACTAGGTCACCATTCATTTTTGATCTCGAGTTGCCCCGGAGAAATTGCTGGTGAGCTGCTTTCTTGAACCATTACAGGTACATAGTGCAGGTACATCTATACTGCTGCTGAGAGGAAGTTCCAGGAATTTTGACCTTGTTATAGTGAAGGATTGGTGAGTGGTTTGTAGGGGAAATTTCAGGTGGTGGTGTTCACATGTATCTGTTGTCCTCATCCTTCCAAATAGTAGTGTTGGTGGATTTGATGGGTGTTCTGTAAGGATCCTCTGTGAATTTCTGCAGTGAATCTTGCAGATGGTACACACTGTTGCGACTGAGGGTCAGTGGAGGAACTGCAAGCTTGGGACATGGTGCCAGTCAAGCGAGCTGCTATGATCTGAATGATGTCAAGCTTCTTGGACGTTGTTGAAGATGTGCTCATCCAGGCAAGCTGGGAATATTCCATCACACTTCTGACTTGTGTCTTATGGGAGTCAGGAGGTGAGTTACTTGTTGTAGGACTGACCTGCTCTTGTTGCCAATGTATTAATACGGCGAGTTCAGTTCAGTTTCTGATAACTAGGAATACTTAGGACGTTAATAGTGGGTATTCAGCAATAATGATGCCTTTGAATATGAAGGGATATTGGTTGGATTTTCCCTGTTGGGGATGGTAATTGTCTGATATTTCTGTGATACAGATGTTACTTCACATTTGGCAACTATATATCTAGATATTGGTCAGGTCTAGCTGCACTTGGACATCGCCTACTTCAATAAGAGTTGCGAATGGTGCTGAACATTGTGCATTCATTGGTAAACATTCCCACTTATGATCTTTTGACAGAGGGAAGGTAATTGAGAAAGAGCTGAAGATGGTTAGGCCTATGACACTACCCTGAGGACTTCCTGCAGAGATATCCTGGAGCTAAGATGGTTGATCTCTAACAACCACAGCCATTTTCCTATGTGCCAGGTACAAATCCAAACAATGAAGAGTTTATCCCCTTATTCTCTTTGACTCCAGGTTTGCGAGAGCTCCTTATGCGACATTCAGTCTCATGTGCCGTTGATGTTAATAGTAATCACTCTCGCGTTATTTCTGAAATTCAGTTCTTTTGTTCATGTTAGAATCAAGGCGATAATGAGATCAGAAGCTGAGTGGCTATTGCTAAGTAAGTAATGCTTGACAAGACAGTTGTTGACAACTTCCATCACTTTACCGATGGTGGAGAGTACACTGATGGGGCAGGAATTGGAAGGCTTAAATTTGTTCTGCTTCATGTACAGGACATACCTGGGCAATTTTCCACATTGTTGTGTAGATGACAGTATTGAAACTGTACTAGGACAACATGGCTAGCATGCAACACTTTCTGGAGCATGGTTCTTGAGTAGAAAAAAAAACAGCACCTGCAACCATTCCTTTATTTCATGTGGAGAGAATCGAATTAGCTGAACACTGGCATCCATGATGCTGAGGACTTCCGGAGGAGACAGCGATGGACCAACCAGTCAGCACTTCTGGCTAAAGGTTATTGCCAATACTTCAGCCTTCTATTTGCAGATTGGTAATGATGAGATCAAGTATGTTTTCCCTCTTGACGGTTCTCTCACCACTTAATCCTAACCCAGTCGAGCAGCAATGGATCTTAGCACTCAACCAACTGAGTCAACAGTGATGCTGAACCACTCTTGTTGATGAACATTGAAGTTCACTCCCTGAATCCATTCAGTTTCCTTGCCGCTCTCAGGGCTTCCTCCAAGTAGACTTCAACAGAAGGAGCACTGATTCATCAATCAAGGAGATGGATTGGAGGGCTGGTGTGTGGTAATCAACAAGTGCTTTCCTGGGCCATGTTTGACCAGATGCCACGCGACCGAATGGGGTGCAAAGAACAATATAAGCAAACTTTCATTAGCACTCCAGGAGACAATAAGTCATCTGCTATCTTGCACATTCTGGTTTAAATCATGGAATGATTGGCCTAGTTAATTTCTAAACCCCTTCACAAAAGAAAAGGACCTTCACCTACTTACCACTAGTTTGATATCTAAGCTCTTAAACTATATATATAAAAATATATTCATAAATTCTAAATATTACATGACATTTGTTTATTTACAGTAATCCTGTGAACTAATTTCATAAGATGCTTTCAACCACAATCATTGATAGCTAATACAAAGGGAACACAAATTCCTAAGTGGAATTAGTAATTACAATTATTGTGAAGGGTCTACTTGAAGATGTTTATTGGTTCTAAATAAGAAGGTGGGTTGACATATATAGTAGCAAAAACCCAAATTCTTTCTGCAGAAACTTGTTGATAACAAAGTTAGCTATGGTCAGGGATGACTAGGAATATCAAGGGACCACATAACTATCATTGCAACATTCCATTCTGCAGCTCTGACCAATATATATAAAGTGAAAGAGACAGCTTGCAAGTATAAAAGAAAAGAGTGAAACTTGTCTTCTAGTTTACTGGAGATAAATTGCAGGTTATTGTGCTGTGTGGTACCATTTCAAGTGTATTACCTAATGCTGTCAATGGAGAATGAGAACAGCTGAGAGTGAGTGTCTCAGGAGAGGCCAGTGAGTTATGATAATGGACAATCTTCTTACTGTTTGCTGCACTCGCACATTTCAAATCTGAAACGACAGATGTTCCATAATCATACATCAAGACAGAATTTGAAATGGACAACTCCGTGATGTGCTCCCACATGCAGTTAACTTTTTTGCAAACTAAACAGAACACGGATATCCAATTCCATTTATACTCAATGAATATCCTGGTCTTTTCACACCCGTTGTGAGACAAAATGATTCAGTGCGAGTACAGATGAAGTGTCATATTCATAAAGATCAAACTAGACTGCAGTCTTTTTGGAAGTGTGGAATAATAGACATATTTTGAGTGGACAGTGGTGGGAATCACATCTCCCTCTCTGGGTGAGGGAGGATGTGGGCTGCAGATTTTGTCACAGAAGAAGGTTATTTGAGTTGAGAGTATCTTTGAGCTGCATTTGGGTGATTTAAGGGCTTAAATTGTAGGAATAAAAAAGTCAAGCAATATATTCTAAACTCTTTGTCACTGTTTTCTTTGCTCTGAAAGACAATACATTGGGAACCTGAGCAACTCTTTCTTAAGCACCATTTAATGTTACAATGCATTATAATGCTGCATAATTAGAAAGAAAGAGAGACACCGAAAAGAGATAGGGACACATGCAAGGATAGTAGGGACCAGAATTGAGTGGACATTATTCTGTTGGCAGCAATAATATTATAATATTCCAAATGATCCATAATACTGCTGGTTTTACTTATTGAAGCCTACATACTCATTCATATGGAAATTAATATTGAGAATCTACAGAAGCTATATTCTGCTAATCTGGACATAATTAACCTTCCCAGCAGATCTAAAGTAACTTCTGGTTGAGTAATTGATCTTATGGAACCAAACTGATTTTGATCATTTTTTCCTTAATCAAAGCTGTTCTGAACAATATTGAACAAAAGCAGGCATTAGCCTTGTACTGCAGTATGAATCATGGCATATTTTACATCAATTTGTTCATTACCTACTTTGCAGTCCGTTGTGTATGCATTATAAAATGTATTGTTTCCAAAGTGTTTCAGGTAATGGCTAAGTTTTGTTTTTGCGGTAAGTTTATAAATTGTGCAATTTAAAGAACGTCAGACTTAATGAAGTAAAACACAGCATGCTATATTTCAGTTAAAGCCGTGCTGACAGGCAAGAATTATAACAGAATATTAAATGTATTTTTCTGTGCAAAAAAGTGCTTTCTTCATAACAGAAATCAGTTATCTTTGAATAAAATCATGGGAAAGAATAATATTCATCACCAACATTCAGCTGTAAACCTTTATGCAGATAGAACACTTTATCTGTACCTGCAGATATAGACAATTTGATTATGTGGACTTGGAGCAATATAATTAGCTACAGTCAGGGTTTTCTGATTAAAAGCTGCCTGGAGTCAATAGTCTCCTTGATTGTCCAGCAAGGTTCACTGAGGATTACCTGGTTCCTGCACAGCTCCTGAAATTTCCCGACATGGTTCAGTGCTGTGTCAGTATCCGTGAATGGCAATTTGACTGTATTAGAGGTTTTTTTTAATCTTTTAAGGGTGAAATTCATCCACTCCTGCTTTTTTAGTACCTTTTTAAATAACTTGGTATTTATTAGTCTGAACATTGAGGGTGAGCTTAATTACAATAACAAAGCCTGGTGGGGTCCAACATTTTTCAAGTGGCTATTTGACGAAACCAGGTTAGATTTATAGGAGGTTATAATATCTCCCATGGTCTCGACACATGAAATGTCATCTTATTTTCTGGTGACCCTAAATCAGTACCCTTCACAATTATAAATTACTTGATATTTTGTAGGTTAACTCAATAATGTTTTAAAACTGCAGGAGGTTTGGTTTTAAAGGCCATGAAAGACCTAAACATAATCTGACATTGTGAACAGGCTCATTTATTGGATAAGATGTTAAACTGAAGCCTCATCTATGTTTGGGAGGATGTAAATGACTCAGTAGCACTACTTAGAAGGTCAGCAGTTATGCTGACCAATATTATTCCCTCAATTCACATCCAAAACTAAAAACATATTATCTGGACATTATCACATTACTGTTTGTGGGAGTTGGCTGAGTTCAAATTGGTTGTCATGTTTCCAACAATATAACAATGACTACACTCACATTCATTTTTTTGGTTGTAAAGCCCTTTAAGATGTCTGGTGATTGTCAGAAGTCCTTCATGTATTCAATTTTTTAAAAAAATTCCATCGAATGTGCTACTTTTTGTACAAATATATTAATGATATCTGATCACAGGAAAAATCAACACCAGCTGTGTCAGATTATTTTGGAAAATCGATCTCAGTGTGGTTTTTCAAAGTTTTTTTGGTTAAGTCAAATTGTAACTAGCTATCAGCTTTAAAGAACAATAGACTGAATCAGATGAGATGGAAACCTCTTCTCAAATTATCAGTCTTCACCAAAATTATATTAATATTATGGTGCATTTTGCATTATATAAAACAATTGGAATTTATCACACTTCTGGTATCAACTACCAGCCAGAGCCTGTCACACACTGCCAAAACTCATGTCTCAAGTCACTACAGTTTAATTTAAGAGAAAATATTATCCAATCAAATATTTATTGTCCTGCAGCTTTTCCATTTATGAAATATCCAAAGTGATGGAGTCCAACGGCTCTACTCACATACCAATTTAGATCATCCTCAAAAGTCAGTGTGAACATTGTGCACAACATGGTAATTCTTTCAGGTAGATCAGAGAAGAGGGAGAATAAACAGGTCATAGAATTGAATAATCAAGGGAGATGTTTGGACAGGTCTTTATAAAATGTCTTTAACCAATTTTCCTAAAGGTGTTTGAGCTTCATTTATCAGATTCTGTCCATAGTTTGGGTCCCCATAGTTCATGTTCATTTGTTGCAATATTCCTGAATTGGAAACACTTGTTGGAAAAACTGATCTTTCTCTGTCCATGCTTTTTGTTTGGTTATGTATGTATAATAAACAAGAATGAACTTTATAAATTTTAGCGTATACTTTTTAGAGTACAAAACTGTTAACTTATATAATTTTTAAAAATCAGGTTTGTCCCAGTAATGAGATTCAAATTTGAGGAAAATGCTGAGGGCTAAAAGCACATCTTGTACTCAACAATATTCATTCTATGGTTATTACTTTACCCTCGGATAAGCAAAGAGGCAATGCACTACTTCAACACATGGGAAAAGCCTTATGACTACCAATGAACCAACTGCATTTATTACTGCTCAGGGTCTCCTTTCACCATAATTAAGGTCATTTCAAAATGTTCTAACTTTTGATTTTCCCACTAAGGGACCTGTATGTGCTGTGAAGTCTTTTGAGGTGACACTGGTTGAAGATGGAAAGAAAAATTAAAAAAAACACCAGATGCTGGAAATCAAAAACACAAACAGAAATTGCTGGAAAAACATAGCAGGTCCAGTTCTGAAGAAGGGTCACTGGACCTGAAACGTTAGCTCTGTTTTCTTAGATGCTGTCAGACCTGCTGAGATTCTCCAACAATTTCTGTTTGTATTTCTGACTTAGGATGGATTTGTTCAGCATGAACGATAAGAAACTCTAGGTTTCACTTCATTGAAATGAACCTTGCTTCTTCCTCCTGAGCGAACAACTACACAAGCCTCTGAAACTCTCTTCTGCTGTTTTGACTTTTATAGACTGTGCACAATACAAAATCTGGCATCAGTTGCGAGTATATTTACATTAAACCAGTGTAAAGCAAGCCAGATGTTAATTCCTGAACTGTCTCTGGGATCAAGCAAAGACAGACTATTCTCTCTAAGGTGTCTCTACTTTGCACCAAAGTCTGTTTTCATTATACTCTGGCCTTGCTACAGTGTTAAACCACTTATGTCAATGCCACAGTTAGAGCATGATTATGTCCTAAGTGTCCCGTATTTTTGAGCAGTCTGTTTATATGTCCATATGGCAATTTGCATTAATAGTAACAGCCTATTTAAACTTTGCACACAACTGGTGACAGAAAAATGCCTCACTGCAAATTCAACTGACCTGAGGGGATAGGATACTAAATGCCTATCTCAATGCCAAAATAAAATAAATCAAAGTAAAAATTATTTGCAGTGTACTTCATGAGCATTAACCCACAGTGATACTAGTTTGCACTTCAGTTTTATTTATCCCATATGTAATTTTACTTGATTCATACAGATATTAAGATTTACGCTTGTAAAATACATTTAATCCTTTATTATTTTGTTCATTAAGAAATGTTTAATGCAACATTCTTGTATAGATTGAGAAATCTAGTTACAATGCAAGTAGCACTAAACCACTTGAACCCTATGCTAAGATGCAGAATAGCAGCATGGGGGCTCTCAGACTAAAGTGTAAAGCATTACGGACCTGTGTGCAAAGTTCAGTTTGAATGATGAGATTTTTGAAAGGTATATAACTGGAAGCTAACACAAATGGGATTATTTTTGAATATTGAGTCCAACTACTTTGTCTGTTTGAAAGACACATTTGGAATTATGCTCCAAATACTGGTGTGAAGTGTAATACTGAGAGTAGACTCTTGTTTGAACATTGTTAATGTTGATTCTTATCTGCCTTGAAAGTAATGATTTCAGCTTGTCCAATATATAAAACCAAAACAGTTGTTGAGGTTATTATTGTTCAATAGGAAGCAGTTCGGGCCCCTTTGAACAGTAACACAGGACACACATGTGATCTCGGTGAAGACAAGATTTCTATTGTGGTAGCAGTCCTCCTTTACAGAAAAACTATAATAAAAATGAGGTAGCAGGGTGGCTTAGTGGTTAGCACTGCTGCCTCACAGCTCCAGGGACCTAGGTTCAATTCCAGCCTCAGGTGACTGTCTCTGTGGAGTTTGCACATTCTCCCCGTGTCTGTGTGGGTTTCCTCCCACAATCCAAGGATGTGTAGGTGAGGTGCATGAGTCAGGGGTAAATGTAGGGGAATGGGTCTGACTGCCTTACTCTTTGGAGGGTCACTGTGGACTTGTTGGGCCAAATGGCCTATTTCCACACAGTAGAGATTCTATGAAATATGAAGTTGAGGATATAAGTGAAGGAATGTGAGGAAATTACCACAAGGCTGATTTTGGGAGTCATGTGTTTTTTTGCAATGGCAATGGCAATGGGCTTTGATTGCCAGAACCACGTGGAGAAGACAGGAAACATTTGTAGAACACTTTGTCAACTCATTGAATCACAACTCATCAGGGATAAAAAAATACAGAGAATGTCTATTCATCTTACAGTGCAATGTGGCTATCACTGTCTCATGACAGATTTTCAATTGACTGAGCAGCCTTATTCCAGAATGTTCCAGCCACGTTTGTTGTGGCCATTGCACTAACATCAATGTCAACAGCAGACAGCATAGCAGCATGCAACAAATCTATGTGAACACATACTCTTGTCAAAGAGATAAACTGTTCCAGTGTTTGAATTCACTATGCCTCAGTGGCTGAGCTAATTCCTAACATGCCATTTTAATTTCCCTACCCCTGTGGAAAACTATTACATCTTTCTCTGAAAGTTCATTAACAAGGCCATATCATGCAACAGCAGGTTTTGAAAAGAAAAAAACCCCACAAAATCCATTCCTTTCTTGGGTGGAAAACAGGGGAGTAACGCAGAAAGGAAACACTACTAAGGGTTGCAGCTGACTGGTTTTCCACTAGTTTAAGCATCTGTCTCCTGTAATGTTCCCATTAAACAGTGATGGAAAACTGCCCCCACACAGCAGTTTCCAGTCATCACCACTTAGCTTATTAAGGTTAAAAGGCTTTAGTGCTGCATTCCCACATGGACAGTTGAGCAGATTTCACAAGCGGCCTCAATTACCCTCCACCCAGATAATTATTTCCGGTTTGCATTCAAACTGTACACATGCTTGTGTTACAGCAGGAATTATTAAGGTCACTGTCCTCCTCTCTTACTTGATATAAAAAGTGTATATTGGAGGCAAAAGTAAACACTTATCCTTTCTCCCAGTAACTGCAATGCAATGAGCTCATTCCACCACTGTAATTTGAGTTAAAACCACTGAGGCGGTGCTTGTGGCAGATTTACCCATCAGTAGCTAGGTAAGAGCCTGGGGCACTTAACTCCATCTCATCCTGCCTTCATCTTTGAGGCTCGCTTTCACAGCCCAGCTTAGATTGAGGGCACTTGTGTCAAGCACCTTTTTTTTCTCTGAAAAGCCTCACTACTTTCCAACTGTAACAGCAAACACTGATTCTAAATAGACTCCAAACAGAAGAGCGTTTAATAACTCTCTCCTGCTGAGCCCCTCTGCCTCATACAAGCTGCCCATCTCTCACTAACCCATGAAATGGAGTTCACCACAGAGAATTGATTGGCTCCACAATTTTTTTTCCTCTCTCATCTGTCGAGCTTGGATCATGAAGCAGTGGATGTGAATTTCTGCAAGGACCGGTTCTGTGTTGAGAGTTAAACAGTGCAAATGAAACTCAAGTATCTTCTTTTTAACAGAGAACTGTGCATTTTAAAGGTTACCTGAGTGTTTTGGTATTTGAATATTTTCAATTAATCATTTCTGAAGGTAATTGAATGGTTCATTCAGAAATATGAAAATCTTTGTATGATGACAATTACTGCCATAGATGTAATTGTATGCACAGAAAATTCCTCTTTGCTGTTTTAAAGAAAGTACTAACATATTTCACATAATTTGGTTAACATTCCTATTAGAATAATGGAATGACAATTTGTTTCGCATCACCTGTACATTAGCATTGGCAATTTCTGTCTCACACACTTAACACCTTCCACTAAAATTGTTTGATGGAGGTTGTTTGTTTTGTATTTCATATGTTTTACCAGAATAACACTATCTTCAGAATTAAATAAAATACTGTACAGACAAACACTGTTTAGTCCGATGCCATTATTCAAATACAGCCTCACAGTTATCAAGTCTTCTGTGAGAGATAGACACTCTTAAAACGGAACCAACCTGGTAACGGACTGCTTGAGGAAATTGCAAAATAATTCTGTGCTATGCTGTTGAAAAATGATGAATATTCAAATGCGACAAAGCAACATTAACTTTATGCATCGCTGAGACTTTCTGTAGAAATCATTAGAACTGTCCAGTGAAAGATCTGAAGTAATCAGAAACCTGTATATAGATGAAAAGTAAGTTATGCTGCAGAAAATCATTTAAATTTGCATTTTAAAGGAAAACTTTGTGTGGAAGTAAAGCCTATGAATGGTGAGTCCTGAACCTTCGAAGAATATTGATTATTTTGCTTTTGTTCCAAGCAAGTAATTTTATGACTAATTACTAGTTCATGTCCTGCATCATGGGCAAGAATAACAAAGATGAAGGAACTGATCATGCAGTGCTGGCACAAAGATAGCAGGACTCCTGCTTTGCTGGCTGCATTTGACAGCAGATGATCACACACAATAACACAAGATATAGTCATTGGGAGGAAGAACAGGAAGGTTTAAATGAGATTTAGGGACTAGTAGCTCATTAAAGTGCTGCTGCTTTCTCTTAAGTGGAACTAAGTGGATAGCTATTTCAGTGATGGGTCGAATTGCTTTTGCTTTACATCAAAAAGCTATAAAACTGTCTTGCGGATGAAAAGGAGCAGGGGAGCAGGTTGTATCATGCAATGTGACAAAGGATTTTTAAAAACACTATTACATACTGTTACAAATAGGTAGTTCATAATTTTGTTGTGTTTGGGGACTGCTTGTTTAGTTTAAAGTGAAATGGATAAGTGAAGGAGCTTATGTGACCTGCTCCAAATCTGTTTGATAACAAGGCTGAGTGGCTTCATTGCTATGGGGACAGTGAGACCTAAGTTGTTTCATTGGGAATATGATACAATTTGTTCACAGCTGTACACAATGAGAAGCGAATATCTGTTGACTTTGAGCAGACTGTTAAGGTTGGATCTTTATTCCCGAAGCAAGTGCTCAAGTCAGAAAATTCCAGGCTCTGTGCACCTGCCTCAGGCAAAAATGGGTAACACGGTGGCTCGGTGTTTGGCACTGCTGCCTCACAGTGCCAGGGACCCAGGTTTGAATCTAACCTTGGGTGATGATCTGCGTGGAGTTTGCACATTCTTCCTATTTCTGCGGGGTTTCTCCTCACAGTCCAAAGATATGCAGGTTAGGTGGATTAACCATGGTAAACATGGGGTTACGGGGAGAGGACAGGGGCTCGGTCTGAGTGGAATGCTGTTTGGAGAGTCAGTGCCAACTTGCTGGATTGAATGATATATTTCCACATTATAGGCATTCAATGATTCTATGAAAAATGTGCCGAATGCAACAATTTCTGCCCTGAGGAGGTGAGTGCATGACAGTGCCAAACCCATTGTGCCAATCACAGATTGAAGGCAGCCACAAGAGCCACCCATTGCTGAGGTAGGCTGTTCAAAAGGTTTGCCTCATTTTTTGAAACTTTGACCTTGTAGTTGTGTTAAACAGTTGGCCCTCTTACCCTTCACCCTTTCCACATGCTTGCATATATTGGGCCATGCCCCCAACAATCCCCAACAGGGCCTCATATACTCCAGCCAACTCAAGTCCCTGACTTATCCCCATTGTCCTTTATTTGCCATCCCAACTTGCTGCCTGCTCATGCCAACTCATGAACCCCTACTCATTAATCTTTGTCTTTCCAAATTCCTTGACAGTTCACCTGTTTCCACTGTAAGTAAACATCAGGTGCCAGGCTGAAATCAAGTAAAGTTCTAACTATCTATTATAAAGTTAATAATTTCATTGTTAAAAAAAGCTCCCATTCATGAAACCTACTTAATCCATTTAAATGCTCAAGTACGTATTCCCTTACAAAATGAATATTTGCAATCATAATCCCACATCAAATAATCTATTCAAAACAGATCAAATTGTGAACTTGTAACAACCCCCTTCAGTTCCCTCAACTGTGAGAGCTGTGGGTTATGTAAAGCAAACAAACAGTAATAGTGCTATAATGATAGCAATCAAATGTTTCAAGAAAGTGTTATTGAAATTTCTAGAACAGATTTCTTCATCCTTCACAGCCACCGGCAGGCAATTATTTTTTCAAAGTTTAAAGGGCTAATTATTTAAATAACTTGGCAGTTCTATAAATCTTACTCACCCTTCAAGAATATTCCTGATCTCTGTAAAGATTTGAAACTTCTACACTGCAGGATAATGGTCTTGATTCAGTGAAAATGGTGTTGGTGTTACTTCAACACTGAGTTCAATCTCTTCCAATTCATCCCCTACCCAGCCCTGGCGAGAAGGTAATTTGTTAAAATGACCAGTGATTTCCAGATCTGGACCTGCCTTACCTTTAAAAGGTCCTCAGAATATCCATGACTCCATAAATATCTACACCTTTGTATTCAAGCATCACAGGGAAACTTTAGGAAGGTCAAGCCATGTAAATGGTTCAATGTTGAACTGTATGTGCAATTCCAAGATAGAGTGGATTTGGTGGTGTTGGGGTGGGGATGGTTAGAGTAGTTCAATGACTTGAATACAAGGCTCGTATATTTCATGTTGCCCTGGAGATGGGCTTTATATATATAGCCTCCTCAGGAGGTTTTCACTATTTTTAGAATCTGAATTGGAAATCTTTTCTGTAATTTGGATGTCAGCTGCTTATTGAATATTGTTGAGACAATGTTATTTTCAGTTTCTTAAAAAAGAAGGAAGTATATGTCAGGTATAGACAGGATAGATCGAGTGAATCCTTAGAAGAACATAAAGGCAGTAGAAATATACTTAAGAGAGAAATCAGGAGGGCAAAAAGGGGACATGAGTTAGCTTTAGCAAATAGAGTTAAGGAGAATCCAAAGAGTTTTTACAAATGCATTAAGGACAAAAGGGTAACTAGGGAGAGAATAGGGTCCCTCAAAGATCATCAAGGTGGCCTTTGTGTGGAGCTGCAGGAGATGGGGGAGATATTAAATGAGTATTTTGCATCAGTATTTACTGTGGAAAAGGATATGGAAGATATAGACTGTAGGGAAATAAATGGTGACATCTTGAAAAATGTTCATATTACAGAGGAGGAAGTGCTAGATGTCTTGAAACGCATAAAAGTGGATAAATTCCCAGGACTTGATCAGGGGTACCATAGAACTCTGTGGGAAGCTAGGGAGGTGATTACTGGGCCCCTCACTGAGGTATTTGTATCATCGATAGTCACAGGTGAGGTGCCGGAAGGCTGGAGGTTGGCTATCATGGTGCCACTGTTTAAGAAAGGTGGTAAGGACAAGCCAGGGAACCACAATCCAGTGAACCTGATGTTGGTGCTGGACAAGTTGTTGGAGGGAATCCTGAGGGACAGGATGTTCATGTATTTGGAAAGGGAAGGACTCGTCAGGGACAGTCAACATGGCTTTGAGTGTGGGAAATCATGTCTCACAAACTTGATTGCATTTTTTGAAGAAGTAATAAAGAGGATTGATGAGGGCAGAACGGTGGACGTGATCTATATGGACTTCAATAAGGCATTCAACAAGGTTCCCCATGGGATCCTGATTAGCAAGGTTAGATCTCATGGAATACAGGGAGAATTATCCATTTGGATACAGAACTGGCTCAAAGTTTACAAGACAGAGGGTGGTGGTAGAGGGTTGGTTTTCAGACTGGAGGCCTGTGAACAGTGGAGTGCCACAAGGGTCAGTGCTGGGTCCACTGCATTTCATCATTTGTGTAAATGATTTGAATGTGAGCGTAAGAGGTATAGTTAGTAAGTTTGCAGATGACACCAAACTGGAGGTGTAGTGGACAGCGAAGAAGGTTACCTCAGATTACAACAGAATCTTGATCAGATGGGCCAATGGGCTGAGAAGTGGCAGGTGGAGTTTAATTTAGATAAATGTGAGGTGCTGCATTTTGGGAAGGCTAATCTTAGCAGGACTAATCCATTAATGGTAAGGTCCTGGGGAGTGTTGCTGAACAAAGAGACCTTGGAGTGCAGGTTCATAGCTCCTTGAAAGTTGAGTCGCAGGTAGATAGGATAGTGAAGAAGGCATTTGGTATGCTTTCATTTATTGGTCAGCGTATTGAGTACAGGAGTTGAGAGGTCATGTTGCAACTGTATAGGGCATTGGTTAGGCCACTGTTGGAATATTGCATGCATTTCTGGTCTCCTTCCTATCGGAAAGATGTTGTGAAACTTGAAAGGGTTCAGAAAAGATTTACAAGGATGTTGCCAGGGTTGGAGGATTTGAGCTATAGGGATAGGTTGAATAGGCTGGGGCTGTTTTCCCTGGATCATTGGAGGCTGAGGGGGTGACCTTATAGAACTTTATAAAATCACTAGGGGCATGGACAGGATAGGGCATAGTTTTAGGGTGAGAGAGGAAAGATATAAAATAGACTGAACGGGCAACTTTTTCACGCAGATGGTGCTACATGTATGGAATGAACTGCCAGAAGAAGTGGTGGAGGTTAGTACGATAGCAACATTTAAAAGGCATCTGGATGGGTATACGAATAGGAAGGGTTTGGAGGGATATGGGCCAGGTGCTTGCAGGTGGGACTAGATTGGGTTGGGATATCTAGTTAGCATGGACGAGTTGGACCAAAGGGTCTGTTTCCATGCTGTATATCTCTGTGACTCTATGACTCTAAGTATAATAAAAATAACTTGAAACTTGCTGTGTGATCTTCTCAGTCAGTCACTGGATAGCAGATTTTTGAAAAACTTGATCAGACTTTAGATCATAACCCTCAAGGCCTACACAAATTTACTACTGTATTATGTCCTGGCTGTTTTATTGTGTTAACTAGAATGGAACACCAAACAAGCAATATTATTGTTTCAATGGTCATAATGTAATGCTGAAATGAATGGAAATTATGCTTTATTTGATGAATTTTTGGGTAGAAATGTTTGTTGTGCTTTGGCCATGTCATGTAGTTAATTGAAAATGCCTTCCACTGGAGACTATTATTGCTGTGCTCATTAATGTGGATAGTCTATGCTATTAAACAGATCATCTTTTTGTGTGCTGTGTGCAATCTATTCCCTGGAAGACTCATAAGTCCTTTGCTGTTGCTAGGAATGATACTGTAAAATAACAATTGAGGCTGTGTTTGCCTTGGCTGTGATTGATCAAGGTGGCTTCCAGATTTGGCTACAGCTGCGTGAAACATTTAGTGGAGGCAGTGCTGGACATCTTAAAATGCATAAAGGTAGACAAATCCCAGGACCTGATCAGGTGTATCCCAATACTTTGTGGGAAGCTAGGAAAGTGATTGCTGGGCCCCTTGCTGAGGTATTTATATAATTTGTAGCCAAAGATGAGGTGCCAGAAGACTGGAGGTTGGCTAATGCGGTGCCAAGGTTTAAGAAAGGTAAGGAAATGCGAGGGAGCTATAGACCTTATGTCAGTGGTGGGTAAGTTGTTGGAGGGGCTTCTGAGGGACTGGATTTGCATATATTTGGAAAGGTAATTAGGGATAGTCCACATATCTTTGTGCTTGGGAAATTATGTCTCATTGGTTAATTGAATTTTTTGAAGAAGTGATTAAGAAAATTGATGAAGGCAGAGCAGCAGACATTATCTATATGGACTTCATCAAGGCATTTAACAAGGTTCTGCATTGTAGGCTGGTTAGCATTGTTAGGAAAAAGTGGGAATTGCAGGCGCTGGAGATCAGAGTTGAACAGTGTAGTGCTGGAAAAACCCGATGTTTCGGGCAAAAGGCCTTCATCAGGAATCCTGATTGAAGGGCTTATGCCCGAAACATCGACTCTCCTGTTACTCAGATTCTGCCTGACCAGCTGTGCTTTTCCAGCACCACACTGGTTAGCATTGTTAAATCACATGGAATCCAGGGAGAGCTAGCCATTTAGATACAAAATTGGCTTGAAGATAGGAGACAGAGGGTTGTTGTGGTGGGATGCTTTTCAGACTGGAGGCCTATGACCAGTGGTGTGTTGCAAGGATCGATGCTGGGTCCATTGCTTTTTGTCATTTATATAAATGATTTGGATGTGAAGACGGGAGGTATGGTTGGTAAATTTGCAGATGACACCACAATTTGTGGTGTTGTGGACAATGAAGGTTATCTCAGAGCACAATAGAATCATGATCAGAAGGGTCAATGGGCTGAGGAGTGGCAGATGAAGTTTAATTTAGATAAATGTGAAGAGGTGCATTTTGGAAAGGCAAATCAGGGTAGGACCTATACATTGAATGATAGAGACTTGGGCAGTGTTGCCAAACTAAGAAACCTTGGGGTGCAGGTTCATAGTTCCTTGAAAGTAGACAGGGTAGAGAAGAAGACATTTGGTAACCTTGTCTTTATTGGTCAGTGCATTGAATATATGGGGCTGTCATGTTGTGGCTGTACAGGACATTGGTAAGGCCACATTTGGAATATTGTGTTCAGTTTTGGTCTCCCTGCTATGGGAAAGATGTTATTAAACTTGGAAGGGTTCAGAAAAGACTTACAAGCATGTTGCTAGGGTTGAAAGAATTAAGCTATAGGGAGAGACTGAAGAGACTGGGGCTATTTTCCCTGGAGTGTCGGAGGCTGAGGGGTGACCTTATAGAAGTTTATAAAATCGTGAGTGGCATAGTTAGAGTGAATAACCAAGGTCTTTTTCCCAGGGTAGGGGGATCCAAAACTAGAAGGCATAGGTTTAAGGTAAGAGGGGAAAGATTTAAAAGGGACTTAAGGGACAACTTTTTCATGATCGGTGGTGCCAGTCTGTATAGAGCTACCAGAGGAAGTGTTGGAGACTGGTATAATTATAACATTTAAAAGGCATCTGGATGGGTATATGAATAGGAGGGATTTCGAGGGATATGGACCAAGTGCTGGCAAATGGGACGAGATTAATTTGAAATATTCGGTTGGCATGGACAAGTTGGACCGAAAAGTCTGTTTCCATGCTGTACATCTCTGTGACTCCTCATTGTGTAATCAAAGGCTGTTAATTGAGCTTTACTTTTATCTTTTCCATGAACAAACCTCTGGGCCTGTAAATGTGACTGGCGGCATAAGAATGAATCCTCATTGATATCTTGAGATATGAGCATGCTTGTTCAGCTAGCTTCCACGGCAGTCTGCAAATGGAATGACGTGCCCAAAGAGATGCTTATAGCTCCTCATAGCAAGGGCGCAATGATTATTCCTTGGCAAAACAAGCACAGGTAACAGATGTACTACAGCTAAAAAGCTCTTAGTAAAGCTCCAATAAATTTCACTCTCTCTCACAGTAGCAATTTCACACAGTAGCAATGAATCCCAAGCAGCTACACACAAAGTTGAAAAATATCAATACACATTTGCAAGCAGAGACCCAGCTTGTGGTAAGAGGTTGTTCATACTGTGTTTGTTTTATATGGCCAATGACAGCCTAAGGCATTTTAAGGTACCTCAAATGATTTTTGAAACACATTTCTCAACTATATGTTTTTCTCCATGTTAATGAACTTGCTGCACAACAGTGAACAAAGTTTGACCACCAAAGCTAGCTGGAGAACATTTCTCATGGGTTATACATATAGGAAGTGAAGCCTGCCTTGGATTTCATTCAAACAAAATACAAGGGAAGGGAAGGAAAGAGAAGTACAATGGTAATACAAGTGCTGAAATATTACCAGTCCTCCCTTGCATTTCTTGGTGATGGTCTACTTCAGTACTTTTTGCCTGGTTTCTCATAATGCTAGTTTTAAATTTGGGAATTGTTGAAGTTGGTGGCAGTGGAGTTAAAATAGACAGTGGGACTTGGAAAAGCCTGTTGATATCCACATCGCCAGATCTTCTGCTACTTCAATACCAGCTAGCAATGTCTGGTAGAATTCTGAGACTTTGTCGCAGTGGTTGCAGATTCATTCGAACGTTTTCATGAGTTAAGGCCAAGACTGCTCAGGGCATTCCAATCTAGATTTGACCCATTTGGCTTCTGAAGAGATGTGAGAATTTCAGTTTTTTTTCACCTTTTCATCGAGGAAAAGTGTTCTCAATATTGATATGTATCATTAATTTTGACATTTTGCCACATTATGTCTCGCCTGATGTTCTTTTCTCACTGCTGATGAGCTTGGAGGCAGGAAGGGTGTTTAATTAGGCAGGAATGTGATGTATGTGAACCCCACCACTTTCCCACTTCCAACAGCACAGGAAGGTCCACGATCAGGTCTATCTACCTTGTTGCCAGTTCAGGCTCTGATGCAGTTAATCAATCATTTAAAAGTCTCATCCTGCTATTGCCAGAATTAACCCTCATACAAAGCCAATCTGAACTTGCTTGAAAGACTGGACATGAGGAAGGCAGTGATGGGTATTTACTGACAGTCACTCCCTTGCCCTCGCAGCCAGTGTCCCTGTTCCTCTCTCCCTTTCAACTTCACATTAAGTTGTATTTTTAAAATATGTTTTGCAATCTCATTCTTGCTTTTTGTTAAATATGAGATATAAACTTTATATATTTAGAACGTGTACACAGATTGCAACAATTCCCTTTCTCCTCAAACATGTGGGCAACTATACTGTGCCTGTAGCTCTTGAATCTTCAGTTGCAGTCCTATTCATTTTCTGCCACTACATTTTGCTAAATTTAAAAATATCAGACCAATTATTGGCCAGGAGCTCCATGCAAATAATCAGTAATTGAGATCTTCACACTGATTGAAAATTGGCAAGCATAATACTGGCCTTTCAAGTTTTGACTATCCTGCTGGAACCATTCTCAATTCTTCTTTCTCTCTTAGGCTATTTCCAAGTCTTTTTGGTACTGCTCCCTTTTATCTGCTTCTCGTTTACTGCGTCTATCTCTTATTAATTTTAGTTTACTGCTTTGCTCATTTTATGTTTGTTTCCTTTTATGCAAGTTCAAGATGTGCAAGTAGAATGACAGATAATAAGTTGGAAGCATATGTTGAGATTAATGGAAGAAAGCAAAGGAGCATCAAGCGCAGAGACTGCCTGAGATATTTTTTGTGTTGGGAGAAAAATTGTGGGCTGAGGTTGAAACCTGGGCAGGAGAGTATTGGAGTGTTAACGTGGGAATGATTGATGGCCTGAGATAGGGCAATGAGCTGGATTTGGCTAACGGCTGCAGGCTGGATAACCACAGTCTAGCTGTCACTGTAAATCTGAAGGTATGGCCTTGAGTGCTACTTATAGTCCAGAAAACACCATAGTGTTTGCATGGGTGATGGCACCTGAAGACTTCAGGCTAGGGAAAGGAAGGAACTGGATCTTGACTACAAGAGAGGAGAGGGAGCATGCACATGGAAGAAGAGGAAAACAAAGGTGTGGAAGCTGGAAAAAGAGCAGGAACCCCTGGGACTGGGTGAAGGATGCAATAATAAGAAGCTCAAATTTGGGAGAAAATGATGGAGCAGTGACGGCAAAACTGTTCCTGCGAGACAGCAGATGACCTGAGAACAGGAGAGCAATGGGGCCTTAGGTTTGTAAGCAGTGGAAATAATGACCTGATGAAGTGATGTGTTATTGTTGCTCGGGAGTAAATATTGACAAGGTAGCTGGGAAGAAAACCTCTGCTGTCCCTTGTAAAGCTGTCCTGGGATCCTTTGCATCCAGCATATATTTCGTGCTGCAGTCTCTAAAATAGGCCTTGAACATAACAATCTCCAATCTCTCAGAGGGAAGAGCACTAGTTGGTATAAGCTTCTGCATTTCCAATGTGGAAGCAATAGCTACACTTGAAGCCATCCACAGACGTATACATGCTCACATATCATTTCTAATGAAGTGTACAAAATTAGATGCTTTTTTTCAAGGATATTGAATTGCAACATTGTAACAGCACAGCGTATTCACCTTTTAAGACATATTTTTCTGATGCATATTCTGATCCCAGTAGCTGTTTCTCTCCTAAATTGTGCATGTCTTACACTACCATGTTCTTGCTTCGCTTTCTTTTTCCCAGAGCATGTCAATCTTTGCTCCTGAAACTTCTAAAACCTCTGATTGTCTCTCTGTTTGACACTTCCTTCTCTGACCCTGACATTCTAACATCTCTTCTCTTCCTGGCTATACCTTTCTGTGCTTTCTGACTCTCATTTAAATATATTGGACCTGAGTCTGAGTGTCTGGTTGCAAAAATAATGCTTCTCCGGTGCCAAAAGAAATCATTGTAATTCAAAAAGAAAAGAAATTCTCCCTGTTCATAATATCCGTTTGACGGTGGAAAAAAAGATGATGGTCTTGCTGAAAAGTTGACAAAATACTGCTATTTTCAAAGAATGCATAAAACCAATATCAGATGCTATTTGTTTTACCTTCTGGAGTTAAATATAAAACAATTGAGGGATATCAGTTCTGATTCCAAGTTGCTAATTAGTTCACCAACATTGCAGCTTCTCCACAGAGGCTAGTTTTCAGTTCTGACCTTTGACCTTTGTGCCAGAACAAAGCAACAGGAAGAGGCCATTCAGCCCCTCGAGCCTGTTCTGCCCACCGATGAGATCATGGCTGATATGTGGCCTAACTCCATATATCTGTATACCTTAAAATCTTTGCTGAACAAAGAAGTATCCAACTCAGATTTAAAATTAACAACGGATGTGGCAGCAGCTGCTGCTTATGAAAGAGAGTTCCAAACCTATGTGTGTAAAAGTGCTTCCTAACATCTCTCCCGAACAACCTGACTCTAAAGTTCAGATTATTGCCCCTAGTTCTAAAACATCCAACCAATGTAAATAGTTTATTTTTATCTATTTTTTCCTGTTACTACTTTGAAAATTTTGATCAAATCACCTCTTAATCTTCTAAATTCTAGAGAAAATTTCTCCTCCTAACTTAACCCTTGAGGTCCGGATATCAATCTTGTCAACCTACATTGTATTCCCACCAAGGCCAATATTGAATATCCTTCCTGAGGTACCTCAAAAGCAACAGTTGCCACCTTCCCCCACCCCCAACAACTTCCTATCAAAACATTCAATAATTGCCTCCTACTTCCAGTCCAGCTTTCCCTGATTTGCAGAAAATTCCTGATTTCACGTACTCTCTGGGGAAACAAATGATGGGAATATGTGGGCAGTGGTGCAATCTCTATCTCTTCATGATGCTCTAAATAATTATTATATAATTGTTCTCTCATCTGTAGTATTCAATTGTTCAGCATTGGATTACATGTGTATGGTATCTGCTCACTGTGTAAGGTTACTGAAAAGGAGAAACTAAACCATTAGGAAGTCGCTGGAAATATGCCAGAAAATATTCTAAAGGATTGAATGAAACTTCTGGTCAGGCTAAAGTGTATCATCGCTGCATTTCTCTGAAGCAGAACATTTGAAGTTGGAGATTGAGTTTGGAGCAAATGATCAAAATGTGACCACAAACTTGCATCATCTCTTTCAGACTCAAAGCTGATCAAACGGTTGCACTTATCTTACGATTTAAAAGACAGAATAGAAAGTGAGACACTTGTCGGTGAGGAGAACAGATATTTTGGGGTCAGTTGTTATGAGGATGCATTTCCAGCAAGTCTATGCTGCTGATTATCTGCCTCATCAAGTTGATCATGCAGAACCACAATCTCAAATTCATAGATGTCAGTACCATCATTAAAGATCTCTCTGTTTTAAACTTTATTGCCATGCTTGGAATAAACAGACAAAGCCAAAGAAATTACTTCATGTATGCATGTTCATTGATTAGAGTGGTTTAAGTTGAAATAAGATGTTTCAGTTTTACAAAGATGTGATATTTAATTGTTTTTTTAATAACAAATGTTTGGTATCTGCTCTCTGTTCTCTTGATGTAGTTACTGTAAACAAGAAAGTAAACTGTAAGCAAGCAACAGGATACATGTAGGCGTTCATTTTAAAACATTGAAAGAATTTCTGTTCAAATATATAATCTTGAGTGTATCATCTCTGTATATATCTGCAGCCTAAAGCACTATATGTCTTTTGAAATGCTTAACTCTACTCATAGTTTTCTCTCAAAGATTTCTTTGATTTGAGATTTCTTCATATCAGTTGAACAGTTCTTAATGCAGACAGATCCAAAAGGTTGTTTAATATAAAATGTAGTATAGGTATCTCTGACCAGATTAATATTCCATGTAGGCGAAGACAGGTCAACAGACGGGCTAATATTGTTTCTTTGGTTGGAAGATACACGAGAGAAGAATAGTTCTAGGTATCCAGGAGACAGGATGACTTTGAATAATCGAGTTCAGAGGTGGCACATTCTCTATGTATTCAACTGGACTACAAAAAGGTGTGTTCTGTATGGAAAGCTGCATGAAGATAAGTCTGTTTGCAGTAGGACAAATGAAATGGAAAGACTGGTTAGCAATTATATAATGAGTTATATTTCAATAATCTTGTACATCTCTGGGTTTTCTTTTGCTTTTCAGCCATGGCAGAAGTCATCTTTTTGCCATTGTGTGTTGCAAGAAACTAAACATATTTAAATACATTTGCCATCTTGCTACAGTTCATCCCACACGGTGGCACTTTTCTTAAATGTAAAATTGAATTACACATGATTTGTATAATAAAGAACTGTTAGTTGGAAGCATGGTGATTCTCAGTATGGCCATAATTTGCCAACTGATATTTCATGTTGAAAATATCTCTCTGGGTCTATGCAAACACTGACTATCTCTATGGTTAATCTTCTTTTTCTTGCCATATCAGATTTAGCTGTCCTCACTCTTATCTGCTAACCCTATTTTCTTTTAGTCTCCCCTCACCATTCTTCATGTGTGGTCAACAGAATCAAGACCCACAATGTTTGTAGCATTTGACATTTCTGGTTCATTGCTTTCAGGCTGAAAATTTGACAGCCAGACTGTCAAGAACATGTGCTTGCTAATGCTTGCAGTTGCCAGCCATCCGTCAAACCAGGGACGTGCTCCATTTCATCCTAATTAGTAAGGTAAACCATTTCCCATTAGCTGAAATCTTCAGGACCTCATGGCTTTCTGGCAAACTCACCAGCCAAGGTGAAGTTTCTCTCAAATGTAACGACACTTGCATCACACAAGGAATAATTTTTCTAACTAGGTCCTCAGTTTCCTGAGTACGCCATTCCCTGTGATGTTTCCCAGGCGTGCAACTTGTTAAATGTAAATGCACTCCAGCTAAGGACTATATTTAAATTATACACAGTCACTTCAAGAATTGTAGAAGTGTCCAGCTGTTTTTTTTATATAGAAAACTATTTAGAAAAGGTGCGTGTATGGAATGAGCTGCCAGAGGAATTGGTGGAGGCTAGTACAATTACAGCAATTAAAAGGCATCTGGATGGGTACATGAGTAGGAAGAGTTTAGCATGAAATGGGCCAAGTCCTGGCAAATGGAACTAGATTAGGTTAGGACATTTGGTCAGCGTGGACGAGTTGGACCGAAGGGTCAGTTTCCATGCTGTACATCTCTATGACTCTACGATATAGGAATTTCAAAATTATCATGAAAGATTTCCTGGAAAATGCATCTTATTTGAATTAGCCTGAGTATGAAGCAAAGTTTGTGGGTAAGTTCAATAACATCCCCACGGTATTATGACAGCGTATTCTCAATTCTGCAACACTTTGTTAAAAATTGAAGATATATTTTTCAGCCACTTCTCAGCCTTCAAATGTGGTGCAATTGAATTCATTTTAATGTGCATACTATGAAAAGATTATTGACCACTGAAGCATTTTGCCATCCTTTTATAGTCTGCCTAAGGCAGTGTAACAGCAGTTCAGACTTTCCATTTCATGACTGTTGTATAATGTCAGGGAAATTGAATTTGCTGTCATTATTGAAGGAAATGTGCTCGTAGTTTTAATATCTAAAACTTTGCTACAATTACAAAAACCTCTTAACCCTCAAAACACTTATTAAAGAATTTGATGTGTCACTCCAATTCATTGCCTCACTATTTAGCAGTGCGGGAGTTAATTCATAATGAAACATAATATTGTCTTTAACCTCCTGCTGACATCAGTTGAACAAATTTAGTTTCCATACAAGGTAGATGAATTTTATGAAAATCTGTACTTCACAGTAGCTCAGATATTTTAACTCGAAATCCTTGTTCCAACCTCTTACTATTTCATAAAAATGTTGTGTTGTTAGAAATTAGCTAGTGATGAGTATTGTTTGATTTATGGACTAGAATCAAATGTAAAGAAAGTCAGCGAGGACACCAGGGTAGTGTTTAGGAGACAAAGATTTTAAATGCTGTATCCTAAGAATAAACCAACCATCCAGGTAAAGAATTGTGTTTTGTGTCATACTTCGCCATTGGTCTCACATCTAGTCAACAAAGTGCATCCAGTTTTGTAGGTAGTGTGGAAGTCAAGTGCAAGGCATGTGTGCATATGTTGCTGGTGATGTGGTATAAATGCTGTATGGCGTATGGCTCTCTATCTTCCTGCTGTCCTGACCCCCGGATTTGCTCTGTGAACTCATTCATTTCTCCTCAACTCAATGTGCTTTCTTCCCAATAGCCCACTTTCCAGAAAAAACATGGCGCAAAGTCTTTAAGACTTTTTATTTGGAGTAATTTATATTGGAGTATCAATAAAATATATTTTGTTGGTTAATGCTGAGAAAATAGTTGAAAAGCTCAGTCAATTAGGCAGTCTCTGTGGAAAGAGAAACAATGTTAAATGTTTCAGGTAAACGATTTATCATCAGACCGAAAAGAAAGTTACAGATTTTAAATAAGTACAAAGGTGAGGGGTTTTAGGGGACAGGTGAGAGTGGTGAGTGAGGTGAGGGGAGGAAGGTTTTTAACATGAGCAAATCAATCATGGCTTCTCCCCCTCCCAGATCTTTCCTTTTGGTTTCCCTCCTTTCTCTAACTCCATAGCTGCTGAAAACCTGAAGTCGGCAACATTAACCAGTTCTGACAAAAAAGTCACTGACCTGAAATGTCAAATCTATTTCCCCCTCATGACAGACATGCCTGACCTGCTGAGTATTTCAAGCACTTTTGCTTTATATTTCAAATTTCTAACATCTACAGCATTTTGCACTACATTTTCTATTTATCATTTATCAGCCCTGTCTAAATTGTACTGCCTTATCTTCTTGCTTCATGGAGATTTAATACCAGTTATCCTGGATGATGAGGCATCACACAACTTCCTAAGAGGCTATTCATTTCAGGAATCATGCCAAATTCTTGAGAATGTATGGATTAGGAATATTAGTCAGAGGAAATTTTCATGACTTATTTATAATATTTCTATGTCTTGCATCTGGAGCAGCTCCTCCCACGTAAAGAGTAAGTAGGATAGGCATAGATTCTGTAGGCATAGAAGATTTGATTAACATCATGTCTACCAATTAGCTTGTGCAAACCTCCAACATTGGCAGGTCCGAGACCATCGACTATGTTAAATTATTTTACAATGTTTGCTTCATTCAGCAAGAAGTATTTGTTGGGTCCATCAATTGTTTGACTTGTGGCTTCCAACTTATTACAAAGTGTTGCTTCAAAAATAAAACCAGTGTCAAATAAAGATAGGCAGCGACATTTCTTCATTCAGTGCATTATTTTTCTCATCATAACATATGCAATGTAATTCCTGAAATCCTGCTGTCATTTGTATTAGCTTCCTAGTCAAGTGTTTGTTAAGTGCTTGCAAAAGGCTTAATAATGGTAAAACAGGTGGGTATAATTGAATGATTTGTGGATTCTGCTAATTAAGTTGCTTTGTAAAATTTTGTTCACCAAAATCGTTCATACACATCATTTTATTGTGTTGTAAATGCCAAAGGATTTTAATCTCTATTCAATACTTATTTAGGTTTAATTTCAGAAAACGCTTCCTTCATAGCAGATAGATACTGCTGGCTAAGTCAGCAATTATTGTGCATTTTCATGGAATGAAGTGGCCTCCTTGGTCATTTCAGAGGGCAGTTAAGAGTTGCTGTGGGTTTGGAGTCATATGTAGTCCAGACTTGTTAAAGACCGACCATTTCTTTAAAAGACAGTAGTAACCCAGGTGGGTTTTCACAAAAATTGGTGGTAGTTATCTTCGTTATTATGGAGATTATGTTGTACATCCTGTGGAATTAACCACTAACAGATAATGGTTGTGGCATAGTGCTGCCACTAAACCTCCATTCTAGATATTTCTTCTAATCTGTTCACAGATGTTATGATACATTTTGGAACAGGTGGGACTTGAACTCAGAGCCCCTGAGCTTAGAGGTAGCAACACCACCACTGTGCCACAAGACCCTACCAACTCATCATTCAACTTCTTGTGACAGTAATGAAATTACTTTTGAACCAACTGTTCAGACATGTTACTACATACTCCTGATTGATGTCCTGGATGATGTACCCCAATTCATTACTGTTCTTGATGGGGTACCTGAACCTGTTAAGCTCCTGGCCAAGGAGGGCTAAACTGGCTCCAATTTTTTTATTCTCCTACTACCTTTGTTGGTTGCACCAGTACATTTTAAAAGAGGGATCCCATCCACTGGGAATACCTTCCTCCCATACCCAAATTAATTTGTGTTTTAAAAGAAGCCAATTTAAGCAGGATGTTGTAAATTAACGAAAAGAACAAGTGTTTATTAATTGATGCACTTAAGAAAATTAATGCAACACATACACAGTGATTAGAAATATGAGATGAGTCTAAATAGATAAAAGTAAAATTTAGGTTAATATGGATTAGTTTCTGAATTGTCAATAAAGAGTGAGTAATTGAACAATGTGACAATGGAAGTTATTGATCGTGTTGATATTGGTAAGAAAACAATCCTCTTTACCAGCCTTAGTTTTACAAATTGGTAAAGATTCTATACTTCTAATACCATTGACTCTGATAGAATTCCAGCTTTCAAGTTGTGACAAAGTGCTCTGATATTGTTTTTCATTTTGAACTGGTTGGCAGCAGACAGAGGTAGCAACACAGGCGAAATTAGTTGGTAGTTCTTCCACTGTTCCTGAAGGAACACTGTTCCTGAAGATTCCTGAAGAAGGGCTTATGCCCAAAACATCGATTCTCCTGCTCCTTGGATGCTGCCTGACCTGCTGCGCTTTTCCAGCAACACATTTTCAGTTCTTCCACTGTGACTATTGCAGCTAACACTCAAATCCGGGTTGTTATACACAAGAGCATTCAATTCCACTGATTCATTCCAGTAGAGTTTAAATTATCCTTTTGACACACCTTGTATATTCCTAAAGGATAACACATATCTGAAAGACCTAACCTTCTATCAAAAAAGGGGAGATAGTCAGTCCCCTTGTTTTCTCTTCTTGTCAAGCCTCTCCTTGCTTGAAGTTAGTCTGACAATTTACAGGTACAATATTCCATTGGCTTTACGCATGACTTCATACATTCCCATTGAAAACGTGGGATGCCGATTAGCGTCTTTCTGGCATATCCGGGCAAATAAAACAAACGGTGAAGGACAATCGTGGACTGCCAGTGCTTGACCAGGTGCACAGTTAGGTGTTAAAGATGGCACCAGTGCTAAGAATTCCAGGATGTCCTGAATGGGGGAATATGATGATCTGGGCACCACAGGGGAGTGGCGCATAGGGAATGAGGTGTATTTGGGAAGATAACGTGAGAAAACTGAGCAGGGTTGGGGGAGAAAAAAACATCCATAAAGCTCACCAAAAATGACACACCCAATGCGTGGTAAGATTCAGCCCTAAGACTGTGATGAGCCTGTGATGACATATCTTATCCCATCAGGATCTCAAGCTAGACTCCTGATTCTACACTCAACAGAACTTGATACACTGATTGAGTGGATCTTAATACAGTCCAGCATTACCCTTTCAGAACCATTGCCTTGTACAGAGACATGCTTTATATTAATTCAATTTTAAATTCATTCAGCTGGTGGAGTGAGATTTGAACCAGTGCCCTCGGGGCATCAGCATGGTTTTTGAGAACACAGGCCAAGTGACAACTGAGTTTCCAACATTTTGACTCCAAGAATCACCTTGCCAGATAGTGCAGCTAACCTATCTACCTTTATTATGATTACCATTTGCATGTGATGATTCTGAGGTTGGAACATTTTGCATTGCATTTGATGGCAAAACTAAGTTTGATATTTATTATGCATCCTTAATCTTATTGCTAGCTTACAAAGTATTCTTCTATAAAAGAACTCAGTTGTTAAACGGGGGTCTGATTTTAGTCACATGTTAAACTAAGTTTTATTTAGACAACCCAGCTTCTGTGGAGCACCAGAGTTACTTTACCTGATCTTGCAACTTTCGACTCTAATTCAAAAAATCTACATTGAATGGTAACTGCATAGCTTCATATAGTATGTGCATTTGTGTTTTCTCCCAATATGTGTTTTGTTATGAAACAATACATTCTGTATACAGATGCAAATTTAATCTGTCATAAAACAGAAGAACATTGAATCATATATTAGGCTGCAAATTTGTGTTAGCAACTCAGTATGTTTCCTGCATTTTTTGTGCGTTCTGCAATCATAAGACTCACTCAATTTTGATCAGAGATTGATCCTTACATTTAAGAGTATGGGAAAAGCTTTTTTTTTGTGCACTCATAGGATCTGGGTATCACTGGCTGTGCCATCTCTGGTTGCCCTTGAGAAGCTGGTGATTAGCTGCAAAGCTTTCATATTAAAGGGAGGCTGGTCAATAAAAGAGAAGGCCCAAGTGACCAGCAGAGCTTGCCTCACCGTCATATTAGTCTTCCACTTCCCAACAAGTTGATTCCAGGCTGGGAAACTCCCAGCATTAGCTGTGTCTGACCCCATTCAGCTCTGGGATCCTGCTTGGAGATTTCCTTATGAATATATGAATCAATAAACACAAGGTTCTGATGGATTCAACTCCGTAGAGCATCAGCAGATTCATTGCTGCAAATTTCCAGCAATACTGTGTATGGAATTTCAGGGCCATTACTGGAGTATTCTTACAGAAAAGATGACATGAAATTCTATTAGCTGCCCTTTTACGTTGTGCAGCCCCTTGGGAGGTAGTCAGTATCCGATTCATATGGTAAACAGTAATATAAAGGACACAACAATTGGCAGGACTTATTTTGTTAGAGTCAGCAGAGCAGTTTCATTTTCAACATGCTGGTGCCACATGCAGCTGACTGATGACATTATGACATTGTGTCTTTGCAAACAAATAGAAGTAGGTCTGCACACAATTTGTCATGGAGATTGTATCATTTTGCAATAACATTCAAGGAAAAGCTTGCAGTGCTATACACAGCTCACACAGTATTGCTCAGTCAGCTTCATTGGTCGACAATTGACTCTTTACAAGGTTAAAAAGAGCAATCACAAAATCTCATCCAACCGTCCCCGATCCATCAATCTTGTAATGCAGCAGGTAGTGCCCCTGCCTCTGAACAAGGAGCTCAGGCGTAAGTGAGCTGAGGAAAGACTGGTAACTTAAGCAGCAGAGACTAGGTCTCCATGGCCTTTAAGCATCCTGTCCTGAGGTGTATTTTAATGAAATATCTATTGAAGAAGAGCAGAACCTCAAAGGATTGCATCATCCTGTCCCAGGCATGCATGGAATGGACACTAATGTAGAAAAATTACACTGGTCTAAGTGCAGTTTGTAATTTCCATCTCTAATCCTCTGAAGCCCATTTTCTGTTAATAAACGGTTATAATCATGTTTTATAGATGCAAATTCCTGTGACTATGATTAAAGTAATTCTGTTAGATACAGTATAAAAATTAAACATATGAAACTCTGTGGTTTCACTTGGGTAAACCAAGCACGCTATGTTCAAAGTAAATGTAAATTAAGAAAGCATGATAGGAAAATAGCCATATTGGAATATAGCCACATGATGGCATTAAGTTTCAATCTGCATTTATTGTGCACCAAAATTGTCTCAGAGGGCTACATTACATCTCTTGTTGACCCGCCGACCACCTCACCCACCTCCCCCCACCTTCCCCCCCCCACCCCCCCCACCCCCCCACCCACACCACCCCAGCCCCCGGTCCCACTTCACCATAATACCGGCTAGGTTCTATAGTTATTGACATGCACTACATTTTGTTTTAAATCATAGAATGAAAAGACACTTGCAGTACTGAAACAGGCCTTTGACCCATTATGTCTCTGCTGGCCCCTTTAAAAACTATCCAGTTTCATCTCACTTTCTCTTCATCCATCGCATTGTGGATTATTGGACTCCAGATGCACATCTCCATCCAGGTATTTTGATCAGGATTTTCTCCTCTGTCACCCTTTCAGGAAGTTAGTTGCAGATCCTAAAGATTCTGAGTGAAACAAATCCTCTTCAACTCACTATAGAAACAGACCATTCTCTAAGCTTACCTCTTATTTTTTTCTGAAATGGTACTCCTGACTATTATCCTTTGCATAGGAACAGTAGTTCTTTTGCTGGGAACCTTTCTAAGATGTGAATTTGCTATCTATTTTAGTTAGGCTCCTCATAATTCTTGGATGTGGGCAACTCACCACAGAGTTCCCATTTTTCAATTAATATTCTCCCTATTGTTTTTGGGATGTGCAGGAAATTTATTTAGGTTTGTGGCCCTGTTTAAAAAAATTGAAAACTTAAAGGTGCCAACTTGTGCACAGCCAGAGGTTGTGTATTTAAAGGTGCCATTGTTTCTGACTTGCTTTAATAATGGTGGCCTCTGTGTTTTTAAAATCTTAATTCTTTGAAAAGCAATCATAATTCCAACACATATTTTAGAAACAATCTGAAGCAAGGATTTATAAAATTGTTAAATATTTTGAGAGATTTGTTGCAACAATCTATCAATGATATAAAATAACGCACGATTTTTATTGAAATTCAGAAGCTGTGAACCAATTCTAGATGCAAAATATTATTAAGAGGTACTGAACCAGTTTTCTGAATTAATCAATAATAATATTAAAAGAAATTGAAGGAAGTTAAAAACAAATTTAAGTTTGATTTTTGTTTCAAGTCATTTTTACCAATTGTTCTGCACTGTTTGTTCCACGACACCTCTTGTCTCTACGCTATTATTTCTGATTGACAGGCTTTGAGTGGTCTACACCATGACCTCCACATGATTGCTGCAGAGCTGGTTTGATCAGCTGATAGAAAGTATGCCTGTAACTGGATGGTATCTGTTTTTCCAGTCTACTGCACTGGAAAAGCTGCCATTGCAAAATATCATCACAACATTCAGTTAAAGCTTATCTTTATGATGACTTGTTCATTATTGGTACAAATTTTGTATCTGCAGTGGATATAGTGAATCTGTGTTTTCAATATCATTGGTCACTTCTGTAAGTAGATCCTTAAACCCTATGATCTGCTCAGTATCTGTTATCTATATGGTTGCAGGATAACATTGATTTAATGGACTACAAAAACAAAACCGCTCGTTTTCTGTAATTTCATATGGAATTGTGTACGGTTGTCCTTTCTTCCATAAGTTGCATTTGTAGTGAGGGATGAAGTGAACTTTAAATCATCAAAAAAATTGGTTTATTTTACATTTATTGTGTTCATAGTCTTCTAGTGCTGTTCACGATCTTGGCTGCTGTTGATGAACTAACTTTCTGCAGACTAGGCATATGAGCTGCAACCTTTCCGAACTCTATGACTCAGTCAGTGTTTGAATACGTCTGAGCGACACAAATTAAACTATTTACCCATAAGGGATTAAAGTGCACAAGAATCTCTTCAAATGAAAGTGAATGTCTCCTTCAGTTGTGGATGCCAATAATAAAGTTTTGGCATAGTGGCACTATATTCACGTTGCTAATAAGACACTTGTGAATCTTGCCACAGTCAAATTTTCTTGCCTGCAATCAGAATGCATTGTTTTACATGGAATGTGCATTTTCTTATTCTTGGAGTGATTGACTCAACTTTCATAATCCAGCAACTAGCTTCTGTATCTTTAAAAATGAAGAAAGTTATTTTCATTCTTATACACTTGCATGTTAACAAAACATGTACTATCTCACGTAACTGGCTCACCCTCACTGTCACACACAGAGTAGTTAGGTACAAATGGAGACAAAAAGCTAAGTATAAAAATGGAATTCAACTTACTCCTTATATCCCAGCAGGCCTGATGTTTCTTAGCCGTGTTGGAGCTTTGGTTACTGAAAGTCTTGAAAAAGTAGAAATTTCCCTGCAATTTCAAAATTTCTTTTAGTCTTGCAGTACTTTGGCTGCTTAGCTGACCGTAGCAATTTGATTGACTTAGCCACTCTGACGGAAATCACTATAAGTTTGTTTGAATTCTGCTTTTACACTTGAGCTGGGAACAGAGCTGGCAGCCATATCATATGAACTCATATGCGCTGTCAAGTCATTGTTGAAATGAGGAGTTGTGGTCAGACAATGAGCAGTCTGGGTTGTTGCGTCTACAACAGTGGTTTAAATCAGAGGTCTTTTTGTTTGAAAAAAAGCCAACCAATATATTACAATGAAGCTGTCAATGGGTTTCATCATCCTGACAAACAGTCAGATCCAAAAGCATAGCCTCACTTAAGTTAAAAATCACACAACACCAGGTTCTGGTCCAACAGGTTTATTTGGAAGCGTTAGCTTTTGGAGTGCCGCTCCTTCATCAGGTGGTTGTGGAGAATAAGATCGTAAGACACAGAATTTATAGCAAAAGTTTACAGTGTACTGTAACTGAAATTATATATTGAAAAAGACCTAGATTGTTTGTTAATCATGTTCTCATTGTTCCTCTTGGGATAATTTACAAAAGACATCTGGAGGCAATCAGAGTCAAATTTTCCAGAGAAACAAAAGAAGGTTGGTTAGCTCAGTTGACTGGATGGCTGGTTTGTGATGACAGAACGATGCAGGTTCAATTCCTGTCCTGCCTGAGTTTGCTCTGCCTTCTTTGCCTTGCTCCTTGCCTTCAGGTTGGGCTCACTTGATGAACAAGTAACCTAATTTCCTCTGGTACTTTTATTTTCCAGGCAATATTTTAAAAACAGCTTTAAAGATTTCTAATATTGTCATGCTGATACTGGGCATGACAATCTGCATAGGAAATAGTTTACTTCTGGCTACAACAGAAAATTAGCTCCTTTGCATATTTTTCTGGAACTTTATAGTTCTTGGATATGGGGATTTTGACTTGATTTATTGTTCTCACATGTAACAAGTGTTGTTTTGCTCTCCAGGCAGATTGTACCACACAAGAGCATCAGGGTAGCAGAACAGAGTGCAGAATGTGGTTTTAAACGTGGAGAGAGAGACAGAGATCAACATTAACATTTGAGAGGTTGATTCAAAAGTCTGATAACTGTGGGGAAGAAATTGTTCTTTAATCTGTTGTACATGTATTCAAACTTTTATATTTTCTACCCAATGGAAGAGGGTGGAAGAGTATATAACTAGGGTGGGAGGGGTCTTTGATTATGTTGGTTGCGTTCCTGAGGCAGTGGGAAGTACAGATGGAGTCAATAAAGGCTGGTTTGTGAGATGGGCTGGGCTGTGTTCTCAATTCTCTGTAATTTCTTTGCGGTCTTGGGAAGAGCAGTTGCTATGCCATGCTGTGATATATCCAGGTAGAATACTTTTTATGGTGCATCCATAAAAATTGGCAACAGTCCTTGTGGACATGCTGAATTTCCTTAGCCATGCTTTGAGATCTGACCTATAGTGGTGCTGTCATCAGCAAACTTGTTAATGGAGTTGGGGCACAATTTAGCCACACCGTTGTAAGTGTATAAGGAGTATAGTAAGATGATGAGTTTGCAGCATTGCAGGGTACCAGTGTTGAGGATTAGCGTGGAGGAGGTGTTATCACCTATTCTTACTGATTGTGGTCTGTGGCTCAGGAAGTTGAGAATCCAGTTACAGAGGAAGGAGCCAAGGCTTGGGTCTCAGAGTTTGGACATGAGTTTGTTTGGATTTATAGTGTTGAAGGCAGAGCTGTAGTCAATAAATAGGAGATTAATGCTGGTATTTTTGTTATCCAGATTTTCTAGGGATGAATGTAATGCCAGGGAAATGTTGAGGGTGGTGGGCTAGACAGGTTGGTGATTTGTGGTATAGGCTGGAATTGCAGATTCTGGTTAAGGATTAGTATGTGCTGTTGGAGCACCGAAGTGGCGTGGCGTGATTGGAGAGGCCTCAAGCAGAGGTAGGCAGGGCAGAAAGTGAGTGTCATATTATGGAGAATGTTGGAGAGTGGATTTTGCAATGTTTTAACTTGTGAAATTATGCAAAACTTAGAAGAATTGTGAGCTGTGAGGGCGATAGTGCAGAACTTCAAAATAACAGAGAGGTCAGCAGAATGGGCAAACAGGTGTGAGATGTAACATAATGCAGAAAAATGCAAAGTGATTCATTTTTTGGAGGAAGAACAGAAAGAGGCAATTAGATTAAAAAGTTAAAGTTCTAAATAGGGTGCAGGAGCAGAGGGAACAGGCTGCATATATGGATAATTAATTGAAGGTGGTAGAACCAGTTGAGAACACTTAGTAAAACATATTGCATCCTAGGCTTTATTAATCAGAGTATAGAGTACCATTGGGAGGTTTGCATCCAGTTTTGAGCAGTGTATATTTAAAAAATGATGTGAAGGCATTAGAGACAGTGCAGAAAATATTTGCTGGCTTCACTTATGTGGATAGGTTGGAGGAGTTAGCATTGTCTTTCCAGTAGAAGAGAAAGTTGAGAGGAGATTTGATTGAGGTATTCAAAATCATCAAGAGAGCTGGACAGGGTAGACAAGGAAAAATGCTCTCATTCCTGGAAAGGTTGAGAACAAGAGGCCAGAGATTAAAGGTAATGGGCAAAAGCAGTTGGGGTAACGCCAGGAAAAACCATTTTCTCTCACAGTGAGCGGCAATGATCTAGAATGCATCTTCCAAGAGTGGAGGCAGGTCCAATCAAGACATTTGAGATGGAATTCAAATGCTGTTGAACAAGAAGAATATGCAGGGTTGCAGGGAGAAAGCAGGTGAGTGACACTAGATAGATTGTTCCTATGGAGACCAAGTGCAAATGCAAAGGTGTCATCCTCTGCTGTAACATTGCTGTTATTCTCTGACTTTCATTCAAATCCAAATGGCTAGATACGATGTCCCGAGCAACACTCAGGGTTCCACCACATTATGTGGATAGCATCCCATAATGTAGCTGGCACACAATTTGTGCAGAGAGCAACATGATTATTCATTACACTAAGTTATGTCTGATGCATTTTGATGATAGTAATAACACGGCATCAACTCTTTTGTTTCTTAATCCCAACAGCTAACCTTTACATGTCATAAGATGCACAATTTGGTCAAAAATGGTTTCAGTTCTTTTTCAAAGAACCTGCAAATTTCAGAGGAAATGAGTTGTTCTCTCCAGCCCTATCTGCAAAACAGGAGCAATAGTTATGTTGTAATGGATTTTCACTGCAAGCTGAACAGTTACCTGATTGACTGGACACCCCTGAGTTCTTTTGAACATTTATTATTCATCCTAGTTGTCTGTGAATCTGTCCTATGCAATGACAGCATTAGCTCTGTGTCATGTTTGGTTCTTTACTTTTCCCCTTCATGCTTCATTTCCTTGATAGTTTTACCAAATAAACTTTCCTGAGCAGAACCAGGGAGTTGTTTGTGTTCATCAAAGTGAGAGACATCCCAGCCAGGGGACTGGAGCTCTTTCTTCCAATAGTGTCAACATCAAGCACATCTGTGCTGGTTGCAGGTAAACCTATCCTAACTCTGTCCCAACAATGTGTCTTGTCCCAACTTCAAAAAACACCCCCTACTAAACTTCTGTCACATTCCATTCCGAATATTAGCATGTTCCTGGCCGCTCTGAGAAAAGCTGTCAATTAGTGCCACATTTGTGCAGGTGCCCAGTAGGGAACTGCCCAAACTCATTTCTCTCATGATCCTGATCAAGTGATGAGACAAAAGGACTTCCATTGTTCTATCAGTCTGCGCTCTGTTTGAACTCATGTCCTGCAAAAGTTCTCATTCCTTTATAAGTGGGTAATTTTAGTTTTATACTTTTGATTCTACACAGATTTTAGAATAATATACAAACATGTAATTCATTAATTTAGCACCAGTTATATTCACAACCGTTCAAAGAGGAAGACAGAATAAATTATGCAATTATCAACCGGTTAGGCTTATATTAGTAAACATGGAATGAAATGCTCGAGCCACTTTCCCTTACTTTTGCACATGGAAAATGTGGAGTAACCATTGAATTACATTTATTATTACCTCTCAGCCCCTATTTATAAAACACAAAATGCTGGTGGTATTTAAATCACACGCAGAAGTATCGCTTTCTCCCATATGGAACTCTGGTCCTCCACACACTTTGTGTTTTTCCATTGAGTTTATATTCCCTTTTGTTTTATGTTTTTCCTACAAAAAATACATTACCTCACACTTCACTACACCAAATTGAATCTACCATCTGTCTCCTTATTGCACAAACCTGTCTATGTTGGCCTCTGTCTATCACTCTGCAATTCTCTTCAATGTTCTTGGATGTGCACCAACTGAGCCTGGTGGTGCCTTTATTTTTGTTTTTAGTACCATTTACTTTTTAAGGCTAATTTCCCTTTGAATATTTGGCTCCAGTGTTGGCTTTTTCACATTCCCCTTTGATAAGAGACCTTTGCCTTTTTTTCTTAATCTCACCTCATCTTCTGATTTATTTTTTCTCTCCCTTATACACTCTTTAGTTCGTATCATTTCCCCATGTTTATATGATATTACTTTGTTGAACCTTACTTTTGTCCTGCTCTTTTGAATCCCTGCCTTTGATGTACTTGCTCTACTCTGAATTGAAATGTAATTAACCTTTAATTGTGTACCAAGAATTTAAATATCTCCCACTGTTTAATATATTATTGTTTTACCAAATACTTGTTCCAGGCTGAGTCCTCTTTCCAAATCGTTCTTTCTTAGTCTAATGCTTTTATTTGTAAACAATTTTTATCTGTCTTTACATTTAAATGAACCTAATTAGTTTATGATCAGCTTTTCTCAATTGTTCATTAACCTTCAGATAACTTATGAAATAAAAGCTGAAAATGCTTGAAAAAAAAACCCAGCAGGTCAGTAAGCATCTATGGAGAGAGGAATAAAATTAACATATTTGGTCTATGGCCTTTCTTGAACTTATAAAATTAAAAGTCTTTGAGAAGACACCTTGGAGTGCAGGTCCATAGCTTCTTGAAAGTGGAGTCTCAAGTAGATAGTTTAGTGAAGAAGGTGTTTGGTGTGCTTTCTTTTATGGGTCAGAGTATTGAGTATAGGAGTTGGGAGGTCATGTAGTGGTTGTACAGGACATTGGTTCGGCCACTTTTGGAATATCATGTGTAATTCTGGTCTCCTTCCTATTGGAAGGATATTGTTGAAAATTGAAAGGGTTCAGAAAAGATTTACAAGGATGTTGCCAGTGTAGAGGGTTTGAGCTATAGGGAAAGGTTGAATAACCTGAGGCTGTTTTCCCTGGAGCATTGGAGGCGGAGGGGTGACCTTATAGAGGTTTATAAAATAAGGTAAATAAACAAGGTCTTTTCCCTAGGGTGGGGGAGTACAAAATTAGGGGGCATAGGGTGAGAGGGGAAAGATTTAAAAGGGACCTAAGGGGCAACCTTTTCACACAAAGGATGGTGCGTGAATGGATTGAGCTGCCAGAGGAAGTGGTGGAGGCTGGTACAATTGCGACATTTAAAAGGCATCTGGATGGGTAGATGAATGGGAAGGGTTTGGAGGGATATGGGCCAAGTGCTGGCAAGTGGGACTAGATTAGGTTCGGAAATCTGATTAGCACGGATGAGTTGGACCAAAGGGTTTTGTTTCATTGCTGTACGTCTCTATGACTCGATGTAAAATGTGAGATGATGTAGGGATGAAGAATATAGGAATAAGAACAACAAGACAAGTCTGGGATGGGATGGTGGGTAAGAGAAATTAAATGACAAAAGATTTCAGGATGAAAAACATGAAAGGTGTGGAAAGGCAATAAGGGAAAGAAAGTAACAAATCTCTGCCGTGTAATAGAAATGTTACAGTGCAGGAACCTCCAAATGCTTTGATAAAAACTATTTCTGCCAGGACAGAATGCCACATCGAGTATGTATATTCTGGCAAGGTGCTCTATTTTTTGAGGATTTTTGATCATTTTTAAATCTTCCCTGATGCTGGGCAGAAATGTAAAAGCAAATTTTGAGCAGCTGTGATTTTACATGATAATACCTCTTTACTCTGAATTTAGCAGCAAGGTGGCTCAGTGGTTAACACTGCTGCCTCACAGCACCAAGAACCCAAGTACGATGCACCAAGAACCCTTGGGTGACTGTCTGTGTGGAGTTTGCACATTCTCCCTGTGTCTGCTTGGGTTTCCTCTGAGTGCTCTGGTTTCCTCCCACACTCCAAAGATGTGGAGGTTAAGTGAGTTAGCCATGCTAAACTGCCCATAGTGTTCAGGGATGGTTAGGTTAGGTGCATTAGTTAGGGGTTAATGTAGAGTAACAGGGTAGGGAAATAGAGTTTGGGTGGGATACCCTTTGGAGGGTTAGTGTAGACTTGTTAGGCCAAAGGGCCTGTTTCCAAACTATAGAGATTCTACGATTCTGTAAGCCACATCTCATTGGGCATTTCTGGGATATGAATATGTCCTAAGATAGTTAACCAAATTCATTGATGTTAGGAACTGTCCACGATGGAATCCTTCTTGCATAAGGACACGTCTGCCTTCCTGTTGATAATGGCACCATGCAAAATAAAAGTACTGATCGTTTTTTTAGTGTTTGATTCTGTCCATTGAGAAATTAATCACTGCCTGTTAAAACAACAATAACCTGCATATACCAGGCTCTGTTAATACACAGACTTGTGGAAGAATGCAACCTAAGACAAGATTACATTAGAAAGCCCACAGAATAAGCAGTTCAATGACAAATAAAATTCAATATCATTAAGTGTGAGGTGCTGCACTTTGGCAGCAAACAGCAAAACATCTCAAACTGCAGGAAGATGGAAACCAGATATTGCAGAAGAGGGACAGGATTCAGGAATATAGGTGAACAAATCATTAAAAACAGCATTACAACTTAGCAAAGCAATTAAAATGTTAACAAATTATTATAATTGATTTTTAATAAATATAAAATTAACAAATAATGATGTTGAATTATACTTGTATAGGACCATCCCCTGGTTTCATTTCAGAATACTGTATACCATTCTGGTCTAATACCCACTTAGTTAAATCCTCAAATTTATGGAAAAAATAACATTCCTTTTTAAAACATCAAAATGTGTCAAAGAAAGGGGTTGGGGTGTCAGGTGACACTTCCCCATGTCGAGCAAAGTACAGAAATGCTGTCCCAAAGCTGAAATTTAGTCCACGTATCAGGACAGCATATTAAAATGTCGGCAACGTTATTGGGAGCATTGCATTGAGAAAACATTGGAGTGCAACAGATCTTTCCTATGGAGTTAACAGCTGCCATTGTCCAAAGATGAAACAAGGGCACAATGGCCCCCACAGACATATTGGCAGCAGAATGGAATGCCACAGGATGTGTGTGAGGAAGACCAACTCTATCACAAGGAGATGCAAATGGCAGAGGCCCAAATTTCATTGTGCATCCTTATGGGTGGGCAATAGGAAAGCAGATAACATGGTCACCTGACAGAAACCAGCTTGTGGGAAAAACAAACATATATTAACAGACATCTTGAGAACAGCGTCTTGTCAGTCAGTCTGGGAGACAGAAACTCAAAGGAAGAAAAGGCCTTTCACTATAAGAAAGGAACAAAAACATAAATAGCTGGAGAAACTCAGCAGGTTTAGCTGCATCTGTGGAGAGGAAGCAGAGTTAGCATTTTGGGTCCAGAGAATCATCTTCAGAACAGCTAAAAAAGACCCTGCCTAGAGTTTACTAATAGGCAGAGAGGTGGGGCTAGCGTTTTGCTTATTCATTTGAAGAACTTGACTGCAAGTTTGAAAAGACATGAGAAACCCAGTCTTGCTAGTAATAGGCCACCGTTAATTCATGGCCACAATTTCCAACCTCCCTCTTCTTCAGTAAATCTAAAGGGAAAGATCACTGTAAGATTCCATTTCATAGAACTAAAACATAACAGTGAATTTTGGATCTTCAATAACCTAACTATACACTGAATTTCTTTTGGAATTATCTTTCCTTATGTATTTGCATGAAGAAAGTGAGGACTGCAGATGCTGGAGATCAGAGCTGAAAATGTGTTGCTGGAAAAGCGCAGCAGGTCAGGCAGCATCCAAGGAACAGGAGAATCGACGTTTCGGGCATCAGCCCTTCTTCAGGAATGGATTCCTGAAGAAGGGCTGATGCCCGAAACATCAATTCTCCTGTTCCTTGGATGCTGCCTGACCTGCTGCGCTTTTCCAGCAACACATTTTCAGCTTATGTATTTGCATGTCTTGCATGTATATAGGTGAGTGAACACATGCAAGTATATTCAGATGTTGAAAGATACACACGTATTCTTCATTTTCTTAGGAGGAAGTCTCTCTTGGATTTGTTTTTGACAGCATTGTATGAACTACCTGCATTCAGTTGAGAATTGGGGGAGAAAACGCCGATGCTATCATTTTCCCCATTTTTAAGAGATTAGGAACTTGCCTACTTGACTGAAAAAGTTATGTAAGAAATAAATTTGAACGTGGAGATAGAATTGGTCACTGATTTTTGTTTACAAGTCAATCAGCTTTTCTTGTTGCATTTTGTTTAATACTTACAAATACCACATTCAATGTAGGTCAGGGTGAGATAATTAAGAGCATGTTAAAATCATTAACTACTGAGAACTTAAAAACTAGTCAGGCAGGAAGAAATAAATTTAAGACACAAAACAAGGAAGCTGAAGATCATGCAAATTCGAGTTACTCATTTTCAGATTAAATCAGAGATGGGGTGGAGCAAATATGAAACCAGAAGCCGATTTAATGGGAGACTGCTAGAATATTAATTAAGTAAATGCTGAACAAAAATGAGAACCTAGGGAGTCATCCACAGGTGAAGAAGGAAGACTCAGAGGTCATGTTTAATGGTGGTAGCTGAAGGGGAAAACCAGTGGGTTTTTTTGGGATTCACAAGGCCAAAACTGGAAAGGGCGCCCTGATAGCTGGCACAGTGGACAGGTGTGTTGTTACAATCATGGTGTTTGACTCTCTCAAGAGTACAACTATGGCTGTGGTAGTTCGATAAAATCTTTGAGAGTTACCAGGATTTTATTTTACCAGTCATAGAGTCATTGAGATGTGCAGCATGGAAACTGACCCTTCGGTCCAACTTGTCCATGCTCACCAGATATCCTAACCCAATTTAGTTCCATTTTCCAGCACTTGGCCCATATCCCTGTAAACCCTTCCTATTCATATATCCATCCAGATGCCTCTTAAATGCTGTAATTGTACCAGCCTCCACCACTTCCTCTGGAAGCTCTTTCCATACATGCACTACCCTCTGTGTGAAAAGTTGCCTCTTAGGTCACTTTTAAATTTTTCCCCTTACACCTTAAACCTATGCCCTCTAGTTCTGAACTCCCCCACTCCAGGGAAAAGACCTTGTCTATTTATCCTAAACATGCCCTTCATGATTTTATAAACCTCTACAAGGTCACCCCTTAACTTCTGATGCTCCAGGGAAAACAGCTCCAGCCTATACAGCCTCGCCCTATACCTCAAATCCTCCAACCCTGCAACATCCTTGTAAATCTTTTCTGAGCCCTTTCAAGTTCACAACATCCTTCCTTGTATGCAATATTCTAAAAGTGCCCTAACCAATGTCCTGCACAGCTGCAACATGACATCCCAACTCCAATATTCAATGCTCTGACCAATAAAGGAAAGCATACAAATGCCTTCTTCACTATCCTATCTAGGAGAAAGTGAGGACTAGGCTTATGCCAGAAACATTGACCCTTCTGTTCCTCGTGCCTGACCAGCTATGCTTTTCCAGCACCACACCCTTCGACTCATTATCCTATCTACTTGCAACTCTACTTTCAAGGAACTATGAACCTACACTCTAAGGTTTCTTTGTTCAACAACACTCCCCAGGACTTTTCCATTAAGTGTATAAGTCCTGCTCTGATTTGATTTTCCAAAATGCAGCACCTTGCATTTATCCAAATTAAACTTCATGTGCCCATTGGCCCATCAGTTCAAGATCCCATTCTACTCTGAGGTAACCTTCTTCTCTGTCCACAACAGCTCCAATTTTGGCTTTACCTTCAAACCTACTAACTCTACTTCCTATGTTCACATCCAAATCATTTATATAAATGACGAAAAAGAGTGGACCGATCCTTATGGCATATCACTCGTCACAGGCCTCTAGTCTGCAAAGCAATCCTCATTGGACGTCTCCATCCCTAGTACCTGACAAAACCCCTCTCCGCCCTGGATTTGATAACTGATACTCCCCCTTTTTCTGCCACCAAACCTCCCCACAACTTTGCCCAGAGCCTGACACCTCCCCACCTTCCTCCGGAACCAGTCATTCCCTGTGCCCCCATAGGATCCGACAACACCCCAGCTTCCAGCCAGATCTAATATCTTCCACCCACCAAAGCACCCTAAATATTTCAACACAACTTGGTCACCTTTTGACCTGACATTCTGTCGTCCTGTCACTGTATCTACCTTGAACCCTGTCACCCTAACCCCTACACACCTGGCACCTTGCCCACCTGCCACCCTATTTACCTAGCACTCTACTCCATATCCAGTTGATACTTTAGCACCCTATACCCAGCAGACTAACTTCACACTTCTATCACATAGTTAGCCACTTTAACAGCTGCTGTGAAAGGGTGTGTGTAATACTAGACATTCAAACCTTAGAACCCAACAATTGACTGCTGTGAAAGTGGGGATATCATTTGCTTTCTCCTGACTATCTTATCTTGCAAAGGACCTGTTAGATTTAAAACATGGCTTGACACTTCTGAAGGAACCCTGATTGGAATCTCCTGTCAGTAATGTGGAGCTCTTTTGTCACATTAGAAAGAAGCAACATGGCAATCTGACTCTGATTTCCACTCCTCAGAAAATTGGCCCAAAAAATGCATTCTTAACAGGAATAGGCAAAGCTTGGTCAAACAAATGGTTTTTAACTTGGGCCTGAAGAGGAGTGAGAATTGAAGAGACAGAAGACTTAGCAAAGAAATCCAGAGAGTGTGGTCCAGATATTAAAGGGATGGCCGTCAATGCTGAAGGAGGAAAGCAAATTCATCAATGAATATTACTAAACAGAATAACAGGGCATTCATTTTGTCGACTAGGCATCTTTACAAAGCATTTTTCAATCTTTTGCCCTTTTCTTAACATGTTTGTATTCATTTAATTACCATCTGGTTGACATGTGGACCTTTGTTAATAATTAATTCACATTGTTTATTGAACAAAGGGAGGAAGGAATATTTAAATACTCATGAGTTTACAGTAACAATAAGATCATTCATTAAACTGGTCTTGATTGTAGTATGTGAGTGCTCTTGTACTGCGAATAATGGTACCTTATGTTACAGTTTTGTGCGAGCTGGTGTCTGTATGTGTGCTTCCTGCATAGATAATACTTCAGAGGTGAAATAACCTTTTAACTATACCAGCGCAACACAAAAACCTAAATGACAATATTTTCAGTATCAGCCCATTAAACTCCCACAACCTCGTGTTGTAATTAGGCCTCTGTATTTGGAAGTTAATGAAGGTGTTGGAAGTGCAGATTGTGAAGGGGTTGGGGGAGGGGGTTGGAGAAAACTGGTACTCAAAGCAAATACAACATTGCTTATGCAAATTACCAGCATTAAAATGGTGAGGGAACTGTGCTGGTGACATTAATCTTACAGGCAACACAGTTAAACATGACAATGGTAAACACGTGCACATATTCCCTCTGCTTATCTGCCCTTTCCAGGAGCAGCCCCATTCGTTTTCTCTTTGCCACATTTGCATAATTACACAGAACAGCAATTGTTGGTACTATCTGGCTGGCTGAGCTCTAGCCCCAACAATTGATTAGAAAATGATTAGTTAGCAGCAAACATAGGAAAATAAGTAATTTAGTCCCAGGGAATTAGTATATCAGTGAAAGCATAGAAGCATTGCCCACTCCCAGGAAAAAAAGTAAAGATTAAGAATATGTGTAAAGGAGAGGAAAATGAGGCTGGAAGAATGAGGTGCTAATAAGAGATGGTACTTTCAGAATATGTATACCAGGAAGTTGGGTTTGAGAATGCTCTATAGAGCTTTACGAGTTGATGTAACAGACATGAGCATCTCTCTACAGAGTGTGGATACGTACATAACTGTTATTAAGTTAAAGCTTCCTTCCAGTGTGACAGTGTGTCCCATTATGTCATTTTCTTACAGTGCATGTTCTGGTGCGATATGTATGTTGACATGAAAGTATTCAGTGATATAAAAAAGAGTTCAAGAATGCAATGTGCTAGAAATAATTAGAGGAGATTGTGTCGATCTAAGAGATGACTGGTATGTGTGAAAGTAGTGTTGTGTAACTGGATGTGAAATTGAGGGCATATGAAACGGGATATTGTTTCGATTTATGAAAACATTGGTGTTCAGGCTATGAGAGTGATGTTCAAATTTGATTTGAGTAAACTGATATATGTGAGAATGATGTACAGGCCTGATGGTTTGTTATATTTTGATTTCAGCATAAGGTAGGTAAATGACATAGCTACATAAAGGAACCGTCAAGTGCACTTACTGCTGTGCTACTTCAAGACAAACAAAATTGTGGATGCAGACCATTGTAAGGTCTGGAATTCCGGTTTCAGTAATCTGAATGAAAAATAAGATAATTAAAATAATATGTTATATCAGCAGAAAACACCATTTATCTGAGCTGAGCACTATTCTCAGAAATGCCCCATTCAAGAACATGCTGAAAGGACTGGTGAGAATAAGCTGATGACACCCTGTAAAGCTCTTGTTAAAGTCATTAATGGATAATGCAATAAACTGCTGTTTTGACACCAAATCTAGTAGAAATGAGCATTGTATATTTTACCTCCTGACTTACTGACATTCAGCATAGGGACTATTTTGGAAGTATTGCCACCATACTGACAGCTAGCTGTAATACTGCAGAATTAGATTTTACCATGGCTGTTCCACAGTTGTGTCAGTGAACAGAGTGACTGAGAGCCCAAATAGCATGGAATGACACACAGGACTTACATTGCCCAGCATATTGTTAATTGCATCTAGTGTAGCAAAGCTAGATGTTTAGGCATGGCAAAGGATATATTGTTGGCTGTTATGCAAACACATGGAGTCACACAGCACGGAAACAGACCCTTTGGTCCAATTCATGTGTGCAGACCAGATATCCCAATCTGACTTAGTCCCATCTGTCAGCACTTGGCCCCTGTCCCTCTAAACCCTTCCTATTCATATACCCATCCAGATGCCTTTTAAATGTTGTAATTTTACCAGCCTCCGCCACTCCCTCTGGCAGCTCATTCCATACACGTACCACCCTCTGCATGAAAAAGTTGCCCCTCAGGTCCTTTTATAATCTTTCCTCTGTCATCTTAAACTAATGTCCTCTAGTTTTGGACTCCCCACTCTAGGAAAAAGATCTTGGCTATTCACTCTATCCATGCCACTCGTGACTGTAGTAATAAGTTCACTCCTCAGTCTGCGATGTTTTGGGGAGAAAAGTCCCAACCTATGCAGCCTTTCCCCATAGCTCAAACCCTCCAGTCCCAGTAACATCCGTGTAAATTGTTTCTGCACTGTCTGAATTTAAACGATATCTCTCCTATAGAAGGGTGACCAGAATTGCATGCAGTATTCTAAAAGTGGCCTCACCAATGTCCTGTACAGCCGGAACATGACATCCCAACTCCTATACTCAATGCACTGACCAATAAATGCAAGTATGCCAAACACCTTCTTTACCATGCTGTCTATCTGCATCTCCAATTTTCAGGAACTGTGCACCTATACTCCTAGAACAAAGGTCAAAGAAGAATACAGCACAGGAACAGACAAGCCTGCACCAACACATTTTGCCCTTCCATATTAAAACTGTCTTCACTTACAGGATCCATATCCTTCTATTCCCTTCGTATTCATGTATTCATTCAGGTGTTCCTTGAATGCTGCGATTCTGTCTGCTTCCACCACCTCCTCTGGCAGCACATTCCATTAATTCACCAACCTTTGTATGAAAAACATGCCTTACACATCTCTTTTAAACTTTCTCCCTCGCTCCTTAAACCTGTGTCCCCTGGTAATTGACCCCTCCATCCCAGAAAAAAAAAAGCCTTAGCCACTCTATCCATGCCTTTCATAATCTTATAAACATCTATCAGGTCGCCCCTGAACCTTTTGTGTTCCAATGGAAACAAACCCAGTCTATCCAAACTTTCTTCATAGATTAAATCCCCCATACCAGGCAACATCCTGGTAAACCTTTTCTGTACTCTCTCCAAAGCATCCACTTCCTTCTGGTAGTGTGGTGACCAGAACTGTATGCAATATTCCAAGCGTGGTCTAACTAAAGTTTTATAAAGCTGCCGTATAACTTGTCTTTCCTTTTATGAAGAGCTCTTGCCGAAACTTCGATACTCCTGCTCCTCGGATGCTGCCTGACCCACTGTGCCTTTCCAGCATCCCATGTTCAACTCTCTATCCTTATACTCATTGCCCATTCCAATGAAGGCAAGCATACCATAAGCCTTTTTTACTACCTTATCTACCTGCACTGCCACCTTTGATAATGTGTAGACCTGCACACCCAGATCTCACTGCATATCAATACTCCTAATGGTTCTACCATTCACTGTATGATTTCCACCTGTACTTGACCTTCCAAGATGTATCACCTCACATTTGACGGTAGTAAATTCCATCTGCCATGTTTCTGCCCATGTCTCTAACTGATCTATATCCTCTGACAATCCTCCTCATTATCCACAACTCCACCAATCTTTGTATTGTCTGCAAACTTGCTAATTAGACCAGGTACATTTTCCTCCAAATCATTTATGCAGACCACAAACAGCAGAGGTCCCAGCACTGATCCCTGTGGAACATTACTAGTTACCAACCCTCTATTCTGAAAAGCATCCTTCTACCACTACCCTCTGTCTCCTATGACTAAGCCAGTTCTGTATCCATCTTGACAGCTCACCTCTGATACCATGTAACTTCACCTTAACAGCACTGTTCACCTCCATCAATATCGACCTGGCAAAGGAAACACTGACCACACTTTTAGAAGAGACCATCACACACACACCCCAACCACCATCAATCACATTAACAACGAAAACATCATGAAGCTAGTGGACCTGTGCCTCACCACCCACTTCACCTTCAACAACATAATCTACAAACAAACCAACAGCACACCCATGGGATCTCCGCTATCAGGATTCATAGCAAAAGTGATAATGCAAAGACAAGAACAAACAGCCCTACCAGCCATCAAACCAAAAATCTGGGTCCGCTACATAGATGACACCTTTGTCATCCCAAAACGAAACAAGATAGAAGAGACATTTAACATCATCAACAACACCCTCACAGGCATAATGTTAACCAAGGAGAAAGAAACCAACAACAAACTCACATTTCTGGACGTCACAGTCGAAAGAAAGGTCAACAGAGAACTACAAACCTGCGTATACAGAAAACCAACAAACACTGACCAAATACTTAACTACACCAGCAACCATCCCAACACACACAAATGAAGCTGTATCAGAACACTATTCCAAAAGCCACCACACACTGCAGCATTGATGAACTTCAGAAAACAGAGGAGAACTACCTATACAACGTATTCAAGAAGGACGGACACTCAAAAAATACAATCTGCAGGTTCCTCAGGAACAAACCACGAAAAGCAGACCAAACACAGCCAGAAACCCTAACCACCTTACCATACATCAAAGGAGTCTCAGAAATGACAGCCAGACTACTAAGACCCCTCGGAATCCTAGTAGCACACAAACCCACCAATACTCTCAGTCAAAAACTAACAAACTTAAAAGACCCAGTACAACCCATGGACAAAACCAACGACATCTACAAAATTCCATGCCACAAACATTACGGAGGACAAACAGGAAGAAAGTTAGCCATCAGAATACACGAACACCAGCTAGCCACAAAAAGATACGACCCTCTCTCCCTCGTAGCCCTACACACGGATGAAAAAAACCACCATTTTGGCTGGGACAACATTTATATCCTGGGACAGGCTAAGCAAAGACATGCCAGAGAATTCCTGGCACTCCAACCACAATGCCATAAACAAACACATAGATCTAGATCCCATCTATCAACCCCTCAGAAAAAGAACAGGAAATGACATCACCACAAACCCCAGGAACCCCATCCAATACAAACATATAAATAGAAAGCAGGAGACAACAGCTTCGCTTTACTTGGAGGTCGCCACTAATGATGTTACTGAGTCAGGTAATGAAACGTCTGAATATCAAAACTACAGCTCAGCGAGCAAACCTACACCATAAACTTCACCTTTTGTACCAGTCTGCCATGAGGGACCTTGTCAAAGGCTTTACTGAAGTCCATGTGGACAAAATCAACCACTTGTCCCTCATCAATCATCTTCATTATCTCCTCAAAAAATTCGATCAAGTTAGTGAGGTACAACCTCCTTTGCACAAAACCATGCCATCTATTGCTAATAAGTCCATTTGCTTTGAATTTTTTTTGTAAAGGATTCTCAGAGATAAGATTTATAAGACCTATATCCCTAAGTCTCTTTGTTCGGCAACACTCCCCAGGGCCCTACCATTGACTGTATGTCCTGTCCTGGTTTACCAAAATGCAACACCTCACATTTATATAAATTAAATTCCATCTGCTATTCCTTGGCCCATTGGCCCATCTGGTCAAGGGCCCATTGTACTCTGAGATAATCTTCTTCACTCTCCATCCCAATTTTCACACAGTTACGTCTCTTTGAAAAAACAGAAGAATAGACAACTACTTTGAACAGAGTGGTGTTGTTTGAAGAACTTTCAGGAAGGACACTGGAAGAAAGCAGCACCCCTACTCCACCCAAGTATTGCACTGGAAAAGTTAGCCTAAACTATCAGTTTGAACACATATGCTTCTGACTCCGAGATGAATCTGCAACCATAGGAATAGAGCTGGCACAATTAGAAATGCTACTTCTACTAATGCTGCAGAACTGTGAGAACTATTGCTTGTTAAAGCTTCGAGATGCAGAGGCACCTGGAGCCTTCCGCATGAATTGCAAAATGTAAGGACAGCAAGTAATTTGAAGAAAAAAGCGATTAGAATTGATCATTTATTGCAATGCAATTGAGTACAAAAGTAGGACATTTATGCTTCAGTTTTACAGGATATTGATATGACCACATCGAACGTACAGTGTACAGTAATAGTTCCCTTACTTGAGGAGCTGTGTAAATGCAATAGAAACAGTTCAGAGAAAGCCTAGAATGATTGGGTTGTTTTATGAGGGAAGGTTGGACAGCCAGGCCTGGATTTGCTGGAGTTTAGGAGAGAGTAAGAGGTATATATTAATTTAAATACATATGTTCCTGAGGGAACTTGACAAGGTGCGTATGAGAAGGATGTTTTCTTCCTGAAGATGAACCCAGAATTAGAGGTCACTGTTTAATAATAAGTTGCCCATTGAGACTGAAATTAGGAGTCTTTTTTTCTCACAGAGGTTGTAAATCTTTAAAATTCTGTTTCTCAAAAGGTGGTGGAAGTAGAGCCTGAATACTTTTTAAAACAGAGGTGATCAGATATTGATAAGCAAAGGGGCTAAGAGATCTTTTGAGTTAAACAGGAATGTGGAGTCAAGAGATCTGATTGAGTGGCAGAGCAGGCTCAAAGGACCAAGTCGTCTGGTTCTGGTTTGAATTCCCACGTTCACACATGAGCACCATTTGTTTTATCGTGTTACTCCTTACCTGTAACCAGAGGAGAACATTTCTTCCAGTGTCCATGTTAATGAAGTGTAGCTATTGGAGCTTTGGGAATTGCCTGCAGCTAAGGTTAGAATGGTATCAATCTCGGGAGACGGTTATGGGCGAGATTCCTGACAATTTATTTGGCTGCTACATGGAACTCTGAGGCCAGGAGGAAGCAGCAGTTTCTGGAATCAGACATCAATGTATCAGCACACCGGCTGGCGTGTGTGGAACCACCCAGCGGGAGGTTTAGTTGTAGGTCTTGAACTCCTTGTAATACATAGATAAATCACCCAAAATGAAACAGATTCATTCTATCATGGACAAATACTTATGTTTAGCATCTGTATGTTTTAAAAATACAAGTCCAGTCAATCCATGACAAAATTTGTTTTCGGATATGTTGTGATGGATGTTGAGGCAGTTGGGGCCTGAGCCAGGACCTTGCAGCCCAGACATAGGCATAGGTCCTATAAGTCAATATTCCCACATTCCCCCCACATCCCCACTCTGTTGGATTCCATTATGACAACTATAAACATTTCCTCATCCAGCAGCTTTCACCTAAGATTACCTGGTTGGATTAGCAAATTGTTTGATATCTACACCAATTAAGTGGCTTGCTAGCTACTGGAGAAACATTAAAAAATGATTATTGAAAATGTGCCCACTTCTTCTTTGTTGTATGTGATGAATCTGTATTCTCAGAAATCAGATGCTTTAAAGTTGCTGCAGTTATTTTGTACCTATGAAATAATTGCACTGCTTTATTCTTTTTATCCCATTTAAAATCACACTGAGCTGAGTAACCTCAAAAAAAACCTGAATGTTTTGCATTTCTTTTTATTCTTTCATCAGATGTGGTTATCGCTGGCTAGCCAGCATTTACTGCTGTTCTTAATTGTCCTGAAGAAAGTGGTAGTGAACAGCTTTCTTGAATCAATGTTAGGAAGGGAGTTGCTGGATATTTGTCCAGCAACAATAAAAGAACAGCAATATAATTCCATTTCTGGATGGTGTGTCTCTTGGGAAGAAACCTGTGGGAGATGAAATTCCCATGTACCTGCTGCTCTTGTGTCTCTGAATTGTGGAGGTTTTGGATTTTAAAAGGGCTGTTGTGGGATGTTTGGTGAGTTAGTGCAGTCTTGTGAAAAGTACACACTGCTGCCACTTTGCATCAGTGGTGAAAGGAGTTAAAGGTGATGGAAAGGGTGCCAGTATTATGGGATTGCATTGATATTCTTTAATGTTGCTGAAGTTGCACCCACCCAGACAAGTGAGGACTATTCTTGTCCATTATAGGTGGGAGACAATCATTCTGGAAACTGGAGGTGAGTTACTTATCACAGAATTCCTAGACTCCAACATGCTCTCGTAGACGCAATACATACATGACTGGCCCAGTTCAGTTTTAGATTCATTTCCCACTTCAGACCTCATGATGGAGGTAAAGTCACTGTAGATGCACCTATGGTTTGGCCTATGAGGAACTCCTATAGTAATGTTCTTGGACTGAGCTTATCAGTATCCAGAAAGGACCATCATCTTCGTTTGTGCTCCTTATAAGAAGATGCCCTGATAAGAACAAGGTACGATGCTCAACTCATCGACCGCCAGTTCCAACATGCCACAGCAAGAAATTGGAATGACCTCCTCAGGAGACAGACACAAGCTGCAACCGACAGGGTCCCCTTCGCTGTCCAGTACTTCCCAGGAGTTCAATAACTACACCATGTTCTTCGCAGGCTGCAATGCATTATCAATGAGGATTAGCATCTCACAAAGACCTTCCCTGCACCTCCACTTCTCTCCTTTAAACAACCACCAAACCTTAAACAGATCATGATTTGTAGCAAGCTGCCCAGTCTTCAGGACAACAATACCATACAACGCTGCCACAGCAGCTGCTGCAAGACATGTCAGAGTACCAACATGGGTAACACCATTACAGGTGGGGACACCTCCCACATGTACACGGCAAGTACTCATGTGATGAGCCAATGTGATCTATCTCATACACTGCAGGCAAGTTTGCCCTGAGGCATGGTACATTGAGAGACCAAGCAGAGGCTATGATAACAGATGAATGGACACCGCACAATAATCAACAGACAGGAGTGTTCCTTCCCAGTCGGGGAATACATCAGCAATTTGGGACATTCAGTCTCGGACCTTTGGGTGACCATACTCCAAGATGGACTTTGCGACAAGCAACAATGGAGAGTGGCTGAGCAGAAGCTCATAGCCAAGCTCAGTACCCATGGGAATGGCCTCAACTGGGACCTTGGATTCATGTCAGTCTACAGGTGGCCCCACTGCACCCCCTCCCCCCCCACCAACACACACACACACATACATGCACTCTCTCCCATATGCACATGCATAGACTCCCCCCACTCACACCAACACACGCAACCTCTCACACATACCCCATCACACAAACTCAGTCAAGCTTATGCACACACACTCTATCACGTGCACTCACACACACACACACACACTCACATGCATACTCAATCTATTACACCTACATGCGCACACATATAAACTTAGGGGGTTTTTTGTTTTTGCAGAATTACATTGTATTTTGTTCAAAAACTTCATAAATCCACACAAAACTCTGTAAAGCTATTTAGAAGATTTGTCAGTCTGACGGCACGGTGGCACAATGGATAGCACTGCTGCCTCACAGCGCCAGAGACCTGGGTTCAATTCCTGTCTCATGTGACTCTCTGTGTAGAGTTTGCACATTCTGCACGGGTTTCCTCCCATGCAGGTTAGCTAAATTGCCTGTAGTGTTAGGTGTAGGGGAATGGGTCTGGGTGGGTGGCGGGTCGGTGTGGACTTGTTGAGCCAAAGGGCCTGTTTCCACACTGTAAGTAATCTAATCTAATATCACATAGCATTAGGACACAGACTTCATACCTATTGTTTAAAAACCTGAGCTATCTTGAGAATATAATTTAAAAGAAATTCTGGGATTTACATCTCAAAGAACAGAAACCAGCATATCCAATTATGAAAGATGAAAGTTTTAATCTAAGATTGTTTACTGGATCACATCTCCATGACACTGGACTCCTTTGGCTATAAATTCTATGAACATGATCTTAACTTCCACAACCACCTGATGAAAGTGAGGCACTCGGAAAGCTAGTGCTTCCAAATAAACCTGTTGGACTATAAACGGTGTTGTTGATTTTTAAGTTTGTCCATCCCAGTCCAGCACTGGCATCGCCAAGTCTTATTTTGTCCAAGTTTGCAACAAGGCTGTAATGAAGTCAAGATCTGAATATGCCTGGAGGAACCCAAACTGAAAGTCAGTCAGCAGGTTACCCCTTTGCAAATGTTACTTAATAGGACTGTTGATATTCCATTCTATCATTCTGGCTGATGATTGAGAGTGGACTGATAACATTACAGGAAGCAATATTAACTTGGTGCACTTCCAACTTTGACCTTCAGCCACTTTGGAACTAATCTCTGGAATTCTCTTCCCAAATTTTCACACCAATCTTTCACTGAGGTTGAAATCATACCTCTTTGAGGAAAACTTTGGTCACCTGTCCTTGTGTGGCCCAGTGTGAAATTATTTATTACACAGCTGTGAACTATCTTGTAATGTTTTCGTGTGTAAAAGATGCTACGTAAATATTAGCTGTTGTTGAAAGTACCGTTAGCGCGTTTTGAGAAGATTTGAAGCTGAGGTTGAGGTTCTGGATATAGGTCTGCTTACAGAGCTGAAAGGTTTGTTTTCACCATGCTGGGTAACATCATCAGTGAGATTCCACTGATGGTTACTGTATCACATCTCCATGACACTGGACACCTTTAGTTCTCAATTATGTGAGCATGATCTTAACCTCCACAACCACCTGATGAAGAAGCGGATGACGCACTAGTGGTATGGCCTGCTCTCTATTTATGTGTTGAAGTTGTTGTGGGTCGGGGATGTCATTTCCTGTCGTGATATCATTTCCTCTTCTTTTTCTCAGGGTGGTAAATGGGATCCAGGTCAATGTGTTTGTTGATAGAGTTCCAGTTGGAATGCCATGCTTCTAGGAATTCTCATGCATGTCTCTGTTTGGCTTGTCCTTGGATGGATGTGTTGTCCTTCCTTATCTGTATGTCAGGATACTAGTGAGAGGGGATCATGTCTTTTTGTAGCTGATTTATGTTCATGTATCTTGGTGGTTAGTTTTCTGCCTGTTTGTCTAATGCAGAGTTTGTTACAGTTCTTGTGAGTTATTTTATAAATGACATCAGTTTTGTTTGTCCTCTGTCTCGGGTCTTTCAATTTCATTACCTACTGTTTTAGTGAGTTGGTGGGTTTGTGGTCTACCATGATGCCAAGAGGTCTGAGTAGTCCGGCAGTCATTTCCGAGATGTCTTTGATGTAGGGGAGAGTGGCTAGGATTTTTTGATATGTTTGGGTTTGTTGCTGAGAAATTGGTGGACTGTGGTCATTGAGTACCTGTTCTTTTTGAATACACTGCATAGCTGATTTTCCTCTGCTTTTTGTAGTTCCTCTGTGCTGCAGTGTGTGGTGTATCATTGAAATAATTTTCAAATACAGCTTACAGGTGTTGGGATAATTGCTTCTGTAGTTCAGTATTGGTCAGCATGTGTTCTTTTCCTGTAGACGCTGGTTTGAAGTTCCCCATTGGCTGTTAGCTCTATTGCGACATCTAGGAATGACAGTTTGTTGTTGTTTTCCTCCTCTTTAGTAAATTTTGTGCCAGTAAGAGTATTATTGATGGTCTTGAAAGTTTCCCTAATTTGTTTTGTTTAGTGACAACAAAGATGTCATCCATGTAGCGGACCCAAAGTTTGGATTGGATGGTTGGGCTATTTGTTTGAGTCTTTGTATTACTGCCTCTGCTTAGAACCCTGATATCGGAGATCCCATGGGTGTTCCATTGGTTTGTCTGTAAGTTTTGTTGTTGAAGGCGAAGTGAGTGGTAAGGCATAGGTCCACTAGCTTGACGATTCTGTCCTTGCTGATGAAGTTGGTGGTGTTTGCTGTTTATGTCTTTGGTTCTTCTAATAGTGTAGTCAGTCTTTCCTTGGCCAGGTTGATGTTGATGGATGTGAACAGAGCTGTTACATCAAAGGAGACTATTATTTTATCCTCTTCTATCTTAGTATCTTTAATGGTCTTCAGGAAATCTTGGGTGGAGTGGATAGGTGGTGTGAGTCTTCTACTAAGTGTTTTAGTCTTTGGTATAGCTCCATGCCTATTCTGTAAGTTAGTGTTCCATGTAGCGAGACTATGGGTCTGAGTGGGGCTCCAGGTTTGTGAATTTTGGATAATCCATATTGTGGTGTATTGGATCCACCTGGTTTCTTTTTTTAGAAGTCGGTCTTATTTATTTCTCCAGATTTCTGAAGTTTTTTGAGTAGGGCTGTGACTTGGTTCTCTAGTTGTGGGGTCGGGTCTATTGCTACTTGTATCACCACAGGAAATGACATCATCAACCCAAGGAAACCTAAACATATAAATAGAAAGCAGGCCATTCCACCAATGCTTCATCTGGAGGCTCACTGGTGATGTTACCTAGTATGGTGACGAAATGTCTAAAAATGAACCCTCCAGCTCAGTGAACAAACTTACATCCACAAAGTATTGTTATTTACCAATATAAGTGGCTTTCATTACAATTGCTGTACCATAAATTACAAACATGACAGTAGTGTCATGATTGTGGTGAATATAGTCTATCAATATTAAACTTTAATCACTTGATTTTAACAGCTGAGATGTTCATGGACTAAAACAAAATGAAAATGGTCACTACTGCCCTAAAGTGGCTGCTGTGATCAGCTAACAAGCCCAAACAACTCACATGGAATATACAAACTGTGTTGGAATTACTACTTTAATCAGCATTGAAACTCAGCGAGGCATCAAAAAATTCATATCTCTTGTGTTTTACTCATACTTGCGTGATACTTCACATGTTGAAAATGAAAAGTTACCTGCAGTTTGGGGGAATAAACAATCAACGAATCAGGAATATACAAGTGAACCTTTATCGCCAGTTACTTTGAGTCGCAGAGAAACAATATGGAAGCGTAGATTTGTGAACATGAACTGAATAACTCTCTTGCTCTCTCCCTTTTGACCTGAGTTCAAGCACTAACCAATGAAAAGTGACTTAGAACAACAGCAAATAAGAACTTGAAGGCTTCTTCACTACCCTTACCATGACAAAGAAACAAAACAGCAGTTGTAGACTTGGACTCAAAAGTCGCAAAAAACTGAAAAGATGCATTTACCTTCCTGTCTGTACTGGATCTCCCTCCCCCCTCCTTTAGCCCCACCCACATGATTTGGAAACTTAATACCTGTGTCTATAAGACGTGTGCTGGTTATTAGATTTCATTACATTTCTGGGGCAATAAAACACCACACTCTTTCATTGAACAAAACTTTGAAATTGGCTCCTCCTCACTTTTGATCAGGTTAATTATGTTTAACTGAAGTGTGATGGCTCCACACTAAAAAGGGAAAAAAAAACATTTGTTATAACTGACCAAAGAGGCTTGAGGAGAAAAGAAGGGGAGCCGTGGCCCATCCTCATCTGGACACAACCTGTAATGTAAGAAGCACAAGATAAGGTTGGAAGCACATTGTATCCTTACCATATAATAAAATTATCTTGTACACATGAAGAGAAATGATTCCAAGCTTTCTTTCTTCAGTTTTTATATAAGAAATTCTCCTGAAATCAAACTTTTTATGGTTAGGTTTTGCTGTAATGACTTCATATTTTACAGTAAAGCAGGTAAATTTGTATTCTGAAATATCTAATTAAAGAATAAAAATGATGGAATTAGTCTATAGCTAGTAACATACATTCTCTAATAATTTTATGTTGAAAAATTCATAAATATATGAAATGTGGTTTTGACACAAGAGAAAATTTGTTTTCTAATTGGCTTTATTTACATAAGTAAATTGTATCTAAGTGCATAATTTCTCAATATTATCTGTAATGGTATGATTAATTAAATTTGATAGATGTGTGTGCAATGTTCTGAGATGTCAATTAAAACAGTAGTCATTATAATTCTTAGGCCAAGGAGTAATCATATAATCTACATCTCGAAGCTCACACATAAGAATTCAGTATTTGTGTTAGAACTGTTTTAGCAATACATCTCAATCAATTTTCTAATATCCTCTTTGCCATGAAGGATATTCTTCAGCGTTCAGAATCTTAACATGATTAAATGTGATCAAAATATAATTAAATACCATATTCAGTTTGAGAGAGAAGTGTGGATCTAAGACTAGTGTTTTATACTTAGATAGCAACAACAAATGAGGGCATGAAGCAGAGCTCACTACAGTGAACTGAGAAAGTAGATTAATGAATGGATGATGATTTATTGTCACTTGTACTGTGCAATGAACAACACAGTTAAATACAGTGAAAAGCTTCAACTGTCACCATAATACAGTACCATTTGAATAGATTAAGAATAAAAAGATATAGATAAAAGAGATTCCATCTTCTTTTAGCCACCTCTGCCTTGAGTCCTGAACCGGATCGTGAATGATGCCCACCCTGCCATCACCTGCACCAGACCCACAAATATCGAAGTCGCCAATCTTCAGGCGTCACCGCCTCAGCGCCGGGCCCACCTCGCTGACAGGGCAAGAATACCGGGTCCCATCATGGGCCCATACTCTCCCCACAACCAGGACCCCCCGATTCCACTGCCACCACCTCACTGATAACCAAGAGACCCCAGCTCTGGGCCTACCACAATCAGGAACTGCCGCCGCTGTCTCGTAGGAAACTAGGAGTCCCCACTCCAGGCCTATCACAACCAGAGTCCATAGCTCCATTGCCAGGCCATTAAGGCTAAGGCATACATCAGTCAAGATGCAGTGATAGTGGATATGCTGTGTTCTGGAAATCTAACTACAATAATTCACTTGTTTCCTATCATGCACAGCACAGGTTGCTTCTTTGAAGAACTCCTATAAGTTGATTAAATGTGATTTCTCTTTGATTGATTCTGCCTGACTACCTTGAATGTTTCTAAGTGCCCCTCATAATGCCTTTAATAAGAGATTCTGACATCTTCCCTATGACAGGCGTTCAGCTGACTTTGCTGAAGTTTCCTGCTTTCTGTCTCTCACATTTTGAATAAAGAAGTTACATTCACTATTTTGTACATTAATGGAACCTTCACTAAGTCAAGAGGGTTTTAGAAAATTAAACTAATGCATCAAGTATCTCATTTGTCACTTCTCTTCAGACCTCAGGATGAAGTCAATCAGAATCCAGGGACTTGTTATCTCACAGTTTCAATAATTTGCTCAGTCACATTGCTGAGTGAAATGGAATTTATAGTTTGATTATTTTACCATTTGTCCAGGGCAGTTATGAAACCACAATTGAAGTGCTAGCTGCAACTTTGATCTTATTATTTGAGAGAATGTATGTATTTTAGAAACAATTCAGACTTTTCTGGCACCTGGAAGGGGGAGGAATTCTGAGGAAATGTTGGACTGGCTTGGCCATTATCCACTGGATTTTTGAAGAATAGGAAGTGAACTTATTGAAACATATACTAATCAGTCTCCCATGGGGAACATTGTCGAACGCCTTACTGAAGTCCATATGGATCGCATCTACCACTCTGCCCTCATCAATCTTCTTTGTTACTTCTTCAAAAATCTCAATCAAGTCTATGCGATATGATTTCCCACGCGTAAGCCATGTTGACTATCCCTCATCGGTCCTTGCCTTTCCAAATACATGTACATCCTGTCCCTCAGGATTCCCTCCAACAACTTGCCCACCACCAACATCAGGTTCACTGGTCTATAGTTCCCTGGCTTTCCTTACCACCTTTCTTAAACAGTGGCACCACATTAGCCAACCTCCAGTCTTCTGGCCCCTCACCTGTGACTATCAATGATACAAATATCGCAATAAGAGGCTCAGCAATAACTTCCCTAGCTTCCCACAGAGTTCTAAGCTACACCTGATCAGCTCCTGGGGATATCATTACCAAAATCCTAATCCAAAATCTGATTCATAGTCTTTGTACCTTTTTACCTATATTTTCCATCCATGATATTCCTGTAAACAGTGTCATGTTCATCCTACCTGTGAATAAATGTGTGTGTTTAGATTTAAAGGAGGTATAATTTGAATTCGCACATTAATAATTAATGATATGTTTTTGCCACACACCAGACAATAAGCAATTATAATACGTAAGCGTTTTTTGTTTTCTTGATCATTTATAAAACCTGGCATGAGTTTCCTTTATTTTAATGATTAAGTTAAATGTATTTCACAAACCAAAACAGAAGTTGCTGGAAAGCTCAGCAGTTCTGGCAGCATCTGTGAAGAGAAATCAAAGTTTACATTTTGGGTCCAGTGTCCCCCTTCTGAGGAATGGTCACCAGACCCGAAATATTAGCTCTGATTTCTCTCCACAAATGCTAGCTGACCTGCTGAGTTCTTTCTGCAACTTCTGCTTTTGTTTCTGATTTACAGCATGCGCAGTTGTTTCGGTTTTTAGTCATATTTCACATTGTGACAACTCATGGAATAGTGGGTCTTGATATGCAGAGCTCTCGTCCCACCACGGTCAGAACAGATGGCTGTTGGATAGCCAAATGACTGTCATCAGGGACCTCTCTCTTTTGAGAAATAGAGCGAGTGGTACACTTGAAATCATTTGTGAGTAGAAGTTCTTCACTGTGGATGTATGGCAAGCTATAAAACATGGTCCAGATGTCAGAACTTGCATGAATTTTAATTTAAAATGTAATAGGAGCTGGGTTGAGGCAGAATGATATCCATAGGTAGTTTACACAGTCATTGCTTTGTCAGTATTGCTTTATCAACTCATGGACTGGAAGGTATCAACATGAGGTGACATACATAGTTCATCTATTCTGGTCAGAGGATTACACTACCTTGTTTATGTTACCTTGATGAAAACCTCAAATCAAGTTCAAATATAAAGCAAGATCAAAAGTTGGGTTAGGTTTGACTGAAGTCATTATCTCTGTTATATTGCATGCTTTGCAACATATCAATTGCAAGCTAAAACCGAAGTGGATTTGCAGCTATGGAATAGAGAGGGATCTGATTTATTCCAAGAAAAGATTAAGTGGTTTATAAAATTGGTACAATCCAGTACTTCACAGAAAAACATTCATGAACAATTTCCTCTTCAACACACTCCAACTCTATGGAGCAATTTTTGAATTGGATAACAGCACTTCAAAATAAGTATTCCATAAACTGTCTGTTAAACTGTCAGTTAAGATTCCAGCAACTTCAAACCACAGATAAACATTGATATTGAGATCTTGAAGGGAATAAGAAAACTATGTATTATGGGTAAAATATTACTGATCTTGATTTAACAAGAATTGAATAAAATTGAATTTACATATGTGATTACTTGATTCCTGGTCAAAATGTATTCCCCTTTCCAAACTGATTGAAACAGATTATCCCTTTGCTGTTTGTGGGTAATTGCCACGCACAAATTGCCTCTGTATTTTCTGCATTGCAATAGCGACAGCACACCTATTTCATTGCCTTTTGAACACTTCGAGACATCCTGAGATTGTGAAAAATGCTATTCAAATGCAAGTCTTTGTTTCTTTATTTCCATTAATAAAAGTCAGATGCCATCACTTTTCATTGTAGTCAAAAAAAGTGATTCCATGGGTGCATGTGCTGCTGCCCATTTATGCATTACTAAAGCAGAACACAAAGAGAAAAACTGCTTGGGAGGAATACACAAACCACACCTACCCTTTTCTCTCCCATTAGCAGCTCTGCACTGCGGAATATCACCAGTGAAGATGGTACTTTTGATAATGTTGAAAATACCCTGAAAATACCCTGAAGCTAACTAAAGAGTCTACACGGCCATCACAACCTTCCCATGCTTCAATTGTTAATTTGTTGCTGAAACAGAGCATGATCATTCTCAACTTCCAACATTTACAGTATCTCCTTAATAAAGATCATGATATCTTTCTCCATATTTATATCTTACACTATATAGCTACACAATTGTAGGCATATTCTAGATGCCACTATCTAACATTGCTGTGACATGATAAAAGCAGTGCAGGTGACAATGGGTGTCTGTTAGCTGGACACCCATTGAGAGCCTTCAATCATCTTTTCCAGGATGGCACTTAACTAATTCAAGGTCTGTAGGGGTGAACTTCCAACCTGGTAATCATGGACAGGCCTATTCATTGCTCGGCTGCACCATTGGAGAGATGAGTGCTACTGCTGGTGCTGCATTCACCCAAGACTGAGATCATTATGGATCAAGGCACAGGTAAAGATAGAAGGAAGGTAACGAGTGAGGGGTTCAACACCAAGAGCAGGGGAGTGGCAGGGTGGAGTCTCCTTGATTTATATACCCCCACCCTAGTCGGATTTCTACAATCAAACACACCAGAATTTGCAATTTTTACAATCAAATGTACCAGTCTTTGTTTTTCAGGCTTCCTGCATGGGGGGGATTCTACTCATACTGGGTGAATACCAGTAGCAGCAGGATAGGGCCTTCATGTGGGTTCAGGGTAATCCACAGTTCATCCTGTTATAAACATAATCAGGGCAGAGACTAGATGATGATGAGGCCCCACCAGATTTTCTGCCACCATATTTACATGTGGGAGATCATTAAATTCTATGATGGCTTCGGTTGCATGTGTCTCATTGAATCAGTCTTCCCATGATAAACTGGGATATACACATATATCACAAGTAATATTTTCACTGCAAACCCCATGCTATTACATCTCGAAGGAACTCTGATCATGTTTGGCTACAATCAACATGAAAATATTGTGCTTTCCGTAGGAAGCAAGCATTGATGTACACACGCATTTAGGAAGATACATGCCAGTTGACTATTAACAAAATAATAGCTACATTAGTACATTATATTACTGCTGCTCCTGAGACTCCATCATGTATTGTACTTCCATCTTAATCAAATAATGACTTTTTCATATTAAGTTCACGGCATGAGTTGTTTGCATTACAAATGTTTCCTATTCCCTCATCAACCTGCCTTCACTACTACCCCTGTTGCATTAAGACATTGCTAGCAATGCACATTGTGCCCATACTGAGTGCAAGAATCTTCTATCTACTTCTATCACTTCGAGGAGAACTGAAATTAGTTGAGTTTACTCCTTTTAAATTGTATTGATTTCTCTTTCATTCTACAGGAAAGATTCAGGATTTGTCTTTAATGAAGTTTTGACAGGTGAAGATACAATTTCGTTTTGTTACTATTTAGGTAGGAGTAGTCCCCACGTCAGCATTAGAACATAGAACACAGAACGCAGAACGTAGAACGTAGAATGTAGAACATAGAACACAGAACATAGAAAAGTACAGCACAGAACAGGTCCTTTGGCCCATGATGATGTGCCAAGGTTTAATACAAATGTAAAATATAATAATGTAACCTATGCACCCCTCAACTCACTGCTCTCCATGTACATGTCCAGCAGTCACCTAAATGTCCCCAATGACTCTGCTTCCACCACCACAGCTGGCAACGTATTCTGTGCATTCACTACTCTCTGCATAAAGAACCTACCTCTGACGTCTCTTCTATATCTTTCCCCTAATATCTTGATTCTATGACCCCTCGTACTGGTCAATTCTGCCCTGGGGAAGAGTCTCTGGCTATTGACTCTATCTTTCGTCATAAGGCAAGCCCTCCAGTCCAGTCAGCATCCTGGTAAACCTTCTTTGCACTCTCTCCAAAGCCTCTGTATCTTTCCTATAGTAGGATGACCAGAACTGGACACAATATGCCAAGTGTGTTCTCACCAGGGACTTGTAGAGCTGTAGCAAAACCTCACAGCTCTTAAACTCGATCCCCCTGTTAATGAAAGCCAAAACACCATATGCTTTCTTAACAACCCTTGGGTGGCAACTTTGAGGGATCTATGTACCTGCACGGTGGCTCAATGGTAAGCACTGCTACCTCACAGTGCCAGAGACCCGGGTTCAATTCCCACCTCAGGCAACTGTCTGTGTAGAGTTTGCACATTCTCCCTGTGTCTGCATGGGTTTCCTACGGGTGCTCCGGTTTCCTCCTACAGTCCAAAAAAATGTGCAGGTTAGGTGAATTGGCCATGCTAAGTTGCCTGTAGTGTTTGGTGAAGGGGTAAATGTAGGGGAATGGATTTGGGTGGGTTGTGCTTCGCCAGGTCGGTGTGGACCTGTTGGGGCCGAAGGGCCTGTTTCCACACCGTAAGTAATCTAATCTGTCTGTTCCTCCACACTACCTAGAATCATGTCTTTAATCCTTTATTCAGCATTCGACTTCGACCTTCCAAAATGCATCACAATTTTTCAACTGCAACATTAAACCAAGGTCATGTCTTCCCATTTCATTGCTTTGAATATACTTTCAAGATCCTGGGGTGTAATTTAATGAAAACAGAAAGGTTACATCATAGAAGGAAGGCATTCAACCCTCATGCCTCTGCTGCCTATCTGAAGGAGCAATCCACTCCCTGTCTTCTCTTTGTAACCCTGCAAGCCCTTCCTTTTTCAAATATTAATCTAGTTCCCTATTAAATGCCTCAACTGGCCTACTTCTATCTCACATTCAATCAGTGTATTCCAGACTCCAATGACTCACTGCATATAAACATTTTCCTCATGTTGCCACTGCCAATTACCTTATATCTGTTCTCTTCTGTTCTCTCTTGTTCACAATGACCCCCTATCAATTCCATCCAGACTCCTCATTATATTGAATAGTTCTATCAAATAGAAGACAAAGAAATTCTCCTAACGTGTTGGCCAACATTCCTCTGAAAACAAACATTGTCTAAAATTGGTCATTAATTGTACATGGACCATTTTGAGACATTTCTGGGAGATTTAGTGCATAAATGCAGGGCTTTATATATTTTTTTAAAAGATCAGAATTGCACTCCAGTAATGTATTCATCAGATGATGTATTCCACAACAAATTTTGGATGCTGAGACCAATAGCTTGTAACATCATGGGATCTTAAACGTATATGAGCGGAAATAAATTTACCTATAGAGCTCTCAAAGGTAGCTGGAGAGGAGGTTTTTGTTGGTATATTTGAATTCTTTCTAACTGAGGAAATTTTTGGACACTTCAAAAAGAATTTCATTGGCTGAAGAACTCTGTAGTACATTCTGATAAAACGAAGGGTCCTCTATTAATGCAAGCTGCTTTCATTCTTTAACTTGTAAAGATAGTCGTGGTTTGTTTGGAAACCAAATGCTAAGTCGGACTTCTGGAAGAATTGTCTTCCCTCCCTTGGATAGAAACTTCATTTATTTCTGTCTTCGCTGGATTTCAACTTATGACAGAAATATTCCTTCCATGCCAATCTAACACACTGCACCCATCCCTGCTCATAGCTTCCAATGTCAAACCAGCTCCCTCAGTCATCCCGAGGTCTATTTATAGCCCCTATGCTCTTCTCTGCATCTTCATGGTACCTCATAAATCCTATTCCAAATTCTGTCCCCATTCATTCCCATGTCCCAATTATAGCCACAGTCCAATTTACTGCCAATTCTTGTCAACCTATTCTCAGCACCTACCCTTGTCCTTCTCTCTTCATGCCAACTCAATCACTTAGTATACATCATGGGACATGTGCTATGTGTCTATTGATGAGAGTCCATTTGTTTTAAATAAGTAAGCAATCAATTCAACCAGTTTCTTAGGATGTTTCTTTCTCTTAGAGTTATCCATCAAACTGCTCACTTAAAAGTCATCCCACTCTTAAAAATGATAGGCTTGGAAATCAGTCATGCAGCATAAAACTTAGAATCATTTTGCCAGCAGGCACATTGACATAGCTAGCACTATTCTTTTTTTAAATTCTACCATTTTCATGTTTTAAGTCAAACAGAGTTAAATCCCATGACAGCTATGACAGTTCAGTAATTCTTGGACAGTTATGTTCTTTTTAGGCAAATTCATGTGAATATTTAACAATCCCAAAAGGTGCCTTAGCCCCCAAAGTGTGACTGACCACCTTTAAGGGCACCTGACCAAATCCAACCTCCTTCTCTGAAGACCATAGGCAAAGGGGAACTATATATTTCCAAAGGGGAGCCCTAGCTGACCAAGCAATTCACAAATTTCAGACCAGCTCTTAGTAAGTCAAATATGCGCTTTTGGGTTCCATGCTGAAAGGATGACAAAATCCCCATTCAGTTGAGGCAGCTGTTGATGGCAATGGCTTGTTGCATCTGTAAAATACGCATGCACAAAACCCAGCCTTTGCTCAACCCCACCTTCCATTCAAAATGTTGAAATGACATGTTCAAAAATGAGTTTTGAGTTTCCAGCAACCGTTGCCAATCTTTTCCTGACAGGGAGGTTCTCCATCACAGCAAATAATCTCAGTATGTTTTACTTTAAGGTAAAAACAATGACTGCAGATGCTGGAAACCAGATTCTGGATTAGTGGTGCTGGAAGAGCACAGCAGTTCAGGCAGCATCCAAGTAGCTTCGAAATCGATGTTTTGGGCAAAAGATTGAAGTCTATCGATGGTGATGCTTCCAAAGTCGTATCATAGGTTCAAAAGCGCTGGAAATGTTTGCTTCAACCCTTCACAGATTTATGAACTGTTGCAATCCCCATAGAGACAGATAATTTAAGGAAGGTGGTTCATTTCCAGGGACCAAGTGAAAAGGTCACAGCACAAAATTCACGAAGACTGACTTGTCTGAAAGGTTCATGTCTTATGATAAACCCTGCAAACCAATAGAATGGTTTGCTATGGATTCTTCCGGTCTCAAATGCCAATTTCTGTAGGATATATCAATTACTTGGTGATGGACCAGGCCAGACCTCCTCAAAACATTTCAAGAAGGTAGCCCAGACCCCAAATTTTCTAGTTGTTTTAAGCAGGTGTATGGTAAATATTGCAGGAGGGATGCAGCCAACCCAACCACTCAGTTTTAAACAAAACAATTTATTTACACATGCACAAAAGAAAACCAAATTTATAATAGCATAACTATTTAAAAGCCCAATTGACTCTATCACAATGATGCTGTTCCAAATACTTGCAACATCCCCATAAACACCCCCTTGGCAAAAAAAGATTCTTACAGAAGAGATGTCAGAGAGAGAGAGAGAGGATCAGCATGGACCTGTTTCTTTGACCAGCAGCCTCAAAAAACTGATTGCTTGCTAAAACCAAACCAGAGAAAAGCTGAGCTGGGAGAACTGGCCACTCCCCTTTCATCGTACAAGTGTTTTTTTTTTAACTTGAAAGCCTTTTTCTAGAGGCAGTATTTGTTAGCTATAATCAAATTGGCCCAAAAAGCCATACAAACCAGAAACATTGGAATCTATGTATTTACGACTAAAAACAAATCCAAGGATGACCTAACCTTGTTAAACGAGCAGCATTTTCACAACATGGGTCTAAAATCCAACTAGAAATGCTAATTATCTTCCTCTGAACACTCCTCCGATTCTATCTATCGTGATATCAAATAGACAGTTTAAAGTACAACCATATATAAAACCTAACAGTTTGCTGACACTTAGAGACTACTTAACGACTAAAGTCTACCTGGAATTATCTCAGAAGCCCTTGCCATTGTCCAAATTAGCAACAATCATGCAACTTCTTCCCAGAACAATATTTTTCCCTCATCCCCACCTCACCAGACCACACGGGATGGCTGCCTTGTCATACAAAAAGAGATCAGGTTGACTGGACCTGTATTCACTAGAGTTTAGAAGAACAACAAGGAATCTAATTGAACCATATAGAACTCTGACAGAGTTGAATAGACTGGATGTTGGGCGATTTTTTTTCCCCCCTGTCCAGGGGTCCAGTGGAGGGATCATGTTCTTAGAACAAGAGGTAGGCCATTTTGGACTTAGCTGAGGAAGAAAGTTCCTCACTCAGACAGTGATGAATCTGTGAGATTTGCTCCAACAGGAGAATCTGGAGGCCATGCCATTGAACTTATCTAAGAAAGAGATTGATAGATCTTTAGAGGGAGGACATGTCAAAGGAGAGCATGCAATTTGGAATTGAAATAGATGATCAGCCGGCATGGTGACTTAGTATTTAGCACTGCTGCCTCACAGCACCAGGGAGCTGGGTGCGATTCCAACCTTGTGCAACGGTCTGGGTGAAATGTGCACACCATCCCCGCATCTGCATTGGTTTTTGTGGGTGCTCTGGTTTCCTCCCACAATCCAAAGATGTGTTGGTTAGATGGATTGGCCATGCTAAATTGCCCCGCAGTGTCCAGGGATGCTCAGGCTAGGTGGCTTAACTATGTTAAATGTGGGTTTACGGGGATTGGGTGTGGGTCTTGGTTGGATGCTTTTCAGAGGGTTGGCACTGACTTGATGGGCCAAATGGCCTCTATCTGCACTGGAGGGATTCTACGATCATGGTGAAAAGCGGTGTGGACACAATGGCCTACTCCAGCTCCTAAATTCTGTGATTCTATAGGTTTGGCCAGAAGGTCTGGGCAGATATATCAACAGTTCTTGAAATTGTCAACTTCCATGCTTTTGGGCCAGCTTTTAGAATACTGCACATATGAGTTCAACTCTACTGCTCTGTAAGCCAAACAATTATTTGGAACACTATTAGTGTCACTATTCCTTTAGATTAAGCTGGCATTGGTATCTGGGGTCAACTCTAACCCCATTTTGAATGGATATAATGAACACCAGAATACAGATTTATTTGTGCACACTTTCAATGCAGGAGCATAAATCTAAGGTAGATAATTGCCTTCTGCTAGTCTGTCCAATGTTTCTACCACAAAACACCTAGCTTGACGAGCATGATTGCAGGAAATAAGGTGAACAAAAGTTTTAACGAAGAATACTAATGCTTGGATTGCTTTTTCTGATTTAATTCCAATTGATTGTACCAATTTCAGGATTTTAACAACATATCTTGAAACCATTTGGAGAGGGAATGTTGTGGTAGAAAAGGACCCAGGACAGTGCATTAGCAAAGCAATGAATGCAATGCTTCCAGACATTTCCATTGCAATTATTACTATCAGTGCAGCTCAGTAGATCAAATGACTAACTGTTGCAGTATAATAGGAAGGTGCCATATTTGCACCCCTTCACTGAAGGGAGGATATTTCATCACTGCAAAGTTCTTTTAGCTATCTGGGAATTCGTGAACAGAGTAGAAGAACTTCTGAGATTATTAAGAAATGTATCATACTTGACTCTTAGTAATTTCTGAAGGAAATTAGTTCTTTTGTCACCGCTAGTTGCCGTGCCTCCTGTTTCCAATGTGAATGACATACTATGATCGAATAACCCTATGGTTTTAAGTTCATGCAATAGAGCATGTTTTGAAGGCTGATGATAGTACTTGGAGTCATACAGCACTACTTGTGTGAATCATGTGTCAGATTTGGCTCAGTGATAGGTCTCGTACTTCTAAGTCACAATGTTCTGGGTTCAAGCTCCAATCCCAAACTTGAGCACAAGAATCAAAGCTGACACTTCAGTTCAGTGCTGAGAGTGTGCTGCACTGTTGTGGGTGCCATCTTGCAACCTGCCCTGATGGATGCCAATGTTCTCATAATGTTTTTTTTAAGAGGACAGCAGGGAAATTCTCTCTGAGGTCCGAGCCAATACTTCTCCAGAAATGGGTATCACAGCATACGATTCTCTAGTCATCATCACATTGAAGTTTGTGAGAGTTTGTTGTCTGCAAAATTGGCTGCTGTGTTTCCTGCATTACAGCAGCAACTACACTTTAAAAGTACTTATTTGGCAGTAAAGAACTTTGAGATATATGGCATCCAATTAAAGCACAATATAAATGCAAGCCTTTCTTTTCTTTATTTAATTTTGAACTCTTTGCAAGCATTAGCCAAATAATGACTCTTGTGCAATGGAGTGTCAATGTAATCTTTTCAAATATCTTTTTATCATGTTTTGCTTTTTTTAAAAATTATGTTTTAGCCATCACTCGTCATAAATGTTAATGTCTTTCTGCATGAGAGATTCCAGATTCTATGTAATTCTCTGGATGTATTGCATTCTGTAGCTACACACCAAACAGGATCCAACAGCTAATTGTATTATATAAGGATAATAAATAAAATTGTTTTATGTGCAATATTCTGTTATTCCTTTGAAGATTGTACTCTTAAAACTGCGAGGAAGTGAGTAAAGTCTTTTTTTTCATTTATCTTTGATTTTTTGGTGTATGAGAATTACACAATGCTCTGTGGTTGGGAATATTTCTGTATTGTATTAGTATCTGGCATGAAAATTGTGCAAAAATCATTTCAAGGTCTGTTTTATAATGGAAATCACAGATCTTGAAAGCTGCTCGGAACAGTCCACATTGATATTAATTCAAGTTATTTTATCTTTGATTTATCCATGAAGTAATTCACAAACTGCCATTTGAAGTTAGACTAAGATAATGCCATGCTCGGTCTTGCCTTGATCTAATGCAGTTTTCTACCAGGAAAGTTGATACAGTGAAAGTCTGACAATGTCAGCCTCTTCATTTTCCATCCCTAACCCCAGAAAGTACCACCTTTTGCTGATGAAGATATCTCAGAAGCTTGCCCATTAGAGGGAGCTGTAAATTTAACCTATCGCTGTGCTGTGTCAGCAAGCCATGAAATAAATTCATATTAAACTAGAAAAACTCCATAATTCCTCATATTGTTTTGTGTTTGTAATTGAAGGAAAAGAATTTCAGTGTAATTCGAAGTCCCACCACAGCACAGGAGCAATTACTGAGAGTCATTTATTATTTAAAATCTCATTCATTAAATATTATTTACAAATAACTATGAGCTTTCTGCAATGGGAAGGGGATCGGAAGTGTTTATGGACATCAGTAGAATAGACACCAAACTGGAGGAGTTGCTTTTGTGTTGCAAATTAGAGCTCAAGCCAATAAATTAAGAGGTAACATTCAATGAGAGGATTACGTTCACTCTTTAAGTGCTGGATTTTCTTTGACCTGTTTGCTGGAAACAGTGGTCTTTGCTAAGCATCTCCAGCTAAAGAAAATTCTGCCATATTCATGCAGGGCAGCTTGAAGTTGTACCTAAAGCACAGTATGATCTTATCAGTTTAGATCCTGATTGCATTAGGTAAGTTTGAATAAAATGCCACTGTTCCACATTGTCATGTAAAATGACTTGTAATCTAAGTTACTGTCAGTTTTTTCAAGCTTTAACTATAAAGCCCAAAAGAAATGCAACGTGCAACAGACAGTATTTGAATAAAATGTGACCCATTTACACTGACATTGAGAAGATCAATTTTGCCCAATGAAACTCCACTACATTCAACAGGATTCATTCTTGCTTTAGAGAATGACAAACCTTGTGGAAAGTTTCAGTGCAAGAATTGAAATTTCACTATTAATTTAATGTCAAAGTAACACAATTTTGTCCATCATAAACATGACTGGAAAATAAGGCCAATAATTGCACAGCAGTGCTTCCCCTCACAGTGTGTGGGTTTAAATAGCAGCAGTCTCAGTAATGCTGAGCAGCAGAACATGCATCCTGTATTTTTTTTCCCTTTGAAGAACATCCTGCCTTTTATAATGAAACCTCGCTGGCCTCTTTTGAACACTGTTGGCCCTTATTCATGGTAATTGAAAGTGAATGTGTCAATACATATGACAGACTTGCAGGCTTCAGATTAAAAGTGCATGTGGCATCTTCTTGCCAGGACATTGGTGGGTTCAACAATTAGGTTGGTAATTGAAAGGATACTTGAGAGTTCAGGTCATTGAATTCATAGAGTCATAGAAATGTACAGCATGGAAACAGACCATTCGGTCCAACCCATCCATGCCGACCAGATATCCCAACCCAATCTAGTCCCACCTGCCAGCAGCCAGCCCATACCCCTCCAAACCCTTCCTATTCATATACCCATCCAAATGCCTCTTAAATGTTGCAATTGTACCAGCCTCCACCACTTCCTCTGGCAGCTCATTCCATACAGGTACCGACTTCTGCGTGAAAAAGTTGCCCCTTAGGTCTCTTTTATATCTCTCACCTCTCACCCTAAATCTATGCCCTCCAGTTCTGGACTCCCCAACCATAGGAAAAAGACTTTGCCTTTTTAACCTATCCATGTCCCTCATAATTTTGTAAGCCTCTATAAAGTCACCGCTCAGCCTGCGACGCTCCAGGGAAAATAGCCCCAGCCTGTTCAGCCTCTCCCTTTTGCTCAAATCCTCCAACCCTGGCAACATCCTTGTAAATCTTTTCTGAACCCTTTCAAGTTGCACAACATCTTTCCGATAGCAAGGAGACCAGAATTGCATGCAATATTCCAACAGTGGCCTAACCAATGTCCTGTACAGCTGCAACATGACCTCCCAACTCCTGTACTCAATACTCTGACCAATAAAGGAAAGCATACCAAATGCCTTTTTCACTATCCTATCTACCTGCGACTCCACTTTCAAGGAGCTATGAACCTGCACTCCAAAGTCTCTTTGTTCAGCAACACTCCTCAGGACCTTTTCATTAAGTGTATACGTCCTGCGAAGATTTGCTTTCCCAAAATGCAGCACCTCGCATTTATCTGAATTAAACTCCATCTGCCACTTCTCAGCTCATTGGCACATCTGATCAAGAACCTGTTGTAACCTGATGTAACCCTCTTCACTGTCCACTACACATCCTATTTTGGTGTCATCTGCAAACTTACTAAATGTACTTCTTATGCTTGCATCCAAATCATTTATGTAAATGATAAAAAGTAGAAGACCCAGCACCGATCCTTGTGGCACTCTTCCGGTCACAGGCTTCCAGTCTGAAAAACATCCCTCCACCACCACCACCACCCTCTGTCTTCTACCGTTGAGCCAGTTCTGTATCCAAATGGATAATTCTCCCTGTATTCCATGAGATCTAACCTTGCTAATCAGTCTCCCATGGGGAACCTTGTTGAATGCCTTATTGAAGTCCATATAGATCACGTCCACTGTTCTGCCCTCATCAATCCTCTTTATTACTTCTTCAAAAAATGCAATCAAGTTTGTGAGACATGATTTCCCACACTCAAAGCCATGTTGACTGTCCCTGACGAGTCCTTCCCTTTCCAAATACATGAACATCCTGTCCCTCGGGATTCCCTCCAAAAACTTGTCCACCACCAACGTCAGGCTCACTGGTCTATAGTTCCCTGGCTTGTCCTTACTACCCTTCTTAAACAGTGGCATCACATTAGCCAACCTCCAGTCTTCCGGCAACCCATCTGTGACTATCGATAATACAAATATCTCAGCAAGAGGCCCAGCAATCACTTCTCTAGCTTCCCACAGAGTTCTAGGGTACACCTGATCAGGTCCTGGGAATTTATGCACTTTTATGCATTTCAAGACATCCAGCACCCCCTACACTGTAATATGGGCATTTTGCAAGATTACACCATATATTTCCCTACAGTCTATATCTTCCATATCCTTTTCCACAGTAAATACTGATGCAAAATACTCATTTAGTATCTCTCCCATTTTCTGCGGCTCCACGCAAAGGCTTCTTTGCTGAACTTTGAGGGTCCCCATTCTCTCCCTAGTTACCCTTTTGTCCTTAATGTATTTGTAAACACTCTTTGGATTCTCCTTAATTCTATTTGCCAAAGCTATCTCATGTCCCCTTTTTGGCCTCCTGATTTCCCTCTTAAGTGTACTCCTACTTCCTTTATACTCTTCTAAGGATTCACTCGATCTATCCTGTCTATACGTTACATATGCTTCCTTCTTTTTCTTAACCAAACCCTCAATTTCTTTAGTCATCCAGCATTCCCTATACCTACCAGCCTTTCCTTTCACCCTAACAGGAATATACTTTCTCTGGATTCTCGTTATCTCATTTCTGAAGGCTTCCCATTTTCCAGCCATCCCTTTACCTGCGAACATCTGCCCCCAATCAGCTTTCGAAAGTTCTTGCCTAATACCGTCAAAATTGGCCTTTCTCCTTTTTAGAACTTCAACTTTTAGATCTGGTCTATCCTTTTCCATCACTATTTTAAATCTAATAGAATTATGGTCGCTGGCCCCAAAGTGCTCCCCCACTGACACCTCAGTCACCTGCCCTGCCTTATTTCCCAAGAGTAAGTTAGGTTTTGCACCTTCTCTCGTAGGTATATCCACATACTGAATCTGAAAATTGTCTTGTACACACTTAACAAACTCCTCTCCATCTAAACCCGTAACACTATGGCAGTCCCAGTCGATGTTTGGAAAGTTAAAATCCTCTACCATTATCACCCTATTTTTCTTACTGATATCTGAGATCGCCTTACAAGTTTGTTTCTCAATTTCCCTCTGACTATTAGGGGGTCTATAATACAATCCCAATAAGGTTATCATCCCTTTCTTATTTCCAGTTCCACCCAAATAACTCCCCTGGATGTATTTCCAAGAATATCGTCCCTCAGCACAGCTATAATGCTATCCCTTATCAAAAATGCCACCTCCCCCCGCCTCTCTTGCCTCCTTTTCTATCCTTCCTGTAGCATTTCTATCCTGGAATATTTAACTGCCAGTCCTGCCCATCCCTGAGCCATGTTTCTGTAATTGCTATGATATCCCAGTCCCATGTTTCTAACCTTGCCCTGAGTTCATCTGCCTTCCCTGTTCAGCCCCTTGCATTGAAATAAATGCAGTTTAATTTATTAGTCCTACCTTGTCCCTGCCTGCCCTGACTGTTTGACTCGCTTCTGTTCTCAACTGTACCAGTCTCAGATTGATCTCTTTCCTCACTATCTCCCTGGGTCCCACCTTACTAGTTTAAGTCCTCCTGAGCAGCTCTAGCAAATCTCCCTGCCAGTATATTAGTCCCCTTCCAATTTAGGTGCAATCCATCCTTCTTGTACAGGTCACTTCTGCCCCAAAAGAGATTCCAATGATCCAAAAATGCGAATCCTTCTCCCATACACCAGCTCCTCAGCCATGCATTCATCTGCTCTATCCTCCCATTCCTGCCCTCACTAGCTCGTAGCACCAGGAGTAATCCAGATATTACTACTCTCGAGGACCTCCTTTTTAAATTCCTGCCTAACTCTCTGTAATCTCCCTTCAGAATTTCAACCTTTCCCCTTCCTATGCTGTTGGTTCCAATGTGGACAATGACCTCTTGCTGGCCCCTCTCCCCTGTGAGAACATTCTGCACCCTCTCTGAGACATCCTTGATCCTCGCACCAGGGAAGTAACACACCATTCTGCTTTTTCACTGTTGGCCACAGAAACATCTGTCTGTACTCAAACTAGAGAATCCTCTAACACAATTGATCTCTTGGAAGCTGACATACCTCTTGTTGCATTAGAGCCAGTCTCAATACCAGAAACTCGGATGTTCGTGCTATGTTCCCGTGAGAATCCATCACCCCCTACATTTTCCAAAACAGCATACTGTTTGAAATGGGTATAGTCACAAAAGACTCCTGCACTAGCTGCCTACCTCTCTTACCTTTCCTGGAGCTAACCCATCTATGTGACTATATCTGAGACTTTCCCCCCTTCCTATAACTGCCATCCATCACATACTGTTGCTGTTGCAAATTCCTCATTGCTTCAAACGGTATCTCCAACTGATCCATTCGATCTGATAAGACTCGCAGCCAGCAGCATTTATGGCAGATATAATCTTCAGTGACTCTTAAACTCTCGTTAAACTCCCACATCTGACAAGAAGTACATATCACTCTATTAAAGGCCATTTTTGCTCCTTCACAATCTACAGACCCAGAAAATAACACCATTTTCTTCCTCTTCAAACACTGCACCAGGTTAAATTAATAGTTATGGCTTATATTTTAAGTTTAATCAAGAGACATATCTCTAAAAACACATAATCAAGAAAGAACCTAATCTACTAACTACTGCAGATTCTCTGTAGGCCACGCTTAAAACAGCAATTAACTTATCTGATTTTGTGCTGAGAACATCACCCAACAGTTTCTCCAAGATCAGTTGTGAATTTCACTGATAATTTTCCCAGATGCACTCCAATGTCCAGCGATACACAAATTCAAACAGCAAAGGCAGTAACTGTGCAGGTTCTCTCTCTCTCTCTCGCTCTCTCTCTCTCCTGCACTGACCTCACCATGTGCTTCCTTTGTCTGTTCTTCTCCCTGTTAAAACTGCTGTTGTTTTGACTTTTTTTTTCCAAAGTTCCAAAACAATGCAAGAGCATATAAAACAGTAATTGCTGCTCCTGCAATTCGAGGAAATCACCTCCAGCACCTAAAATATCTCAAAAAAGGAACAGCTTTTATAAATGACAAACAAAAGTGGACCCAGCATTGATCCCTGCAGAACACCACAGCTTGCAAAGTTCAAATCCTGTTAACTCATTTTTTACTGTTCCTAATATAAGAGATTCTCTTTTGATCATTTTTAAAAATTGGCTGAATATACCGCAGGGTACAGATGCACAATGTAGAAAATGTTTTTCCGACCTGTTTAAACTCTCTGCTTTATTTCCTTCCACTTGACCTTTGCAGATGATTATTTTTATAATTATTGAAGGACAGAAAACACTGAAACGGAAAATGGAAATGAAGTACTCTGAGATAAAGATAAACTTGTCATAGTCCCAGCAGGCCACAGGACTTCTCTCTCATTAAAGAGAGATGACTGGTGGCAAGTTTAACCTTAAGGTCACCATGCCTCAGGCCAGGGGCAAGACTGAGAAAGCAGCTCCTTCATTCTAATCTCAACCAATGCAGCAATTCAATCCGCTCAGTTGACATCACTCTGCATTGCAAACTAACTGCTGAGCCCTTACATGAGGATAATGTATTGATCAGCAGGTAAGGTGTTATGGCCAAATGTTGGTTCAAGTTAGAACTTTCAGTAATTTGGACCATGAGATTCGGCCAAAGAACACCAATATCAAATGCTTTGATTGTTTCTCTAAAGATCCATTATTTTCATTTTAAATGAGGTGTGACTCACTAAAAATACATGAACAGAGGGATGGGGACCTAACAGACAAATCAGCCAAGCATTTGTAAGTTGACACCTTGTGGTACAACAATTGTGCTTTCAGGGCATATGGGAGTTTCTTATTAGGCTTGATCATAGAATATTGAGTATTGTATGGTTTAACATCACAACAATATAGTTTGGAGACATTAGGGTATTTTCATTTAGATTTCATTCATTGAGTGCTATCTACATAGTTAAATGAATGATACTCTAATTTTCAGTGTATTTGCATAAAATTGGTTGAATATTATGAAACTGCTTAAATAGTCAACTTTATTTCTCAGAGCAGTGCATCATGGTGCAATGTGTGAGAATTTCTGTAACAGATCAGAGTGAGTCAGTATCTTTTATTATTCTCGATAATATCTTTTGATTTTGTCAATACAAAGAGTGCAATGAAGCATGAAACATTAATTCTTTAAATTGCAAAATTGAACCTGTTTTGATAACACTGTTCCACATATTTAATTGAGTTTGAAAAGTTCAGTTTTACTTTTATTTAGTGGTTGAACTTAGCACTCATGAAATTGATGGTTGTCAATGTCAGATCCTCTCAAGGGAGTTTTTTATTTCCAGCATAGCAGGAATGGATGGGTTTGATAGTGCACAGGGAATCTAGAAAACAAGGTTCCCTGTGAGGATCAACAAGGTTGGTTTCCAGTCAGGGATGGAGTATTTTGAAGGAATCGGGTGACTAGGGAGGCCTGTTTGATCCTTAGCCTTGTGAGTCTCTGACCCACCCTGAAGTGAGGAGTTTGATCTGAGCAGGGTACCTAAGGCAGGGATGGAGGACTGTGAGGCTCTCATGGTGGGTGAGCTTTGAGGATGAGAAGGAAGTGTTCCTGCTCTTCCTAGTCCACAAGTTGGACTGTAAAGTCCTTAGCTTATCCCCTCGGCTATCCTCATTTAATTGCAGTTGCAAACTTTCCCCAGGTGCAGAAAACCTAACCAACTGCAACTGAACTTTCAATGCTGGTTAAATCCAAGGCTTGCAGCCTCATTGACATAAAAGCCCACTTCCTGGAACAATTCGGCTGCCTATCACTTCCTCTTTCTCAGTAAAACTTGCAAGTGGGCATGTTGAAATTGACTTCTTGATAGCCTTGGAATTTTGGATTTTGTAAATTGCCAGCCCACCTCTGTCACTTTTAGCCAGAAACTCACCTATCCTGATCAATATTAAAGTAGCATGATTCAGTGTTCAGTTCCCTCTAGTTTACTCGAACAATGTCTCTTCCAAAGTACCAATGAGCTTCATGGAGTTGGATGAGATTTTAACACTTGTAGGCAGTTTTTTATCTTGTAACAACATCTGGTACAAACTGAATTGAGTCCTCCCATTCTAGATTAGTGGTGCTGGAAGAGCACAGCAGTTCAGGCAGCATCCAACGAGCAGCTTGAAAGTGAGGACTGCAGATGCTGGAGATTAGAGTCAAGAGTGTGATGCTGGAAAAGCACAGCAGGTCAGGTAGCATCCGAGGAGCAGGAAAATTGATGTTTCGGGCAAAAGCCTTCATCAGGAATTGATTTTCCTGCTCCTCGGATGCTGCCTGACCTGCTATGCTTTTCCATCACCCTACTCTCAACCCCATTCTTGGACCATTCCAGTCAACATATTTTTTTCCCAACATTTCAGGTTAAAGTTCAATGTTAAACTTACTATTCCAATCTCTGTCACTTCTGACTACTGTAAATGTCAATCATAACATTTTGCAAGTTACCAGCTCTGAAGAAGGGCTGATGCCCAAAACATCGATTCTCCTGTTCCTTGGATGCTGCCTGACCTGCTGCGCTTTTCCAGCAACACATTTTCAGCTACTAGCTCTGACTGTAAAGCCTTGTGCGATATACTTGGAATTCTCATGGTCTTAATCCATTTGGTTTTCAGTTACAGACTTGGAGCTCTCGTGCTCAATGTCCAGCGGCTGCTATTAGCTTCGAGAATGCAAAGGAAACTTACCGAGGGGCAGATCGACAACAACAATGCATTTATATATTACCTTTAATCCAGATAGAATATTTCCAGGTGCTTCATAACGGAAGAAATTGGAATTGATTCACAAGCAGAGATTATTAGTAAATGTAACCACATTCTGTATGAAGAGGTAAAGGTTCAAGGTTTAATACAATTACACCTTTTTTCAATACTGTATTTTTGACATGCAGCCTGACAAGACCAAGCCAGAATAAGGGATCAAGAGAGGTATTGTGAGGTTGGAGCTGTTGTTTGTCTACAGATGGTGTCCCCATTGGGCAACATATTGATTTGAAAAGCTGGGGCAATGTTGAAGAATCAACTCTTGAGGAATTCCATGTGTAAAAATACAGGGACAGGCAGATATGCCATTAGATTCAATCTGTAAGAGCACAACCATGTGAGGGTTATCCCACTAATCTGGATAGTGGAGGGATGATCTTAGAGAAGGATAGTGTTTTCTACATTTGAAAAATTGCAGAGATGATGAGGAAGGATAATGCACTGTAGTCACAATCACAAGTCATTTATGTCTTTGTATAATGTCACGTAGTGCTTTGGATAAAGCAGAAATCTGATCTGAAAAATTGAAATGAGGAGTTGCAGAAAAAATTAACACAGAATTTGGAAACAATTAGAGATGAGGAGTTAACATCCAGAGACAGAGAAGATCAAATTTCCTTAAAAAGAGAAGTGATAATCATGAAATAATAACAGACAAAAATAAATTGTTGTCAAAGCTCAGCAGGTCTGGCAGCATTTATGGGAAGAAAGAAGAGTTAACATTTAAAATCCAATGATCTTTCAACAGAACAAATCTGGACTGGAAACATTAACTCTGTTCTTTCAACAGGTGCTGCCAGATCTGCTGTGTTTCTCAGCACTTTGTTTTTGTCTCAGATTTCCAGCATCTTCAGTTCTTTATATTTATTGAAGTGATAATGATCGTCAGCCAGTGTTACTGTTACAAATAATTATAGGTATTGTTGGATGTGCAGTGATATATGGTCATCAGGAGGACAAAAGTTCATATTTGTATATGATCCAATCACTCGCTTCAGATGCAGTCTAGACTTCTACTTGAGTGAAGATCATTTGAGCAAACTAATGAATGGCACTTTTCAAATATAGCCATTATTTCGAAAGTAAGGGGACAAAATGGAGTGAAAATAAAGACAAAATTAAAGATACATTGATTTCCAATTTTCAGGCATCTTGAATTTGATTCAGATCAAGCAAATGTGGGATGAGTCCAATGTGTACATGTTACATTCTTTGTTATGTTATTGGCATACCTTTACAATGAGCAAAGTTTATATGAGACAAGTTTTACTTTTCAGCAGAATGTAGTCAATTGACAGGATTATTGTGACAAAACTTTGAAATGCAAGTTGAAGCTGTGGGATGGAATTAAACATACTCCGTTATGACAAGTTTGATGGCAGGGGCATTTAACTAGGCAAGTAGTAGGCAGGCAAGGTGGGGGGAGGGTGTGTCACCCTCAGGTTAAACCATCACCAGTCATCTCACTGTAAGGAGGGAGCATCCTTCTTATCCACTAGGACTATGATTACTTTGTTAGCTGTGGGGCACCTTTACTCAATCAGCATAGATGTGGGCAATTTCCTTCAGTACTCCCTCCTACAAATCACAGGAACTGAATTAATAGAACTTCCAAAGTAAAATAATGCATTTGAAACGTGGAGTTCCCTTCACCCTTTCACCATCCATCCCACCCCCTCACTAACTTCATCTCCCCAGCAGGACGCTGTGCCACAAAGGGATGCAAACACAAGCTGCAGGTTTGGAAATGAAGTGTCCACTGGACAATACTAAGAGGATCTGGCTCATGGTGCGTCATTAATGAACAAGTTTCAATTGCCAAGATGCAGACAAGCAGTCAAACATGTTCTAAGAACAGCTTTCCTCTCACAGCTAATCCCTTAATTAAGAAATGCAAAATTACAAACAAATATTGTTGAAAGAACTAACTTGAGCTGAGTCCATTGTTGTTAAGAACACACTGTTTGCAGAGACCAAAAATATTTTTAATGATTTTGACTTTGATTATATTGCTCCTTTGGAAAGCAGCCCAAATGAAGCAAAAGAATACCTCGTCTATTCTGGAAGCCGCTATGAAAATTAAGATTGAAATAAAAAGAAATAATTGGACAAGTCTGAAAGTCAGAATCTTTCTTTCTTGACATATTTTTGGGGTGGAGAAAGTAAGGACTGGAGATGCTGGAGATCAGAGCTGAACAATGTGTTGCTGGAAAAGCACTGCAGGTCAGGCAGCATCAAAGGAGCAGGAGAATCGACGTTTCGGGCATACGCCCTTCTTCATATTTTTGGGGTGTGATGGTTGGCTGGGAGAGAGGGGTGTAGTCCAATTTCCTGGGCAAAGAACTCTTCACAGACATTCCTCATATCCAGTGGTTACACACCTGACACCTGTTGAGGTGCACAGTTTGGGCAAAGATCAAAATTGAAGAGGCAGTGGATGATATTCAAATGAATGTTACAGCAAACTGTCCAGCAGACATTGAAAGACTGCAGAAGGATATAGATAGGTTAAATGATTGAGCAAGGGTCTGGCAGGTGGAGTACAATGTTGGAAAATGTGAGGTCATCTGTTTTGGTAGGAAGAACAGCAATATGGACTATTATTTAAATGGTGAAAAATTGTAGCATGTTGCTGTGCAGCGGGACCTGGGTGTCCTTGGGCATGAATCACAAAAAGTTGTTTACAGGTTCAGCAAGTAATTAAGAAGGCAAATTGAATATTGTCCTTCATTGCTGGAAGGATAGAGTTTAAAAATAGGGAGGTTATGTTGCAGCTGTGTAAGGTACTGGTGAGGCCACACCTGGAGTGCTCTGTACAGTTTTGGTCTCCTTACTTGAGAAACAATGTACTGGTACTGGGGCGGGGGGGGGTGGGGGAGGGCGTTGAAGAGGAGGTTCATTAGGTTGATTCTGGAAATGAGAGAGTTGGCTTGTGAGGAGAGACTCAGTAAACTGGGATTATATTCATTGGAACTTAGAAGAATGAGGGGGGATCTTATAGAAACATATAAAATTATTAAGCAAATAAATAAGATAGAAGCAGGGAGGTTGTCTCCTCTAGGGGTGAAACTAGAACTTGAAGGCATAGCCTCAAAATAAGGGGAGCAGATTTAGGATGGAGTTGAGGAAGAATGTCTTTACCCAATGGGTTGTGAATCTGTGGAATTCCCTACCCAGTGAAGCAGTTGAGGCTGCCTCATTGAATGTTTTGAATTGAGTTGAATTGAATTTTTTGTCAAGTGTACTGAGCCACAGTGAAAAGCTTTGTCTTGCGAGCAATACAGGCAGATCACAGAGTTAAGTAGCATAGATAAGCGAACAATAGGTAAACAGCGGCAAAAACAAAAACACAAGTACAGGCGAATGTTAAGAGTTTGTGAATCCATTCAATATTCTAACAACAGTCGGATAGAAACTGTTGCGTTCTCCCGGATGATAGACTTTGCAGAAAAACATTGCCATTTTTCTATATCTGCAAAGATAATATTGTCGATGATAACAGTGGATAGCACAAGTGTTGTGTGCAGCAATGTTTTAAAGGTATGAAAGGATGAAGAGCCAAAAACAGCAGCTGTTGCTGAAACATTGGTTTCTGTACCTTATTGAAATCAAGAAGGAGGTTGCACCATTTGGGAATGCTGGTGGCCTTTCCTTGACAGAGGGCCTGGTAGATGGATTCTATAGATGGGAGGTTGGCCTTTGTGATTGTCTGGGCCAAGTTCACCACTCTCTGTAACCATCTCTGATCTTGAATGGTACAGTTGCCATACCAGGTCGTGATATATCCAGACAGAATGCTCTCGATGGCGCACCTATAAAAGTTGGCAAGAGTATTCGCTGTCATGCCAAATTTACTCAGCTGCCTGAAGAAGAGACGTTGTTGGGCCTTTGTAACCAGTGCGTCCACAATGAAGAGTCCAAGAAAGCTTGTTGTGGATGGCCACATCCAGGAGCTTGACACTCTCCACTCGTTCCACCTCTGTGCTGTTAATGCGTGGGGGGGAGGGGGCATGAGTAACATCCCGACAAAAGTCAATAAAGAGTTTATTGGCTTTGTTGGCATTGAGAGATAGGTTGTTCTCAGTGCACCATTTTTCCAGGTCTTCCACCTCACATCTGTTGTCTGTTTCGTCGCCATCTGAGATTCGACCGACTATGGTGGTGTCATCAGCAAACCTGTAAATGGCATTAGTCTGGTATTTGGTGACACAGACATGGATATACAATGATTACAGTAGAGAGCTGAGTACGCACCCCTGGGGGGGCTCCAGTGTTGAGTGTTAGTGAGGATGAAACATTGTCCACAATCTTCACTGATTGTGGCCTGTAGGTCAGGAAACTGAGGATCCAGCTGCAGAGAGTGGAGCTTAATCCAAGATCACTAAGTTTAGTGATCAGTCTCAAGGGGATAATAGTGTTGAAGGCTGAACTGTAGTCAATGACTAGGATTCTTACGTAGCTGTTCTTGGTGTCAAGATGTTCTAGGGAGGAGTGAAGGGCGAGTGATATGGCATCTGACGTAGATCTGTTGGTCCGATAGGCAAATTGGAGTGGGTGAAGAGTAGTGGGGAGGCTGCAGTTGATTAATTCCATGACCAACCTTTCAAAGCACTTCATGATCACTGAAGTGACCACTGGGTAGTAGTCATAGAGACATGCTGCAAGAGCCTTCTTAGGTACAGGGGTGATGTTGGTTCTCTTGAAACAGGCTGGGACAGTGGTCTGCTGCAGGGAGAGGTGGAAGATGTCTGAGAAGACCTCTGCCAGTTGATCTGCGCATGACCTGAGTGCACTACCTGGTACTCGGTCTGGCCCCATTGCTTTCCTTGGAAGTCAAAGGTAGACAGATTTTTGAACAGTAAAGGAATTAAGGGTTATGGCAAATGGGCAGATAGGTGGAGTTAACTCCATGAAAAGATCAGCCATGATCTTACTGAATAGCGAAGCAGGCTGAAAGGACTAGATGGCCTACTCCTGCTCCGAGTTCTCATGTTCTCATGAATAATATAAAGGATGTCATGCAATGTAGCTGCGCTGTTGAAAATAATTTCATTTTTCCAAATCTGCAGAGATAATATTGTCGATGATAACAGTGGATAGCACAAGTGTTGTGTGCAGCAATGTTTTAAAGGTATCAAAGGATGAAGAGCCAAAGACAGCGGCTGTTGCTGAAACATTGGTTTCTGTACCTTACTGAAATCAAGAAGGAGGTTGCACCATTGTTTAGGTTTTGACACAGTAAGAATTTAACGTTGCCTTCCATAATCTTTGATCAGTCCTTTCTTAACAACGTCAACCTATTCTTTTTACTTAGCTGCAGCAAGTCAGAAAATTCTTTTTTGATGAGATGACTCTACCCCTGATCTGCATGTGTACGACTGCAAGAAATTGTTGTGCATAGCCATTCACCTGAATTTTCAGGACCTTCTTCAGGCAAAGTCAGATGCCAACATCATAAATAGCATAGGTACAGTTCAGATAGAACAAACTTTGCCAAGGAGGAACATTGGAGTTCTGTATACCTCTGCACTGCAGGTAGCTTTTGGAGGTGTTTAGGTGTTTGAACCACCTCCAAAAATGGCACTGGGGGAGGAATTCTGTGAAAATGAGTTGAAAGAGGTGAAATTGGTTTTGGTCAATACTGCAAAATGGGGATTGTTATGGACCAGACCATACCCTCAAAATATTTTTAAAGGTAGCCTACACCCTAACCTTTTCTTATTTAAAAGGCAAATATAAAGTGCTGTGTTCCAGATGCAATTCAACTGGTCAAACTACTTGATGTTAAACAAAACACAATTCACTCAAATGCTATATTTAGATTAGTTTCCCAACAGTGTGGAACCAGGCTCTTCGGCCTAACCAGTACACACCAACCCTCCCAGACCCATTTCCCTCTGACTACTGCACCTAACACTATGGGCAATTTAGCATGGCCAATTTACCTAACATGCACATCTTTAGACTGTGGGAGGATGTCAGAGCACCCGGAGGAATCCTATACAGACACGGTGTAAACTCCACAGACAGTCCCCTGAGGCTGGAATCGAACCTAGGACCCTGGTGCTGTGAGGTTGCAGTGCCAACCACTGAGCCACCATGCTGCCATAGAAAATACAGCAATGAAGTACTTAGAATAATTTAACTCTATTGGAAAACATAACAGAATAATAGATACAGTAACCATTATTAATTAACTATTCCAATACAGTAACATCTTATGAGCACAGCCCTTGGCAAAAAAGGCAAATTCAGAAAACAGATTTTCTCACATGCAATGCCCACGTGAGAAGAGCAACCCCAGGTTCTAGCTGTAACTAAGAGAGGCGAAAGCAATAGCCTCTACATCTTCAAAACTCCAGCAGCTTCTGCTGAATCTAAAAGCTAAAAAAAATTAAGAATCCTGGTCTATGAGAGCTGACCACACCCATCCAGGTTGCTTCTATTGTTCAAACTTTTTTAAAAACCCAAGGTCTCGCAAGCCCTTTACATTACTCGGCAGCTCTCAGTCAATCTCTCTCTTGAAAGAAACCAGGACAAAATATATTCTTACCACAACATCATTACAGGATGAAGAGCCATTCTCACATTCACTCAGCTTCCTTTTCCCGAGTTGCAGGAAAATGCAAGATAAACTTCATCCCCATCATACCTTAGCCTCAATTAAGTTTATTAACATTTGTGGATCTTATCTGTTTCAAAGTTGTTGTGTACATTACAACACTTGTCAAAAGCTTGTATTGCCTTCATTCCTAACTGATTAAAAGGCTGTTTATCACACCCTTGAATATACTCGATGACTCAGCCTCAACAGTTCCCTTTTGTAATGAATTCCACAGATGCATGACTCTCCAAGAGAAGAAAATCCTCCTCACTGCCGTCTTAAATATGCAAATACTTAATCTGAGATTATATCCTTTCCATCAAAGTGAAACAACCTTTCCACATCTACACTGTCAAGTTCCCTAAAAATCTTACATAATTCAATAATGTCACCTCATTTTATGAAATTTCAATGAGCACAGGTCCAATGACACAATCTCCCATCAGAAGACAGTCCTTCCATACCAGATAGCAGCCACAGTTCTTTGCAACTGTCTTGATTGCCAGTTGATCTTTCTTTAGGTAGGGGGACCAAAATTGTTCATTATATTCCATCTGTGGTCTGACTAATACCCTGCATAGATTTGAAAAACCTCCTCACTTTTCCATTCCATTCCCCTTGAAATAAAAGCTAACATTTTATATCACAAACAAAAACAGAATTTGCTGGAAAAGCTCAGCAGGTTTGGCAGCATCTGTGAAGAGAAATCACATTTCGGGTCTAATGACCCTTCCTCAGAGCTGATGGTAGCTTGGCAAATGTCGGTTTACATGCAGAAAATAGGGTGGGGGAGAGGATAAGGAGTAAACAATAGGTGGGAATAGAGCCCAAAGAGCAGTAAGACAAAGGAATAGATCTGACTTGGAGGATGAATAGCTGGAATGGAGACTATTAGTGGCTAACAATAGGTATTATGTAATGGCAGACTGTGTGATAACTATACTATTACATATGTTACAATAAACTCTAATAACAGACATTAAGCTTGCAGATACTTGTTTTGTCTCCTTCCCTTTTTGAAATAAGGTACTACTTTGGCATTTTCTCCATCCTCAGAAACTTTTCTAAAGTTTAAAGAGTCTTGGAAGATCACTATCAGGACACCTCTGTAGCTAACTGCTTCAATATCCCAGCATGTGTCCCATCACATCCAAGAGATGTATTGGTCTTTCGCCACATTAGTTCCCATTGTCTTTTTCTCTAGTGATAGTTTTTTCGATTTATTTCTCTCCTCCTTTTGCTCCTTGATTATTTAATAATTTTGCAATGTTAGTCATGTCTTCTGTGGTGGACACAAATGTAAAGTATTTATTCAACTCCACTGTCACTTTCTGGTTCCTTGTTATTTTCCAAGCTTCATTCTCAAAATGTCCTTTGTTCACTTTGGTTTCTCTCTTTCTTATATATTTATATGTTTAAAGAAGCTTTTGATGTACTTGCAAGTTTATCCTCAATGTTTATTTTCTCTGTCAATATGATCACTTTAGTTGTATTTTGTTGATTTTTTAAAAACTTTCCCATTCCTCTGACTTATCACTAATTTTTGCCACATTATTTGCTTTTTTATTTCAGTTTTTATCCTGAAGACCATAAGATATAGGAACAAAAATTAGGCTATTCAGCCCATCAAATCTGCTCTGCCATTCAATCATGGCTGATATATTTCTCAACCCCATTCTCCCGCTTTCTTCCCATTAACCCTTGATATTCAAGAATCCATCTATCTCATCCTAAATATACTCAATGACCTGGCCTCCACAGCTGTGTGTGGCAATAAATTCTATAGATTCAACACTCTCTGGCTGAAGAAGTTTCTCCTTATCTCCATTCTAAAAGGTCATCCCTTTACCCTGAGGCTATGCCCTTGGGTCCGAGTCTCTCCTCCCAATGGAAACATATTCGCAATATCTACTCTGTCCAGGCCATTCAGTATTGTGTATGTTTCAATTAGAACCCCCTCTCATCCTTCTAAACTCCATCAAGTATAAACCCAGAGTCCTCAAATGTTCTTAGGACTATTCTCGTGAATCTCCCCTGAACACCCTCCAGGGCCCGTACATCTTTCCTGCAATATAGGGCCCAAAACTGCACACAATACTCCAAATGTGGTCTGACCAGAGCCTTGTACAGCCTCAGAAGTACATATCTACTTCTATATTCAAGTCCTCTCAAAATAAATGCCAACATTGCATTTGTCTTCCTAACTACTAACTCAACCTGCAAGTTTATTTTGAGAGAATCCTGAACTAGAACTCTCAAGTTTCTTTGCACTTCAGATTTCTGAATTTTCTGCCCATACAGAAAATAGTCCATGCCTCTATTCTTCCTACCTGATACTTTACCGTATTGTACTCCATCTGCCACTTTTTTGCCTACTGTGCTCACCTATCCAAATCTTTCTGCAGCCTTCCCACCTCCTCAATGCTACCTGTCCCTCTACCTATCTTTGTGTTGTCTGAAAACTTAGCCAGAATGCCCTCAGTTTCTTCATCTAGATCATTAATGCATAAAGTGAAAAGTTGTGGTTCTAACACTGATCCATGTGGAGCATTACTTATCACCTGCTGCTATCCTGATAAGGACCCTTTTATCCCCACTCTCTGCTTTCTGCCAGACAGCCAGGCATCTATCCATGCTAGCACCTTGCCTCCAACACCATGGGCCCTTATCTTATTCAGCCTCCTGTATGGCACCTTGTCAAAGGCCTTCTTGAAGTCCTCTATTTGCATAGTGTGATGACATCCATTGACTCTCCTTGGTCTAACCTGCTCATTACTTCCTCAAAGAACTCTAGCAGATTTGTCAGGCATCACCTCCCCTTGATGAAACCCACGCTGACTTTGCCCTATTTTGCCATACACTTCCAAGTGTTCAGAAATCTCATCCTTCACAATGGATTCCAGGATCTTATCCATGACCGAGGTCACACTAATCAGTCTGTAATTTTATGCCTTTTGCGCTTACTCCCTTTTTAAATAGGAGTGTCACATTAGCGATTTTCCAGTCTCTGGGACCCTTGCTGATTCGAGCAATTCCTGAATGATCACCACAAAGCCTCCACTCTGGGATTTAGTTCATGTGATCCAGGTGATTTATCCACCTTCAGGCCATTCAGTTTTTCTAACACCTTCTCCTTGGTGATGGCCACATTACTCAGCTCTGCCCCCTCACTCTCTTGAATTTGTGGGATGTTACTCATGTCTTCCACTGTGAAGACCGATGCAAAGTAATCATTCAGTTCCTTCACCATTTCCTTGTTCCTCACTACTATCTCTCTAGAATCATTCTCCAGCAGCCCAATGTCCATTTCTGTCTCTCTTTTGCCCTTTACTTATCGAAAAAAACTCTTACAGTCTTCCTTTATATTCCTGGCTAGCTTACCCTCGTATTTAATCTTCTCCCTCCTTATTTCTTTTTTGTTGTCCTTTGTTGGTCTTTGTAAGCTTCCCAATCCTTTAGTTTCCCACTGCCCTTCCGACATTATATGCTTTCTCTTTTGCTTTTATTTATCCCTGACTTCCCTAGTCAGCCATTGTTAACCATTGTTGGCTTATCTTGCTTGTATCCTTCTTCCTTGCTACCATAAGTCTTTGCTGAGAGACATCAACTATTTCCTTAAATGACTGTCAGTGTACCTTAATCGTCTTTGCTGGTAAACCAATTCCCTGTCTACTCTAGCCAGCTCTGCTCTATTACTTTGCAGTTGCCCTTATTTAAGCTTAGCACATTTGTTTCCAACTCGAGTTCCTCCCTCTAAAACTGAATGCTAACTTCTACATTGTGACGGTCAATGTTTCCGAGGGGATTTTTTCACTCTTAATAACATTTATTAAACCTGCATCATTGCACACCACATCCAAAATAGCCCTTGGATCCACAACACGTGTTCCGGGAAACTGTCCCAAGTACACTGTATGGATACTTCCTCATGGCTACCTCTGCAAATCTATCTAAATCCACAAGAAGATTAGCAGTGGCCCAGATTATTCAGAATCTTCTACTTTAGCAGCATCTCATTAAACCATTGAAATGCTGACCAAAACCAACCTGGTTTCAAACAATTTGCAGCAACTGTAGTTTTGCAGATGATTGATTATGGATCACTTTTCAGAAATGCTGAGGAACTACTGAGAAATGCAGCATCTTTTTTTTAAAAAATCATTCACGGATGAGGGCATCTCTGGCTAGGCAGTGTTTATTGTCCATCCCTTAGTGTCCAGAGGGCAGTTACAAATCAGTCACTTTGCTATGAGTCAGGAGTCTCATGTAGGCCAGAATAGAAAAGGATGGCAGTTTCCTTCCCTAAATGGCATTAGTGATCCAGAGGGGTTTTTTTCCAGCAATTGACAATGGATTCATGGTTATCATTAGATTCCTAATTCCAGATACTTATTGAATTCAAAATCCACCATCTGCTATGGCAGGATTTGAACCTGGGTCCCTGGAACATTGTGTTGCTGGAAAAGCGCAGCAGGTCAGGCAGCATCCAAGGAACAGGAGAATCTACGTTTCGGGCATAAGCCCTTCTTCAGGAATGAGGAAAGTGTGTCCAGCAGGCTAAGATAAAAAGTAGGGAGGAGGGACTTGGGGAGGAGCGTTGGAAATGCGATAGGTGGAAGGAGGTCAAGGTGAGCGTGATAGGCCAGAGTGGGGTGGGGGCGGAGAGGTCAGGAAGAAGATTGCAGGTTAGGAAGGCGGTGTTGAGCCTGCTGGTTCCTGATGAAGGGCTTTTGCCCAAAATGTCAATTTCGAAGCTACTTGGATGTTGCCTGAACTGCTGTGCTCTTTCAGCACCACTAATCCAGAATGACATTAATGTTTACCATGGAGTCCTGCTGATGGGCTCCGAAATGGGTTTGGACCTCCACTTCAGTGGTCATGGGGTCCAGGACTGTATCTGGCCTACTGCCAGGGCCATTCTTAATTGCCATTCAACCTCCAGCTAGCAGCTTGATAACTCCGCAGTACCACTCAGAGTACTGGTCACAGCTGGACCTAGACTTACATAAACAGACCCAACCCGCCAAATGGCCTGCTCCTGCTCCTCATTTCTATGTTTCTATAAGCATGCTCTGATGTACGTGTATTCTCATAACTAGATAATTGGAGACTAAGAGTGCCTGAGCCGCTGAAGCAGGACATTGATGAGAAATGTAACTCATTGGGAAATGCTGAGGATGAGAAGTACCCTTGATGTATGGGTAACGAGTACCTAGGAAGGAGGGCCCTCCCTGGAACCCACTGTATGGTTCCCATGATTTACCTCGTGGTCGTCTTGCGTGGCCAAGGGCCACCTACCATTTGCTAATTTCAACTGAGGTAGGATGTGTTCCTTAATTGGCCTCTTTGTAGGAGGACTGTTTGCCATTTTTCCCACTGCTGGAAAGATGCCATGACTGAGAATGTGACAGGCACACAACCCCTTCCCTCATTTTGATCATCTAGCCCCATGTTGTTGTGGTTTGGGATTAGATGAGAATTGAAATGCTTCTAGTTCAAAACAAAACCAGAATCCACCAGTCTTGTTTGAAAGTGGTGCCCGTATTAGCCTTGCAAACCATTTTGTCAGTCAACTGTGAACCATCACGAATAGAGCAAAGCATGCATTTACATAGCACCCTTCACATACTTAAGGCATCCCAAAGCTGTTCACTATCAAAGGTTTGCTTTGAGATGGAGTCTTGTTGTCAGATATGATTCCACTAACAGTGTGATAAATAACAAGTTAAGCTGTTTTTTTGGCATCGATGACATATAAAACACTAAAAGTATGCTGTAATATCTTTGCAATAGTGGGATAACAGGATGTAAACTCAAAGTATGGCTGATAACATGGTGCGATTGCAGAGTCTGATTAATAATGCAGTGTAATGCCATTTTTAAACTAGACTGATTTGAACTAGCCGCTTGCAGTTCATGTGTGGATTTTACACAGCTGTTAGCACCTTACTCTGCAGCCAGTTTTTGGTTTCAAATGGGAGCAACATATCAATAAACAAAGTGCAAACCTTCCCCAATATAGCAGCATTTTTGCTGTATTTATTTGCTGTAGATGGGTTGTTGGTGCAACGCCATATCTTCAGATTATGTCTGGTGTTCAATGGGCAGTGCAATCCTTGCAGTGCCAGCTGGTATTGGTGCACATGTCATTACCTCAGCAAAGGCTCTCAGCACCCTTTGTTTCACTCCAGCACTAATATCACTGGCCTTGACACAGCAAACCCATGAACAACTGTTGCAATGATCTCTTGTAGGCCATTACACCACAGTGAAATGTAGATATTTTCTTATCAAGCTGCTCAGACATGTTAGAACGCAGCTCTGGAGCAGGTGAGACTTGAACCAAGGCACACTATCACTGTGTCCCATGATCCTTTCCACAGAAAAATGTAAAATACTCAAGCCTATATCTACCGATTGTCCAATAATCTACATATGACTCCAAATACTTAATAATCAACCAGTTCAGCAATGTTATTATACACCTCTGGAGCACATGGGACTTTCACATGGGCCTCCTGGATCGGGGTACAGACATTACCACTGCACCACAAGCGTCTCCTCCACTACTGATTCCATGTGTTAGGCCTTAATTAACGGTTATTGATGTATATTGAAACCACATTCATCATTTGAATGAACCAAGTGCTTAGTACTTCATCAGCATTGAAGATTGACCAGCCAACCAATTAAAAGAATCTGGAATGGCAAAAAGGGCTTTCTAAGTAAATGAACATTTTCTTTTAGGTAAACGTCAATGCAATATCCAGTGCTTGGTAATGTTTCAGCTAGTTAAAGCCCTGCATATTCTAATGCATATATTAAGGTTGCTAAACCTCAGGAGTTGCAAATCTGTACTTAGATGCTGCAAGAGCTGTGCATGCCACAGTAGATAAAGTGAAACCTTGACATCCACCGATTGGAGATTTCTGCCGATAAATTATTTGGCTGACCAAAATGAATGACCACATTTAAATATGCTTGTAACACGTTACAAAATATTGAGGTGGATAAATGCTTAATATGATTAACAAGCTGTAAAGATCCATTTTTCCGGAATAACAAATGCTGATTTAGACTTAAAATGAAATCTATTTTGATGCTATTTGTAGACAGAGCTCATTTATGGACAGCAAAGAAGGTTACCTCAGATTACAACAAAATCTTGATCAGATGGGCCAATGGGCTGAGGAGTGGCAGATGAAATTTAATTTAGATAAATGTGAAGAGGTGCATTTTGGAAAAGCAAATCAGGGCAGGAACCATACACTTAATGGCAAGGTCCTAGGGAGTGTTGCTGAACAAAGAGACCTTGGAGTGCAGGTTCATCGCTCCTTAAAAATAAAGTTGCAGGTAGATAAGATAGTGAAGGCGTTTGGTATGCTTTCATTTATTGGTCAGAGTATTAAGTATAGGAGTTAGGACGTCATGTTGCAGCTGTACAGGATATTGGTTAGGCCACTTTTGGAATATTGCATGCAATTCTGGTCTCCTTCCTATTGGAAGGAGGCTGTGAAACTTGAAAGGGTTCAGAAAAGATTTACAAGGATGTTGCTAGGGTTGGAGGATTTGAGCTATAGGGAGAGGCTGAAGATGCTGGGGCTGTTTTCCTTAGAGCGTCAGAGGCTGAGGGGTGACCTTATAGAGGTTTATAAAATCATGAGGGACATGGAAAGGGTAAATAGACAAAGCCTCCTCCCTGGTGTGGGAGAGTCCAGAACTAGCGGGCATAGGTTTAGGGTGAGAGTGGAAAGATATAAAAAAGACCTAAGGGGCAGACTTTTCATGCAGAGGGTTGTATATGTATGGAATGAGGTGCCAGAGGAAGTGGTGGAGACTAGTATAACTGCAACATTTAAAAGGCATCTAGACGTGTGTATCAATAGGAAGGATTTGTAGGGATATGGGCTAAGTGCTGGCAAATGAAACTGGATTAAGTTGGAATATCTGGTCGGCATGGACAAGTTGGATCGAAGGGTCTGTTTCCATGCTGGACATCTCTATGACTTTATGACTTGTTTGTCTGATACTGAATCCTCCTCTTAATACTTGCTGGAACTTGGCAGACTTGAGGCTGCTGTTAAAATCCACTAATCTTCATTAAGACATATATAATGTTAATCAATTGCTTTATTAATATTATCTTATTAACAGTGTGCTTCACATAAACCCAAACCATTACCACAAGTGTTGCAAAAGATTTTGGTTTGGTAATTTTTCTTAATAATATGCACACTGTACATGATAAATCAGTAATTTGTTTTAAGAGTCACCTTTGTGAAGTCAAATCAGCCCTTGATGAATCTTTGCTTGCCATGAATATTCCTTGTAATCCTGATCAACTTCCATCATCTTTTCCTCCTTGTCATTTGTCATTTTAACTGCACTTTGAATTTTCAGGTTTTGTTTTATTGGGATCACCTTAAAGGGGCTATGGAATTGTGCAAACCATTCAGTATATTGTTTGTGCATTGAAAGAGGGGTGTCAAATGTTAAAATATGATTTTGTAATACTTTAATATATACAAAAATATTTAAAATTGATAATACAACTTCATATATAACAATAATATTCTGTGGCAATAAAGGAGAATAGGCTAACTTTTATTTTCAATATGACATAAATATTATTTTTCTTAAGACTTGTTAAAAAAAGGCTAAAGATAAGTCCTGGACCCTTCTTTACTTTTGTAAATGTTATAGTTTTATGTGATCTCTGTTTAGTTCACAGAGTTGACCTTGAAAGTGGCAAAGTCAGTCTAGCAACCATAATATCCCAGCGCACATTCAAGCAAATGTGTTCAGATATTTGTAACACAGATTAATATTTAAGTTTTAGATAGGCTTTTATTTTTGAGGATCAGTTTAAAATTTCGATACATTGTGTTGTGGGGTGAAATATCAAAGAGGAGTCTTGAGTTCTGTGTTCAGTTGTAGAAGTGATCTTTATTCAGAACTCTCTAGCTACACATGTGGCAGAGGCCAGAGTCTGCTCAAATCTGGCTTTCATGTGGGGCTTGGTTGCCTCTTACGTGTATCTCAGATCGGAGGAGAGGTCCATGACACTCTAATTTTCCTCAGTTGAATATGACATTTTTATACCTTCCATGTAACAATAATTACATGTGATATTAATGTCATTGTTATCCATATCTCCTTAATCTATACATTCAATCCAGTAAAGACACAACCAAAGGTGGATATCCCTATAGATAGCCCAAGGTGTTGTACTAATCAACATCTCATGAAGTTTACTAGATACCTCCATGATCTGTTTCTGGGATCTTACAATGCATCTGGCAGTTATACTCCTTCTCAGATATTCATTAGCAACACCAAATTATTTGCCAATAACCTAAATGCTTGCTTATCCCTAAGGATTCTTCCAAATTCTCAACTAACTTTAGTATGGAAGATTAGGAAGGGTTTTGGAAGGTTTGTGAAGGTTTGTAGCTCAGATTGAGGTTTAGGGTGTAGGTTTGCTCGCTGAGTTGTAGGTTTGATGTCCAGACGTTTCATTACCTGGCTAGGTAACATCATCAGCGACGACCTCCAAGTGAAACGAAGCTGTTGTCTCCTGCTTTCTATTTATATATTTGTCCTGGATGGGGTTCCAGGGGTTTGTGGTGATGTCATTTCCTGTTTGTTTTCTGAGGGGTTGATATATGGTATCTAGATCTATGTGTTTGTTTAGGATGGGTATTAACTTCTACCAATTGTTATAAAGTTTTTAAAATCAATTCTAATATAAAGTGACTACAATTCTGTGACACAGCTAACTAATTGGGAACAACCCCTCACACTTCAGCCTGAGAGATCAAACAAACAGTCCTTCTGACTTGAAGTTGCAATTACAATTCAAGCTACTCTCAATTTGTAAGTAAATTTTAAACTGGAGATTAATTCTTGAGTGAATCTTTATACTATTTCTACTCTAAACACTTTCTATTACTAATTTTCTTTTCTTAATAGAAGGCATGTGTTTGAATTCCATTCTTGCAGGTGGAATTCAATCACCTTGCTACTTCACCAAGCTATTAAACAAAACTTGTTAAGATTCCACAAAACAAAACTCAGGGATGTAACCATATCTTCACACTGAATTTTGTAATTTGTCTCTGTCACTCTTCCTTTGAGCTTTGGGTGTAAGAATCTGAACTTTAACTGCAACTTTTTATCTCTTGATGTTTTAGAACTCTTTAGGTTCTAAAACATAAAGAGGTGCATGTTTTAGAACCTCTTTCACTGTCTTAGAAGTTGTCTGTTTACATTATTTGTCCCTACCATTGGTGTGGTGATGTGGAGGGGGGAGGGGGCCTCGTTTTACTGTCTAAAGTTGACCAGTCATAAAAATTCAACTGACCCCTTCACACTAACTTATTGTTTGTATTTCTAACTTACATTTACCTAAAAGATTCAGACTTTTCCTTCTATTTTTTACTAAATAACAAATTTGGGACTGTGGTTTAACTGGGCCTTTCAAAAACACCCCATATTAAAATGCTTATATGTTTACAACTGTCTGTTTATAGAAACCCAATTAAATTCCTTATTGTTTCTTCACACCAGGATCCTTTTATGAAACCCATGGGACCTTTCATTATCTTATCCAGTAACTGTACAGAGACAACAAGTCTGCTGTGAATATCTGTTATATGTGCCAACAATCTGCCAACCGCTTTCAGCCATCTTATGTCAGCTTAAAAAAAAACCCAGGTGGCCATCTTGTCAAGTTTAGTCATGGACTACCTCAACACATTGTAATCAATAACTTGGCAAAATTATTAATAGAGTCTTTGGTACTCCATTAAAGATAGAATACAATTAGAGTCATAGAGATGTACAGCACAGAAACAAACCCTTTCACCGACCAGATATCCCAACCCAATCCTGCCAGCACCCAGCCCACATCCCTCCAAACCCTTCCTAGTCCATCAAGTCTACACTGACCCTCCAAAGAGCATCGCCTTTTAAATGTTGTAATTGTACTGACCTCCACCACTTCCTCTGGCAGCTCATCCCATACATGAACCACCCTCTGTGTGATAAAGTTGCCCTTTAGGTTTTTTTTATATCTTTCCCCTCTCACCCTAAACCTATGCCCTCTCGTTCAGGACTCCCACACCCCAGGAAAAAACCTTGTCTATTTACCCTATTCATGCCCCTCATGATTTTATAAACCTCTATAAGTTCACCCCTCAGCCTCTGACCATCCAAGGAAAACAGCGCTAGCCTATTCAACCTCTCCCGAAAGCTCAAATCTTCCAACCCTGGCAACATCCTTGTAAATCTTTTTTTTGAACCATTTCAAGTTTTGTAACATCCTTCAATCTAAATTGAGAAACTTTGAATGTTTTTCCTCAGTAAAGCTGCAACACAAATACAACTATTTCAGATGCTGAGTAGAAGAAACTATTCATCACAAGCAAAACACGGGTCATATACAAACTAACCCTACAAAACCCTACATTGTGCTGCTTCAAAGCCTGTGGGTATACAATAGTATTTTGATCGAAAGCTGTTAAGCTTACAAATATATTTAATTAATCTTTACATAGGTTGGGAGGTCCATTGGCAAGTCCAGTGCTCCTTCTGCCAAACTATAATTTATGGTAGTTTTTCCAGCAACAACATCAAGGTGTTGACCTCAATTAGTGCATACACTGTATTGTTGCAGCCTTAAGTTGCTGATCTTAAAATATTTGATTTGTCATGCTTACAAGATTGGTTTTAAATGTGAGATAACATCAAACTCCTGCAGTGGTGTTGTTGCACATAAAGCTGCAGGAATTAGAACGAGAGCTATCAGAAATGGGAAACCAACATGTGAACAGCAGTAGTTTATATAGCTATTAAATAAAGTGAGTGGTTTTCAGAGCTGTGCCCAAATAGGAGTAAGATGAGATGTTTTGACAGTATACCAGAGTGACAAAGTGCCAAATGAGATTGTATGGTATGAATAACAAATTTTCATGGGAAAAATGTCATTATGGCACAACCCTACTTGTAAGAAATGAGAAACTGACATTACACTGAGGTTGATGCAAACCCTGTGATATTGATAAAACAGTATAAGATGCTAGTCCAGTTGCACCAATGTATTGCTTAATGAGGTGACTACTCTGGAAAAGAGCCTTGTTGAAGTTTAACTTTATACAACCCAATTTATTGAAGTTACTCATCTGCAAAGGCTTGGCTTTTTAAGATCAACTCTTTTTTGTAGAAGCATGTTTTAGTGTCGTGAAGAAAGCCATAAAAATCCTCTATTAGAAGATTAACAGTAAGGTAACAATAACTTATAAAACAGGTCACTGAATACTAGACAAAGTTTATTGCTCAGTGATGATTATTATACAAAATCTACTCAATCATTCTAAATCAGCTTCATTTGTTGGGAAGTAAAACACAATTCAATACTAATGATTAGTTACAAAAAAAACAATTACTGGAAATGCTCAACAGGTCTGGCAGCATCTATTGACAGAAATCAGAGTTAACATTTCAGGTCCAGTGGTCCTTCCGCAGAATTGATGGTGGCTGGGAAAAATTTCGATTTTATGCAGAAGATAGGGTGGGGAGAGGGCTTAAGGAGTAAATGATAAGTAGAGATAGAGCCAATAGAAAGAGAAGTACAGTTAGACAGACAAAGTAGTGGTGAACAATCAGCCTAAGAATGAATAGCTATTAATGGGAACAATGTGATAACAAGGCCTGGTGTGTGGGGTTGGTGTAAGGAGATGAGAGAAGGTACTTCAAGCCCTAAAATTGGTGAATTTGATATTGAGTCCAGAAGGCTGTAGAGTTCCCAAGTGGAAAATGAGGTGTTGTTCTTCCAGCTTATGCTGAGCTTCACTGGACCACTACAGCAAGCCTGAGACAGAGAGGTTGGCCAGGGAACAGGCTGGTGTAGTGAAGTGGTAGGCAACTGGAAGCTCGGCGTCCTTTTTGTGCATGGAACTTAAGTGTTCTATGAAGTAGTCACGCAGACTTCACTTCGTTTCTCAATGTAGAGGAAGTTACATTGTGAGCAGAAAATTGCAGTCAATTAGATAGAGTGAAGCATAGGGAAAGGGCTGCTTCACCTGGAAGGTGTGTCTGAGCCCTTGGATACTGAGGAGGAAGGAAGTAAACAGGTAGGTGTTCCATCTTTTGCAATTGCAGGGAAAGGTGCCATGAGGCTGTGGAGAGGCAGTGGGAGTGAAGGAGCAGTGGACCAGGGTGTCCTGGATTGACTGGTCCTCATGGAAGGCTGGGGAGGCAACTATATATCTAGTAGTGGCATCTCACTGGAGTGGCAGAAATGGCAACTAATGATCCTCTGGATGTGGTTGCTGGTGGTTGGTAAGTGAAGACAACGATGACCTTTATCACGTTAAGGGAGTGAAGAGAGGGGGTGAGGGCTGAAGCGGGGGATATGGGTCAGACTTGCCTGAGGGCCCTGTCAACAATGTTGCTGGGAAATCCTTGGTTGAGGAATAGGGTGGACATTTTGGAGGCCCCCTTGTCGAAGTTGGCATCATCATAATAGATGCAACAGAGATGGAGGAACTGGGAGAATGGAATACAGTCTTTATAAGAAGCAGGGTGTAAGGATGTATGGTCAACTGGGAGTCCATTGGTTTGTAGTGAATATTGGAGGCCACTGTATCCCCAGAAATGGAAACAATGATGTCAAGGAAAGGAAGGGAAGATTCAGAGATGAAGGTGAGAGAGGCAAGCAGCACCCATGGATATAGAGTGGATGGGGGCTGGGAAATGACTGGAACAAGAATGTTCCATGTACCCCACAACGAGACAGGCATAACTAGAGCCCATGCGGGTACCTATGGCCACCCCTCTGACAGGAAGAAAATGAGAGGAGTTAAAAGAGAAGTTGTTCAGGGCAAGTATGAGCTTGGCCAGGCAGATGAGGCTGGTGGTGGAGGGGTATGGTTCAGGCCTTTTTATGATTGGTTTATCCATTTAACTTGTTGCTTGTTAATTAACATAATTTCTGTATATTCAATTAGTTGAAATTTTTCCTGTGAATTTGTTTGTTCCTCTCTTCATAACAATATTAAATTCATTAGCATTATTTCCACTGTGCGTCTGTAGATATATGCACAGCCAAATATCATGATGTCTGATGGGTAAGCTGAAAAAGAAAATGTATTGGTCGTCAATGGTTTATGTGCAAATTAAAAATAAATAAAAGAACTTATTAACTCTTTTAATGAAGGTCATAATTGTTTTTCATCTGTCTTCATTTGTTTTGATAAACATCTAACAGGAAGCAAAGAATGATGATAAATGAGTATTTTTCTGGCTGGTGATCAGTGACTAGTGGTGTGCCTCAGAAATCAGTGTTGGGACCACAATCATTCACAATTTACAGACATGATTTGGTTTTGGGGACCACGTGCAGTGTGTCAAAATTTGTAGCTGACACTAAGATGAGGGACAGAGCAAAGTGTGCAGAGCACTGTGAAACTTTGCAGTGGGATGTAGATAGTTTAAATGAGTGGGCAAAGATCTGGCAGATGGAGTACAATGTTAATAAATGTAATCCAGTTTGGGAGGAATAATAGTAAAAAGGACTATTCCTTGAATGATAAAAAAAAATTGCAGCACACTGCAGTGCAGAGGAACCTGTATTTCCTTGTGAGTGAATCACAGGAGGGGGCCTGTGATCTTTTCGATGTTATGCTACTACCCACCTTCATCAAGTTAGTGCGCATGATGAGGCTAGTGTTAAATGAATGATGGAGACATGGCCCGTATTATTAGGGTACAGCATGTCTCACTGTATGAAGGAGATGCTTAGCAAGCATCTGCAGGGTATGTCACTGATAACTCTTCTAAGATCGAAGAACATTTTGTGCTCCTCGTGTTCTCAACATAAGTCAGTTTCACCAAGGGTTTTGTGTCCTCTTGCCTGTGGGGTGTTGGTCACTGGAGCTACCTTCACAAGAAGACGAAGGCAAAGACAAGTCCAGAGGAGCATGAGGCTGGTGTGAAGGATAAGCGGGAGAGGTCACCACCACAGGATCTCTCAGGACACATTGAATCTGCAAGGCTTTTAACGCTAACTCCATTTGCTTGGGATAAGCAAGGTGCACTGTCAATGTGAGCTCTGTATGTCCTGGGATACTGTGATGAAGCTTTGCTGAATGCTGGAATGGGATATAAGGGGTGCAGAAATGGAAAGTGACTGGGAAGGTGCCAGCCACTGTGTGTCTGGCTCCTTCCAGAACGTGACGGGGAACCTGTGTGGGATCTCTCAGTCATCTTGTGCCATAACATTCCCAGTGAGGGGCATTGCTGGATTGCCATTTAATGTTCGGGTGCACAGTGGCCTTCCAAAGATGGAAGAGCACAATGGTTATTGGTCTTTTGGAGGCTATCCACTGAAAGGTGAGTTGTTATGGAAACGGTGAGTGGTAAGGTGGGGACTGGAATCAGATGTGATGGACACCACTGGGGTAAGCAGTTCTTAAGAAACGGTGAGAAAATCCAGGAAGTCTCGCAGCCTGAAATCTTTTCAATAGCATAACACAACTTGGCCAAACAAACATAAGAATCAGTGATTATAATGATATAAAGGTGGAATTGGCAAGTGTGAATTGGGAAATGAGTTAAAAGGTAAGGCAGTAGAAATGCAGTTGCAGACTTTTGTGAAGATACTTCATAATATTCAATCCACTCAGTGAGAAAGAAAGACTCTTTGAGAAGGATGCACCATCAATGACTCCATAAGGAATGGGAAAAAACACAACTCAATTCTGTCAGGGTTAATGGCAGATCAGGACTTTGGACAGATTTTTTTTTAAATAGTGAAGAAGTGAGAAATTAGTATCACAGAAAACTAGCTAGAAATATAAAAAAGATAATAATAGTTTCTCATAAGTATTTAAAAGGAAAAGTGTAATTAAAATGTTTGTTGGTCCTGTACAGAGTGAGTTAAGGTATTAATAATGGAAAACAAGGAAATGGAAGATATTCTGAGGTATTCTGAGTCTGTTTTCACTGCAGAAGAATCCAAAAAGTTTCTGAAGATATCTGAAAACCAAGAGGTGAAAGACTTACCTTACAATGAAAGGTTGAACAGGGTGAGTCTTTATCCATTAGTGGTCAGAAGGATGAGTTGTGAATTTTGGATGATCTTAAGGGTTTAAACATCTGCAAAGATGTTTTCTTTTGTGGAAGAGACTAGAAGTATAGGATACAGTTTTAAAAAGTTTCCCTTTTATAGTGGAAATGACCCACTCTCAGAGGGTCATTAATCTGTAGGAAACAGTGGAGATTGGGGTGTTGAACTCACTCAAGACAGGATTAGACAGACTTCTCATAGACAAATTAGTTGAGAGCTATGGGAGAGAGATAAGAAAGTGGAGTTGAGACCACAACCAGGTCAGCCATGATCTTACTGAATGGTAGAATAGCCTTAATGGGCTGAATGGCCTACTCAAACTCCTAAATATGATGTTCCGCATTATTTTACATTGGTATTATTCAAAGTTTTGAAGGGGCTTGGTAGGGAGACATTAACCAAAGCTGCCAACTAATCAGGGAGCTGATAGCCATTTGGTGAGAAAACCAATCAAAAGATATGGGCAGTGAACTCTGTATTTTGCTTTTGAACACTGAGCTGACTAGGTGAGCTATAAGATATTTTGTAGTCCTCTGCATTTCTTTGTACTGAAGAAGTTATTTTCAGAAATAATACTCCAGTTGAAATAGTTCAATCATTGCAGTTAACTGCATTGTTCTCACATGGCTTTATATCTTGCTTTACATGTGTAAAGTGTGTCAGTTATGGATCAGAAAGGATTAGGAAAGATTGTTGAAACATCAGTTCACAGATCTCACTGGATAACTGGGATAAAAAATAATATAATTAGACTGGCATTGATATTTGAAGTGCTGTGTATGTTTCAAAGTCTCTACTCCCTACCCTAAAACAGCAACATTACATTTTTATGATGTTACGATTCACAATCTTTCTGTTTGATAGTTCTTTAAAATGGCAACACAGATTGTTATGACAGTGTTTGCTCTTCTGGGAGCAGTGCTTCAATCCTATCACACGAATGATATAAGCATTGTCTCTTTCATGACTGTTAAAGGGCCTAAGTGAAGTGAATTTGGCAGTCTCAAAGGCATTTCTCAGCAGCAATTGATGAGTCCCACCAGACTAAAAAAAAGGCAACACTGAGGACTAAATAACACTCACTGTGCAGTCCCAGTCAAAAGAGTCTTGAGGATTGATATTATATGACATCAATACATCACACTGGTACAGGAGAGGGTGATAGTCTGAGGTCGGGCACAGGTCCAATTATTGAAGCTGTGTGGCAGAAATTCTAGGCTGCATCTACCTTTGCTGGCACCTAACCACAAGATGCTTGATGTTGCCTCCATGTCTTAAGAGAAAAAAGATGTTCCCCTGTGCTACTATCCATCAGTTTAACAGGCAAACACATTGCAATAAAAATTGTAATGCAGTTGAGAGAAAAAGAGTGAACACTTTCAAATGTGTTACCAAAATATTAGTTAGTCATTTTACTTCTTTAGAAATAAAACCTACGTGATAAATGTTCTGGATGGGATTTATTCAGAGTAGGGTAGAATGTGATGCATGGCTGTTCTTTCAACTACTGTACTTATCGTATGAAATTTATAGACCTACATAAAAGAACAACCTATCAGAAGCTACTTTTATTCAGGCTACTTGTAATTTAGAACAAAATACCACTAGAATGTGCTTCACAGTAACGCACAGTGGTAACGATGTCAATTTTACATTTACTTTGCTCAAACCTATCTAAATCATCCAAAAATATTTCATAAGTCCAAAAACGTATGTGTCCTAGAACTGGCTTATGTAAGCACTATCAAAATGAAACCAACCGTATTTCAATGACATACGGTATAGTGGCCAACGTAGCATTGCACTTCGCTGTTCAGTAAGACACTTATCTAGCATTGAACATAATCAAAATTGACATGGCAACTGGATCTTACCAACTGTCTACAGAAAGTTGGAAGTGCAGATGGACTCCAAAAATGGTGAGTAACTACCTGTCACTTTCTTACTGTGGCATTCTGCCAATGGTGGAGGGCTGTGCATGGTGCTCCTGTTGACAAGCTAAATATATAACATAAATGGCCAAGCTAAATGGTCTATCTATTGCTTGGGGAGACTGTCCTGGTCATCATCTACATGCATAGGGGCTGGGGTGGTGTTTCCTCCTAATCAGGTATTCTCCCAGATCAACGTCACCCCTTTTAGGCCTCACTGAATCGATGGGATCTGCTTTGATTAGCTCCAGTGACGCTAATCACACTCACCTAGCTTGGAAGGTAGCATCTATTGTTGCATCCTCTCAGTTGTGTGCAGATACAAATGTGGCCTACGGTTGCCAAAACTTCAGGGTTGACCAGGACACTGCTGTGTGCAACCCTGAAGAAAAATCATAGGAACAATTTAAAAATAATTGTCTTTGGTTTCTTTTCATATTACTCCTTACCAGATATAAAATTATTACAAAAAGGAGAAAAAAGACTGTTTGGCAGATAGTCACGTCTTATCCAATTGTGTAACTAATCTTTTTGCTTTTTAGTTGGCGTAGGGGAGCAGTATGTCATACTGATGGATGCATTGGTTGATGAATGGCGGGAGGGAGGAAAGCATGTGATCAAACCTCTAGGAATACATTTATCCAGAGTTGGCAGCCCAACTGTGATGTCTGGACCTTGTGGGGCTGCAGATACTGGAGAAGGATGGTCCTTTGTGTAGTACAATGAGAATGCAAATGTTAATAATCTGATGACATATCCAATGATGCAACATTGACATAAGCTGTGACATTTTTTCTGAGAAGACAAGCTGTACTGGAGAGCTGTGATAGAAAGTTCAGTATTCTGTATAATAGTGTTTAAAAAAAGAGGTTATTCAAACGCAATAGTGACTCATAGGTAAGGCAATTACAGAAATGTAGCACACTAAGAGTCAGGACAGTATCGTCTAAGGGAGCAGCCTTTTCAGTACAGGATTTAATCCCAACCCTCAAAACCTCATTGTAGGCAGAATCCCTGATGGAGCAACTTAGGGCTGTATCCGGAAAGTGGATCAATCTTTGGTTCACCTCAAATCAATTTGATCAGTCAGTAGCTGTCAGAGATGGTGTCCTGTCTTTTAAGGGAAAAGGAACCTCAACCTATTCAGCCGTTGGATGAGCCCAGAGCATCACTACAAGCTTCCTCACGGGAATTTCCTTGGCCCGAGCATCTTCAGCCCGTTCATCAATGACCTTCGTTTCATCATAAATTCAGAAGTGGGATGTTGCTTTTGATCATTCAATGTTTGATATCATTTGCATCGACTCAAATAACGAAACAGTCCATGTCCAAATATAGCAAGACTTGGATAACATATGGACTTGGGCTGGTAAATCACATTGAACCATAAAGGTGCCTTCCATCAGTCACAGAATCTAACCATCACTGAATCTCCCATTATCCTGGGGTATATTGTTGACCAGAAACTGAGCTAGACTAACCATATGAGTAGAAAATGTGTTCCTGGAAAAGCGCAGCAGGTCAGGCAGCATCCAAGGAGCAGGAGAATCGACGTTTCGGGCATGAGCCCTTCTTCAGGAATGAGGAAAGTGTGTCCAGCAGGCTAAGATAAAAGGTAGGGAGGAGGGACTTGGGGGAGGGGCGTTGGAAATGCAATAGGTGGAAGGAGGTCAAGCTGAGGGTGATAGGCCGGAGTGGGGGTGGGGACGGAGAGGTCAGGAAGAAGATTGCAAGTTAGGAAGGTGGTGCTGAGTTCGAGGGATTTGACTGAGACAAGGTGGGGGAGGGGAAATGAGGAAGCTGGAGAAATCTGAGTTCATCCCTTGTGGTTGGAGGGTTCCTAGGTGGAAGATGAGGCGCTCTTCCTCCATCCATCGTGTTGCTATGGTCTGGCGATGGAGTAGTCCAAGGACCTGCATGTCCTTGGTGGAGTGGGAGGGGGAGTTGAAGTGTTGAGCTACGGGGTGGTTGGGTTGGTTGGTCCGGGTGTCCCAGAGGCGTTCTCTGAAACGTTCTGCAAGTAGGCGGTCTGTCTCCCCAATATAGAGGAGGCCACATCAGGTGTAGCGGATGCAGTAAATGACATGTGTGGAGGTGCAGGTGAATTTGTGGCGGATATAGAAGGATCCCTTGGGGCCTTGGAGGGAAGTAAAGGGGGAGGTGTGGGCGCAAGTTTTGCATTTCTTGCAGTTGCAGGGGAAGGTGCCGGGAGTGGAGGTTGGGTTGGTGGGGGGTGTGGATCTGACGAGGGAGTCATGGAGGGAGTGGTCTTTTCGGAACGCTGATAGGGGAGGGGAGGGAAATATATCCCTGGTGGTGGGGTCCGTTTTGAGGTGGCGGAAATGGCGACGGATGAAACGATGTATATGAAGGTTGGTGGGGTGGTAGGTGAGGACCAGTGGGGGGGGGGGGTTCTGTCCTGGTGGCGATTGGAGGGGCGGGGCTCAAGGGTGGAGGAGCGGGAAGTGGAGGAGATGCGGTGGAGGGCATCGTCGATCACGTCTGGGGGGGAGTTGTGGTCTTTGAAGAAGGAGGCCATCTGGGTTGTTCGGTATTGGAACTGGTCCTCCTGGGAGCAGATGCGGCGGAGACGAAGGAATTGAGAATATGGGATGGTGTTTTTACAGGGGGCAGGGTGGGAGGAGGTGTAGTCTAGGTAGCTGTGGGAGTCAGTCGGCTTAACTTAGCTCTTGCTTCCCAAAAGCCTGTTCAATATCCAGAATGTATAAGTCAGGATGTGGTGGAATACTCTCCACTTGTCTGGATGGGTGCAGTTCCAACAGTGCTCAAGAAAGTCAACAGCACTCAGGATAGAATAACTCGCTTATGGTCACCCCATTCACCACCTTCAACATTCTCTCCTTCACCAGCAATACACTGAGGCGTAACATGTGCCATCTAGAAGATGCATTGAGTTATGCACCAAACCTAATTTGCCATAATCTTTCAGTCTGTATATTCTATCAGCTAGAAGGGCAAGAAAGAAAATGCTTGGAATTACTGTCACCTGTAAATACTTTTTCAAATGACACACTATCCTGATTTGGAATTATATCACCATTTCTTCATTCTTGCTGGTTCAGAAATTGGATCTCACTTCCTGACAGCACTGTGGGTCCACTTATACTGTGAGGAGCATGGTGGTTCAAGAAGGTAGAACCTCTTGTGACTCCAACATTGCCCGTGAATGGATAATGCTGCTCATGTTAGAAACCCAGAGATGCTTGTAGTTGGTGACCTCGAAGAGTTCAGGTCTGAGACGAAATAGTATCAGAATGCAACACTTCAATGTCAACCTAGGAATTCAGCCCCTCCACCCTCTCATCCCCATAATTGGTATGTGTGAGGGTAGCAGTAGTGCATAAGAGGGCAAATTGTGCCACTCCTTGTTGTACCGGAATTGGCTTCCATTGTGCTGCATGAGATGAGGTGCACATGATGCATGTTTCTGGAAACTGTTAGTGGTCCACCATTTCCTTGAAGGATTAAGATCCCAAAGGTGGGGCTCAGAGATTTCACACCAGCTATTTGTACACCCATCTAAATTACAAAGCCTGATGACACTGCTCTAGAAATGCAAGAGCACTTTTCCAAGCAATGTGCTTAGCTTGTGCATGAATGATAAGATCCAACAAACCCTGGGTTTGACTAAGACCTCACTCGCATTTCAACAGTGTTGCAGGTGAAAGAAACAGTCAACAAAAAACATTGTATTATTCTGTGATGCCATCAACTGAAATGAGTGACTGAGTGATAGAATAGTTTTCACCATACAGCATAGTGTGTATTGTATCATCAAAGATGCAACAGTGCCCCTTAATAATAATCATAATGTGGTAGAACTGCAGCAATAACCATTTATAAAGTGATGGGCTCTGCTTCTCTTAAGCTTATTCAGTTTTCCATTTTGTTTTAACTAAAAAAATGTCACTGTGATCCTCAAAAAATAATATTAAAGTTAACTTAACGTGAGCCATTGTAAAAATAGTATTCATTTCATTAAGTATATAAACTGCTCATTTTTAATTAGGTCTGATAGCATTTGTTTTTCCATTTTTTTTTAAACAAGCAGTTTAATAATCTCCACAAGAGCAAGCTCCTTTGAAGTGTAACTATTCACAAAGCAAAGTGCTGTAAACACTACTCCATCCAATTCCACACTGTAAAGTTCCAAATGAACGGCAGTTGGAGGAAAGATACCATTTATCTGACAAATGAAAGTGGTAATGAGCATGGGCTATGCAGATAGAGCTAACAGCTCTGCCAGCTCATACTAGCTATGAGCAAATGCACTGGCAACTCTATGAAGGGCAACTGATGAAGGGAGGGTGTTATAAGATGGCAAACAAGGGGATCGTAAAATTATAATTACATTTTTTAGACTAGACAACTCATTTGTGTGCATGAGAGAGAGTTCTTTTAGAGATAACAGAAAGACCGTTGCATAGATTTTTCCTCAATCTTGACATGCAGTATATTTCATTACGTGTTTATCTCATCTCTTGCTAGTTAATTTGAGCCAATACTGTCTACCTTGAAGATGATTGTAGAAGTATGGCATTACCAACCAACACTCTTTCAGAATAGGATTATTAACTTTGTACAGGCTCGTGATACATGTTTTTCATTATGTGTATTCTTGCAGATTAAGATTTTAAGAGGTAATCATGCAGACTCAGCAATGGGCTGTACTGGACTAGTCTGCAACTGGGACAATCAGGACAACAGTGTTCTCTATCTCTTGTCTTGGTGTATAGATTCTCATGGGCATACCTTACTGTGGAATAACTAATTCCATCTAAGTTTACCTCCGCACCCTTCAAAGAGTTGATTTTTAAAAAAATCCTGTTCCAATCATAATAAATCATCTCAAAACAGAGGAATGAACTATCTGACAAGAATTTGAAGATGGATCAGAGAAGGGTAATTATGACGTAACTTACTTTAAATTCTCTGTGGTTGTGCTCTATTTTAATGTATACTTTTCTCATGAGACATTATGTTATTGGTTTGCCCGTCAATCTGAGTGTGCCTCCTGAACTAGAAGCTGTGAGTAGTGCAAACGTTAATCAGAAATATGGCCAATAAAATTGTGTTCAAACACCCCACAGTGCCCATCAAATAGCAAATGTGATCAAGTCAGACCTCACAGATTTTGTAGCAATTTCCCCAGAAGTTAATGATACAGTGGGTCATCAAATTCATCAATCTTCACAAGGCTTTGCAACTTTTCACTGTTGGTGCTCTGGCCTCCCTGTCAAAAACTGGTCTATCATGAACTGCCTTAATGGCTGCTGCCATTCTAGTCAATAGCCCTCTGTTCCAGGATCAGCTCTCCACCGGGCTCTGAAACTGCGCTCCAGTATTCATTTGCAAGCAAAGTCCAGCTCTTTACCAACATCTCGAGGCACTGAGTTAGGCCTGCCCCTAGTTTTTTCTGTGCTCCAACCTTGCTCAGTTACATCAAGAGAATACTGCAGTGGGCTTTACAACCTCCACTGTCTCAGCTACACTGAAGTATTAATGCCCACAGGCTTGTATTGAGCCCTTCATCGCTTCCTCCACAACACAGAGCCAGTAATCTTCCTGCTTTCTCAGTTCCCCTGGACTTTTTCTGATTCCTGACTCCAACACTCAGTTGTTTACTAATTCATGAAACTTCTTCCTGTGATCTGACAGCACATAGTTTTCCTACTGCTTTTTCTGTCTTCACAATTCAAGCAAGGATATGCTTGCATTGGAGTCACTAAGTTAATTTTTGGGATGAAAAGATTGTTCTTATGAGAAATATTAAGCAGGTTGGACCTGTTCTCTTTGGAATTTGGAAGAGTGAGGTGTGATCTTATTGAAACAAATAAGGATCTGAAGAGATTTGACAAGATGGTTGGTGAAAGGATGTTTCACTTTGTGGAAGATTCTCAAATTAGAGAGGAAATTTCAAAATAAAATGTCTCCCATTTAAAATGAACATGTGGATGACTTGCCTCTCTCAGAGGGTTGATTTCTCTAATTTCAGAGCAGTAGAGGCTGGATAATTGATTATATTCAAGACTAACTTATAGCGATTGTTCATCTACAAAGGAGCCAAAGTTCATGGGAGCAGTGGTCAGAAAATGGGGTTAAGGCAACAATCAGATTAGCAACGATCTTATTCAACAGTGGAGTAGGTTTGAATGGCTAAATGATCTATTCCTGCTGCTACTGCTGACATTCTTATGTTCTCCAATATTTCTGCTGAGTTGAAATGTTAAAAATCACATAACATCAGGTTATAGTTCAACAGGTTTATTTGAAAGTACTGGTTTTCAGAATGCTGCTCTTTCATCAGGTAACTAGTGGGGCAAGGTGATAAGAGACAGAATTAGATTAAATTCCCTACAGTATGGAAACAGGCCCCTCAGCCCAATAAGTCCACGCCACCACCTCCCCCCCCCCCCACCCCCCCACCCCCAACAGAACAACTCACCCAGACCCGTTTCCACACACTTAATACATCCAACACAGAGAGTAACTTAACATGGCCAATTCACCCAACCTGCACAACTTTTGAAAAGTGGGAGGAAACCCACGTAGACAAGAAGAAAATGTGCAAATTCCAAACAGATAGTCGCCTGAAGCTGGAGTCGAAGCCAGATCCCTGGCACTGTGAGGCAGCAATTCTAACCACTGAGCCACTGTGCTGCTCTGTCTGGTGGGCTATAACCTGGTGTTGGGTGATTTTCAGCTTTGTCTGCCCCAGTCCAACACCAGCACCTCCACATTGGGGTTGAAATATGGCACGGCTAATGTAAAAAGGGTGGATGCAAATTTGCCAACATACACCTCCCTCCTCACCACCCTCCACTTCCGCCACCTTCTCGCATTCCCCATGCCATTATCTTCTGACTCAGAAAATAAACTACTCATATAGAGTCATAGAGATGTACAGCTTGGAAACAGACCCGACCAACCCGTCCATGCCAATCAGGCTGGGGTTGTTTTCCCTGGAGTGTCAGAGGTTGAGGGGTGACTTTATAGAGATTTACAAAATTATGAGGAGCATGGATAGGATAAATAAACAAAGTCTTTTCTCTGGGGTTGGGGAGTCCAGAACTAGAGAGCATAGGTTTAGGGTGAGAGGGGAAAGATATAAAAGAGACCTAAGGGGCAACTTTTTCACACAGAGGGCGGTATGTGTGTGGAATGAGCTGCCAGAGGAAGTGGTGGAAGCTGGTACAATTGCAACATTTAAAAGGCATCTGGATGGGTATATGAATAGGAAGGGGTTTGGAGGGATATGGGTCAGGTACTGGCAGGTAGGACTAGATTGGGTTGGGATATCTGGTCGATGTTGGACATAAATCAGCTGCAGAGTTGCTTATAAGATATCAGTTTGCCTCAGTAATGAACAGATGCATGTTGTGAATTCTTTGTGGGTATCCTGAAAAGAAAAATGTGGGAGTGCTCCACATAGGAGGGTTTTAAACTATTCTGTATTGTACAAAAGAAAATTTCAAAACTGGCCCATTAGTTTGCCCTAGGCACAAGAACGTAGTCAATATCAGCTGGAGTAGGTTATTTGGCCTTGCGAGCTTGTTTGCTACTCAGCTAGAGCCTGGCTGATATTTTACCTCCGCTCCATCTTAAACATCAATGTTGCTTTTCAGATTCAGGTCTTCTGTTCTGCTGAACGTGCCCCTCATAAATCTACAATGTATTTAACAGAACCTTTGCTGAAGGAATTATGTAGTTGCAAAAGAAGCCTGCACTCAGCATGGAAAGGATTTGTATTTGCCTGTGATGCCAAGCCACCTGGTGTGAAGTGCCACCATCTCTTTATCTCTCAGCAGGAATCCTAACACCCGTTCCTCGCTCTCTCGCTAAGTGTTGTAGCTGGAGCTCCTGTGACTGATAGAACTGCAGTCCCTTCCTACAGCAACATAAGAAAACAATCAGTCAAATAAGCAATTTGCTGCTGCAATTATAACAAGAGAAAAATGTTTGAAGACGGCACCTCTACATCTTCAGCCACCAAGAAATGGACATGCTGTTCTGGATGTAACATATTTCATATATTGTCCTGTAGATGGTGAACAGACTACAGGCTTGGCCATTACTCAAATCTGTGTACGGCAAGGCAAAGGGAATATGTCCACATTCCTAAATCAGGTTTTATAAGGTTGTTATTAATACCAAGTGACAAGAATTGTATTGAAAATGTGTTGCTGGAAAAGCGCAGCAGGTCAGGCAGCATCCAAGGAGCAGGAGAATCGACGTTTCGGGCATGAGCCTGAAGAAGGGCTCATGCCCGAAACGTCAATTGCTCATTCCTGAAGAAGGGCTCATGCCCGAAACGTCGATTCTCCTGTTCCTTAGATGCTGCCTGACCTGCTGTGCTTTTCCAGCAACACATTTTCAGCTCTGATCTCCAGCATCTGCAGTCTTCACTTTCTCCTACAAGAATTGTACTGTCATGTCTTCTAGTGCTGGCAATAGTTGTCTCACAGATGCTCATACTCAAGTCAAGCAGCTGTGATTGTTCACTAACTTGATTTGGGACTGCTTGACTGGTTTTATTAACAAAGCGAATTAGTGCTGCAAAATTAAGAGAAAAATGACTTACTCAGTACTATTAGCAATACCCAACCCCTCAATCAATGCACCTTATGGTTGTAATGACGTGGGAGGCTATAGGTTGTTGCTCATAGAAAATATTTCTGTGAGGATTGAGTCCAGTGTAAACCTAGCCAGGAATGGGAATTGTGATTTGCTTTCCACCAACTGTACTAGCTAAAAGCGAGCCCATGCTTTTAAAAAATTCATAAGGCAACAGCTCATCACAGAGATTTATAGAGAAATGACTACAGTTTGTTGCTATTACTTGCATTTTACTAAATGCATAATGAAAATAAGAGACTATTTGCATAGCTTATAGGAAATAGCTGCGTAGTAAAATAATTCGTTATTAAGCCCTTTAATTGCTAATAGTACTGAGTAAGTCATTTTTCTCCTAATTTTCAGCCGGTTAAACACCTGAAACAGTTTGCTACCAAACCTCAGTTCTGTTTACCACAATGGAAAGTTTGAATTACTGAGTGCTTGTCATATTTTGATCGTAATTTATTAAAACATAAAAATATTTTGTAGCACCAGACAAGATTGGTGATGCAATGACATCAAGGTGTCACTAATCATGTCACCATGCTGTCCTCTGTATCTAAATAGCATAAAGTTTATGGCTCTTATAATGACACTTTATTACGGCAATGACACCCTTTAAAGACTTTGAAGCCTGAAATCATAGATTTCAGAGTTATCATGAATATGTATCCCACAAAATATCATTCTATTCTGTGTTGTTTTATTGTGTACATTTGCTGATTATTATTTCCATAATTTTGAAAGCTTGATATCAGTAAGCAAAAAATTGCGATGGTTCAGTGTCTATCATGAATTTGATGCCAATATTTTTGCTATTGCTATTTGGTTCTTCTCATATACAAGAAAGATACTTTGAAAACACAGTATAGATATTTACTGAAACGTATGATATTTTTGAAGTGGGAGTTTACTGCATGCTGGCGTGGTTGAGGGTGGCCTGACAGCAAGCGTTGATGCCAGTAAATATTTACTTGTTTAACATTATTATATTTATGCTTTGTTGCCTTTCAGTGCTGTGATGTCGGCACACCCCAGGGGTGGCTGGTGTTATTTTAATTGGCTCAGATTAATTTCTCTGCACCTGCCACCTGACTGCTTAACGCCACCATTGTGGAGCTAAATACTAACATCCCAGGAACATCGTAGGCAAAGCAATTTTACAAATTTATCTGTTGATGCTGAATGACATATCTGTAATATTTACATAGCACTCTCATTGTACGAAAATGATCATGTTGCGAAAGCACATTTGAGATAAAATAACTGCGTGTGTCACAACTGTCTGTCTTCCATCACAATATGAGTCTGTCGGTGAGCCGAGAAGGCAGATGAGAGGGACAAACATGGAATGACTGAGGGAACATTTTGGCTGAGCCAGCAGACTAGGATTCTGGTGTAATTGCATTTTTAAGACCAGATGATTAAGAATTCACTGGAATACTCTTTTGAAACAAAAAAAAATCTCAAAACAGTGTCAAGGTCAAACAGCGATGGACAGGTTTGAATCAGAGTGAGGAAGACATGTGATATTTCAGCACTTTATTTGGAGCTGTTGCAAAATCCCTCGATTTTCTACTTTCCATGGCCAGTATAAATTGTTAGAGAACATTCTTTATTGGAAAAACAAAAGATTTTTGAATGCAGTGGCTGAAAAACTGATGTGCCAAAACAAAAGACTAAAGCTGCATTCCAGTGACTGAGGATCACAGTCAAAGATGGCTGGCCATTTGCATAGAACCTTCCACATTTCTTTTTTAATTTTATAATCAATGTTCCGAGATATTATTACACACCTCTGGAGTTGATGATACTTGAAACCAAACCTGCTGTTCCAGAGATAGGGACATCGCCACTGCACCACAAAGGCAACCAAACTTTCCACATTCCAAACCCATTGAAATAGAGACAATCTGTCTGCAATCCAGAACAAATGCTTTGCAGGAGTATGTAAACCACGAGGAAAGCTTCAATCACCCAAGCACTCAACTGGGTGGAGAAAATCCATCAGAGATTATTGCTTGAGGAATAGGACTGTGGCTATGAAAGTAATGTGTTTTGACATAATCGCATTGTGTAACTTCAATACACTAACCCTGACCAGATGTAAGTCTTATGTTTGACTCCATATTATTGAGTTTAATTTGAATAAATGTGAGGTATTGCATTTTGGTAAAATAAATAAGGGCAGAACTTACACAAATAAAAGTAGGGCCTTGGTATCATAGAATCACCACAGCATTGAAGCGGGCCATTCAGCCTATCAAGTCTATGCCAAACCTCCAAAGAGGACCTCACCCCTCTACCCTATAATCCTGCCTTTAACCCTGTGGTGTTGTAAAACAGAAAGACCAAGGGGTTCAGCTACATAATTCTGTGAAATTTGTATCACATGTCGATAAGTTGGTTGAGAAGGTATTTAGCACACTTGTCTTTATTGCTCAGGCCTTTGAGTAGAGGAGTTGGGACATTATACTAAGGTTTTACAGGATGTTGGTGAGGCCTCTTCTGTAGTATTATGCCCAGATCTGGTCACTCTGTTATAGGAAGGATGCCATTAAGCTGGTGGGGGTTTCAGAAGAGATTTACCTAGCTGTTGCCAGGAATGGCAAGTTTGAGTTATGGGGAGAGGCTGGATAAGCTGGAACTTGTTTCATTGGAGTTTGGGAGGTTATAGAAGTTTATAAAATCACAAGGCACGTAGCTGAAGTGAATGGCAGGTGTCTTTTTCCCTAGAGTGGGTGATTTCAAGATTGGGGGCATATTTTTAAACTGAGAAGAGAAAGATTTTTAAAAAAGACATGAGAGGCAATTGTTTTACACAGAGAATGATTCGTGTGTGGAATGAACTTCCAGAAGAAGTGGTGGATGTGGATACATTTACAACATTTAAAAGACATTTAGATAAATACATGAATAAGGAATGTTTGGCGAGATATGGGCCAAGTGTAGGCAGGTGGGACGAGTTTAGTTTGGGATTAGGGTCAGCATGGACTGGTTGGGCTGAAGGGTCTGTGTTAGTGCTGTATGACTCTATGACTCACTGGCAGGTCAGTGAGAGAAGATCATGTGACAGGCCTACTTGCCCTTTGTGTGCTTAAGGAGTTGTTTTCTCTGCAAAATGAAACAAGTTAACTACATTTCCATAGGAGCAAAACCCTGATAGGGTTCCCTCTCTTCCGTGCCTGATGGCATTCCTGTTTTAACCCCTGTTTACTTAGTTTGACTATCTGGATACTGCAGATAAAGATTTTAAAAATAACTCCACCCAGCAGCAACTGTCCAGATCAGATGACTTTCTGGCTATATCTTTAAGCTACCTCGCCGAAAGCAATGGGACCCAAATTCAGTCAGAAGCCAAGTAACCAACCTTCAAGAACCATTTTAATTTTACGCTGTTTTAAATTGCTTAATATATCCTCCCAACCTTTAATCTACTTGTGAGTATGAACTTCACAAGAATATGTTTGTGAAAAAGTTAGTGTTTACTTATTATTTTAGTTAGGTTTGGTTAATTATAATTTCAAAGTAATCTTCTTTTGGGTAAAAAAGACCTCTTTGTGACTTTTGCGATCATTGGATGTTAACAGGTAAATACTCATTGAATTCAAAAGTGTATCCTTTTCAAAAAAACCTACTGGTGGTCATGGGAAGAGAGGAAAAACAGGCAAGTCTTTCAACCCCTCATCACCTGATCGAACAATGCCATGTGGCTGTTCAATCTGATTGAAAATGGGAATAGACTATGGAAAATGAACAAAAATTGCACAAGATGGTAGAAATAAAGGGAACTCAGTGTTAAAGAGAATGAAGCAATTTGAAAGAATGTTTAGATAAGCTGAGAAATAACAATAGAGAATTCAAGGACTATAATCCAGTCATGCAATGAATGGAAACAAGCATTAAGAGGGGGAAATAATTTTAATGGTGCTTAATAAAAGGATTGATTTCCTGTTGTATTTAAATTTTGATATCAAGGTACTGCATCAATATGATAGGGTCCTGGTTGTAGCAGATGAGTGAATCAGATCATTTATGGGCAAACAGTAGGAACAAAAAGATCATGAAATTGTTTCACCTAATGTTCCTTAAAGAAAGTCAGCTTTACTCTTGATTCTAGTATCTGCTGCATTGCTGTCGCTTGATACTCTTTGAAATGGCCTGACCAGCTACAAAGCAATTGGCAGAGAGCTTGAAGGTATCTTCTCACCTCCAACTTGCAGCTGCACGAGGGGACAAGCTCAAGTAACTTTCTATGAGGAACTTGGTGTTTTGCTTCTTGGTGAAAAACTCACGCCTTAAAATCGATGCAAGGAGTTAATCTCTATTCAGTGCAGCAGAAAATACAGCAAAGCGTAATTCCCCTAGATTCCATCCATTTGTTGCCCTTACAGAAACCTCCAAGTGCTCGTGCAGCCACAGTGGAGGTGTCCCTACCTCTGGGCTGGGGAATCTGCATTCAAGTGTCACCCCCTCCAAAGGTGCATAATAACATCTGTGAACAAGTTGAGAAGAGGAAATTTCCAGTACAAGGTAACAGTGAATCTTTCATCTGTTCCTTCACGTCACGATTAGATGTTTGCTCCAGGCAATCAGCAGAATTCTGGCCATTACGTTGTTAGTTAGCATCAACAGAACTCATTCCAGCTGAGTGTTGGTATGAATTTCCCTATGGGTCCAGACTCAGCAGGAAAAGATAAAAATTACACAACACAGGTTATAGTCCAACAGGTTTATTTGGAATCACTAGCTTTTGGAGTGCTGCTCCTTCATCAGGTGATTGTGGAGAATAAGACCTGGATTTTAGAATGCATTCTAAAAGATGAGAGACTTAACAAACAATCCGGGTCTTTTTCAATATATAATTTCAGTTACATCACACTGTAAACTTTTGCCAAAAATTCTGTGTCTTACAATCTTATTCTCCACAATCACTTGATGGAGGAGCTGCACTCCAAAAGTTAGTGCTTCCAAATAAACCTGTTGATTTATAACCTGTGATGTGTGATTTTTAACTTTGCACACTCCAGTCCAACACCGGTGTCTTCAAATCAGGAAAAGATTGTCATTCCCAAAGACAATAAAAGGACTTTGAACCAAGATTCTCCTTTAGTTTCCCTGTGAGCTGATGGTCTTTGAAACATATCTATTCACTTGGCTTTCATTGCATAGTCAGAGTAGCATGTGGTACCACACCAATTCTACTATGACAAGAATTCCTCAGGATAGAGACCTTGACCTATATTCCTTTAGCTGCTTTAACAGTGACCTTCAGTACATCAAAAGACCAGAAGTGGTTGCACAAGGTTGAGCACCCTTGATGACCACTCAGACACTAAAACAATATGTGTCCTTATGCAACAAGATCTGTATAACAAGCAAGCTAGGGGTGATAAGTGGCAAGTAACATTCACTTCATTCAAGTGCGAGTCAATGACCAACTTCAACAAGAAAGAATCTAAACATCTTTCTTTGACATTCATTAGTGTTAATATTACTGAGTCCCTCAATATCAATATTCCAGGAGTTATAGTTGACCAGAAACTGAGCTGAGCCTGCCATATAAATATTGTGGCTTCTAGATCAGATCAAAGGCTGGGAATTCTGCAGCAGGTAAGTTGTCTCCTACCTCTCCAGTGGCTGTTCAACATCTACAAATCACAAGTCAGGAATTTGGTCCAATATTCTCTACTTGCCTGAAAGAGAGCAGCTGCATCAATATTCAAAAAGAGTAACAGTATACAGGAAAGACAGCCTACTTGGTTGTATCCCATCCACCATCTTAAAAATTCAATCTCTTCACCGCTGTTGCCATGGTAATAGTATTTATTATTTATAAAATGCACTTGTTTGACAGCTCTTTCCAAGTGCATGACTCCTACTAGGATGGCATGACTTGCACTACCTTCTGACTGTATTACTGTTTGTTCACTGTTGCTGCATCAAAATTCTGGAATTCCATTCCTAACAGCTCTGTTGGTGTAGTTAACCCCAAGCTCCACAGTGGTTCAAGAAGGCACTCACCACCACTTTCTCAGGGGCAACTAGGGACAGGCAATAAATGCTGGCCCAGCCAGTGATGTGTACATCTTGTGAAGAAATGAGAAACAATCACTTCTGTTTCCCCATTGTCCGTACATAGATGGCTGAAACCTGAGGCCGGAGATGGGTGAGAACTGCATCGACAACATGCCAAGGATCCTGCTGCACCAAGTGTGTCTTCAGATAGGAACCCAGAGGCTCTTTCAAGTTCTCCTTTTTCTGGTTTCATTTAAAAGATGCCAAATGGTCATTTGCTTCATGGAATCATTGATTTTGCTATCATTTCCGTGCATTTATACCAATCTTTCATTATTCTGTGTTGCTGTTACCATTTGCTATGATTTGGTTTAAATGTTATAGACAGATATTGCTTTGGAGGTTCTGAACATACTGCCTGATTTAGATGAGAAAGAGGGGTCGCCATTAGGGACCAGAGATTGCAAGCGCACCAACTTCAAAGCATTTGATCTGGAACCCTCATCACGTCATAGTTTACTTTTGTAAAGATTTGTTTGCCTTGGACACATCAGAGGAAACCTGACTCACAGACTGCTGCAGAAGTTTGCCTGTCACAAAGTTGCACATTCTAATATAAAATTGCCTCCAGTCAGCGCCCAAAAAAAGAGATACCTGGAGAAGAAGATTTCATGTTTCTATGTCCTTTTGATCCATCACAGGGGACATGTGCTACACCCATAGTGTCTGTGGGGCATCTGTCAAACAAGTGACAGGACAATGTTTGCAACTGGCGGCACATTCAGTCGTTTTCCTGTGGAACTGAGATAATAGATGGACAAGTCCATCAGCTTTCACTGGTAGCAAAGTTCCCTCAAGTACAGAAATTATAATTAACATACGTCTGCATCAGCACCTTGCATATTAATCTCATGATCAAATGAACTGAAATATATTCCATCAAGTTATTGCTTAATTGGTGTTTGGCATTAAAAGCATTGTTATAAATGCCAGAGACCATTATTGATGATGCCATAATGTCTTTATAGTATGGCCAGTCATGAGAATGATTAATTCAAACGATCCACAAAACTGATGGATGCCACTTAGATGAAATGAGAAGGCCTTTGATTTGATAGCCCTCTGATATCCCTGTAACAACAGAGGTTCATCTTAGCTAGGATAACAGGATATAAACTTCTACCCCTCCATCTTCCAGACTAGTAATCTATTCAGTATTGGCCCAATTAACAAATTGGAGAAGTACTGTTTTCATACCATTTTCAGAGAGCCTGGCCCAAATCTTAACTTAAATTTGAGTTATGGTCAATGTATCACCCAAATTCATGTATGCCTTTTCCTAATGACCATCATCTTGGTCTAGGTCATGCGTACTATCTGAAAATCAGCATTTCACTCTCAAAATTCTCTATCATCTTCATTGTCTTCATAATAGATTTTATGTGATTTGAAAGAAAAATAATTTCAATTTGCTGGAAGGAAAACAAGTGAAATGGAATTATTTAATCTTGCTCTTTGGAGCTGCTCAAACATTTAGACATAATGCTTATAATTGGAACACTTTTTTTACAAAGACAAACTTGCATTATCCAGTATATCCTCCAACAGCTACATTCAGCAATAATATTAATGGCAAGCAATGAAAGGAATCCAGTTGATGTTTGTGGTTTCTGTAAAATGTGTACTCATTCCTATTTTCCTATTGAACTCAAAACTGGTGGCACATAATTAATTCTTATTCAGAACGCAATTATAAATTGAAAAAATAATATGTGCTGCAAGAGTCCTCTTTCTAAAGCCTGGACTGAGGGAAACAATTGGCACAAAGTGTGTCAAGTTTTATTTTTAACAGTGCTGTGCCTGAACTGGGAATGTTTGATTCTGACACTGGGTATTCCATTCACATAGCTATGACATTCCTCACGTTGACAATCACAAAAATTCACACATAAAAAGATTTGAAAACCTTTGGAGTCTTGATACTTAATCTGAAAAATACTGAACTCTTCATTTCTGAAGATCTAAGATGAAAATACTAATATAAAATGTCATGTACAAATGTGAAAAAGAATAATTTTATTTTCCATTGCCTATAGAATCTCAATAAAATGCGCTATGCATTTTCACACTTGGAATATTAAGAATAATGCCAAATATTGAAGACAGTAAGTGGCAATTACTAATGTACTCTGGAATGCCTTGAAGAATCTTCCCTTATAAGCACTCACTTTATAACAGATCATCTTTTACAGATATGCTAGGAAACATAACTAATTTATAAAGATGTGAGTATACACTGAGTATGTATTTAGAGTCATAGAGAAGTACAGCATGGAAACAGACCCTTTGGTCCAACCCGTCCATGCTGACCAGATATCCCAACCCAATCTAGTCCCACCTGCCAGCATCCAGCCCATATCCCTCCAAACCCTTCCTATTCATATACCCATCCAAATGCCTCTTAAATGTTGCAATTGTACCAGCCTCCACCACATCCTCTGGCAACTCATTCCATACACGTACCACCCTCTGCGTGAAAAAGTTGCCCCTTAGGTCTCTTTTATATCTTTCCCCTCTCACCCTAAACCTATGCCCTCTAGTTCTGGACTCCCTAACCCCAGGGAAAGACTTTGGCTATTTAGCCTATCCATGTGTTCTATATTCTGTGTGCCGGTCTGCACTGTCATTTTCTGTGTAACACATACTATGGAATTGACTTATAGTTATTCAAAAAGAACATACTCCCATTTACGTTTCACTATCCTTCTCTACTTTTGGTTCACACAACCCCTTGACAAAGCAGGTAGCAAGATGATCTGCTCCCAAAACACTTTGTGTACACAACAGGGTATGGCACCAGTGATTTATTTTCTCTCCTGTGGCAATGAGACATAGAATTGGCTGTTCCCCTTTTGGTGATGTGATCGAGGGCAGGAAAACTGCTCTGTCTAGTCCTGTATCCCATTATTCAGTGATAACCTGTTGCATTGCCATTATGTTTCTGCTTTGGTTATTTTCTACCGTTTCTTGTCTGTTTGTATAGGAAGTAAGATACAAAGGTATGTTGGTCTCTGAATCACAGAACAAGCAATCCAATTTTAATATTGCATTTGTGAGCACTAATGTCGCACTATGTTGCAGTTCTGTGCATCTACTCTAGTATTTACTCTAATACTAAGGCCTGTATTCTAGGGTTGTACTTGGGCATTTCTGGGTAGGGGGCCATGTAAGGATGCATCTCCCACTTTAGATTAACAGGAAAATAGCGTGGTGATAACTGGAAGTATCAACAAGCAACTGTACACAGCAATTGTGGGTTTCTAGAATTCTGTCAAGGTGTGTTCACATAAAACTAAGTTCACAGCCTTGCCTTCCTAAGTTGCAGGAAGGGCTTTATGTTAGCAAGGCACTCTACGTTGCTGCCATGCTAACATAGTTTGATCTTGACATATCAAATGTGGCAGCAATAAATGCCAAACATGTCAGCTGAACAGAGTTCTGGTGTACTGCGTTATTAACACTTGTATAGGTGGCTACTGTAGTGGTGAACCATTTCTCTCATATCCTCATTTTTCCAGAAAGAAATCTCAGAATTTTCAGTGCACCTGGATCTTTGATTCCTGAAAAGGAGGTTCTGCTGTGTTTTTTAGATGTGGGAGCAAAATAAGGTACAGTTGCCAGAGATTTAACTGATCATAGGGCTTCCCTCTCATTAGAGAGTGACTAATGCTAATCTAACCTGAGGATTGCCATGCCCTTCAGGCGAGGGGAGAGGTTGAGAGGGAGAGTCCTTCATGGTAACCTGAGCCAATCACCCACCCTGTATCACAAACCAGCCACCCAGTCAACTGAGTGAACTGATCCCCAGGAAATTTAGAAGGTTGAAACTTCTCTCTAGATATATCATGTTTAACTCTACCTTCTTTTTTCCATACATGCACTCACTTGCTCAACTCACTCAGCTAAAACATTTAAGAATGCCTGATGTAAGTTGTGTTTCCCAAAATGCTGCCAATGTGACTAAACATCTTCTGCTTCTCGGAAGAATTGCAGAGAGTTGAGTGTCTGGAAACAACAAGGCAGCTTCTGTGTTACTCTCACTGTGTCAAAGTGTCACCACAGCTGCAAACACTGTTTCAGAGTCATGCAGTGAATTACAGCAGGGAGCACTTGATGAAGCACAGAAAGAAAACAAATTTGCATTTAAATAGTGTTTTTCACATTCTCACAATGTCACAGAGCACTTCACAGTCTACATGCTGCTTTTCAAGTGCAGCCAATGTTGTGAAGTAGGAAATGTGGCAGCCAATTTATGCACAGCAAGCTCCCACAAACAGCAACGATCATATAATCTGACTTGGTGATGTTGCACAAGACGCTGGGGATAACTCCACAGCTCTTTAATGTCTGCTTGAGAGGGCAAGATGGGGCTTTGGTTTGGTGTTTCATCTGAAAGATGAGCTCAAATAAGTACATGTGGAATTAGGGCAGTGCCATCTTCTGGGTGGAGAATTGATTCAAAGTTGTCATCTTTTTCTTTGGCAGAAAGATTGGGAACCAGAGGGCACAGATTAAAGGGAAATGGCCAAAAAGAACGTGAACAACTTGAGGAAAACTTATTTTACACAGCAAGTAGTTAGGATCTGAAATACACTGCCTGAGAGTGTGATCGAAGCAGATTTACGTAGAGCTTCCCTACAATCCTTGGAGAAATCAATTGATTTGAAACAAACAAATCCCCAGATAATCCAATAGAAATAATGAGCAAGATTTTACTTTTTAAAACTTAATTGCAAAAATAAAGCCAAAATCACCCCAGATTAAATGTGCATTGACTAACAATAAACATGATGATTTTAACTTTAAATTAGTATAATCCCAGACCACACCATCAAATTTATGTCACAACCTGTCAGTAAGTTTTATTTTTAAAATAGACAATGTGTGAGATCCAGGGGACTTACTAAGAGAATAAAGCCACAAAGATTTCATGTTTTTGAACAAACAACAATAAACTTTACAATCCAATCTTAGAACAGTGATAAAATTATTATGTACAATTTATATTCTAACAACTAACATCTGATAAATATGGGTAATAGACTGTGATCAAACATCCCACAGAGCACATTGAATAACAAATGCAATCAAGCCAGATCCTATGGATTTGGTAGCAATTCCCCCTCAGACGTTAATGGCACGGTGGGTCATTAATGCTCATTAAACTTCACAAAAGATTGCAATTCTTCACAGTTGCTGACGTGGCCCTGAAATACCATCACAAGTTCTGTTCCATCATGGCTAACTTAATCATTGCTCTTGTTCTGGTTGATCATCCTCCATTCCTGGGTCTATATTCTACTGAGCTGTGAAACTGTACTCCAGAATTCATTCATGAGCATAACAGCAGTTTTTCACAGACAGTTTTTCATTTGCCACTGCGCCTTTTACCCAAAATCTTATGCCGCTTATGAATGGTTCAAACGCCCACTGTCTCAACTGCACTGAAGGGTTAATGTTTTCAGGCATCTCAGCCTCTCAGGACCTCCTTCAACACAGAGTCAGCAACCTTCCCACACTGCCAGCTCCACAGGGTATCTTCTGATTCCTGACTCCCAACACATTGTTAGCTACCAATTCCTCAAACTTCTTTCTGAGTTCTTAGAGCACAGTGCCATTCAGTTGTTCTTGGCTCCACACACAATCTGTGTAGCTTAGCTGCCTTGGGCGGCATGGTGGCTCAGTGGTTAGCACTGCTGCCTCACAGCATCAGGGTCCCATGTTCGATTCCAACCTCTGGTGACTGTCTATGTGGAGTTTGCACATTCTCCCCGTGTCTGTGTGGATTTCCTCCGGGTGCTCCGGTTTCCTCCCACAGTCCAGAGATGTGCAGGTTAGGAGAATTGGCTATGCTAAATTGCCCATAATGTAAGGTGCATGAGTCAGAGGGAAAAAGGCGTTTGGGTGGGTTACTCTTCAGAGGGTCGGTGTGGACTGGTTGGGCCGAAGGGCCTGTTTCCACACTGTAGGGAATCTAATCTTCCCAGCAGTCCAACTACCAGCCGCGCTCCTAACATTTTGTCTCTGCCTATTTCTATCCGTTGTTATGAAGGAGGTTAAAAAGCCACACTCTGGGTCACAACATGAAATAAAAGATAGTTTTTCCAGTGTCACCAATTAAATATTTGATCTATAACAGACTTTGAAACAAAATATCTGAAGGGAATGGAGGACTTGAATTATAAAAATAGCTCAGAGGCTGGAACTTTTTTCACTGGAGCAAAAGAGGTTGAGGGGTGACCTCATCGAGAGTTATAAAATCAGAAGATAGATAAAGTGAATAACAAAGGTCTTTTCCCTAGGGTGGGGGAGTTCAAAGCTAGGGGGCATATTTCTAAGGTGAGAGGAGAAAATTTTATAAAGGACATGGGAGCAATCTTTTACACAGGGCATGGTTGGTGTGTGAAATGAACTGTCAGAGGAAGTGGTGGATGCAGGTATAGTTACAACATTTAAAGGACATTTGGATAAGTACACGAAAAAGAAAGATTTGGAGTGATATCAGCCAAATACAGGCAAGTGGGACTAGTTTAGTTTGGGAACATGAGATCAGCGTCTCTAGTTGGACCAAGGATCTGCTTCCATGCTACATAACTCTATAAATAGATTTCTTAGTAAACACAGTTCTCAGTTTATTATAAAAACAAAAAATATTCAGTCAGAAATGTAATGTTTGGGTAACATAACAGTAAGTAATATAAACGCATAAAAGCTTTTCCAACTAAATATACACAAAATGTGCAAACACACACATATTGTCTTCAGCAAGAGTGGAATAAAAATAGATTTCTCTGCGGAGATTGGATTTCCAAAGGAAAAAAATTGGCTAATTCTTGACAGCAACAGAGTAAAGTGTAGGATGTTCTGGAATTTGGTGCCTTGATGTTCTGGAATGAGTGGCCAATTCACCCTTGACACACAGTTATCTCTGAATTCTTCCAGACACAGCAAGTTCAAAAAGTACAATCTTAAGCTGTGTTTTCAAGCACTTGTCCAAAAGAAAAACATAGATTTCACCCTGCACCAAAGCAGAAGGCTTTCTTTTCAGGAAACAGAAGCGATCAGCTGGGCAACCTGTTCCCTCCATGCCAGTTAGTATTCAAGACAGCCTCAACCAGCATCTAAAGAAATGTGAGCAGTTATTAACAAGGTAAAAAAGAGGACTGTAGATGCTAGAAACCCAGGTAGGCTAGCCAGTAATATTAGAAATAATAGTAAAAGTTTCTTTCAGTACATAAGAAACAAACGACAGGCAAAAGTAGACATTGGGCCACTTCAAACTGATGCAGGGAGCCTAGTGATGGGAGATAAGGAAATAGCAGGAGAACTTAACAAGTACTTTGCGTCAGTTTTCACAGTGGAAGACAGGAGTAATATCCCAAAAATTAAAGGGTGTCACGGGGCTGAGTTGAGTATGGTTGCCATTACGAAAGAGATAGTGCTAGAAAAGTTAAAAAGTCTTAAAATTGATAAATCTCCTGGCCCCGATGGGATACACCCTAGAGTTCTGAGAGAGGTTGCTGAGGAAATAGCAGAGGCATTGGTTGAGATCTTTCAAGAGTCACTGGAGTCAGGAAAGGTCCCGGACGATTGGAAGATGGCTGTAGTAACCCCCTTGTTCAAGAAAGGATCAAGGCAAAAGATGGAAAATTATAGGCCAATCAGCTTAACCTCGGTTGTTGGTAAAATTCTAGAATCCATCATTAAGGATGAGGTTTCTAAATTCTTGGAAGAGCAGAGTCTGATTAGAACAAGTCAACATGGATTTAGTAAAGGGAGGTCATGCCTGACAAACCTGTTGGAATTTTTTGAAGAGGTAACAAGTAGGTTAGACCAGGGGAACCCAGTGGATGTGGTCTATCTGGACTTTCAAAAGGCCTTTGATAAGGTGCCACACGGGAGACTGCTGAGCAAGGTGAGGGCCCATGGTGTTCGAGGTGAGCTGCTGGGATGGATTGAGGATTGGCTATCTAACAGAAGGCAGAGAGTTGGGATAAAAGGTTCTTTTTCAGAATGGCAGCCGGTGACGAGTGGTGTCCCGCAGGGTTCGGTGCTGGGGCCACAGCTGTTCGCATTATATATTAATGATTTGGATGAGGGAACCGGGGGCATTCTAGCGAAGTTTGCCGATGATACAAAGTTAGGTAGACAGGTAGGTAGTACTGAGGAAGTGGGGAGGCTACAGAAGGATCTAGACAGGTTGGGAGAGTGGTCCAGGAAATGGCTGATGGAATTTAACGTGAGCAAGTGCGAGGTCTTGCACTTTGGCAAAAAGAATATAGGAATGGACTACTTTCTAAATGGTGAGAAACTTAATAAAGCCAAAGCACAAAGGGATCTGGGAGTGCTAGTCGAGGATTCTCTAAAGGTAAACATGCAGGTTGAGTCTGTGATTAAGAAAGCGAATGCAATGTTGTCTCTTATCTCAAGAGGGTTGGAATATAAAAGCAGAGATGTACTACTAAGACTTTATAAAGCTCTGGTTAGGCCCCATTTGGAGTACTGTGTCCAGTTTTGGTCCCCACACCTCAGGAAGGACATACTGGCACTGGAACGTGTCCAGCGGAGATTCACACGGATGATCCCTGGAATGACAGGTCTAGCATATGAGGAACGGCTGAGGATACTGGGATTGTATTCGTTGGAGTTTAGAAGATTAAGGGGAGATCTAATAGAGACGTACAAAATAATACATGGCTTTGAAAAGGTGGATGCTAGAAAATTGTTTCTGTTAGGCGAGGAGACTAGGACCCGTGGACACAGCCTTAGAATTAGAGGGGGTCATTTCAGAACGGAAATGCGGAGACATTTCTTCAGCCAGAGAGTGGTGGGCCTGTGGAATTCATTGCCACGGAGTGCAGTGGAAGCCGGGACGCTAAATGTCTTCAAGGCCGAGATTGATAGGTTCTTGTTGTCTAGAGGAATTAAGGGCTACGGGGAGAACGCTGGCAAGTGGAGCTGAAATGCGCATCAGCCATGATTGAATGGCGGAGTGGACTCGATGGGCCGAATGGCCTTACTTCCACTCCTATGTCTTATGGTCTTATGGTCTTATGGTCTTAAAGTGGTGCTGCAAATGCACAGCAGGTCAGGCAGCATCCAAGGAGCAGGAAAATCGATGTTTCGGGCAAAAGCCCTTCATCAGGAATAGAGGCAGGGAGCCTGCAGGATGGAGAGATCTTGTCAAGAGAGGAGGAGAACTTCTTCAAGGCAGACATCCTTGCAAGAGGATTCGCAGTAAGGTTAAAATCTCTAATCCAGCAGTTATTAAGTCATGTGATTTCTGGAAGCTTTGTTAAAAATTCTCTAATGTTCACAGTGAACTCTCAATGACCCTTTCTAAAAAAAAATCCACTCTAAATATATATACAAAATGTGAAAAAAATTTCTTTTTTTCCACAATTCTTCAAAACTTAGGTCATCCATTACAAAGCATTAAGCAATTAGAATCACACAAAGCATCTTTATGAGGCTGCCTTTATCTTTCTCTAACTTACTGACTGTAACTTTTGAGTGAGACATCAAAAACGCTGCACTCAGCACTGCCCTGTAGTTTGGGAGAATTGAATGTTGCTACCTAGCAACTTCTGAAACTAACCATTCCATAAATATTAGTAGTCACAGATTGCTGGCTTGCTTAGTACAAAAATGGATACAAATAGAGGATTTTGTCACAATATATTCAACACATCAAAGATACTGAAGTTTCTCAGCATTGCTCTGAGCGTGTGTGTAGCATCACATAGAGACTCAAAGTCTATTCATAGAATGGCAAAGCCAGCATTTATTGTCCATCCTTAAATGCCCCTGAACTGTGTAGTTTGTCAGACCATTTCAGCGGGTTGGTCAAGCACATTTGTTGCGGGTCTGCAGTTACATATATAACAGACCAGATCAGAGCAGCAGATTTACTTCACTACTGCACAGGGTTTTTTTTTTGACAATCATTGGTAGTTTCATGGCTTTAATTCTCAAAAATGTTGAGTGAATTGTTTTTATGAATTGAATTCCAATTGCAGCTGCCATTGGCAGATTTGAACCTGTGTACCTAGAGCATTGCTCTGGGCCACTGGTTTCAGGAGTTCCAGTGGGGTACGTGTAGGTGTAAACTCTATACAATTATTTCTTCTCAGTGAACGGCTGTAGATGGGAGAGGCAACAAACTTGAAGGTCACATTTTCAGGAAGGATTGCACAATCTCTTACTGTCAATGCAAAAAGATATTTCTGGAAATGTGCAAAAGTACAACCATCAGAATATAACTACTGAACCGCTCAGCATTTGTTACTAAAATCTAGATTAGTATGGTCCTGGAAAAGCACAGCAGGAGAATCGACGTTTTGGGCAAAGGCCCTTCATCAGGAATAGATCTTTATTCCTGATGAAGGGCCTTTGCCCAAAACGTCAATTTTCCTGCTCCTCGGATGCTGCCTGACCTGCTGTGCTTTTCCCGCACCACTCTAATCTAGACTCTGGTTTCCAGCATCTGCAGTCCTTGTTTTTACCTATTTGTTACTAAAATAACCAGCTGAGGTTACATTATGAGGCCTGGACATTATCAATGCATTTTAGTTCCATAATTTCCCTCAAAGCCTACCACACTTCATGCCCACTTCGGCCCAGCAGGCATTCACAGGAGTAAATGGCATATTAATCCATCAGGCAGAATATATTGCATTGTTATTCACCAACTATGCACATATTATTCTCTGAAAGATGGTCCACCTCTTTTAGATAAATGCAATTGATTTTGGAGAAGAGGAAGTGCTGAGAGTCACTTTATGTCAAGTTTACTCTTAGAAAGCAGGAAACAATGGAAGAAGTGAGTGGTAACCAGAAGTACTTTGAAGAAACTGGTTGAGTGCAGAAAGCACATTTATTGGTTGCTCAGCAGCAACCTGTTTGGTTTGGAGCGTGGGGATGAGGTGTTGATACAATGATATTATCTCGGCAGAAATCTGGCTTCAGTTTGGGAATGTATTCACTCCCGCCCCATCCTTTCATTTATCAAGGTGTCAAGCCAGTGGATTCTGTGTAGTAAAAATCTGTGCTCGTCAGCTCTTTTTCTCTGCCGCACTCCTGCCGATTTACATTGATGACTGGCTTCGCCTCTTGTCACTGAGGTAGAAAGCTGCCGCAGATTTTTATATCGAGCTTGTAACTCTAATAAAGGATTGTAATAGTGCAGGTAATAAAGCAGGCAGCCAGGCATTCGAAGGAATAAATAGACATGGCTGTGCTGTGAATGGCTTTGAGGAAGCAGGAAAACTAGAGAAATAGGCTGCCGTGAGGGGAAAGAACTGATTTAATTTGCAACTGCAAAGCACAGCAGACATTTAAAAGAAAATACATGAGAATTTGCACTTGTTCAAAAATATTTCCCTTACTTCATTTTAGATCAAGGGCTTTTTGAACTCTAGGAAAAATGGCTTTTAACCATTTCAGATCTGATTGAGTCACATCATTCCACAGGGTTATAGCCCTATGTTAAACGGTAACATGCTGACTGAATTATACCTTATCTGTAAAAAGGTGCTTATTGTAGGCATTTAGACAAAAGACGTTATAGTGCAGAAGTAAAATTCGAAAGGATTTGACCAATCAAACATAAGTCAAAAGGTAACTTCAATTCCTGAGAAGTGCAATGCTGAAAGTCACCCATTCTCCCCTAGATTTTCTTTAATGTCGTTCTCACCGGTAAAAACATTTGAACACCTTGTTTTTCAGTAACTTGTCCTTTAATGAAGATACTGTATGGATCTTTTGCACTTAACACAACTAACTGAACAATGCATGTTAAAGAACTTCCTCATTCCCGTTAACCACACTACACTAGTGATATACAATTAACATGCACATCACATACCTCTCTCACTCAGACAGCTTGTACACACAATCATACAGCATGCAAGCTGACCCTTTGGTCCAACTAGTCCATGCCAACCATGATACCAAACTAAACTAGTCCCACCTCCCTGCGTTTGGCCCATATCCCTCCAAACCTTTCTTTTTCATGTACTTAGCTAAACACCTTATAAATGTTGTAGCTGTACCTGCATCTGCCACATTCTCTGGCAGTTTATTCCAGCATGAATCACACTCTACGTAAAAAAATAAATTATCCCTCATGTCCTTTCTATATCTTTGTCCTCTGAACTTAAAAATATGCCCCCTAATTTTGAACTCCCCACCCTAAGGAAAAGACCTTTGTCATTCATCTTATTTATGCCCCTCATGATTTTATGAACTTCAATAAGGTCACCCTTCAACCTTCTACCCTTCAGTGAAAACTTCCTAACCTATCCAGCCTATTTTTATAATTCAAACCGCCATTTCCAACAACATCCTGGTAAATCTTTCCTCTACCCTCTCCAGTTTAGTCATGTCCTTCCTATAACAGAGTGACCAAAACTGCAAAACTCCAGAACAGGCCTCACCTGCATCCTGTATTATCTCAACATGACATCCCAACTCTTAAACTCAAAGGCCTGAGCAAAGAAGGCAAGGGTGCTAAATGCATTCATAAGCATCCTACTTATGATGCAGATTTCAAAGAATTTATGTATCTGAACCCTGAGGTCCCTTTGCTCTACAACACTACACAAGGCCCTATAAGTAATTATATAAGTCCACATTTATCCAAATTAAACACCATCTGCCACTTTTCAGCCCACTGTCCCAATTTGACTAAGCTCTCTGTAATCTTTGAAAACATTCTTCACTGACCACTTTCACCCCCTCAGTCAGACAGCTTGTGTACACACACTGCTCTCACTCAGACAAGTTTAAAAACAGGGAGGCTATGCTCTTGCTGTATATGGTGCTGGTGAGGCTACAGCTGGAGTACTGCATGCCAGTTTTGGTCTCCTTACTTAAGAAAGGATGTTTCAGTACTTGACGTGGTGACAGGAGGTTCATAAGGTTGATGCTGGAATTGAGAGAGTTAGCTTATGATGAGAGATTGAGTGAACTGGGATTATACTCATTAGAATTTTGAAGAATGAGGAGAATCTTATGGAAACTTAAAATTATGAAAGGAATAGATTAGCTAGAAGCAGGGAGGTTGCTTGCACTGGTGGGTGAAACTAGAACTAAGGGCATAGCCTCAAAATAAGGGGGAGCAGATTTAGGACTGAGTTGAGGAGGAACTTCTTCACCCAAAGAGTTGGGTCTATAGAATTCCCTGCCCAGTGAGGCAGTTGAGGCTACCTTATTGAATGTTTTTAAGACAAAAATAGATTTTTGAACAGTATTTGAATTAAGGGTGATAATGAGCAGGCGGGAAAGTGCAGCTGAGTCCTCAAAGATCACCCATGATCTTATTGAATGGCAGACAGGGACCTGGGGCCAGATGGCCTACTCCTGCTCTTATTGCTTATGTTCTTACGGTCCCCGTACAACAGGAGTGCAACAGCGAAGAGGCTAGTGACCTGAATGTGGTGGGAATAATCATGTTCAGGTCAGAAAATGAAGGGCCTACTGTCCCCAGGTGGGTCCATCTCAGGATACTCACTGGCACAGCCCTTCCAGCCCTTGGAGCTCACCTACAACAGCTCAATTACCTCAGGTGGAAGGGATCTTGGAAAATGTCCCCCACAATGCATGGAAAGGATTCTCAGACAACACCCTCCAAACCGACCTCTCTCACTCAGACAGCTCGCACGCGAGCACACACACAGTTCTAACTTACTGCAAGATCTTTGCAGGCGATTGGGAGATTTGGTGGATAATTGGTCAGTTTGGCATCAGAAAGATGCCTGCCACCTTTCCCCGACCTGAGAAGCGCTGGACGGGCTCAGGGTTCAACTTTCCTGACCCCACTACAATTCAAACCCCTCAGTTAGCAGTTCATGACTCGCCTTCTTTGTGATACATATACTGCTCACAGTTGCATAATACCTGCACACACATTACTCACATACATTTTTGTATTCTATCCTGGGAGGTAGGTATTGCTGACTGGCCAGCATTTACTGCCCACCCCTAATTGTTGTTAAGAAGGTGGTGGTGAGCTTCCTTCTTGAACTACTGCAGTCCACATGCTGTGGGTTGCCCTACAATGCCCTGAGGGAGGGAGTTCCAGGAATTTGACCTCGTGACAGTGAAGGATCAGCGATATATTTCCATGTCAGGATGGTGAGTGGCTTGGAGGAGAACTCACAGGTGGTGATTCTCTGATGTATCTGCTGTCCTTGTCCTTCTAGATGGAAATAGTTGTCGGTTTGGAAGGTGTTGTCTGAGAATCGCTGGTGAATTTCTGCTCATACATTACTCAAGGATACAGTATTCATACAGGGGAGTTCAGGACATTTCTTTATTGTGGAAGAAATGTTCAAATTAGCATCCTATATCGTACTTGCCAGTCTGAGACATTGTTAAACTTGCAGGCTCTCATTTTCCTTTCCATGCATTGTGGGGGACATTTTCCAAGATCCCTTCCACCCAAGGTAATTGAGCTGTTGTAGGTGAGCTTCAAGGGCTGGAAGGGCTGTGCCAGTGAGTGCCCTGAGATGGACCCACCTGGGGACAGTAGGCCCTTCATTTTCTGACCTGAACATGATTATTCCCACCACATTCAGGGCACTAACTTCTTCACTGTTGCCCTCCTTCATCCCACCTACCTCACCTTCTGTCCTCTCTGGGAACCCTCTTGCACTCGTTCTTGGCCCCAACCCCACTCCATACACGATCCCCTCACCCTTGCCCATTCAGGCTGTCACTCTTCTTACCTTGTGCCATAGAATCCAACAGGGAAACCACAGCTCTCCAATGTAACTGCACATAGCCACTTTTAAACAAATGTTTATCGAGTGCAGCCAGGTTCTTGTGTGCCACTAACTTCATCTTTAAGGTAGGACACAATTATGACAAGTTTTAACAAAGTGTGTATTCTTGCAAATGTATTGCAAGCAGGAAATTGCCCTGGGACAGAGAAAGCCTTGAGCCCCAGACAGCTGAGTTCCTCTCCAAATTTGCACACACCGTTTCAACAGGGAAACTTCAACTCCTGCCTAATTGAGTCACCTCCCTTGCCCTATGTCCCACTTTTCTAGGTTCCATAAAATCCCCTGCCTTATTTTAGATTCGATTACTTACATTGTGGAAACAGGCCCTTCGGCCCAACAAGTCCACACCAACCCGCCGAAGCACAACCCACCCAGACCCATTCCCCTACATTTACCCCTTCACTGAACACTACAGGCAATTTAGCATGGCCAATTCACCTAACCTGCACATTTTTGGATTGTGGGAGGAAACCAGAGCACCTGGAGGAAACCCACGCAGACACGGGGAGAATGTGCAAACTCAACACACAGTGTCGCCTGAGGCAGGAATTGAACCCGGTGCTGTGAGGCAGCAGTGACAACCACTGTGCCATCGTGCTGCCCATGTCTCCCTGGATTACATTATTTGCACATAGCTCAACCAGAAGAATTCAACCAGAGAGCACCGAGGGGAACCAGTAGATGTGTTGCATTTGGACTTCCAGAAGGCATTTGACAAGGTGTCTCACAAAGGGTTAAGTCATAAGAGCACATGGTGTCAGAGGCAGTATATTGGCATGGATTGAGAGTTCGCTAATAGGTGGGTAACAGCGAGTGGGGATAAGGAGTTCTTTCTCAGGTTGGTGACACGTAACCAGTGGGGTTCCGCAGGGATCAGTGGTGGGACTACACTGTTTATAACATCTACTAATGACTTGGGAGGAAGGAAGTGAATGTACTGTAGCTAAACTTACACACAGCATAAAAATGCAGTTTGCGGGAAGGAAACACAGTTTAGAGAGACAGACTGACAGGTTACATAAGTGTTCAAAAAGTTGGCAGATGATGTATAATGTGGGAGAATGTGAAGCTGTTCTTTTCCGAAGGGAGAACAAAATAACAGAATATTATTTAAATAGAGAAAAGCTGCAGAAAGCTGCAACACAGTGAGGGTACTTTTGAACAAAAGAGTGAAAGCTAGCACATAGAGGCAGCAGGTAATCAAGAAGGCTAATGGAATGCTTGATCTTACTTCAAAGGGGTTGGAGTATAAGAGTAGGTAAGTCTTACTGCAACTGTACAAGGTGCTAATGGGAGCACATCTGGAGTACTGTGAGCAGCATTGGTCCTTTTATTTAAGGAAAGATATCATTTAATTGGAGGCAGTTCAGAGAAGTTTCACTAGGATGATCCCTGGTGTGGATTGTCTTATGAGCAAAGGCTAAACAGGGTCATGACTCTCCTCATTGGAGTTGCGAAGAATGCATTGCAATATATCAGATTCTTAAGGGTCTTGACCTGGTAAATGTTGAGAGGATGTTCCCCCTCATGGGAGAGTCTAAGACCAGGGGATATAGTCTCAGATTAAAGGGTGCCAATTTAAGTCTGAGATGAGGAAGAATTTCTTCTCTCAGACATTAATGAGCCTTTGGAACTTGTTGCCACAGAGAGCAGAGTTCTTGTGTATATTTAACACTGAAATTGATAGATTCTTGATCAGTCGGGGCATCAAGAGTTATGGGGAAAGGGCAGGAAAGTGGATGCGAGGGGTGTTGCATCAGCCATGATTCTACTGAATGGCAAAGCAGGCTCAAGGGGCTGAATGGCCCACTCCTGTTCCTGGTTCTTCTGGTCCAACTACCAATTCAAAGGTGGTTTTAGCACAGTCAGAACTGAACGATAATATCTTTTGAACAAAGTGATACAAGTTACTCAGGACAGTTTGATACTGAGTCCAAACAAAGTAGAAATTTGTATTTTATGTCTTTGAGCAGGTCTTAGAACCAGAGTTGCATCTCCCCATATGCCTGGTGCTTTAATGCCTGAATTCTGTGACCAGTTCAGCCCATCCTTGTACATTACGTCTGATGGTACAAGTGAAGTAGATGTGGGGTTCGGTGGGGGGGGGAAACCTCTTTATAATGATCATGAATTTGACATGTTGCATCTTTTCAGTGTCATTGCTATGCTGGGAAATTTATTTCTGTGAGTCTTAATACGGTGTGCAATCTGGACAACAAGCTTCATGTCAATTACACATTGTCAGTAGTCGAATTTTGGCATGAAAACTCAAATAGATTGTAAACTTGGAAAAGAAATTCTGAATCTTTTGATTTCCTTCTAGCTCACTAATGGTCCCAAACAATCCCTGATGACAAGCATTTTGTCAGATGGAGAATAACTGAAAATCTTCACAAAGGATAAGGGAGATGCTGTTATGCTTGCAAGACCACATTTATTCTCTTTCCCTAGCCGCATTAAGGAATGAAAATGCACCAGACATCACCTTTGGCATGAAGGCAGGGATCCAGTTGTAATGGTCCCAGTCTGGGACATCTAAAATTGGCTTGTAATTGGGTCTCATTTAAATAATTTGACTCCATTCCCTGTGCCTGCACCCCCATAGGTAGCAAGCCACCTGCCTCATAAACAGGGTGCCAGGAGGTGCACTCCCACATTACATGCAAGTAAATATTTTTAAAAGAGTTCTTCTTCTGATTGGTAGCTCAAAGAGTTCCCTTAAAGGACCTCTGGAGGATTCAGCTACAAAATAGCCTGTGTGGTGCCAGCAAACAGATTTGCTCAAGGGGGCACCAAATGTGTATATGCAACTATATAAAATGCCTATACAGTATTACCCTCCACTCTGGACACCAACATGGAAATGTAGAAAATAGAAGCAGGAGTAGGCCATTCGGTCCTTTCAGCCTGAATTTGATTCCTCCACAACATCTGAAGCATGGCCCATATCTGCATGACTCTTTTAACCGCACTGGTAGTTTGGAACTAGTTTCTTGTCTTAGAAAGGTCGTGTTTAAAATGATTGGCAACTTCAATGATTGACTGTTTTAGAGTTTTGAAGGCAATTAATTCTCCTGGAATGGCCATTGAATATGACCATGGCTAATCACCCAACTCAGTACCTTGTTCCCTCTTTCTCCTCATACCCTTTGGTCCTGTTAGTCCTAAGAACTATATTTGATTCCTATTTAAAAACATAGAGTGTGCTTGCCATATTAAATGCTGTGCTCATTTTACACCTGCACAACAGGCGTAGTATCAAATGAAACGAAGCAAGTGATATTGTTCCTCCATACTATTCACTTTCATTTACATAATTTTTAAAACCAACAGAAGCTCTTATGTGAAAATAGTGTTGCTCTACATTGCATTATAGAACTTATTGAGTAAACTCTTACAACAAATCCTGCAGACTTGCATAAATTGTTTCTTCACCACTAGGGGGCAGCAATTATCAATCAGCCATTAATCTTCCTTTCTATCAGTCCAAGCCTTAGCCTTTTTTTCGAAAAAGTTATTTGACAAAACAATACTGTGTATGTTTGCTTTGTTACTAACAAAACCAGTCACATTAAAAGGAAGGGGATCCCATGCAGAGCATCTGGAACACTTTGGTCAACAGTGATGTCATTCCAAAAGAATTAATTGCCTCCAAAACTCTGAAACGTTCAATCATTGAAGCTGCCAATCATTTTAAAGATGATCTTTAAACTCAGATCTAACAGGGTGACCAAAACTGTCCTTCTGCTAATGAACTCAAATCCTGTCTTATTTCAACACCTTTTCAAAGCAAGCAGAATTTTCTAAGCAAGAAACTAGGCTAACATCTTTCTGCTGGAAGTATCTTGTTAAATTTGTAATGACTTGGAGTCGCCAGTGTTGGACTGGGATGTCCATAGTTAAAAGTCACACGACACCACATTATAGTCCAACAAGTTTATTCGGAAGCACGAGCTTTCGGAGCGCTGTTCTTTCATGAAGGAGCAGCGCTCCTAAAGCGAGTGCTTCCAAATAAACCTGTTGGATTATAACCTGGTGTTGTGCGATTTTTAGCCTTGTTAAATTTGACTAGTTTAATAGTTGTAACCCATCCAATCGGCTTGCGTGTGTGTAAAGCATGTTCCACCACCAGTTTTAGACAGGAGAGATATATATTATGTCAGAAGGGGCCAAAAGTCTGTTCACAACATGATTTTTGTGTTAGCAAATAAGTATTAGAATTTTGAGTGGGGTTTTGACTCAAAGGTCCACTAGATCTAACCATGGGTCACAGGGCTGGGGGAGTTGCACCTACTTTTGATTTAAATAATGAAAAGACAAGAGCAGATTTGCTTCTGCCTGTGGCACCTTGCTGAAACATTTGAGAAAAATGGCAACAAATTGAAATGATATTCAGAATGTCCAGAGGGAATCCTCAGCTCAACTTCCCGCTGTTATTAATTGATTTCAAACTTGATAGATTGCCTTATGAACATATGAAATGAAAGGCCAATCCACACTCACCCTTTTAAATTACATGTTCTTGTGCAAAGCAGCTTGTAAAAACAGCACAGTCAATTTTATAAATCTCAAACTCTGCACAAAGGAGCACTGAAAAATCTCTTTTTTCTATTGTTTTTGTTTTTGGGAAGCTGGTGGCAATGCCATGATGTGATCCCCTGATAAGGAGGAAAGAACTGCATTTACATAGCACCCCACATAACCTGAGGCCATGTCAAAGTGCTTTACATGCAACAAGTTTCATCCAAAGACTAGTCATTGCTCCAACATGGAGAGGCAGTAGCAGTGGTAATGTCATCGGGCTAGCAATCTAGAACTCAGGCTAAAGTTAGAACTATAAGATCATAAGAAAAAGGAGCAGGCATAGATCATCCAGCCCCTCAAACCTGCCCTGCCATGTAATAGGATCATGGCTGATCTGACTCTCACAATCCTGCCCCTTTCCCCACAATCCTCAATTCCCCAACTGATCAAGAATCGATCCATCTCAGCCTTAAAAATACACAAGCACTTCTGCCACCCAAACACAGAAATTCCTTGTCATCTTAGTCTTAAATTAGTGCTCCTTAATTCTGAGACTATGCCCTCTGATCCAAGACTCTCCCATGAGGGGAAACATTCTCTCAGAGTTTCCCGGTCAAATACCTTAAGAATATCTTCTGGGAATATGGATTTTAATCCCACTATAGCAATTGGTGAAATTTAAATTCAGTAAAAGCCTGGCATAAAAAAAACCTCGCTTAATGGCCATCACTTAACTACTGTCAGTCATTGTAAAAGCCCACCTGGTTCTCTTATGTTCTTCAGGAAAGAAATCTACCATTCTCATCTGGTCTGGTCTCCCCGTGACTCTTAACTGTCCTCTGGACAATTAGGGATGGACAATAATTGTTCACCTAGCCAGCAACACCCACATTGCATGAGCAAATTTGAAAATTAAATTAAGTACATTGCCCATTCCTAGATAAGTAAAATACAACCGTGCAGTGTACTGGAGTGATGTATAGAGACAGCAAGTTCTCTTCTCTGAAGAACATGAGTGAATAAGCTGGGTTTGCAATAAACTGACTACTTTTATAATGTTCATCCATTGTTTCATCCGTTGCCAGCCCATAAACCTGCAGGTTTAATCATTTCAATTTCCCAATTTGCCGTGGCAACATTTGCCATCTTAATCTCTGGATTGCTAGTCCATTAGGGGGAATGATTTATTTTTTGTGAACAGGCAATTTCCACATTCTCAGGTTTTATCAGCTGTCTGTGAACCTTTGGTAGTTGATTATTAACATAAAATGCATAAGGCAGAGATGCTTGTGTAAACTTTTACAGATACCCATGTGTGGTTTGCCTCCAGCATGGTATCTTTCCCTGATGAGTCTGTACTTTCTTTATCCATCGTAATATAAGAATAAGGATATGATTACCATTATTTTGAAGAATCTAACAGACAATATTACGTTCACTATTTTATTCAAACATTACTTTCATAGATGCCTATGTATTAGTGTTTGGCTATTCAGTTACAAAGAGTTGCATATTTTACTCAGCTTGTTATGCTTTAAGTGACCCAAGTTAAGATGGAGTCTGTGACCATTGTACTCTCAGGTCACAGTTTATATATGATACTGTGAAGATAAGAGGAGTATGTCTTTGGTATACTGACATATTGTGGGAATAACACAACAGATATAGTCTAATTTGTTGGCAATGCCATTTGGTATTGTTAAGACAAATATGCAATATGATGCAACCAAACTTGATGTGGTACCAGGAACAGGACCACCTGGAGGGACAATTCCACACTGCTGACCCTGCTCATCTTGTCAGCAAAAAACTTGTAAAGCCAAAGTAACCTGCACTTATTAATGTAAAACTAAATTTTAGCTAGAGACTTGTATACAGCCCTCTATTGAAGAATTTCAGTACAAAGCTTCAGGCGTTTCCTTTCTCTCACTCATAATATCTTATTGTAGCAGTCATGCAGCAGTCAGCAATGTTGGGGAGAATGCTATTAAAATGGGGATTGGCTTGTTGCAATTACATTCTACTTGTTCACTCAAACACTCATGTTTAGAATTTTGTCTCATGCCCCCAGTGTGTGTGAGCAAGTGGAACAGCGATAGGATAGACTCAGGACAAGTGCAAGGTCATCTCTGATCCCTAGGCTGCAGAAGAGCTGGAGGGAAAAAAAAACTTTTTGTTAATCAAACAGCATGAATTTGACAGGAAATCGTTCCACAGAAAAAAAGATCGAAATGATATGTAAAGGGATCAAACCTGCCACGAACTGGAACTCACAGATATCAAATGCACTCTTAAGTGGATTTGCCAATGTTTCCACTTTCTGTCATGGGCTTTATTAGAATAAATTGCTTGAGGGTTGCGGGAACAGTTTAGGCTTGACTATCTTACTCTTTGAGAGGGTAACTTCTTCAATGGGTTAGCTTTTTGATGTTGTTCCTTTGATCATCTTCACTGTTTTTTCCTTACAATTCAGAAGCAGCACTATTGTGACGGAATCAGTGCTGTTGTCATATTTATCTGTGGTTTAATTTCTTCCCAAGAATCTGCTACGTGTCAAACCAAAGTGAAGAAATAAAGAGTCTGATGAAAGTATAGTAAAATAATGTCACTTTTTAAAAGTGAGAAAAGATCAGTTAAACATGAAACGACCTAACTGTACCTGAAAGAGACAAGTCAAATACACTTTTTCTCTTTTTTAGTGCTGTGATTCTTTAACTGAGAACTCTTCCATTGAATAACAGCTTGTTTCATATTTCTGGTAAAACTTCTCACTATTTTCTCAGATGCTTCTATTCATGTTTTATTTGTTCTTGTAACTATGTCTGCAAATTACCTGCTCATTAATGGAGATGCTACTGAAATTATATTCAGTTTCCATTGAATTCCATTCACTGTACTCTACACTCTCCAACACTAATGCACCATGGCTGCTATGTTTACCTCCTTCACAGAGCAAATAGTAACTCACCAAGTATTCCTAAATTCTTGATTTCTACCAAGTAGACAACAGCTAGAATGCTAGATTTCTACCAAGTCAAAATCCTTGAACTCTCCTTCTAATAGTAACAAGAAGGTTCACTAGGTTGATTCTGGAATTGAGAGGGTTGCTTTATGAAGAGAGATTGAGTTGACTGGGATTATACTCCTTGGAATTAAAGAATAGGGGGAAATCTTATAGAAACATACAAAATTATGTAGGGAATAAATGAGATAGAAACAGGGAGGTTGTTGCCATTGGCAGGTGAAACTAGAACTCGGGGGCATAGATGCAAAATTAGGGGGAGCAGATTTGGAAATGAGTTGAGGAGGGGGCGGCACGATGGCTCAGTGGTTAATACTGCAGCCTTCCAGCACCAAGGTCCCAGGTTCAAGTCCAGCCTTGGGTGACTGTCTGTGTGGAGTTTGCACATTCTCCTATGCCTATGTGGGTTTCCTCCGGGTACTCCGGTTTCCTCCCACTATCCAAAAATGCGCAGATTAAGTGAATTGACCATGTTAAATTGCCCATAGTGTTAGGTGCACTAGTCAGAGGGAAATGGGTCTGGGTGGGTTACTCTTCAGAGGTTCGATGTGGACTGATTGGGCCGAAGGGCCTATTTCCACACTGTAGGGAATCTAATCTTCACCCAAAGGGTTTGAGACTGTGGAATTCCCTGTTCAGTGAAGCATTTGTGGCTACCTTGTTGAATGTTTTAAAAGTAAAGATAGATTTTTGAACAAAAAAGGAATTAAGGGTTATGGTGAGCAGGCAGGTAAGTGGAGCTGAGTCCACCAAAAGATCATCCATTACCTTATTGAATGGCAGAGCAGGCTCATTGGACCAGATGGCCTATTTCTGATCCTATTTCTTATGTTCTTATGTACCAGCAATGATAGTAGCGATTCAAGACAGAAACTCACCACCAGTTTCTCATGAGCAATTAGAGGATAGGAAATAAAATGCTTTGACAGTAATGAAATTAATTGAAATGAATAAATTAGAAAAAAAAATCACTGTCAGGTGGTACTTGTGATTTATAGATATTTCTACCAATTGTTGCATTTCATCTGAAGGCATCATAAATGGAAATGATTAACATTTTTAACAAAGCTTAAATTAGAAGGTAATTCTACTGTAATTTAGAATGGAGGTAGTAAAAGGTCACTTGGCATTAGGGGTTGTTTATCATCTGTGCTGCCAGGCTGCACTGATATGATTCTGGTTTCTCCTGTTCTGTCCTTTGCTATTCTGCTGTTAGCTGCCAAGCAGCCCAAGGCAGATTGTTGGGAGTTCAAGTTGTAACAATGCATTGGATTTGGAATGCAGTTTTCCTGCTCTGTAGGACCAAAAGCTTGAATTTAGATTATTTCCTTGGATAAAGTAAGTTTTATCCTGGAACTTCAGGATATAGAATATGACCTGGACATGTCTGAGGTGACAGTTAAAATTCAAACTGAAATTTAATAAGTAGTTTAAAATTTCATAATACACAGAATAAAGGGACTTAGTTTGTTACATTAAGGGGCAACTGGTTATTTACTAATGTGGTTAACTTTTCCAGGATTTATAGATGTATTGCATTAAAATCTAGATTATAAGCCTTGTTGTTATTGAACATTTGCTTGGGCATTTAACATCCCTCCTAATATAAGCCATCCAACTTAATTTTGCAACAATTTGCCAGGTGATTCAAAGCATAATGTGTCCAGTTTCATAACGAATGGCAGTCATGGTTTTGAAATATTAAGTGGTACAGCAAATCATCCAATATGCTACTGAAAATATATTTACATCACATTGTTCTATGGAGGTTGTTACAACTGTCAACGGGTTATTCAAAAGTAGAGCTTCACTGGAGCCTGGGAAATCTAAGACTCAGTAAACATGAACTGTTACCTTTTTATTTTTATTTTCTGCTGAGAGAGTGGATTTGGTAAAGTTCTGCAATTGGTTGTCATGCTCTAACCAGAGAATTGTATCTTGTATGATTGAATTGGAAAGGAAGGAAATGTGAAACGAGAACAAAGGGCACTGGGTGGTCATGGATGAACAATGGATCAGTACATCACTCTGTGCTTGTCAGTCAGTTATACACAAATCTAAAATTAGAAGGAATTCAATTGCGGCATATTATCTCTGAGATGTACAAAATGGGAGATAGCTGACTTTTATTATTATTTGCTTCCTTTAAACTTCTTGTGTAAAGGGTAATTTTTCCTTTTCTTTCCAATCATTATCATGTCAAGCAAGCTGTTGAAGTAAATGAACTATATGGAGTAATATGGACTTTGGTAATAAAGAATGAGAATAAATTGGTATATGATTTCAAAGGGACTGTCAAACTGAATTATCCAATGTTGGACAGATAAGGAAATAATTTGTGTCTATTGACGTGCAAATATATAGTTCACAGGTCTGAAAGGTACAGAGCTGTATTTTAGTCTGTTTATCCATTGTGTATTTTAATAACTTTTCATTGATTTTAACATCAATATTTAATCTTATAACATCAACATCAGCAGTTAAAGAGCAGAGCATTCTAGCTGTTGATCTAGAACAGATCTGATTCCCATCTGAATTATATAACAAAGTCGGGCAAATCACTGCTGACATCAGAAACTAAAACAGAAGCTGCTGGAAAAGCTCAGCACGTCCGACAGCATTTGTGAAGCAAAATCAGTGAGAACGTTTGGGGCCCTGTGACCCTTCCTCAGAACACTTCTGAGTTCTGAACATGTTCGGAAGACATGTCACTGGACCCGAAATGTTAACTCTGAATTGTCTCCACAAATGCTGCCTGACCTGCTTGGCTTTTCCAGGAATTTCTGTTTTTGTTTCTGATTTCCGTCATCTGCAGTTCTTTTGGTTTTTATTCATTACCGACATCTCAAGCTTCCTCAAGACCTCCTTCCCAGTGAACCAGATGACCATGCATTGTCAGAGCCCATTGTGATGGCTGTCCTAGGAGAGCACCATCCCCACACCTGATACACTGCGTCTCCCAGGAGTGACGCCTTGCCTCCCCCCTGCAAGGGGAGGCAGCAGTGAGATGTGGAGAGAGATTTGTTCAAAGAGGAAGGTAGGACAATATTGTGGAGGGTGACTGTCCAGGGTGGTTGAGAGATGGCACAAAGGTAAGGGTGAGTTATGAGCATTAACTGCACAAATGGGGATGTGAAGATGTTAGCTTCTCCAATAGACTAGGCACAGCTGAAGTGTTCAAAGAACAGAGCACCAAAAAAAAGGGTCCACTTTTTGGGGGAGTGGCAATTTTAAAGCAGGTTGCCACTCCAATCATTCTTTTTAATGCAATGAAAAATCTCTGCATTTCTGACAGGAGATTCCAAGCCTCTCCATCACTCTGGGGGATTTCCTCATCTCTCTTGTAGACTAATTGATAGAGATTGATTGCCACGATTAGTTAACAACTCCATTATGTTCCTGACAGTTTTCTCAAAAGCTTGTGACACTGTTAAATTTTTGTGGTAATGAGCACTTTGTGTGTTCAACAAAACTACGTGCAAAATTTTTATATATGTAAATATATTTATGGTGAAATTTCCACGTGATTGGTCATGCCTGACCTAGGGAATTTCAGTGGAATTCCAATATGGGTATTGTAATGCAATGCAGGCTTCAGAGTGGTCTGCTTCCTTATTTTAAGTTACTGGCGTACAGCAATGTAGGTGAGATACCTATTCAAGTTCCTAACAACATGGTCCAAATTTCAAATTGATGAACTAAGGTTCTGACTCATTTTTAATTGTGGTGAGGAACACACTGACTGATAAAAATGCAACCTCTTTCGATAAAGATCCTGTGAAACCTAAATTTAGCCAGTAACTTTATAAATTCACGCAGGAACTCCCTTATTATAAATTAAGTGAATTATGAATGTAATCATTAAATTGAGTTTGTATTAATTATAGAATTTCATTCATTACTGCATCGTGTTATTAAATTATATGCTCAATGTTGCTAAGGTTATGTTTTACACAACAAATCCTTGCATGCCCATCCCTTATCCTTGATATTTCAGAACTCAAACATTTTAATACTCATGAGAGAAGGACCAATTGATTCTTAACGTCAACATCAGATCTCAAAGGTCTTCAGCAAGTCACTCAACTCCAACACCACAATTAATACATTTTCAACAGAATATGTTCACTATGCTTTGTGTAGAAAAAAACACTCACAGATTATTTGTTTTGCAAGTTACAAGAGTTATATCTACAAACATGTCGCATAATATTCAGGGGTAATTACATTAAGTATTTTAGTACCTTTGTGAATTAATACCTCAAAGATATTGTTGCTTTCCCCATTACATATTATGGGTTTGACACCACTTTCCAGATAATACATTTATCACAGTTTTGAACCTTGCTTTTATCACTCTGTTTGATTTGATTTGATTTATTACTGTCACGTGTACTGAGGTACAATGAAAAATCCTGTCTGAATGCTTTACAGGCAGATTGTACGGTGCAAGTGCATCAGGGTAACAGAACAGTGTGCAGGATACAACGTTACAGACATGGAGAAGGTGCAGAGAGAGATCAATGTGAACATCTATATCACCTCTACTATACTTGAAAGCTAAAAATGGGATACAGTTGCCCAAACGCAGCCCCTGCAGCCTCCCACACAATCTGGATTAGTGGTGCTGGAAGAGCACAGCAGTTCAGGCAGCATCCAAATAGCTTTGAAATCGACGTTTCGGGAAAAAGCCCCTGAAACGTTGATTTCGAAGCTACTTGGATGCTGCCTGAACTGCTGTGCTCTTCCAGCACTACTAATCCAGAATCTGGTTTCCAGCATCTGCAGTCATTGTTTTTGCCTCCCACACAATCATTAATCATCAAGCCTACCTCTCTCGCTTTATCTGTACTAACCTCTTACACTTCATCTTCACCTATCCATGATTTTCTCTGCTCTTTATATTCTCCTCTGTTGTGTTCTCCTACTCTCACCCCATCATCAGTACTTTCACACCCAGCTCTGCATCATGCAGCTATCAGTTCTCCTTCAGCTATAAGGGTGCAGACCTGCTGCTCATGTGGAGGTGAGGCCAAAATGACACAGCTACATCTCAGCAGGGATGGCCAACTAGAAAGATCCAATGGTGGCAGAAGCCATAACATAGGATATATTGTTTTGGATGTGGATGTAGGTTTGAGCTGGAAGGTTCATTTTGAAATATTTTGTCACCATTATAGGTAACATCATCAGTGAGCCTCTGGATGAAGCACTGGTGGTATGGCCCGCTTTCTATTTATGAGTTTAGGTTTCCTTGGGTTGGTGATGTCATTTCCTGTGGTGTAGCAATTTCCTATTCTTTTTCTCACATGATAGTAAATGGAATCCAAGTCAATGTGTTTGTTGATAGAGTTCCAGTTGGAATTCTAGGAATTCTTGCGCATGTCTCTGTTTGGCTTGTCCTAGGATGGATGTGTTGTCCCAGTCAAAGTGGTGTCCTTCCTCATCTGTTTGTAAAGATGCCAGTGAGAGTGGGTCATATCTTTTTGTGGCTAGTTGTTGTTCATGTATCCTAGTGGCTAGCTTTCTGCCTGTTTGTCCAATGTAGTGTTTGTTACAGTTCTTGTAAGGTGTTTTATAAATGACATTAGTTTTGCTTGTTGTCTGTCTCGGGTCTTCTTCACTGATGATGTTACCTAGCATGGTGACATCTGAAAACAAACTTGCCAGCTCAGTGAGCAAACCTTTATCCAGAACCTCAACCTGAGCTACAAATCTTCTTAAAACTCGCTATGTATTGTGTGGTTAAGAGAGTAACAAAGTTGTTGGACAGCCAAACAATTAAGGATGACAGCAATCAGCAGTGTGTCAGAGCATCTTGGAGAATGAGGATGGTCTACAACCAAACTAGTAGCTGCAGCAACATGTATATTTATTGTAGCCATAACATATAATATCCTAAAACAACCAAAGAACTGACCATGGGAGATGGATGATGTACTAAAAGAATATTTCACATCAGTATTTACTGTGGAGCAGGACATGGAAGCTAGGAAACTTGGGGAAATAAATAGTGATGTCTTCAAAATCCATATTACAGAAGAGGAGGTGCTGGAGGTCTTAAATCTCTAAGACCTGATCAGGTGTACCCCAGAACTTGGTGGGAAGCTAGGGAAGAAATTGTTGGGCCCCTTGCTGAGGTATTTGTATCATCAACAGCCACGGGTGAGGTACTGGAATACTGGAGGGTGGCTAATGTGGTGCCACTATTTAATAACAATGATAAGAAAAAGCCAGCGAAATATAGACCAGCAAGCTTTATGTCTGTGGTGGGTAAGCTGTTGGAGGGGATTCTGAGGAACAGCATTTACATGCATTTGGAAAGGCAGTGTCTGATTAGAGATAATCAACATTGCTTTCTGCATGGGACATCATGTCTCACTAACTTCATTGAGTTTTTTCAAGAGGTGACAAGAAGATAGATGAAGGCAGAACTGTGGACGTTGTCGATATGGATTTCAGCAAGGCATTCGACAAGGTTCTGCATGGTTAGCAAGGTTAGATCACATGGAATCCAGGGGGAGCTAGCCAATTGGATACAAAATTGACTTGAATGAAGGTGACAGAGAGGGTGGTAGAGGATTGTTTTTTGGACTGGAGGCCTGTGACAGGTGGAGTGCTGCAAGGATCGGTGCTGAGTCCACTCTTTTTGTCATTTACATAAATGTTTAGATATGAATATGGGAGGTACAGTTTACAGACGACACCAAAACAGTGGACAGTGAAGAAGGTTATCTCAGAGCACAATGGGACCTTGATCAGATGGACCAAGGAGTGGAGTTTAATTTAGGTAAATATGAGATGTTGCATTTTAGTAAGACAAACCAGGGCAAGACTTGTACAGTTAATGGTAGGGTCCTGGGTAGTGTTGCTGAACAAAGAAACTCAGGGGTGCAGGTGCATAGTTGCTTGCAAGTGGAGTCGCAGGTAGACAGGGTGGTGAAAAAAAAAATTGTCACACTTGCTTTCATTGGTCAATGCATTGAGAATAGGAGTTGGGACATCATGTTGCAGTTGTACAAGACGTTGGTGAGGTCACTTTTCGAATACTGCATTCAGTGCTGGTCTCCCTGCTGTGGGAAAGATATTGGTAAACTCAAAAGTGTTCAGAAAAGATTTACAAGGATGTTGTGATTGGAGGGTTCAAGCTCGAGGGAGAGGCTGCATAGGTCGTTTTTTTTCCTTGCAGCATTGGAGGCTGAGGAATGACCTTATCGAGATTTATCAAATTATGAGCGGCACTGATAGGGTGAAAAGCCAAGGACTTTTTCCCAGGATGGGCGAGTGCAAAACTAGAGGGCATGAGGTCAGAGGGAAAAGATTTAAAAGGGATCTCAGGTGTGTTTGGAATGAGCTGCCAGAGGAGGTAATGGAGGCAGCTACAGCTCCAACACTTAAAAAAGCATCTGGATGGGTACATGTAAGGTAAGGATTTAGAGAGATTGATTGGTAAATAGGGCTAGATCAGTTTAGGAAAGTTGGTAAATAGGGCTAGATCACTTTAGGATGTCTGGTCAGTGCGGGTGAGTTGTACCAAAGGGTCTGTTTCTGTGCTGTATAACTCTATGACATTATAACTGCAGATGCTGGAAATCAGGGAAAAACACAAAAAGAACTCAGCAAGTCTGGTAGCATCTGTGGAGAGAAAGCAGAGTTAACAATTCCAGTTCTTTGACCCTTCTTCAGATCTAATTGTAACTGGCAAAAGCTTGGTATATATGCTGAAGTTGGGGTGGGGGTGGGGGTAGGGGTAGGAGCAAACATTAGGTGGATATGGGGAACCAGAGAGAGAGAACAACAATTGGACAGACAAAGGAATGAGTCAAGGTCAATCTGGGAGAATGAATAGCTGCTAATGGGGAGCCTTCATGGATGATAATGGATTGTTTATGGTAGCAGCTCCATGTGATGACAAGGCTTGGTGTGTAGGGGTTGGAGTAAGGACAAGGAAGAAGTTGCTTGAGCTATAAAATTATTGAACTGGATATTGAGTCCTGAAGGCCGCATTGTTCCCAAGCAGAAAATGAAGTGCTATTCTTCCAGCTTGCATTGACCTTTGTTGGAGCACTCCAGAGATGTCAGCCGTAGAACATGGTGGAGTGTTAAAGTAATAGGCAACCAGAAGTTTAAGGTCATTTTGGGGTGCAAACCGATCACCCAGCCTGTAAAGGAGACCACATTGTGAACAACAAATACAGTAGACTCGATAAGAGCAAATAAATTGCTGCTTCACTTGGAAGGTGTGTTTGGGGCCAGAGATAGTGAGGAGGGAGGAATTAAATGGGTGGATGTTATATCTTTTGTGATTGCAAGGGAAGGTGCTGTAGGAGTGTTAGGAGTGGGCCATGGTGTCCTAGAGAGGCAAGTCCCTGCAGAAGGCTGACAAGGGAGAGAAGGGGAATATGTGTCTGGTGTCTGTCATCTTACTGGAAGTGGTGTAAATGGTGGCTAATGATCCTCTGGATGTGGATGCTGGTGGGATGGTAGGTGAGGATGGGGAAGACCCTATTGTTGTGGGAGGGAAGAGAGTGGGTGAGGGCCGAAGTGCAGGAGCACCTTCTCCCCTGTCCGAACCTCAACCACCACACACTAGGCCTTGTCAACACATGGGCTGCTACTACAAGCTAATGCCCCCAATTAGCAGCTATTCTTCTCCGATGTTAGCATTTACCCATTCCTTTAACTGCCCTATTGTTCTTTTCTCTCTCTGGGCTCCATCTTCACCTATTGTTTAATCCTTGCCTCTCCCCTCATCCCTTCTTTAGCACTTTTAACCAACCTTTTCTCAGCTAGTTCGTTCTGAACAAGGGTCACTAGACCTGAAACATTAATTCTGCTTTCTCTCCACAGACCTGTTGAGTTTTCCAGCAACTTCTGTTTTTGTATGTAATATCCCAAAGTGCTTTACTGGTGAATTATAAAGCCAAATATAGCCAAAGCCTTCTGGGGCAATATGACAGCACTTTGGTCAAAGTGGTAGGCTTTATGGACTACCTTAAAGGAGGAAAGTGAGTTGGGAAGGCTGACACATTTAGGGAGGGAATTTCTTAGTTGGGGGTAGCCAGCTGAAGGCTATCAATGATGGAGCAATTAATATTGGGGATTGATACCTCTGGGTCAGGGTGCCTGGGTTCAAGTCCCGCCAATCCCAGAGGTGTGCAGTAATGTCTCTGAACAGGCTGATTAGAAAATACCTTTAAAATTGGGGATACTCAAAAGGCCAGTGTTAGAAGAATTAGAATGCAGAATGTTACAGAGATAGGAGGTGCAAAGTTACCACAAAGAACAGGCAATGGCAAAATGGAAGCAAAGGAAACCCAAGAGGAGAAAATTAATTATTTTTCTTTAAACCTTTACAATTTACCTACCTTTTGAAGCTGGAATATAGAAATGTTTCAATGCAATGCACATGTTGGATAGTGTCTGCTGTACTTGCTGATTCAACATAGGTTCTGATATTAATTCTTAACATGTGATTGAGCAGTTGTTGTTTCAGCTAATATTGCATTACATTGTTTCAGCCACAAAGCCAAACCTGTAACAGATACTGAAGGTAATATTGATACATTTTATAAGATTTGAGAGTGAGCTAAGATTTAACTTTAACCTTCTTATTTTCCACATGTTTCCCCCTTATGATATTGTCCATAGAAATGGGGTCAGCTTCCACACGGACACCCACCTGTACCTCTCCACAAGCCTTTGTAACCTCTTCACTCCCTCTGTATTGTCAGACAGTGTCTCTGAAACCTACAGTTTGAAAAGTTGCTATTTCCTGCAGTTAATCATTTAGTGAACATCGTGTACTGAATACACAACTGTACACAGACACATAATGCAAACCAGCTTACTCACAGCCCCATCCCCCACTCCTTTACCCCATTTCAGACCTGGCACTCACCCCACTCCTGTTCTGGACGCACCACTCTCCCTCTGCTCTGGACCTGCTGTTTACCTCAACTCCTCTCCCCACTCACCTTTGACACCCTCTCTCTCCTGCCTGCCTCCCAATGGACCCATATTTCCCATCCACCTTGACTAACCATGAACACCTCATCACTGACCTGGCCTCTTTGCTAACTTGCACATTGACACCAAACCCCTATCCACTTGGCACCCTACAGTACAGTGTGGATAAATGTGAAGGTATACACTTTGCTGTGGAAAACAGAGAGGCAGAGTACTTTTTAATATAATATATTGGGAAATGTGAATGTGCAAAGGGATCTCAGTGTTCTTGTGCATCAGTCAATGAAAGCAGAGTGCAGCAAGCAATTAAGAAGGCAAATGGTATGTTTGTTTTCTTTGTTGGAGCATTTGAGTTCAGAAGAAGCGATGTTTTACAACATTTATACAGGGCCTTGGTGAGACTACCTAGAATATTACATGTATTGTTCATTTATTCTCACTCTGTTTTTCCTGTCTGCCAACCAATTCTCAATCCATGCCAAGATATAAGCTATATCCCACGTGCTTTAACTTTAATCACCAACCACTCAAGAGCGTTCTGTAAATCCAAATGCACTCCATCCACTGGTTCTTCCTTATCTATTCTACATCCTCAAAAATCTCCATTAGATTTATTAAGCATAATTTTTCATACACCCATGTTAATATTTTCCAAATGTTCTGTTATCACATATTTTATAATAGTCTCCAACATTTTCCCTCAAATAAAGGAAAAATACTGTGTATGCTGGAAGTCTGAAAGAAACAGAAAACACTGGAAAAACTCAACAGGTCAGTTCAGAAGTCATACCAGACTAAAAACATTAACCGTTTCTCTTTCCACAGATACATCCAGACCTACTGGGTTTCTCCAGCATTCTCTGTGTTTGTTCTACCCTTTTCCCCTCATAACCAATGTTAGGCTAACTGTTCTGTAATTCTGTTCATTCTCCTCCCATTTTAGATAGTGGGGTTACATTTGCCACCCTCTCCCCTGTGGGACCTGGTCCAAAATCTATAGAACTTTGGGAGCTGACTACCAATGCATCCAATATTTCCTGAGCCACTTCCTTTAGTACTCTGAAGTGTAGATGATCAGGCCCTGGTGATTGGTTAGCCTTTAACTCTATTAATTTCCCTAGCACTATTTTCTTACTAATACTTGTTTCCTTTAATTTTGTTCTCTCACTAGACTGTTGGTTATCGAACATTTCTGGGAAGTCATTTGTACCCTCTTTTGTGAAGACAGAATCAAAGTATGTGATCAAATCTTTTGCCATTTCTTTGTCTCTCATTATAATTTCTCCAGCTTCTGACTACATTTGTCTTTGCTAATCGTTTTCACTTCACATATTTGTAGAAGCTTATCGTTACAACTGCTGAACTGACATTCTCAAAATGGACTAACATTCTGAAAATCACCTTTGATGAAGTGCCAGGAAGAAATCAAACATAACTGCAGCACTTATTCCAAAACTATCAACCATTTTAATTTTAATCCTACTAATATTAACTCCATTGTCCCTATTTCACCCAAGTATTAGGTAATGAGTACCTTCACAACAGGAAACGTAACTACCTTTCTTAACATTATAACATCACCAGAGTCCAGTCTCCCAAAATCAATATCTTTGGATCGACCAGAAACAACAGAATCTTGTTGTACCTCATGGAGGAACTCAGAGGTGTTCTGCTGTGATTCATTTCCTGACTGCGCAAAATGTCTCTACCACCACCGAGAAACAAGTCAGGTCTATGATGGGGAAACTCCTCACTTGTTTCAATGGGTGCAGTTACAGAAGCAATCAAGAAGCTCAACACTACTCAGAACAAGGCATCCCACTTTATGGGTACTCTAGCCAGCAGGCTCTATCTCTTCCAGCACTTGTGTACAGTAGCTGCATTTTATACCATCTACAAGATGCACTGCAGCCATTCACAAGACTTCTTTGTTAGTGCTTACCAGACATGGCCTCCACTGTCTGAATCAATAAGAATAATGGATGTATTGGGAATTGCTTCCAAGTTCTCCCCCTAAGACATGTTATCCTGATTTCGAAATATATCACCATTCCTTCAATATCACTTGGTCGAAATCCAGAACTCACTACCTACTAGAATTTATAAGTATAGATAAAGAGTACAAAAGTCAAGAAGTTATGTGGAACTGATATGACATGGGCTTATCTTCAGCAAGTGTATTGTGTCCATTTCTGGGACCACACTTTGGGAGGGATGTGAAAAATTCAGTAAAGGTGTAATTTACTAGAATTGTTTCAGTGATGAGGGATCATAGTTTTATAGGAAATCTAGAGAACTTGGGGTTGGTCACCTTATAACAGAGAAGTTATTGTTTCCGTTTTATCAGTATCTGTAGCATTTTACTTTGCAATTAAGATGAAGTTATTTCCTATGGCTGAAAGGTGAAAAACTTAAATACAAAGACATAGGACAATTGGTAAAAGAACAATAGAATCATTGTTAGAGTGGTTAGGATTTGGAATGCTTGATTGGAGAGTAGATATGGATTCAATAGTAGCCATCAAAGGAAATTGTATAAGTGCTTGAAGAAGAAAAGAAAATGTAGGGATATGAGGAAAGAGTGTCAGAGTGGGATGAGCTGGATTGCTGTTTGAAAAAATTAGCACTGTCTCAATGAGCCAATTGGTTACTGCTGTGTTGAACAATACAATAATTCTAAGAATTTTGGAATACCATCACCTCGTTGACTGCAGTTGTTCAAGAACAAGCCCTGTCATAAACCTGTCAAAGGCAGAAGCACAGTAGTGATAACTGTTTAGCCCTGCCGATAACCCCAGTAACCTGAGTGTGAATAATAAAAGAAAAATATAACAAAAGTTACAATATTTATTTTTTTACAGCTAAGACAACTGAAATATTTAGCCTCTAACTCAGGCAAGTCTCAATATAGAAGTGAGAATTGTGTCTCAGTTGCATAGATTTCCAGACCCTATCCGGACCTTGGTATTCAGATCTGGACAGAGAAACTCAGCAAAAATGTATTCGCCTTGGAGATAGACATCAGATTCACTAGAATCACACCAGGACATCAATATCATGGAGGTCTCTTGAGATTAGAAGGCCGAGGGTCATCTGATTGAGCCCTTTAAACTGATAAAATGATTGGTAAATTAGTTATGGAGAAACAACTTCCTCTGGTTAAGAAATCCAGAACAAGAAGGAATAATCCCATAATGAGAAGTACGGACATTTAGAAGTGGAAAATTTAAGATTTATTTTTCCAGATGAAGGAGAATAGAAATAGGGATTTTGTTCCTGCAGAAATGATCTGTTTTGGCACAAATCCTGAAAGGAAAAAGACAGTAGGGAAGTAATATTTGGGAATGAGCATACAGGGCATGGTGTCCTCCATTTTAAAGGATACTCAACATGCAACCAGTGTGCCTCATTCCCCAGTTTTCCTGGTTTTCCTTTGTTTTTGGGCAAGCAGATCACAGGGTTAAAGCAAAGGCATGTAAATGGTGTTGTGGTGTGTATTGGCCGTGAACTTCAGATACTTGAGGGATCAGAAAGACATTATTCTTCTCCTGTATTTCTAATTTGCAATAAAGGAGCATGGGAACAGGAGCAAATCATTTGACCCTTTGAGTCTATACGGGTATTCAGTAAAGATCAGGGCTAACCTTCAACCTTATTCCATAAGCCTTCACTGGACTTGATACTTTTGACTAACAAAATCTATCAATTTCATGTTTAAAATTTACAGCTTGTTTTATTTATTCTTTCATGGGATGTGTGAATAACTAGGCCATCTCTATTGTTAGGGGTGAGGCTGCCTTCTTGAACAGCTTTAGTCCATTTTGTCTACTTAAAATGCTGTTAGGAACAGAGTTCCAGGATTTTGATCTCAGTGCCAGTGGAAGAAAGCTGATATAATTCCAAGGCTATGTGATGTGTGGCTTGGATGGGAACTTGCAGGAGGTGTTCCTCTGTATCTGTTGTCCTTGTCCTTCTAGACAGTAGAGGTCCCAGGTTTGGAAGATGTTGTCGAAGGAACCTTGGTGAGTTACTGCATTTCATCTTGTGGATGTCCACACTCCTCTCACCACTGACACACAGTGATGGGTCATGGGTAGAGTACCAATCAAACAGGCTGCTTTGTCTTGGAGAATAATGGGTTTCTTGAGTACAATTGGCATTGCAACCATTCAGACAAGTGAAAAATATTCTATCACACTTCTGACTTGTGCCTTGTAAATTGTAGGCAAAAGTGAGAACTGCAGATGCTGGAAACCGGAGTTTAGATCAGAGTGGTGCTGGAAAGGCAAGTCAAGTCAGGCAGCATCGGCGGAGGAGGAAAATCGACGTTTCAGGCAAATGCCCTTCATTAGGAATAGAGGCAGGAAGCCTCCAGGATGGAGACATAAATGGGGGGTGAGGGTGGAGGGCAGCTTGGGAGAAGGTAGCAAAGAGTACAATAGCTGAATGGGAGTGGGGATGAAGGTGATAGGTCAGAGGGAGGGTGGAGCGGATAGGTGGGAAGGGAGATTGGCAGGTAGGACAGGTCATGAGGACAGTGCTGAGCTGGAAGGTTGGAACTGGGGTAAGGTGGGGGGAGGGGTGACTTAGTGTCAACTGCCATTGCAGAAGTCTACCTCTAATTACACTGGCTCATTTTTATACTCTTCTCCCGAAACCTAAACTCCAACCAGCAAAAACTGCTTCTCTCTACTATCCTATCAGTTCCCTTTAAATCTTGAAAACATTGATCAGATGATCACTTAATCTACTAAATTCCAGGGAATACATTCTATTTTGTGCAATCTTGTCTTGTTATTCAGTTCTTGGAATCCAGTTCTCACTCTAGAAATCTAGACTTGAGACTCCCAACATACTGACCTCTGCCAGGCCTCCTCCTGATCCCCAGAAGACTGAATTTGAGCTGAATCTTATGTTTCATGATAAAGTGTCATACTTTGTCAAGTTTTCTGTAATGAATCGGTACCATCGTTAAAGTCTGTCGCATATTTAGACAAGCATTATCAGTTCAGGGCTGCCCTGCATGGTTCCTGGCACTTGCTTTGGCCAGAGCAGATAAGGGAAATTTGTCACCCAGATTTGTGGGAAGAGATCTGGAGGTGGTGATGCAGAGGGGGGTGTTCCTCCTTTCCCACAGTGGGGCAGAGTTTGCATCGACTCCACTCCCTGCCAGGCTGGTTTAAGGTTGCTATCCAGGTCTGTGTGGTCTCAGCTGTCTGGAGGAGCCACCATCAATGTAGGAAGAGGGCCAATGACCTTTTCCACTTTGTAAGGGTAAGTGCCATCATCTTCTGTCTGCTATCTCACTCTCTCTCTGTTGTGGCACTCACTTCCCACCAAGTTTTGTGCTCTATAGCTCTCACTGTTGCATGCAACATCTCCTCTCACTCGCTGTCAGGCCTCCTAAACCTCCATGCTGCTAACTCTACATTGCCTCTACCCTGCTTATTCACTCAGGACAACTCACCACCTTTCCACCTTCACCAAGACTAATAGCTGTATGGTCCATTTTCATCTCCCTTAATATCTCCCTTTCTTTCATCCTTTACTCCAGGAAACAGCCATAATATGACAGAAAAAAGCCATGAGGGGTGTTGGAGTGCCCAGCATTCAGCTCCTCACTCTTTATGAGGAAAGCATCCTAAGCCTGACCTCACCCAGCAGCCAACTGAGTATTGGATTGGTATCAGAGGCTGCCCTTAACAGACTGTGATGGGTCCCACTAACTGAAGTGTTATCTCCTCCCTTGACTTAACTAACAACAATGATAAGCCTATTGGCTTTGTAACAAATACAGAGAATGCTGGAGAAACTCACCAGGTCTGGCAGCAACTGTGAAGTCTGATATGACTCTTCTTCAGAACTGAAAGGTGTTGAAAAATAGTTCTTTTTTATACTTTTGTTCGAGGCAGAGGAGGGGCAAAAGGGCAGACAGTCTTGAGGCCCAATGCAAAAGTCAAAGGGGATGTTAATAGCGAAGAAACAAAAGCAGGATATAAAAAGTGTGTAGATTAAGGTGTGAAAGGGAGAGAATTGGTCCTTGCTGCTAAGTGCAAAGTAAATCAGACACAGATATAACATGAGAAGATGGGTTAAGAGAATGTAAGAAAAGTGGAGAACAGACATAAAGATGCCAGTTTCTGAGGAATGTGAGTTCAATGTTAAGACCTAGGTTTGTCCCTAAGTGGGAAATGAGGTGTTGTTCCTTGAGCTTGTGTTGTGCTTCATTGGAACATTACAGCAAGCCCAGGACAGAAACGTTCACTTGAGAGCAAGGTGGTGAGTAACTGGAAGATCCGAGTAATTCCCATGGATTGAATGCTGAATAACAAGGAAAGGCAGAAATGTTATGAACCTGGTCACTGTGGCTAAGGGGCAAAATGCAAGGCAAGGTTTCTCATTCCATAGTTTAAGTCAATCATAAATAGTTATGGTCTTAAATCATTGCTGGCTACTGAGCCACAGCTGGTCATTTATAGTATCTCTGCTAACCTCAGCTACATAGCAATCAGGTGTATAATTTGCCTTCAAACCTATGAACGTCAATTTTAGTTCGCAGTTTCTTATGAAGCTTATTGTCAGATGTCTTCTGGAAGTTCTCATAAATCATATCTATAGATTTCCCCTTGTCAACTTTAGATCACCTCTTCAAAAAGATTCTGTCAGATTTGACAGGTGAGGACTAAGTCTACTAATCTCTCTCTGAAACAAATGAAAATTTCCAAGGTGTTCAGTTACACAAACTACACTTAACCATTCTAGTAACTTACTAGGAACAGATGTTAGACTAAGTGATCTATAAGTCCCTGGGCTCCCGCTGTCAACTTCCTTAAATAGTGAAATGTCATGAGCAATTTTTAATCTGTTTCACATCATAAGAGCTTTGGAAAATTTTAGTTATGACAACTGTAATGTCTTTGGCTACTTGCTTTAAAATCTGAGCTCAGTTTCAGGCTGAGATGCACAAAATAGTTGAATATCATTTAGCATTTTCAATTTTTAGTATTGTACATGAACGTGTAGAACAATAAGTTGTTTCAATAAGTTCAGGCTGTTGCCTGCCAGATATGGAACTTCAATCCTATACAAGGAATCACAGCCTGTAAGGCGAGGCAAGAGGAAAGGAAAGTCAAAACAAAATCAAACAACAGAGTGAGCCACTTAATGTCTTAAATGTGTTAGACGGTTCATTGTCGGAAACAAAAATTTGACTTGATTTAATTTATCATTGTGACATGAACCGAGATACAATGAAAAGTATTGTACTGCGTGCTGATCAGACAAATCATGCCTTACATACATACATCAGGCTAATAGAACAGAATGCAGATTATTGTATTATAGCTACAGAGAAGTTGTAGAGAAAGATCAACTTTAATATATGAGAGGTCCATTCATAAGTCTGATAACAGCGGGGAAGAAGCTGCTCATAAATCTTGTGGTACATATTTTCAAACTTGCATATCTCCTGCTGTATTGAAGAGGGTGGAAGAGAGTGTAACCAGGGTGGGAGGGGGGCTTTGATTATGTTGGCTTCTTTCCCAAGGCAGTGGGAAGTGTAGACAGAGTCAGTAGAAGGAAGGCTGGTTTTTGTGATGGGTTGGGCTGTGTTCACGACTTTCTGAAACTTCTTGCAGTCTTGGGTAGAGCAGTTGCCATATCAGACAGTGATGCATCTGGATAGGATGCTTTCTATGGAGCATCTATAAAATTTGGGAAGACTCATTGTGGATAGGGCGAATATCCTTAGGCTTCTGAGGATGTAAAGGTATTGGTGTGCTTTTTTGACTGGAGCATCACTGTGGATGGACCAGAATAGATTGTTGGCGATGTTGACACCTTGGAATTGGATGCTCTCGACCACTTCCACCTCAGTGCCATTGATACAGACAAGGGCATATCCTTCACTTGACTTCCTGAAGTCAATGTTTTGCTGACATTGACGGCAAGATTGTTGTCTTTACACCATGCCAGTAAGTTGTCTGTCTCCTTCCTGTACTCCATTTTGTCATTGTTTGAGATCTGACCCACTACAGCGGTGTCGTCAGCAGATTTGTAAGCACAGCTGGAGCTGAATTTGGCCATATAGTCGAGAGTTTATACAAAGTATAGCAATGAGCTGAGTATGCAGCCTTGCGAGGCAGCAGTGTTGAGGATTATCATGGAGGAGGTGTTGTCACCTATCCTTACTGATTGCAGTCTGTGGGTCAGGAATTCAAGGATCCAGTTGCAGAAGGGGGAGTGGAGTCCAAGGTCTTGGAGCTTGGAGATGAGTTTTGTTGGAATCATATTGTTGAAGGTCAACCTAAAGTCAATAAATTGGAGTCTGATGTAGGTGCGCTTGTTATCCAGATGTTGCAGAGATGAGTGTAAGGGCAGGGAGATGGTGTGTACTGTGGACCTGTTGTGAATTGTGAATTGTAGTGGATCAAGATATTCTAGGAGACTAGAGTTAATGTGTGCCATTACTGATCTCTCGAAGCACTTCATAATGATGGATGTCAGAGCCACCAAGTCGTGGTCATTAAGCCACGTTGCCTGATTTTCCTTTGGCACTGGGATATTAGTGGTCTTCTTGAAGCAGTTGGGAACCTCAGATCAGAGTAAGGAGAGGTTAAAGCTGTCTGCAAATACTCCTGTCAGCTGGTCAGTGCAGGATCTGAGTGCACGGCCATGGACTCCATCCGAGCCAGGGGCTTTCTGTAGGTTCACCCTCAAGAAGGCCGATCTGACATCTGCAGCAATGACTGTGGGACAGGTACACCTGAGGCTGTCAGATCAAGGGAGATCATTTCATTGACTTTCTGTTCAAAATGACCATAGTATGCATTGAGCTCATCGGGGAGGGGTGCATTATTGCTCGCGATTCTACTCAACTTCGCTTTGTAGCTCGTTATATTATGTAAACCTTGCCACAGTTGATGTATGGTTAATTGAAACTCTAGTTTAGTCTGGAATTGTCTCTTGGCATCCCTGATGGCTTTGTGAAGGTTGTACCTAGGTTTCCTGTCTAGGTCAGGGTCACTCGACCTGAAAACCTCAGACCTGGACTTCAGTAAGGGTGAATCTTCCAGTTATCCATGGTTTCCAGTTGAGAAACACTCAAATTAACATCTTTGGCATGCGGTCGTTTATACACTGATGAAGTCTTTGATGGAAGGGGGATACTCACTTAGGTTGGCAGCTGAGTTCTTGAATATGGACCAGTCCACCAACTCGAAGCAGTCACATAGCAGTCACCTGTAGAGAGAAAGCACAGTTAACAATTCAGGTCCAGTGAACCTTCTTCAAAACAGGACCCAAAATGCCAACTCTGCTTTCTCTCTGCAGATGCTGCCAGACTTGTTGGATTTTTCCAGCTATTTCTATTTTTGTTCCTGATTTCCACATCTGCAGTTCTTTGGTTTCATTGTTGGAAGTGGAGTTGCATTTGCTAAACTTAAAATCCAAATTCTGCCCATATTTTAGATTCTTTATGTCTGCTCACATTAAGTTTTATGAATGAACTAGCTAGATTTGAACCTGATGTGGCAATGCTGTGGCTTTAAGAGGTATATTTTGTCCTGGTTTCTTCTAAAAGAAAGATTGAATGAGAGGTACTGAGCAGATGTGATGAAGTGAACAGCTGGGGAAGCTTTGTTTTTTTTTTCAAAAAAATTGGAACAATAGAAGCAGCCTGGATGGGTGTGGACAGCCCTCACTGACTAAGATTTCTAGATTTATTTCAGCTTGTAGGTTTAGCTTTAAGCTGTTGCTGGTGGTGTCTCAATGGGGCAGAAGCAGTTACAGCTAGAAGCTGAGGTTTGTCTCTGCTGCTGGGTTACCTGTGAGACAAATCTATTTTTCTGAATTTGCCTTTTAACCAAGGGGTGTGTTTGTGGAATGTTGCTATATTGGAACAGTAGTTAGTTTCAGTATCTACTATCCAGTTAAGTTTTCCAGTAGAGTTAAGTTATTTTAAGTTCTTCTTCTTTTTGTTGTATTTTAACTATCGTGTTTAAATAAATTGTGTTTTGCTTATAAAATATTTTGTGGTCATGTGGTCTGGTTCATAACACTGGGAAGAGAAAGAACTCCACATTAGACTAAATCACATTGTTACATTATTTCTATGGTGAGATGGTATTGCAAGTTGTCTCATAGTTTGACCTCACTCGTACTATGACTTGGCAATGAGCTCCAGTATGAAGAATGCATTTGAGAGCTGGTGAGGGCCTGTCTCATCACACAAAGTGCATTTTAGTGGGAACTTGGGACTGCCGTAGGATGCCATGGATTTAATTCTTTGATAAAATAGATTTCTCTTTGCAACAAATGAGGACCTGGAGAATTTCCTGTACAGTACTATCATGGCAAGATTTAATGGAAGTTTTGAAAATCCCACTATACTACAAAAAAGTAATTGTTTTTAATGACTTTGGCAGGAGGAGTTACAAGGTTAACGTCTTTATTATCATTCAGCGGTGTCTCCTGGTGGGACATGATCCCTGAATTGAAATACAATGATATAAAACAGTTTTGTATTTCTTGCTGTTATTATTTTGAGATATTTAGAGTTGCCTTTTTGCCTACCAGTTTGACAGTGGTGCATTACTTAGGGGTACTATTATCCCACTAGCAGTAATTGTTATTGAATTTCATGGAGTTCCATATTATTTTACACACTCTCTTAAAACCAAGCAAGGTGTATAGACTTAAAGCACCTAATATTTTTATTTACAAATAATGAATAATTCAAGTACAACAATGATCAAATATTGACAAGAAAACCCCATATGCAACAATAAATTAAACTGTGCTTAGCGTGGCTTCAGATAGAGTTCAAGAATTTCTGTGAATTTATTGAACAATGTTTTGATCTGTGCATAATTTTGTCACATCAAAAACCTTTTATATAAGTTTAACCCTCGAGTAGGCAATAGTATCTAAATGTCTAGTTATGATTGAATGCATGATTCAGAAAAACAGTCTCACTATTCTAGCATCCTGACATTAATACTTTAAGTATCAACACTAACACTTGCGTTAACTCCATAATGGACATCATACACACAGATATTTTGCAAGATTTGCTGTCAGTCACTAGGTAGTGCTGTCACAAGATTATTTTAGTCTCAAAATAACAACAATGACAGGAAATCATAGTCACTTTAACTCTGGAAAAAAAACCTATCATATTACCATATAAAGGAGGAACAATAATGTTATAATGAGGTTTTAACAAACTACATACCTCAATACTGTAGTTCATGTATTAACCATGGATTTTCTATTCAGTTTCACACTGGTACTTGCTATAATTGGCATAGAACATCCTACAAAGGACTCAAGGTCTCTGTGAACAGAGCAAGAAACCACGTGTCACCTTAATCAATTAAAGCAAATAATTCTCATTGAGGCACACAAGCTTTTAACAGGAAGGATAGTTTAAAATAGTGTCAAATCATGTACGGAAAGTGAAATAAATGGGAAGAAACAAAGATTTGATTAACAGCGAAAGGAACATAGAAAATATTTTCAAAAAGTTCCAAAATTATTTTAATGTTATCCAACCCCAATGATAATTTAGACCTGAAATAATAAGACTCCACACTTATAAAGGTTATGAAGCCTGAGCATTTAAGTGGCAATAATTAAGATATATCACACCATTAAAAACAGCTTACATTGGAATGGTCAAGCCCTAAATTAATTTGGTGATTTCAGTCAAAATCCAAAATACAAGCACCATAACTTCATCTCCTTATTAGTGTGGTGAGCCTTTTAGTGAAATACTGCTGTAACAAAGATTCTGGAAAAGCAGAGCAACATAGCCTGTGACCTTTGAATTTTTGCATTTTGATATGTTTGTGGTGATGCCAGAGGTTACTGACCAATTTACACTTCAGTAAGAGTGCTAACAGTCTCTGCATTATTCCTAGGGTAAAATCCAGATCAGTGTAGACTTAGCAAAACTACAAAAAAAAGGAATCGGTGAGGCTACGAGAGAAAATTGGAAATGAAAATACAAAAGAGTATTGAAAATTATTCCAACAAGTAGAATGCTAGTTGGAAAATAACAACTTGGGTGTCAGATCACTAAGGAAGGAATCAAGCTCACAATAGAATGAATTTAAAGAATAATTTCCTACAGTTTTGTAGAACCACATTATAACAGTTGGTGATGTTTATTGTTTAAAGAATGAGAATACTAAAAATGTTATTCGAACATAAGGAAGCAAATCTTCAAAAGCTGATGTCATATGTACAAGGTTCTTTGAGAAATAGTGATGGTTGAGGATCTAACCTTACAAAATTTGATAGAAAGAAAAAGTGCCCCAGTGAAAGATGTGACAGCCCTGATTGCCATAGGAAATAGGTTAAAACCAGGAATCTTCAGAGATGTCATCTTTTCTCAATGTTTACAAAACATCAAAGTAGAATCTAACAAGGAATCTCTCTCGTGTTCTGGCCCACTCTACATTTCATCTGCTTGATTACATCTTTTGTCCCTTCTGCACTATGTGACAGGAGGTGTGCTTCCAGTCATAAGCTGTTTTGTTCATTGTAAGGTAAAAACTGAGAGGAATAGGTAGGAGTCAATCAACGTAATGTCAAAATTAATGGTACAAAATAAAGAACACATGATTATACATCAAACCTGATTATCTTACATCACCTAAACAGTATGAATTGGATTTTGTCATAAAATTAATGATGAAGTAAAGCTAGCAGTTATTTATGTTGAAGGCAGATGGCAACTTCTGGCAACTGCACTTGAAAAGTTAAACAGAAGTTATTGTTCTAGTTAGGATATTCTTCCATAAGTTTGTGGCAAAAAGCATCAAGACATCAGACTTCACCATTCAAATGTATCCAAGTGGGTACCTCATCTGTAGAGAATGAACTAATGTTAGCATGTTAGGTCTTATTCACTTGATTCAATAAGTGAATCAAGTGCTAATTCACTTGATTAGCACCCTGCTAATAGTACTATATGATTACACCCTGCTAATAGTACTATATGATTATTGACATTTAACCTCTATAGCACTGATAATTAACCTTTATTAATGTGGAGTCTCATTCCTTAAGATTTCAATTATGTTTGTAGAATTTTTTAAAAATTGTACTTTTCTGACTTTTTTGTTCCCCATCATCAGTTAGCCTTCTATAACTGATTTAGTATTATTGTGTTCCTTCTAATTCCAGGTACAGAGATTACAATGGCAATTGTTGTTTTTCTCCAATCTGATAGTTGAAGAGATACAGTTACCAGATACCTTATAGTAGATATTGGCACTTTAGGTTATTGTGGTGCAAGAACCTATAGAGAATCAACAAGTTGTAATCAATGGTTGAGAAATGTTTGTTTACAGCTCATGCAAAATTAGGCCTATTTTTGCAATATTTCCTGCAATCCAAGGCAGACTTTTTTACTTACATGTTTTCAAAAAACCGACTTTCATCACTCGACTGATTGTGCTTCAGGTGTCTGTGTTTCTTTGGTTCTTCTGAAACCTGACAGCTGTATCATCCTTTCGTCGAAAAGAAAATTATGTCCCACAAAAGTATAGTACACCTGCCCAACTTGGCAAAAGTCCCACCAATGTTCATATGATTATAATTTTGTCAGTAGCATCGGGTGTGAACAGTTCATTACACTGTCGAATTATCTTTCATTGTCTCCAGGATATTACGATGCTTCGGCTAAAACCTAATACATATCTGACAGGTCTGTTGTCCTGTGAATTTAATCCTATTAAAGCAAACTTTAATTTAAAAGCACATTAAGATAACTCATATTTAGACATTTTTAATCGAAAAGTGGTTGAAAAATGTGGACACATGACAGATGCTTGCAGAGACTTAACTAATCAGGCAGCCTCCCAGAATGAAATTATGCTGGTTCCCCAGTAAATATTGGAAGTGTTAATCAATCATCTCAGTGTCAATTTCACTGACTGCTGTGGCTATTTAAGATTTTGAATGCCTCAAATAAGTATGCAGGGTTGCAGCATTAATAATAGCTAGTATTGCTCAGGCAGAGAGGACAAATCTGTAACATATAACATGGGGCATGGGTAGTACCTGACAAGCTGATGCCAGAGCAATTGTAGCATGTTAAAACAAGGTAATGTGTTCCCACATAATTTCTTTTGTTCACAACACTATAACTGTCAAGCTGGTGGGAATTACCACACAATTCCTACTTTGGAGTCCATATGGAATGAAGTTACTAAAATCATGGAGCAAAGTTAATTAGTTAAAGGGAATCAGCAGTGACCTTTAAAATATGATGTAATATATTATTAATATTTCAAATTATATAATTGTAGTACTTTGTAATAATTTGGGATTTTTGGATTCTAAAGTAGAGGAAATGGATTTTTCAGTTATGTGGAGGTGACATTTTTAAAGAGGTCAGACAGTCATGTTTAAACAGTGTATTTAAACATCACTTCCAAGAAAGCATGTGACTTCAGTTAAGTGGCTAGCAAGGCACTTGGATAGTTAACTGATAAGATGTTTGCAAAGTGGAACTTCTCCAACAACAGAAAAATTATTTCTGGTTCAGAGGCCAGAATTAGTTTTCAGTTCAGAAATAGTTTCATACTAGGAGAAGGGTAGTTTGTTTGTGAAGTCCTTAGGCTAGAAAGATATCTTCAGCTTTTTAACAGTCCAAGGGAAAGGACTGGAAGAAGTTCTGAGTTTCTGTTCAGATTCAGTGAAAATGAGGCAGTGAGTCTGTTTGCAGTTTTGTTTTTGTCTCTGGTAGAGACAGTGTTGGAGAGAATCACATCTGGTGAACAATGAAAAGTCCAGAAAAAAGAACTTGAGTAAGAAATTAAAGAATTAAGAAAGATAGTTAATTCACAAGAATTGAGTATCTGCAAAGAATATTGTGGAACAATATTTTTTTTTGCTATTTATACAAGAAGTTTTCCCAAATTGTCAAATACAAAACCAGTTTCTTATCTTCTTTTGTCTAAAAACTTGCATCCTTTTATTAAAAGAGAATTGGTGTCCTCATGTGAATATGGTCAGTAACTGAACACCACAATAAATAAACTTGAAAAATAAAGCTTATGATCTTTAAAGCCAGATTTCATACTCTGATCTGGACTGTCCACTATTACTATCAACTTGGATTATAATAATAAAAACAACAAAAATAGGAGTAGGTATAGTCCAAATGACCATTTGTACTTTCTGTGCCATTCAGTAAGATCATGGCTGATCTTTTATCTAAGTTCCACTTATTCACACTATTGCCACATCCCTTTGTTTCCTTAGCAACCCAAAATAATGATCTCTGTGTTGAATGCACTCTGTGCATCTACAACTCTCCAAGATGTTGATCCTGCTGGAGTGAAGGAACAGTAATAATATACATCATTGTGGCCATTTTTACCCAGTGCAGTATCAAATTTATCAAAAGGAAGTCTGAAAAGTTAGTTCAACTAATCAAGGTGGAATGTCATAATTTTGGAGGACTTTTGTGAGTTACTCAAAACTGAAAATTCACAGGTCATTTTCAATTTGTTCACATCTTAAGTGATGGTCAACCTTCAATGTCAGGCACAAAGGGGACAAATATCCTCCAACACACTGAAGCACTTCGAGCAGAGGCTGTGATTTAGAGGATTAACAAAGACAGAAATTGAACAGGAGAAGGCTATACCAGGATGTCATCCCACAAATCTGAAAGGTGCTAGTTTGTGTGGGGGAGTGTGGTATAGAAGAATTTATTTTGCCCCTCAAACGGCCTCTGAAGTCAGACGAGGGGCTCATGGGTGTGATGTCCCATACTATGATTTTTCCCTCAACTGTCTTACCTTTCCAAGGAACCTAGAGGCAGGAAGAATGCAGCACACTTGATTTTTTTTAAAATTGCTAATTAACCTGTTCAGAGGTACATTTATACACTTCTAAAGCAGATGGGAATTGAACCTGGTTCTCTTGGCCCAGAGGTGAGGACATTACCCACTGTTACAGCACACTTGATTATCCTTGGGAAGACATGGAAATAGCCTGGGTGCTACCTTAGGTGCTCATGCATGTTCACACACAGGAAAGGGTACTAGCTACTTGAGAGAGAGTTTCTGAGTAATTTTGAGAGATATTTTCAGTATGGCATACTTTGGAGGAGCAGAGTCTTTTGGAATATTGGGGAAATTGTAACAAAGTTGAATGATGGAAGTTGTGAGCAGGTGGTGGTTAATGTGATTGGCAATCGTTCTGAGTGCAGCGAGAGACAAACTTTAACCCATCAACTTCCAGCCATTCCCTGAGGTGGGAGGAGTAGCAGGAGACCAATCCATTCCTATCAGTTTTAATATGTTAATGAGACTGGAAGCTTCAGATTGAGTTGACTGGGAGGTTTTATTGCTGTGTATCCTGGGCTTCAGTAAAAATCACAGGTTGCTGTGAGATAAGAATAGCCTCTGGAAGAAGACACATTTCTATTTACTTATATGCCCCTTCCACACAAAACACCCTCCACATCCTGGGTATTAAAGCACCTTTTTGAATCAAGACCACCTTCCTCTGGGCTTGGAGATCAGAATTCTCTGTGGCCTCATCTGGACTGTTTCCCATTTCGCAGAAGCAAAACCTCTCAAACAGGTTATGTTCCAACAAGAATCTTGTCAACATCAAAAGTCACCAAGCTCATGAAGAAGCCAAACTTCCAGGTTTCCCAATCTACCATAGCCCCCAAAGGCCACTCGGCTACTATTATGCCAACAATAAAAAAAACTCACCCCCCAATTAGATTGCAAAGATTTAAACCACTGGAGATTTATTTGCCTCATGCCTTCAATTGGAGTCAACTGATTGATAGAGATTGATTGCCACAGTTCAACAACAACTCCATTATTGTCTTACCATGCCATGACTAGAAGAAGGAAGCATATGTCAGGGACAGATAGGAGAGATCGAGTGAATCCTTAGAAGAGTATAAAGGCAGTAGAAGTATACTTAAGAGGGAAATCAGGAGGACAAAAAGGGGACATGAGATAGTAAAAGCAAATTACTGCAGATGCTGGAATCTGAAACCAAAAGAGAAAATGCTGGAAAATCTCAGCAGGTCTGGCAGCATCTGTAAGGAGTGAAAAGAGCTGATGTTTCGAGTCTAACTGGCCTTCGTCAAAGCTGAGATAGCTTTGGCATGGATAGCTTTGGCAAATAGAGTTAAGGAGAATCCAAAGGGTTTCTACAAATACATTAAGGACAAAAGGGTAACTAGGAAGAGAATAGAGCTCCTCAAAGATCAGCAAGGCGGCCTTTGTGTGGAGCCGCTGGGATGGGGGAGATACTAAATGAGTATTTTGCATCAGTGTTTACTGTGGAAAAAGACATGGAAGACATAGAATGTAGGGAAATAGACGGTGACATCTTGAAAAATGCACATATTACAGAGCAGGGAGTGCTGGATGTCTTGAAACACATAAAAGTGGATAACTCCCCAGGACCTGATAGGGTATACTCTAGAACTCTGTGGGAAGTGAGGTAATTGATTGCAGGGCCTCTTGTTAATATACTTATATCATCAATAGTCACAGGTGAGGTACAGGAAGAATGGAGGTTGGCTAACATAGTGTCACTATTTAAGAAAGGTAAGACAAGCCAGGGAAGTATAGACCAGTGAGCCTGCCTCAGTGATGGGCAAGTTGTTGGAAGGAATCCTGAGGGACAGGATGTACATGTATTTGGAAAGGTAAGGACTGATTAGGTATAGTCAACATGGCTTTGTGCATGGGAAATCATGTTTCACGAACTTGATTGAGTTTTTTGAAGAAGTAACAAAGAAGATTGATGAGGGCAGAGTCGTAGTTGTGATCTGTATGGAGCTCAGTAAGGCATTCGACAAGATCCCTCTTGGGAGACTGGTTAGCAAGGTTAGATCTCATGGAATACAGGGCGAACTAGCCATTTGGATACAGAACTGGCTCAAAGCTAAAAGATAGAGGGTGGTGGTGGAGGGTTGTTTTTCAGACTGGAGGCCTGTGACTAGTGGTGTACCACAAGGATCGGTGCTGGGTCCACTACTTTTCATTTTTTTTTGTAAATGATTTGGATATGAGCATAAGAGGTATAGTTAGTAAGGTTGCAGATGACACCAAAATTGGAGGTGTAGTGCACAGCGAAGAAGGTTACCTCAGATTACAACAGGATCTTGATCAGATGGGCCAATGGGCTGAGGAGTTGCAAATGGAGTTTAATTTAGATAAATGCAAGGTGCTGTATTTTGGGAAAGCAAATCTTAGCAGGACTTATACACTTGATGGTAAGGTCCTAGGAAGCGTTGCTGAAAAAATAGACCTTGGAGTGCAGGTTCATAGCCCCTTGAGAGTAGAGAAGCAAGTAGATAGGATAGTGAAGAAGGTGTTTGGTATGCTTTCCTTTATTGGTCAGAGTATTGTGTAAAGGAGTTGAGAGGCCATGTTGCTGCTGTACAGGACATTGGTTCAGCTATTTTTGGAATATTGTATGCAATTTTGGTCTCCTTCCTATCGGAAAGATGTTGTGAAATTTGAAAGGGTTGGAGGATTTGAGCTATCGGGAGAGGTTGAACAGGCTGGGACTGTTTTCCCTAGAGCATTAGAGACCAAGGAGTGACTTTACAGAGATTTATAAAATTGTGAGGGATATGGATAGGGTAAATAGACAATAGACTTTTCTCTGGGGTGGGGGAGTACAGAACTAGAGGGCATAGGTTTAAGGTGAGAGGGGAAAGATATAAAAGAGACCTAAGGGGCAACCTTTTCACGCAGAGGGTGGTGCATGTGTGGAATGGGCTTTCAGAGGAAGTGGTGGAGGCTAGTGCAATTGCAACATTTAAAAGGCATCTGGATGGGTATATGAATAAGAAGGGTTTGGAGGGATATGGGCCGGGTGCTGGCAGGTGAGTGAGATTGGGTTGGGATATCTGGTCGGCATGGACGAGATGGACCAAAGAGTCTGTTTCCATGCTGTACGTCTCTATGACTAGGATGGTTAAAGGCAAACTAGATGTCTTATGACCTCTAGCAATTCTTATGTCTCTATTCAGATCATTGGCAGTGGTTGTACTACCCTTTATATGCAGAGCAATGCCAAGCTTTTTAAATCTAATGTCTATGTCATGTTGATGATATGTAAGTGTGGAAATTCAACTTCCAGTTTCTGCAAACTAGAAAGTATATAATTGAAGTTATCACTCCAGGCATTTTTTGCTGGAGGTGACAGGGATCTTACCTTCTTCACCTGGAGTAACAGTGAGAGCCCAAATCACCATATACTAGGAAAGCTTGCCAAATTAACAACCAGTCAGGTAGTTAACTGGGCAGCAATGGGCATCACCAGGCAGCAGTGGGGAATCCCAGGAACAGAGACAACCCCACCCCCAGTGGGAACATTGGCTGCTGTTAACTATGTATCCACTTGAGGTGCAGGATCATATTGGGATCCATACCACAAGTGACTGATGGCAGAACAGGAGGAGTTGCAGTGGGGGCTGGGCAGGGGTTTCACATGAGAGAGGGACAGGGGTCAGCAGCAAGGACAAGATAATGAGTCGTTGCAGCTTCCGTCTTTCCCAATTCAAGGTCTGAATAGGCACACACAGCCTCTGAAGGAGCTCCCTCCCCATTCCTCCCTCCCCATTCCTCCCTCCCCACCAACCCCAACATCCTCACAACCAACTCTTTGAAAGGACACAGCCACAAGCCTCCCTGTCCCAGCCTTGATGTAGTAAGGCCAGGAGCAAAATGTGGTCGCCAATTAGCACCATCCCACGTGATTAAAGAGCACCCCCACCTCTCCAAAAGCAAACTTATTTCAAGGAAGGCCATTAAAATCTATTCACTGGTTGTTCCATTTTGAATGTTATCGATGCCAACCGATAATTCCTGAAATTTTTCACTTAACTACAATAAAACATTTATATCATACTCTGGACAAATTTTAGTTAGCTGTGACTCAGGCTTGATCATTGCTGGCTTAAGTGTAAGATTACAATCATGGATTTATAGCTGTTCCTGTAGTTCTGACATCCTAACAATTTCTTGGAACCACTGAGGCCTTCCTCACAGGCAGTTTCTGTCACCTGTGCATTTGTACTCAATGTGTGTGGTTATGATGCATCTCACAGAATGTTGCTTCAGTCTTTGCCAGGAATATTTTAATGTACATTGTCAACACATCCCCGGCAACTCTCTCACTGCAGTTTCTCATGAGGAATAATCTGATTCATATTTATCTAAAGTATCTCTGCAGAGGTCCAGTGAGGGTCAGACACTGGAGATCAGTTGTAAAATAAGGCATGGGATGAATAAACACAGATTCCCCACAGCAACTTCAATCTTTTCTGCACTTGAAAAGACTTGTATTTGGTGTAGTGGGAATGAGGCATCCTGTCAGCATATGTAACAATAAAAGGGAGAAAATTTCAAACGTACAGGAAAAGATTGTTTGAAAGATAATAAGTAACTTGCCCAAGATCTCTGGCATGTATATTACCATTTCTGCATCAAAATTAGTTATTTTTAAACAAAACTGTAATGTTTCCTTCTTTTTTACTATTTGTTTGTTTTAATATTTGTTCCTGTTTGTGTGCTCTTTAAACATTCTGTAAAGTGTGCATGTAAAAGTCAGCGTACCAATAGCAAGTATTCAACGGAATTGTCATCATTAAGCAACAATACCATCAGTGTATTCTTTCTAATTCAATGTTGCTTAATTCAAATTATCTAATGAGTCAAATCACTTTGCATTAACTTCCCATATTGCCATGTGACTTAAACTGTTTAATTTAAATGATTGGATAATTCAATGCAAAAATGATTGAATTTTTGGAAGATGGTAATCAGGTGTTTCACAAAGGTAATCATTAATTTACAAACCAGTGAGATGTTTATGCAAAATACATTTTTCTTAACTAGTGAATAACAGTTCTTCATCTTGTTTCCATTTATTTCCTATGTAATGATCTATCTACTTATTTAAAAATTAAGTTTGTTACACTTCAACAATCTGGATGTTTTGGTTTTATGGGGAGAAGGCTGGAGAGTGGCACAAAGTTAATTATTCATTCAGAGAGCCAACACAGACACAATAGGCCAATTGGTCTCCTTCTGTGCCATAACAAATCTTCCACAGTATTTACATATAGAAAGGCCATCATTTCATTGGACTTTGATTACCAGGAGCTGGGAATGGAAAAACCTTTGTCAATCTGCAATTTTCCCTCATCAACAACAATTAATTACTGGCCTGAGGATGCCCCGTTCTATCACAGTTTGACTTTGTTGCTTTAAGGGCACGGATTGCTTTCAGTAACGATGATGTGGGTGCACTGCCTGATATAGTAGTTATGTCAGGGAATGGTGTATCATTCAGCCTAATAAAGGCATTGTCTTGGGATCTTCAACAACTGTCATATAACAGGTACATCATTTGTGCTAAATGAAGCTTCGACTGCAAGTTCATTGGAATGGGATATCTTGTCAGTCTTGGTATACACCAGTTTTTGAATAGCTATGCTGTAGGTGTTAGCTTTAATAAAATTGTGGAACTGTTAAATTAATTAGTTCTGTATTGAAATTTTCATTGCTCCAGTGGTGTATGTATCCTCAACTTTGCAGCAGGCAAGGTAAGTAACAGAAAACAGATTTTTTTTCAGAAATCTTAGATTCTCCCTCAATGATCAAACAAAAATAGATATTTACTCATAAATATCTCATATTTACTCATAAAATTACCTCCCCTAAGTATGACTTTGAGCTGTCCTATTCTTTGAGCTGGAATGACTATTGAATACTATCACCAGAATCTTATCGGGACCTAAGTGACATGGGCTATGATGAGATGTGAGATAAAGTCGGATGAGAAATCTGGTAAAGCACGTCTCAATGTCGGGAGAATCTCACTCCATCATTAAAGCATTGGACAGGCATTGTGGAAAGTTTCTTGTTAGGCAGCAGTCACATACCATTTCAGAGAAATTATTGTTTGTGAAACACCTGATTAACAGACCAAATCATAAAATCTCTACAGTGTGGAAACAGACTATTCAGCCCACCGAGCCCACACTGACCCTCTACCCTATCCCTATAACCCTGCAGTTTCCACAGCCAATCCATCTAGCCTGCACATCCCTGGATACCATGGGCAATTTAGCACAGCCAATCCACCTAATTTGCACATCTTTGGACTGTGGGAGGAATCTGGAGCATGAACACAATATATTTCCAAGTCAGGATGGTGAGTGGTATGCAAGAGAACTTTCTAGGTGGTGATATTCCCCTGTATCTGCTGCACTTGTCCTTTGAGGTAGAAGTGATTGTGGTTTCTGATTCCTGATGAAGGGCTAATACCTGAAATGTTGATTCTCCCGCTCCTCGGATGCTGCCTGACCTGCTGTGTTTTTCCAGCACTACACTTTTCAATTCTGATCTCCAGCATCTGTAATCTGCACTTTCTCCTTCTAAAAGGCAGATGTTCTCTTTGGCCTTGCTTTTCATTTTTCTATGTTTTAAAAAAAAAGCTCTTGCTCTCTGTTATAGAGTCATAGACATGTACGGCATAGAAACAGATCCATTGGTCCAATTCATCGATGCCAACCAGATATCCTAACCTAATCTAGTCCTATCTGCCAGCATTTGACCCATATCCCTCCAAACCATTCCTATTCATGTACCCATCCAGATGCCTTTTAAATGCTGCAATTGCACCAGCCTCCACCACTTCCTCTGGCAGCTCATTCCATACTTGCACCACCCTCTGCATGAAAAAGTTACCCCTTAGGTCCCTTTTATATCTTTCTCCCCTCACCCTAAACCCTGTGCCCTCTAGTTCTGGATTCCCCAACCCCAGAAAAAAGACCTTGTCTGTTTATCCTATCCACGCCCCTCATGACTTTATAAACCACTATAAGGTCACCCCTCAGCCTCCGACACTCCAGGGAAAACAGCCCCAGCCTATTGAGCCTCTCCCTGTCACTCAAATCCTCCAACCCTGGCAATATCCTTGTACATCTTTTCTGAACCCTGTCAAGTTTTACAACATCCTTCTGATAGAAAGGAGACCTGAATTACATGCAATATTCCAAAAGTGGCCTAACCAATGTCCTGTACAGTTGGATGACCTCCCAACTCCTTTATTCAATGCTCTGACCAATAAAGGAAAGCAAATGCCTTCTTCACTATCCTATCTACCTGAGACTCCACTTTCAAGGAGCTATGAACCTGCACTCCAAGGTCTCTTTTTTCAGCAACACTTCCTAGGACATTACCATTAAGTGTATAAGTCCTGCTCTGATTTGTTTTTTCAAAATGCAGCACCTCACATTTATCTGTATTATGGCATTTATCTGCTAGTTTTCCCTCAAAGTTTATTTTTTGGGGGCACTTTTTCTTGGCTTTTAAGTTTTTTCTAATCATCAGGCCTACCACTAATCTCTGCCAAGATGTATGTTTATTCCTTCAATTTGATACTATCCTTAATTTTCTTTAGCACCTGCCATTTCTCCTCAAATCTACACACCATCCTGACTTATATCACCATCTCCCCACTCTTGCTGGATGAAATCCTGCAATCTCCTTTCTCATAGTACTTTAGGCATTCCTATACCTAATGACTGTATTAGTTCAAGAAGGCAGCTCAAGTCTAAGTAGGGATGGGCAATCAATGGTCACCCAGCCAGCAACACACATTCCATGAAAAAAACTACACGGTCCTGGTCCCCACAAGATCATTTAGAACTACACCATCAACACCTGATTTTCACATTATTTAGTGAGGCTCTTTCAAAATGGCGACCCAATGTTGAGTTTAAATTACCGTGCTGAATTTGGGTCACCCTCCTGTGTGAATCATGCCCCAGTCCTTACTCCTACTTTTTAGATCTGGTGTGATGGGACACAAATGGTGATGAGACTTCTGCGTCTGAGTCCCACACACTATTTTTAATGGTTCACAAAAATCTCACCCTTGGTATCATGCCCACATGATTTCATGTCATTCTGGCAAGCTCCGCATTCCAGACATCCTGAGGGAATGATTTTCTTCGTTTTAAGCTTTCAGGTACTCTGGTCGGTGAGTGCAACTTGTGCCTCTTCTTTCGGCTGCCAAGGAGGCTGGATAATTATTAATGTACCTTGGCATGCCATCGAGAGAAACCCACCTGATGTGTTTTTCAGTCGTACAGAACTTCCCTCCTTTGCATATTTAGTTTCTCAAGTACCAGATTACTCTCATGGATGAATCCCAAATCCCCAAACATTTAAGAATGCCTATCCTTTCTTCAAAATCTAATTAAGATTGCAGTAGAGCACCTAAGTAAGCAAAAGCAGATTCCTCTTTGATATACTTATAGTTAATGAATTATTTTATGCCTCAGTAAATCCAATTCAATTGTCTAGAATGGCAGTGTGTTACAGCAGACCTCAATACGAATCAATGATATTGTACAAATAACAGCCATGGGAGTAATCTAATAGTGATATTTAGAGATGCATATTTACTAGAGAATATCTTTTAGCTAACTCCTAAAGTAAATAAAGTAGTAAAGGTTCATTGCTGTACTGCATCACTGGGTGTGCAGCAGGAGTTCTGTCTGTAATAACAGCATAGTCCACATTCCATTCTAATTACATGGTCAGGTAACTAACAGATTAATAGGTTTTGCAAAATTAGTTTAAGTTTAAGGCATTTTGGCTGGTTGTCTTTCGCTAAAATTAAACACTTTTGAAATTTGCAGTACCAATTTCCTCAGTCAACAGACAAAGAAACATTCAGAATTTATTTTGCCTTTTTTTTTCCACAAATGGAGACAAAACTAGACAATTAATCCACGGAAGAGTTCCTCTTACCAGTTGCTGAGTTTAAATGCTTTGTTCAGCATCCTGCAACTGTGGTTAATTCTGTTGAAAAGAAAAGTTCATTCTCTGATTCTATCACAAGTGAATGGCTTTGAGAGCCGCCAAGAAGAACTGGAACAATAGGATTTTAGATTTTCACATTTGTGCTTAAAATCTTGCGCTGAAGTCTGTCATTCTCAATCATTCATACTTGATCATTAGGTACAGTCTGTGATTCAGGATTTAAAGAATATGCCTGAATGTTCAGAAAGTGTTTGCTTAATCAGTATCTTGTGGATCACCAAGGTCAGAAAATTTGATGTATACTGTTTGTGAATGAATCACTAGCTTTTCCACTTTGAAATTATTGGCTTAAAGTATGACACAGCAGAATCCTTAGGCACTAAATTATGAGTCCCTATTTGAGTGACTAAGATGTGACCTCTACATTGGGGAGACTGGATGCCTCCTAGCAGAGCGCTTTAGGGAACATCTCTGGGATACCCGCACCAATCAACCACACCACCCTGTGGCCCAACATTTCAACTCCCCCTCCAACTCAGCCGAGGACATGGAGGTCCTGGGCCTCCTTCACCACCACTCCCTCACCACCCAATGCCTGGAGGAAGAACACCTCATCTTCTGCCTTGGAACACTTCAACCCCAGGGCATCAATGTGGACTTCACCAGTTTCCTCATTTCCCCTTCCCCCACCTCACTCCAGTTCCAAACTTCCAGTTCAGCACTGTCCTCATGACTTGTCCTACCTGCCTATCTTCCTTTCCACCTATTCACTCCACCCTCCTCTCTGATCTATCACCTTCATCCCCACCCCCATCCACCCATTGTACTCTTTGCTACCTTCCCCCACCCTCCTCTCTGACCTATCACCTCCATCTCCACCCCCATTCATCTATTGTACTCAATGCTACTTTCTCCCCACCCCCGTCCTCCTGTCATGTATCTCTCCACCCTTCAGGCACTCTGCCTGTATTCCTGATGAAGAGCTTTTGCCCGAAACATTGATTTTCCTGTTCCTCGGATGCTGCCTGAACTGTTGTGCTTTTCCAGCATCACTGTAATCTAGAATCTGGTTTCCAGCATCTGCAGTCCTTACCTAAGATGTGTTCATGTCTTGTGAGAGATCATTCAAAAAGTCCTGCCAAAACTTCAATTTTAAACGAATTTGATTGGAGGAAGAAAAGAATGAAGGAACAAAAGAATTGAAATCTTTCAGATTCTGGAAAATAATGCTTTGTGTAAGAAATTGTTGAATACATCTTGATTCTAGCACATTAATCGCATGGCATGAGATTAATGTGCTAGAATCAAGATGCATTCAACAATGGTATTCAACATGGTATGAGATTAATAATGCATTTGGAATAAAGAAATCACAAGAGAACCAGAGTTAAAGAAAGAATGGTCACATCTTCTTTGATAATGCAAAAGAAGAACACATGGAAACAGGATTAAGGCTGGTTCTGGAGGACAGATTTTCAAATTCCAATCCCATATTTTGACTGTTGATGGATCATGGATAAAGTGTGTCTGATCATATTTTGTAGTTCTTTGTGATTGTGTGGGAGGCAATGGAGTTGACAAAAAGCTCATCCAGTAAATTCTATTTTGAGGAAGGCTTTGAAGGTAGTAGAAGATTTTGAAAATGTCTGTTGCTTAGAAGGGGAACCTCTGAAAGATTCTCTCTTCTCTTCTGGCATGATGTGCAGACCATGCAATCACTTACACCAATTTGAATTGTAGTCATAAATGACTCTGTGTTAAATGAAGAAAGAGAGGCTGACCAGGAGATAATTGCGGAAGTCAAGTGTGAGATGATCAGTATGAGGAGGAACATTTGAATCTTGGTGATGTGAGATGAGGATGAAGCAAGATGCAGTTTCTGAGCTGTAAGGCAGCTTTGGTAATGGATAGAATGTGCGGTTAGAAATATAGGAGCAAGGCAAGCCTGCTTAGCCTTTATAGCTTATAGCTGATCACCTACCTCCTTCTCACACTACCTCGATATCCTTCAATGTCATTAATAACAAGAAATCTATCAATGTTAGTCTTGAATTTACTTAATGATTGGGCTTCTAACATCCTCTGGGGAATCACAAGTTTTACGGTGAAGACTGAGGCCATTTGACCCATCGTGCCTGCTCTAGCTCATTAAATGAGCATCATTTCCTAATGCCAATTTCCTACTTTTTGCACCATGCCTTTGCATTTTTAAAAATCCAAATAATCATTTAAGTCTTTCTTGAATGTCTCAAATGAACCTGCATCCACATTTCCGGGCGGTGCATTCCCCACCCAAACTACTCTTTGAGTGTTAAAGGTTTTCCTTGTTTCACTCTTGCTGCTTTGCCAGATCATTTTAAATCTGTGCTATCTTGTTCTTGTTTCTCTTACGCAGGAACAGCTTCTATCTACTCGATCCAACCCATTTTGTCATTTTGAAAACCTCTATCAGATCTCCTCTCAGTCCTCTTCTCTCCAAGAGGAGCAGTCCTTACTTCTTAAATCTGTTCCACTACTAAAGTTGAAAGAACTGAAACCATTCTTGTAAACAGATAATTCTAAATATTTACTACACACTAAGACAAGAAATTCCTCCTCATCTCAGTCCTCAATGGCTTGTTTTTATTCAAAGTGTTGCCTCCCCTGATTCTCGACCCTAAATCTAATCTAGCCTGTCTATCCCTTTAGGAATTTTGTACAATTTTATGAGGTCATTTCTCATTCATCTGTTCTCCAGAAAATATACTCCCAGTCTCCTTCATCTCTCCTCATAGGACAGTTCCAACATCCCAGGATTCTGTTCAGTAAATGTCTGCTCTACTGTCTGCAGTAGGTATATTCTTCCTTAGGCAAGTGAAACAGAACTGTGGTTCTGAAGTTTTCCCAGCTTTCTGCATAATTGAAGCAAGTCTTGTTTTTTTCCTGTACTCAAATCCTCTTGCAATAATGACTACTCCACCTTCCAAATTAGTTGCTGCAGTCTGAGCTAATTTTCAGTGAACAAGGACACTTATGTTACTTTGGACATGATCATTTTCCAGTCTCTCACCATTTAAGGAATACTCTGCACCCTTGTTGCTCTAACCACAGTGGAATGTCTCATACGCATCCACATTATATTCCACCTGCTTTGTCCTTGCCCACTCATTCAGCCTATCTAAATCTCCCTGAAGCCCCTGTGCATCTTTAATTCCCACTATTATCAACAAACATGGAAATAGTACATGGGCCCCCACATCTAAGTCATTGTTCCATAATGTGAACAGCTGTGGCCCCAGCATTGATCCTTGCTATACCCCATAACCTGCCAACCCAAAAATGGAGCGTTTATTTCCTGAAAATCCAAATCTACTACTGCTTAATCCGTCTCAACTTTATTTATAACTTCCTCAATAAACTTTATCAGGTCTGCCAAACTTGATTTCCCCGCCATGAATCAATGTTTTCTCTGTCCAATCAGCCAATTTTCTAAATATCCAGTAATCACATCCTTTGTACTAGATTTGCATATTTTCCCTATCACTGACATCAGACTAATATGTTTATAATTCTCTTTTTTTCTTCTCTTTTCTTAACAGCAGGATTACACTTGCAGCTTTTTAATCTATACGACCTGTTGGTGATTTAATAGCATTTTGAAAGATAATCCCTCCCTCATCCACAATCTCCATAACCGTCTCTTTCACCAGCCTCGGTGAAAGTTATCAGGTTCCAAGGATTTGTCAACTTCCAGTCCCCTTGATTTTGTTAATACTACTTTCTCAACTTATTAATTTATTATTTTTAGTATTAATTTATTTCAGTTTCACACTCTTCCGAGATCCTTAAGCTTAATTCTTTCAGGGAGACTTATTGTGTTTCCATTTCTGTCAACAAAGGTTGAAGATGATTGCAGGGTGGAGAAGATCACTGAGTTGTTTCGAGTCATGCTCATTCTATACAAGCAGTCTGGATGGTGACAGGAAAAGTGTTGCAAGCCAGTCTACAATTGCCACTGATCACTGCTCTGGAATATAGGCCTGGATTGTAAACACCCCAGTTGAATTCAATCAATCTTTTGCTTTTGGCAATTACTCCAGGTTTTCTTGGGATTTTGCTTCATTGCTGAAAAATGTCACATCATTGTCCCCATGCATCCTCTATTCCCTTAGCTCATTCATGCCACTTTGGTGCCCCATACATATGTATGCATCCTCACATCAGCTATGCCACCCCTGTGCCTTTCCACACTGATCCCAATCCATATCAACTGAAAATATTTTATATATATGTCCAGGAAAAAAGTGAATTTTTCATCATCTATTAAAAGCCTCTACATGTCTGATACTAAGAGATGAACATATATGAATTAAAACCTCATGATGCTTGTAATCCTATTACCTTATTAGAAGGAGCCAGAAATCACATCAACATCCCAATTTGTTTTTAAAACTTTTTGAAACAGTCACTCATTCTCAGATGAATGGAACAATAGCTATGCTCAAACACATTAGCACTGGAAATTTGGTGAAATATTGATAATGGCTGCAGGTGTCTAAACAATCTGTGGAAATGAAATAATATTTCAATTTTAAAGCAGAGCGCCTGTCAACCAATATAGGAACACATATGATTAGTTCTTTTCAAGTGTCAAAACCAAGCATTTTTAAATCAGCCAGAGCTTTTTAAGTCACAACATGAAGAATGATAGCACAAGCTGACAGAAAATTTGTACACATTTTCCAATGCATTGTGGAGCTATTCCATTTAGAAAGAATTGAAATGCATGTAAATATTTGCACAAAACTGGCCAATGTGAGGATGAACTTATTCTGAAATGAATACGATTCATCACCTTTGATTCATCATCATATTAAAAACATATTTACATTACACCATGGCACTTAGTAGTAACACTCAAAGTGTGAAAACATGTGGCACGTACCTTTGGAACGTTCCCCTTTCCTCAACATATTTTCCACTTTCTTCATAAATTCTCAAATCTGGGGTATATGCAAGGGGCTTCCAGAGTTCACATGAACAGAAAGAAACAGTGTATGAATGTATGTCCCCCATCAGCTGGGCCAGGTGTGTACTTTGTACACTATGTGTTCCCATTCTGCAAAAAAAAGTCAAAGGATTATGATGCTTGGTCAAAGAAAAGATAGATTATCTCAAAAAAATGTGACCATTCTCATTGTCTCTAATAGTACACTCTGAAAGTTGTTTTTCAGTAAATCTTGTGAAGGGAGATGGAATCATTCAGGATAGGTTATTGAACTTGACATGAAATTTGCACAGTGCACAGGGAGAAGGCATTAAGCATTGACATGTTCTGGTTGTCAACAGTGATTTTCAGATAGAACATACTGTATGTCAGGGGAGGCAGAGCCTATGGATGGTTATCAGCCAGTGTTTCTTAACTGTTCTCAGTCTGTTGATCAAAGAGGCATTCACTTAACACAAAAACCTTTCAGATTTGTCATGTGTAGAAAATAAATTTATACCATCATGTGATGCAATGTTGGTGTGTTATTTTTTCTCTGTGTTCCTATGTGTAAGCAACTAATGTATATTTGTACATGTTATAAGAGCTCGGCCTGAAGGAGATAAAGGATAAAGTATGGGTCAGCTTATCAGCTGTCCCCTGGTGAGATGGTGTTCCTGTCACTTATCAAGGTGACCCTAGCTGAAGTTTCCTTACCTGAGAGCTGCTAGAAAATGCATAGATGACAGAAAATTAAAAATCTGAAACAAAGTGTGGGCCTGGACCTTAGATGATAGAGGCAAGAAATGAGGTTAAAAGAGAGCAGGGAAACTGATTGGAGCTCAATTTTTAAGTGTACAAGATGAGACAGAACAGTGCATATCATTCACAAGTATTTGTGATTTTCTCTTCTGGCCCTAATCTTGGGAAGTTCACCTCTAGCCAAATCCAAACCTAGGTCCAGTACCTACTTCTTTCTATGCTTTATCACAAAGATCTGGCCACGGTAACCATGCTTTTTGCTAACTTCATCTCCTACTTCTCTCATCCCAGAACCAGGCCCACAATTTATTTCCTGCTTCTAATTTTCTGTTATCTTTACATTTGAACTTGCAAATGAATGTATTAGTCATTCTAGAGCTCAATTTTGAAGTGTGCAAGATGAATCTGATCAGAACATGCTATTCACAAGTTTTATTGGTTTTTACTTCTGGGCTGGAGTCAGCATGGAGCAGAGAAATCAAGTTTGGCTAGTTCTGATGTCAGGGAGTCATTATGTTAGATGTATACATAATAGAACCTAAATTGTAGAAGTGCCTTGAATACGTAATGTTGGTAGTGCTCGGGAACTAAAAAAACTGTACTCAAAAAGGGAGGAATAGAGAAGTGGGTCACAGTTACAGAGAGTGGGCTGGAGCCAGGAGAGGTTAGACAAAGGTGAGTAAGGGAGTTGCCAGTGTTGGTGACTGCAAAGGATGAATGAAGTAAGGATTAGGAGTTCATGGACTGATCTGAATAATGAGATAACCGTATGCCATTTGATATGTTACCAGAGATAACGACAGGTATAAAAATGGGTGCCCACAAAGGCAGAGCTGAAACTAATGAATTTTTGGTAAAGTGTGAGGGGTATTGATTTTGGTGGAGTGATGTTTTGAGTGAATTTTCTCACCATATCTTGCCAAATTCACCACATTAATTGGTGTTTCAGCCCTCGTGGCAAGTTAAACAAGTGCCCCATTTAACCAAGTGACGTTCCCAAAGCAATTCACCATTTACTGAAGATGACTGGCATCCCTGGTGCTGCTGCCATATTTAAAAGGCTGTTGTTCACCTGGGTAAGCATTGTCAATGTGAAGTTGTCCTGCATGGTTCCTGACTTTTGCCTTGGACATGGCAGACAGGGGGAAATTGGCAGCACACTTTACATTCTGTGCCTTTTGGGTGAGGTGGTGTACAAACAGGACTTCCTCAGGATCAGCAGCAGAGGCCATGACACCAGATCATGTCTGCCTGGTCCCAGATTTGAACCTCAGGCATCTACAGGGACACCCGACACCGTACAAAGAACGTTAATGCCTTTCACTGTTCCACTTGCCTTAGTGCCACCCCCTTCTCTCCGATACCTCACACCAACTCTAGCTCCAATACTGCACTCAGCTCCCATCAAGGCTTATGCTTTATGCTCTCATTAATGCCAACAACATCACCTTCACCCAAACTAAACTGCAACACTACTAACCTGGTACACTTTCTGTGCTGCCTATTCACTTGTTTAGGATACATTCCTACCTTCAACAACATTAGTAACTATGCCATCTAATTTTATTATCTGTAATAGCTGCCTCTCTGTCATTCCACATTGCTCAGGGCCTATTAAGATTCTGCCCACAGTCTTTGATTTAAGAAATATTCTGAGGAAAAACTCCATTATTTATGTTATTGAGAAAGAAATGGAAAGAAGTGAACTTGCAGGTGAATGTACATCTTGTAAAGGCTGTTCAAGTTTTTGATTACCCTCTTTAAAACACAACGCACCTACTCTGATATGTTTTAGGGAATCGATCCACTTGATGGACTTGACTCGAGAGGCAGTGGCACATTCATGCCATCTCTTGAAGCTCATTTCTGGCAAACTTCAACCCAGGATCAGTGCTATCAGTGGCTGTCAAGGTCACTATAGCATTTATGCTTGGTCTATTCCAAACTGCCACAAGGCATGCCAGTAACATCAGTCAATCTGCTGTTCACAGATGAATCAAGCATGCATTGTTTGGTACAGCAAACAATTTCATCACTTTATTCATGGGCAATTGGCAGCAAAATGAGAGACAACAGTATTTTTCACATGGCGGATTCTCCAAAGTCTGTGGCTCCATTGAAATCCATTTGGCCCAAGAGCTCCTGTACACAATCCCTTTGCCTTCACAAGCTATAATATTCAGGCTGTCAGTGACTATCAAAATAGGATCATGCACATGAATGCACATTTTCCAGTCAGTTGACATAAGTTTCATTCTGAGGCAATACATTTGTATCAAATGATCAAGCCACCAAGAGGCTATGCAGTAGTTCTGTTGTTGCACTAGTATTCAAGAGGTCTGAGTAAATACAGCAGAGAATTTGAGTCAGGTTCCATTGTGATAATTGGGGAATTTGAAAATCTGGAAATAAAACCCAGGTTTCAGTAAAAGTGAACATTAAACGACAAGGTCATAACAACCCAACTTAGTTCACCAGTTAACATTAAGGAATGTAGCTTACCAACCTTATCTGGTTTGATCTGTGAGTGCAAGTACTGAGCAAATTGGTTGACTAATACCTGTTCTCTATATGATAAATTGAATCTGACACTTAAAATAATTGCAACTTCTTGTTATGCATGACAACAAAATCTTAGAGCTTGCCCTTGTATTTACAATGTTTGGGTAACAGCAAACAAGAAATGTGATGACAATTAAATGACCATAGTTGTATCGCTAATGTAAAATTGAGGGGTGTTAATCCTGAAGACCTTTTCACAGTATCCATGCATGCATGGTCTTTGCAAGAAGAATTTGGTTAACTTCTGCAATAATGTTCACGTGTATGAAAGTAGACATTAAAAGCCATCAATAAATAATTCAGGGGATCTGTAAATTGTACGTCTTGTTGGGAAGTACTCTCTTCCTGTTAGAAAGCTTTTAGTGAAACTCTGGTATGAAGCTGCGTTATGCTCAGAAAATAAACTTGCTTTCTCCTGTGGAGAATAAATAAATAAATGACAATCATTTCGACTATATGAAGCTTAAGTAGAACCCAAATAATGGGTTAAAACAAATTATAACAAACCAAAGTAAAAAGCAGATGCTAAACTCGTGACATGTACTAACTCTAAATAGTGTATTCAAAACAAACCTGTTGACCTTTATATGTAGTGAAGAAAAAAAAGCTGCTTTTCTGTAGTGAATTTCATGACTTCCAGATGCTCAAAAGCAATTTGCAGCTAATGAAGGACTTTTGAAGAGAAACCACTTTGTTGTGAGGAAATGTGACAGCCAGTTTGTGCAGAATCAACAAACAGGAATGTAAAACTGACCATTGTCACATCCATGCAGTTATATTAGTTTCTTCATGAAGAATTGACACTATTATTGAAAACAAAATGGAGAAGAGCAATCTGTTTTGAGACAAGGTGAAGCCGAGTTGACCCGCCTTCTTGTATTCTAATTGTGAGAGAATCTGTGCTTTTAATAGTGTGTTTTTGAGGCAGACGTTAACTAGAAAGGAAACAGAAAAGGGAAGATAGAAAGGAAAGTGATGCTCAAGTCTCTCATAAAACAAAAGCAACTTATATTTAGAAACCAAAGCTTCTGGGCAGGCTGTAACTATCTGAAAGATAGAGAAGCACGCAAATTAATCTGGCATTTGATAAATCCAGTGGTTTAGTATAGGCAGGATGAAGAATGCAAACACCATTTCCAGAAGTTGAGGATAGGTTGCTATAGTTTTGCCATTCTTGAAAACAATATTGATAGATCTAAACCATCCAGATGGAGTTGACCAAGTTCTGCAAGTGGGTGCCATTTTTGGTGAAGAACGTGACAGTGAAACCTGGGTTGGTTGTGTGCTGCTTGCAGCTTTAGGATGAGAATCTGAATCCAGGATTAGATTCAGTCTTAGACAGAGAGGAATCAAAATTCTTGCTAGAGATGATTAAGTGCAGAACAATATGACCAAGTTTAATTATCAATACACTGTTTGGACTGTTGAGTGAGTTGTCAATTCATGTGTAACTACTGTTGATTCTGGATGCAAGTGTTTAGGATGTATCTAAGCCAGTATTTAGTGTTTGCTTTGTTTGATCTCATCCAGTTAAAGTTCTTCTGTTTTAAACCATGGAATCTTGTAATAAATATTTTTTAAAGCTTAGAAGACCCATCTTATCATGCTTCTTGAAAGTTAAATACTCAGAGTTAAAACACATTTTTCCCTTGTAAACAAAGCCCATCCTCGTGCTCAGTTGAGCAGTGATAAAAGGGGAACTATTGTAACATCCCTCCCTCATCCATAACACCAGATAATCTCTTTTATTTTCCCCAAAATGATGTTAATTGAGAGATAAACATTGGCAAGAATGGGATACTGCCTCTTGTCTTCCAAATTGTATCAAGTGAGCCTTTATGTTCCCCTGAGAGAGCAGACAGAGTCTTAATATTGCCAGCTCATCTGAAAGGTAACAAATCCAGCAGTATACCACGTCTTGGTAGTGCATGGATTTGTCAATGAAGATTAATGCATTCAGAAATCTGGAGTGGAATTTGAAGTGGTTAGTGGAGAATCTACCCAATGTGTCAATAAATAATTCGTTATCCATTTTACTTTCACTAGTTTATCAACAAAATTAAATAAATTGTGTGTTTTGTAATTTATTACAAAAACATATTGTCCATGTGAAAAAGGTAACTATGGCAATCTGAACATTAATTTAAGCAGTACAGATTTATTAGACCAGATCACTCAAGAGAAAAAGAAATTCCGAACAAGTTATTTTGGGCAGCAGCAGATGTCATAAAAGTTGATCTAATTATGACAATTGAACTTCGAAAAATGTAGTTAAATGAAAGGAATGCTTCATTTTCATAAATGTCCAAGGAGTACAGTGACATTGTGATTCCGACTGAACTAGTATTCAATGAACTTTAAATCAGTTGAATTTAGTTCTTTTTAAAGTCTGGAAATAATAAGACCACAAAAGTTTTTATACTGAGGTAAAAATGAAACTGGGACAACAGACTAAGTTAATAAAGCATTGGGGATTTATGGTTTTGTAAATAAGGACACAGGGTAGGGCTTTGAGCCTGCTGACAGAGATTACCAAGTGGATAGGGATCAAAGTTACTAACACTGGCTGGTGGGGGCTCAGTTTCATGACCCCGTTCCTAGCTGTTTTTCCCCCGGGGTGGGTGAGAGGATGGAATAGCCACCCTGCCCTACAAAGTGGGTAGTTGTTTAGCTTCATAAAAGCTTGTTAGTTGCAATAAAAGGTGGCAGACAGTTTCCAGAACCAGTGGGTGGAAGTTGAACAGCCTGTGGTGGCAGGCTGAGGAAGACCAAAGCTCCTGTAAGGCCTCAGGATCCTCACTACCCACGAATGGAGTTAGATGGTATTCTTTAAAGGGATTCTTCCAGCCCTCATAATGATGGTGGGATGGAAAAAACAGTTTTATTTAAAAATTTCAATAAGGTTGGTGACAGCTCTCTCCATACCGAAGCATCACCTCAGTTATTTGTCCCACTCTTCTTGGAACCCTCTGGTGGCCAGAGACTCTGGGACACAGTAGAAATTCTTCAAGGATATGCTCCAAAAATCTCCGGTGAGATCAAGCATACCTGCTGACACATTGGAAACAATAGCTTGTTACTAACCAAAATGGAGAAAGCTGATTCATGAAGGCACAGAATATATCAACAGACGTTGTTGCAATGATGTAGAGGTGAAGTTGAGGCATTGGAGGGAACACACATACCTTCAAACAACCCAGCTACCCAACACTTTAAGACCCATCTTCCCCATGTATGGCAAAGTCTGCAAATCGTGCATTGGATTTATCAGCCATCTCAGATTCCACCAAATTAAAGAGTCATAGAGTCATAAAGAATGGAAACAGACTCTTCGGTTCAACCAGTCCCTTTCCCAAACAAAACTAGTCCCACCTGCCTGTGTTTGACCCATATCCCTCCAAACTTTTCCTATTCATGAATTACCCAAATGTCTTATAAACTTGTAAATGTACCTCCATTCATCACTTTCTTGACAGTTCATTCTACACATGAACCACTGTCTGAGTAAAGGCAATTGTTCCTCATGTCCTTTTTAAAGCTTTCTCCTCTCAACTTAAAAATATGCTGCCCTAGTTTTCTACACTCTCCATCCCTGTCATTCACCTTATCTATGCCCCTCATGATTTTATAAACCTCAATAAGGTCACACCTCAACCTCCTACACTCCAGTGAAGACGTCCCGGTCTCACCAGCCTATTTTTATATCTTAATCCCTCCACAGCCGGCGACATCCTGATAAATCCTTTCTGAACTCTCTTCAATTTAATAATAACTGTCCTATAACAGAGCAACCAGAACTCCACACAGTATTGCAGAAGAGGCCTATACAACCTCAACATGTCAGGCCATAAGATCATAACAATACTGAAAAGGAGGGATTCAATGATGTGAAGAGATAAGAGAAACTGGGATTGTTCTCCAAGATTGTTAATTGAAATGGTAAAAATTATGAAGAATTTCAGCCAGCAGAGGAGATTAATTTACGATAATTGGCAAAAGAAGCAGAGGTGGCGTATTTTTTTCATACAGTTGTTATGCTGTGGAAAGAATGACGGAAATGGGCTCATTGGTAACTTTCAAAAGGAAATTGGACAAGTACTTGAAGAAAAAATATGCCTGTTTATGGGAGAAGACAAATGGAGTTAGAGTAATTTGGTAGTTTTTCAAAAGATTGGAAAAGACATGGTGTGCTAAATGGTCTCCTTCCGTATTGTTTTATTTAATGAAATATACTTTCCCAGATATTATTATTTAAAATTAATGTACATTGCAAACAGCAAACTGATGGGAATAATTTCAAGAAATTATCCTTCAGTTTACTATATGGCCATTTAAATGAAATCTTCTTGAAATCTTTTATTTCAATCCACCATTAGTAATTATTGCTCTATTGTATTTTTCAGAATCCTGAGTGCTGGTACGGGGGCTATCCATGCCATTTTCACCATAAGACTCCAATAATCTATAGGGTAAGAGATATGTAAAATTATTGGTCTATTTAGTTTTATGTATTAATGATGGTGCCAACGCGAATGTTGAGATGCTAATTTATTTTCTATCTGAAATATTATAAAATCCTACAGGACCAGAGTTCATGACTCTTCTGGTAAACATGACACTAATTGGATTATTAGCAAGCTAAAAATAGATGTGCCTTATAAAAACAAACTTGCATGCAAAAGTTACAAGCATGTGACCTGAAGATGATTTTTCTCACTTAATTTTCGGCAACATATTGTGCAAGACTGCATTGCTCATTCCTAATATTTAAAGAGGAAAGGTGTTCCACTGAAGTGTTTATGCAATCCTTCAATGCATTTAGGAGTAGTCATGTGTTTATTGGTGAATCTAACTGCTGGTTTAAATGAAAATAGAAGCAGACATTTTATATTGAACTCCACAGTTGCACCATCTCAAAATCTGCCCATAGTCAGTCTTTCTGCTTCTTTATTGTTTTGATTCATTACTTCCTGGAGCAGAGTCTTGTGGTATCATAGGAAGGCATATGTGTACAACATGTTTTATCTTAGGTTGTGCTTACAAAGGAGCTTTAAACAGTTGAGGATAATATTACTGGAGGGGCATCAGTAGATTTACAGCAGGTTTAAACTCTCTTATTATGGTTACATAACAGTTCAGTGGTACATATTTCCTCTTTAGCTACGTTGTTAATCATTATTATTTATTCAATATAAAATTAGTCACAATATTGGTTTGCCTATCGTGTAGAATTTCTGTTTATTCAATAAATTAACGTCATTCTCTGTAATTTTAATCTAATCCACCAGACGGAATGAACTCTTGTTTTAAAACTCTCTGAATTAGCACTGAAGTTAACTTGAGTGGGGTTTATGAATTAAAAACTGTCCTGTTCTTACTGGCCTAGTTAAGTTAAAATTGGGGCCATAATGTAATAGTGATTATATGAAAATATTGGTTTGTAAGTAAGATAATAGTTAACTTATTGGTCACAGTATTACTGGTGTTACTTCTGTCAAATTCTTGATTATTAATCTGGATGTGGATAAGATATTCTGAATAGTTTTCTGAATGCCATTATTTTCTTTCACAATGTTGAATATTAACTGTGTAAAAGATTTTGTATATTGTTGGTTGTATGCATTACTAACTCAGCCTTACACTGTTGAATGTACATTTTTTTTCACATTGCTGATTACAATTGCGACATAGCTTTTGCACGCAATTAATACCTGCCCCTGACCAAAATAGTTCTTGCATTGTTGATAGCTGTTCATTGACAGTCTGGGATTATTACAAGGAAGTAACATTAATTGAAATGTAGTATGTACAATGCACCCAACACTCTGTTTTTCAAAAGTGATACCTTACAAATGCTAACCTTTATCCTCACATGGTCTGGCCTGACAAGTGGGATTTTTGAGAGCTTGACAGCCAACCAAACAGTTACCACACGAGATGTGAGGGAAGGCTTCTGCCTGAAATTGCTTACTTCAGGAGGGAGTTTCACTGGTTCTTCATTAAGCCACTAGATGGAGTGGAGGATTTGGTCTTGTTTCCCCATCAAAAGCACACCTCCTTCTAAAAGATCATTTGAATTGTTAGCAGTGGTCAAGGAGGCTGCATCACCCAAAAATGTCCATTCTTCCAGCTGAAAAATGAATGTATGATGTTGAGTGGCTCACAACAAGAGGGACAAGACAGGCAAATCCATCATCAAGGAAACAAACAAATGTATTTTCCCTCAACTAGGGACGGCTGATCACATACAAATACAGGAAATACACAGCTAATGTCAAGAAACAATTTCATTGTAAAATCTAAATAACATGCGCAAGCCAGATATGATTTACAAAGCATGTAAGTACACACATGAGCAGATCTTAATATATTATTCTACATTGCATTTTGAAGCAATAGGATTTCAGCTATAGAGAGCCCATCAGATTCACAGGTATCTCAGCACTGTATCATGTCGGACTATCTTGGCGTGACTAGTATTAATAATGAGAACCATGTATGGCCAGTTGTCACACCAGAGAAAATATTTTAATGTCTTTGATTTTGAAGAATGGCAATCCATTTCAGGTCTTTCAAACATGTTTTTTTTTATCTTCTATCTATCCTGTCATTTATTTTCACCTAACCATGGGCGATTTGTTCTCTCAAAGGGTTCAGGGCTATGTCTCACTTTTCAATATCATTCTTATTCAAAAGTTTCAAAAGATTCCTTTGAGAATAGGTTAGTCTGAGCAGCTCAATACATGACTCTGATTGAGGGTGTTTGCATTACGGAGATAGTTAAGTAGATTTTCTGCAGACTCATATTTAGGTGTGCAGGAAAATATATTCAGCATTATTCAGGAAATCACATATAAATGCTGTTTGTGCATTGTTGCTGCCTGACAGCTGAATAATTTACCACTCACTTAAGCACTAGTTCCGTTTATGCAAAAGCAACCAAAAATTGTAACAATTAGAATCATGATAAAAGACGTGTAAAACAAAAGAAAGTACTTGCATGTAAACTGATTGAAATCGAATACAGAAACAGCAGTACATGTCTTTCTCCCTTTGAGCCTGTTCCATAGTTCAATGACATTATGATAAAACTTTAACCACCTGGATATACTTGCCCCTATTCCATATCCCTCATGCCTTTGGTTAACAACAACCAATCTGACTCAGGTTTAAAATTCACAGTTCACCATCAATCGGCATTTGCAAAGAGTTCCAAACCTCTTTATAGGCAATGATAGCTGCTATCCCAACTGCAGGGATTTCACACCCCACGCATACAGCTGCAGTACCTGTGGCATCTCTGCCAGTGACGACAAGTAACAATGCTTTGGATGCTGACCAAACATTGCACCACTCCCAACCATTGCTGCCTCACTCACCACCCTGTTCCCCGTCTCACTCACCACCCTGTTCCCCGTCTCACTCACCACCCTGTTCCCCGTCTCACTCACCACCCTGTTCCCCGTCTCACTCACCATCCTGCTCCCCATGTCACTCACCACCCTGCTCTCCATGTCACTCACCACCTTGCTCCCTGACTCACTCACCACCCTGCTCCCCATGTCACTCACCACCCAGTTCCCTGTCTCACTCACCACCCTGCTCCCCACGTCACTCACCACCCTGCTCCCCATGTCACTCACCACCCTGCTCTCCATGTCACTCACCACCTTGCTCCCTGACTCACTCACCACCCTGCTCCCCATGTCACTCACCACCCAGTTCCCCATCTCACTCACCACCCTGTTCCCCATCTCACTCACCACCCTGCTCCCTGACTCACTCACCACTCTGTTCCCCGTCTCACTCACCACCCTGCTCCCTGTCTCACTCACCACCCTGCTCCCCACGTCACTCACCACCCTGCTCCCTGTGTCACTCACCACCCTGCTCCCCGTGTCACTCACCACCCTGCTCCCTGTCTCACTCACCACCCTGCTCCCCACGTCACTCACCACCCTGCTCCCTGTGTCACTCACCACCCTGCTCCCCGTGTCACTCACCACCCTGCTCCCTGTCTCACTCACCACCCTGCTCCCCACGTCACTCACCACCCTGCTCCCTGTGTCACTCACCACCCTGCTCCCCGTGTCACTCACCACCCTGCTCCCTGTCTCACTCACCACCCTGCTCCCTGTCTCACTCAAGATTCCTGTCACCTTCCACTCGCTGTTCCTCTGCCTGACCTTCTTTTCACTCAATCTCACTCCTGAGTCTTTGGTGTCTCATTCTTGTAGCAGAGTTTATAATGGGACAATGACCAGAGCAAAGTGTGCTGGCACTGTGTTGGGCATCATGCAGCAGGAAGCAAAATGAAATGCACAACTATAAGGTCAGCTGCACCAATTTCCTCTTCTGCTGCTTTACCTCATTATACTCCTAAAAATCCTGACTTGAAACTTTGGTCTCTCCCCAGAGACTCTCCAACCAGCAAAATAGTTTTTCTTTGTTCATCCAATGTGCTCCCTGAACATTTTGAAAATTTTGATTCAATTACAAATTCTTCCAAATTCTCAGAAACCTTCCAATTTAGTGCTAGAAGTCTCGATATCATTCTGGTAAATCTTGGCTGCACACCATCCAAGGCCAATGTACCCTCATTCAAATTTGTTACTCAGAACCATTTATTACTGACTGTTCTCCTGTAAGGCTTTGTATTTGTGAAGCTTGATGCCTTTCTAATTACATTCTGTTCCTCTCGAAATAAAAACCAGCAATCCTTTAGCCATTTTAATTATTTCCTATACCCATTCATGATACTCTAATGATCGTTGTATCTTCAACACAAAGTCCATTTGGAATACACTGTTTCTAACTTTTCACCACTTGAAAAGTACTTGTTCTATCATTTTATGTTTGAAGCGATAACCTAAAAAATTCCTGCATTGAAATCTATTGTCACAGTTTTGTCTATTCACTTAATTTAGCAATATTACTTTGCAATATTAGACTCAAATCTGCACTGCTTACGATACTAGCATCATTGAGTCATTGATAGATTTTATTATGATTTTCTATCCCCTTATCTAAATCCTTACAAATATGGTGATTACTTAATGCACCAACACACATCCTGTGGGACTCCACCCAGTTACATTCTGTTTAGTAGAATACCTTCCCATTATTCCTGTTCACTATCTCCCACCACTCAGCCAATTTCCTAACCAGATCAATTCTTCAGTTATACGAGCTTCAGCTTTAGCTAATGGTCTCTTGTAAAGGACTTTATCAAGTGCCTTTTGAAGCCCAGACAAAGATTCTGCTGTCCACAACTTTTGTCACCTCTTCAAAAAATTCAATCAGATTCACCATACATGATCTACACTTTGCAAATCTATGTTGGCTTTCTCTGATCAGCTGAATATTTTCAAGGTCTTCAGTCACACTATCCTAAATGATAGATCCTGGAAATTTCCTGATAATCCTCCAGTTTTTTTCTCTCACTTCTCTGCTAAAGTTCAAGTATCACATGCAATTTTCCAACTTAAGAAACAACTTCTCGATTGAAATATCTTCAGAAAATTAGAGTTTGAGCATCTGCAATATATTCAAGCACTTCCTTCAAAGGCCTGAAATGGAAACCATATGGCATTGTGAGCTTGGCACTCTTAAGTTAATTTGGTCAATATTAGTTTTCTTAGGATATCTGACATATGAACATAATCACTAAGAGCAGGAGGAGGCAATTCATCTCCTCGAACCTACTCTACCATTCAGTATGATCTTGGTTGATCTCACCCCAGCCTCAACTCCACTTTCCTGCATAATCTGCATAACACTTCAACATTTGCTCATTAAAAGTGTATCCAGCTCCTCTTTACATTTACACAATGTTCCAGTAGACACTATACACAGGGGCAGTAAATTCCATAGATCCATCACCCCTTTCAAGAAGTAATTTCTCCTCATCTCTGTTTTAAGTCTGCTATCCCTTATCCTAAAATTATTACTTTTCCTTCTAGATTGCCCCACAGGAGGGGGCATTCTCTCTATGTCTACATAATCAATCCCCTTTCGCATTCTATGTACCTCAATGAGATCTCCTCTCATTCTTCTAGACTCTAATGAGTATAGGCTTAAACTTTTTAATCTCTCTTCATAACACAGGCCCCTCACCTCTCAAATCAATCTAGTGAGCTTCCTTTGAATTGCCTTCAATTCAATTACATCCTTCCTCAAGTAATTGTTGAAATAACAAGTTGACTTCCTATTTTTCCAATTGAAATGGATAACCTCACAATTGTCCATGTCAATTTTAGATTCCCTACAGTATTGAAACAGGCCTTTCGGCCCAACAAGTCCACACCGACCTTCTGAAGAGTAACCCACCCAGACCCATTCCCCCCTGACTAATGCACCTAACACTATGGGCAATTTAGCATGGACAATTCATCTGACCTGCACATCTTTGGAATGTGGGAGGAAACCCAGGCAGACACGGGGAGAATGTGCAAACGCCACACAAACAGTTGCCTAAGGTGGGAATCAAACTCAGGTCCCTAACCACTGAACCACCATGCTGCCTGATTCTATCTGCCAAATTTTGGCCTACACACCTAATCTATTGCAATTTACACTCCGCCCTATTTTTGTGACATCTGCAATTTGCCTATCATATCTCCTGTCCCCATGCCCAAGTCATTAATATAGATTTGAAACAGATAGGGAGCAAGAACCGAACACAGTAGCACTTGTGATAAACAGTAAAACCAAATCAGCCTTTCCACCTGTGTATTGACAAAATACTGAAATTTTCACTTTCAAAGACCTTCAATAGCTACTCCAAAGGTTCCTAAGTTTTGAATAAACAATCCCACATTTTATAAGTAATTAATTCCAGACACCAATTTTAATATTAAACAAAAACCTTAATTTATTAAATATATAATGATATAGCAGAGAAAAGTTAAACCAGGTAATCTAATTAAGGTTAATGCTTTAAACTGAAACATTATTTAGCAGCCCCATTCACACAAAAGACAGACAGAGTAACAAATTATGCAATAAATAAAAGAAAATAACAAAACTAAACAGATAACTCAGTGGTTTTCACAATCCATTGTTTCACAGGCATAAACGTGGGCTCCTTGGTTGCTTTTCTGGAGACATCAATAAGGGTCATCTTTTCAATTCCCTCAGGTTAAGGTAGTGATACTTCTTTTAGCTTTCTAACTGGGGCTTCCAAGAGCAGGCAAGGAACTTTCAAATTTTCATGTTATGTCATCAGCAGCCAAGACTCTTTTCCCTAGAAAACACAATTTTAAAAAACTCCAACTCCAATACCGCCCTGATAAACTGACCATCTTTTCCTGCATCCTCAATTACCGTTCAACATCTTCTATCTGCTTGAATGTAAGTTTTCTTCTGACTTGCCGAATCAATGACCAGGTTATTAGTAGCCAAGTTGTGCCATTTAAATACAATGTTCTTCCTGAGATTGCTTGGAACCCTTTTCATCAAGACTCAGGCTCAGTACTTTTTCTGTAGTAATGATGATTGTTCTAAGGTTCTTCCCTTTCTATAACCTCTGAATTATCTGTTACTATTGGGATGGTACTCGTGTCCTCCACTGTGAAAACTGAAACAAAATATTAATTTTGTGACTTCAAAAATTCTGTATTCCACACTGTTAACTCCCCAGTCTCATCCTCCAAGGGACCAACATTTACTTGAGCTACTGTCTTCCATTTTTTTACATTTACAGAAGCTTTTACTCTCCATTTTTATATTTTAACTGCTTTACTTTCATAATATTTCTTTGCTGTTTTAATCATTTTTTAGTTGTTGTTTATTAAAAATTTCTCAATCTTCTGGCTAGGCACTGGCCTTTGTAATATTGTATGCCTTAGGATTTGTCTTAATCATATTTTTAACTTCTTTGCTTAACTAATTGATGTCTTATCCCACTTCTTAAAATATTTCTCTCTCTCTCTGGAATATATTTTAATTCAGATGAATTGAATATCTCCTTAAACATCTTTCACTTCTCATCAACTGTCCTAACTTTCAGTTTACCTGCTATTTCACTAGGGCCTAATCTGATCACATGCCAAAGTAATTAGTTTTGTTTCACTCCAGAATGCTAGTGTGGGACTCCAGTTTCTCCCCTGAAACTGAATTTGAAATTCTAGCATGCGATAATCACTCTTCCCTTACAGCATCCTTTACTCTGAGATCAATAATTAATTCTGCATATTCCTCCAAGAAACAGCCTCTTATACATTGAATGAACTTCCCTTTGAGGCTAACCTTGCCACTTTGATTAATCCAGTCTACATACATGTAAAATCACCCATGATTATTTCTGTACCTTTCATACAAGCATGCTGACTTCTTCCTCCATAACTCCCACTGGAATCTTTTTGTTTGTTTCTTAATTCTACCCATAAAGTCATGACTACCTGTTTATCTTTCCTTATTTCATCCCTTATCATCAACATGATTTCATCCTTAATCACTAAGAGTGCTTCTGTTCCTCCACTTTTTTCCTCATCTTTCCTGTAGATATTATGGAGCATTCCCTATTTCCTTATTTTTATTGACAAAATTACATTTATCAATTTTAAAGGGCCCAATTTGCTTCTGACCATCTTCTTTTTGCTTAATACAACTGAAATGTTTGTGTTGTTTTTCATTTTTTACAAGTTTTGTTTCATTCTCCATTTTTGTAGTTTTTACCATTGGGTTTGTTACTCTTTGTTGTTCTTTTTACTTCCCTGTTTAGTAAGATCTGTGCTGCATTTTGCATTTTTGTATGACTTTTCATTTAGTTTTACATTATCTTTAGTTGTACATGCTATCTTTTTTGGCAAGAAGTGCCCTTTCCCTTCAGGCTATACATGGTTCTGGATTATATTAATAGCTTTTATGAATGCATTGATCTTTTGTCATTTTAAATAACTGACTTCCTTTATGCTCTATGGGCAGCCTCTGTCTCATCCCGGTGAAGTCAGTCTAAGTCTTGAATCTTAATAACTGCTGGATATTTCTGCTTTTAAAGCACTATTCCGAATTCAATCATATTATGATTGCTATTGGATAAATGTTCACATGCTGTTCAGCTGTTAACGAAATCCAACTTACTACTCTTAACAATGTGTAATATGGAATGGTGCCTTGTTGACTCTCGAGCAGACTTTTGCAGAAAACCATCTTGGTGATGCTCAGGAAATTGATTAACTTTCTAGAATGTGCCTGTTTGCTTATCTTAACATATTTGAAGTTCAAAACCTTGAATAAAACCACTTTCCTTAAATAAGCATTTGTTCAATTTCTGCATTTATACAATCTACCATTTCCCAGACACTATCAAGGAGCCAATTCATAACTCCCACTAGAATCGTTTTTTTTTTGTTTCTTAATTCTATCCATAAAGTTATCACTGCCTGTTTATCTTTCCTTATTTTATCCCATATTATCTAAATGATTTCATTCTTGATCACTGAGGGTGCTTCTGCTCCTCCACTTTTTTCCTCATCTTTTCTGTAGATATTACAACTTTATAATATTTAGTTTCTAGTTCTGATTAAATCGTAGCCATGCTTTCAGTGACAGTTATCATGTTATCTCCTCCCAAGTTGAAATCACTGCAAATTCTTCCTTGGTTTGTGTCACAGCTGACAGCAATTAGATTTACCCATTCCCCACATTAAAATAATTCTCGGCAAACTTGCTTTCACTAAGTCCCTCATAATGGAGTAGGGCAATCAGTAGAAAACATGTCTCTCAACTGATACTAATGATGCCTTCTACCAGTTAAAATTGTGCTTTGTTGCTAATAACATTGTACAGATAGACCATAACAAATCTAGGGCATAGTTAGTTGGGGTTAGGTTAACAGCTGTTAAAATATTTCATGCTAAATTTCTCCAGTAGCCAGAGAAGGATAAAGTGCATGTGTGCTCTCAACATGAAATTAAGTATAATCTGTGTGGAAAAGATGAGAGTCTGGTAGATGCAGTTACAGAAATGAAAGGAATTTGTAATAAAAATGTAAAATTATTGTTTCGTCACTCTATTTTTTGCAGTTATTCTAGGCTACAAGGCGATCAATTGATGGTGTGTGAATCCATCTATCATGACAGTCCAGTATTAAAATATTCATTAGACTTCCTATGTTGATTAGTTTAGTTAATTAAGCTTAAGGGAGGTAAGGAAGATCTATGTAGACCTTTGGCAATGCAGAAGTGGCCTATAACTTTGATTTGCTTTGAACAATATATTGGCAGGGAGCTGTTGAGGGTGTATCTTTATCGTGCTAGTCCTTGGAGATTTGTGAACCCAACACTGAGATCAGCGCTATCCAATATGTTTTGTCCAAAAAAGCTAAATGAAACTCTGAATGTTAGACCTCAATTACAGTATCCAAACCTTATGATTGTCCTTTTCCAATGTCAAGTGAAAGCATGAATTGAATTAAACAATGAAGCCTAGATAAGACATATTCATTAAGGGTAGCATGGTGGCTCAGTAGTTAGCGATGTTGTCTTACAGCATCAGGGACCTGGGTTCAATTTCAGCCTCAGGTGACTATGTGGAGCTTGCACATTCTCCTTTTGTCTGTGTGGGTTTCCTTCGGGTACTCCAGTTTTCTCCCATAGTCCAGAGATGTGTAGTTTAGGTAGATTGGCCATGCTAAATTGCCCATAGTGTCCAGGGATGTGCATATTTGGTGGATTAGCCATGAGAGATACAGAGATAGGTGAGGAGGTGGGTCTGGGCGGAATGCTCTTTGGAGGGACAGTATGGACTTGACGGAATAACTGTCGTACTTCTACATACTGGGGATTCTGTGATTATATGCCATTGTAAACACTTTGTTTTGTTATAAATAGAAAGTGCACCAAATTATTCACTGCATCCTGAGGGTTGGGATAAGGCAGTGCCAGAAAAACTGAATGGCCTGAAGGTGGATAAGTCACCTGGACCAGATGGACTACACCCCAGAGGTAGCTGAAGAGATAGCGGAGGCTTTAATGGTGATCTTTCAAGAATAGCTAGAGTCAGGAGGGTCCCAGAGGACTGGAACCGCCCCCACCCCCACTAACACGACACCACTGTTTACAAAAGGAATAGGCAAAAGTTGGAAAATTACAGACTGATTAGCCTAACATCAGTCATAGGTAAAATCCTGGAATCCGTTGTGAAGGATGAAATTTCTGAATACTTGGAAGTATATAGTAAAATAGGACAGTCAGCTTGGATTCATCAAGGGGAGGACATGCCCGACAAATCTGCTAGAATCCTTTGCGGAAGTTAACAGGCAGGTTAGACCAAGGAGAGCCAATGGATGTTATTTACCTGGACTTCAAGAAGACCTTTGACAAGGTGCCACACAGAAGGCTACTGAATAAGATAAGGGCCCATTGTGTCAGAGACAAGGTGCTACCATGCAGAAGCTTGGCTGTCTGGTAGAAAGCAGAGAGTGGGGATAAAAGGGTCTTTCTCAGGATGGCAGCTGGTGACAAGTGATGTTCCGCAAGGTTCAGTGCTGGGACCACAACTTTTCACTTTATGCATTAACAATCTAGATGAAGAAATGGAGGGAATTCTGGCTAACTTTGCAGACGATACAAAGATAGATAGAAGGAAAGGTAGCATTGAGGAGGTGGGGAGGTTGCAGAAGGATTTGGACAGGTTAGGAGAGTGGACAAAGAAGTGGCAGATGGAGTACAATGTGGGAAAGTGTGCGATTATGCATTTTGATGGGAAGAATAGAGGCATGGGCTATTTTCTAAATAGGGAGAAAATTCAGAAATCTGAAATTCAGAGAGACTGGGAGTTCTAGTTTCGGATTCTCTCAAGGTAAACTTGCAGGTTGAGTCAATAGTTAGGAAGGCAAATGCAATGCTAGCATTTATTTTGAGAGGACTTGAATATAAAAATAGGGATGTACTTCTGAGGTTATATAAGGCTCTGGTCAGACCACATTCGGAGTATTGTGTGCAGTTTTGGGCCCCATATCTCAAGAAGGATGTACTTACCCTGGAGTGTGTTCAGAGGAGGTTTGTGAGAATGGTCCCAGGAATGAAAATCTTAACATATGAGGAACGTTTGAGGACTCTGGGTCTATAGTCAGTGGAGTTTAGAAGGATGAGGGGAATCTAATTGAGACATAAAGAATACTGAATGGCCTGTACAGGATAAATTTTGGGAAGATGTTTCCATTGGTCAGAGAGACTAGGATCCGAGGGCACAGCCTTAGAGTAAAGGGAAGACCTTTTTGAACAGAGAAAAGGAGAAATTTCTTCAGCCAGAGAGTGGTGAATCTATGGAATTCACTGCCACAGAAGGCGGTGGAGGCTGGGTCGCAGAGTGTATTCAAGACTGAGATAGATTTGTTCTTGACTATCAAGAGGATCAAGGGCTACGGGGAGAAGGCAGGACAATAGGATTGAGAAACTTATCAGTCATGACTGGAGCAGACCCAATGGGCTGAATGGCTTAATTTCTACTCCTCGGTCTAATGGTATTATGGTCTTATTAATGAAACAACTGGGGTTTTAACCAATGCAGCTTGCCAGTAACACAAATGAGATAGGAAATTTGGGTTTTGGTGGGTTCTAAAACCAGAATAACTCAGAAGCACTGTGATTGTGTTAAAATATGAGCAAATACTAGGTGATGCTCTATTGTCAGATGAATAGTTCTTCCCTTGTTTATACATTTTGGTTCCACAGGGAATGCAATCAATTCATATGGAATGGTTTGAATTGAATGTGATTTCTCTACCCATAGTTATCAAGGTCCCTTCCACAATCCAGGTAGCAGTAAATTACCAATTCAATGTGCAACTCTTGTTTGCGACAAAAGCAACAAACATCCCTAGCTCGGGATTTTTAGTCTTCTTATTGTATTAGTTTCTCTGCTTTACTGTCAGCCTCCCATCACCCATATCCCTTTATCCAGCTGTGAAGGGTTTGTTTGCAGCCTCCTGGCAATACAGTCTTTGACCTAACTGGGAGAAGCTACATGAGAAAAGCTTCGAATGACTCATGCTCTGATTCTGTTTCCTGCCTGTGGGGAACTGTCTGGTTTTTGCTCAGTACCTCTCCTTGATGGCTCAGCTAAGATCAGAAATGCAATCCTCTTCCATGGAGGAAGATACAGTGGATTGGAGAATCAACACCTATGCTGGTGTGCTGCACCAGCTTTGAATGAAACTCCTGTTTTGCAACCCCAGGCTACTTCTTTAAGCAAGCATTGTTTTAATTTTAATAGCCAATAATCAGTTTCAAAAACTGTTGCATTTATGCTTAAACAATTAACGTGCATCAATTATAATTTGCAAAAAGTACATGTGCAGCTGCAAAATAAATAGCACTTTTGACAGATTTAATCTTTGAACGAGAGCTCTCAGTGCTAGAGACCACTCTCTCCAGCCCCCATAATGATGTTGGCCTGAAGCCTAATACAGAATTGGAATACAAATCAAACAGAATACAATTTAATTATTGATTATATTTTCTCAGTCTTCCTCAGTTGAAGGCTAAAGATACTGTTACTTCAGCAATATCATGAACCAACAGTAGCTGTAACCATTTTTTAAAGTCAGGTTTTATCTTGTATTAAGTTGAGATCAAGGCCTTTCAAAATTTATTGTTTATAAGCCAGACATCCTTGTTTGTAAGTAAGTCAACCTTGAATATTCTGAAGGGCAGCATTGCACCAGAACACAAATCTGTTACTTTATTTGGTTTTAATGGGATAGATTTTCCATTTTTCCTGAAACTTTTAATATCAGAGTTTCACAACTTGGAAAACTTTTTAAAAGTCTTTACTTCTGCTTCCTTTCACCCATAAGCTGAGAGATTGCTGAGTGACCTGTTCTTATGCCACTGTCAAAAAAAAAACACTCTGGCCATCAACCACTGTGAGGCAAGCAAGAGTAATGCAAGTTCTTTATCCATCAAACATTTCCTTCTCTACCTGTGGCAAAAAGAACACCTTAGATCTGCTCATCATATCCTCACAGAGAGTAGCTGTGCTGGACAGCTCAACATAGAATTCAATCGGTATGCTGAGTTAATGGTTATGGGACTTCACTAGAAACCTCGGGGTTGTGAGTTCAAATCTTACCAAAATAAATCGTGAAAATAATTCAATGAATTTGTGAACCGGCATCAAGAAACGTCAACATAAAAGTTATCTGATTGCTGTAAAGTAAATCCTACTGGCCATCAAAGTGTCTGAGGAAAATGCATCCCTCTCTGACATATGATTCTTATCTACAGAATGCGGTTGACTCTTACTGCCTCAGAACTTGTATAGTGCTGGACCATTATTTTAAAAGTGTTGGTTCAAATAGTGGTTTAATCCAGACTTATGTGTATTCATTAATATATTCACTATTATGTCTAACACCAAGACAATATTCAAAAGATTATTTCTGGCACTGGGTCATTATTTTTAGGTTTTAAACAGGCATATGATTTACCAGACAACAACAGGAACTGAGGTTTGATGTTCAAATGGTAAATACCACAATCAGCATTACTTGTTAAACATTCAGTTTACAGGTAGTGGAATATTTTCCTTTAAGCTGACACTTGAAAAAGGAATGGAGGTTGTCAATGAATATTCCTTCTATATTTAAATTGCATTGCAGATTACTCAACAATTCTGATTTTTAAAAACACGAAGTTACCAAACTAACCAACCCACATAGTTCCAGTATGCATGACATATTTTGTTAAGATCACTGCTGCAGTCACATCTTGTGTAGTGTAATATGTTGAACGTCGGATTTGCTGATTTCAAGACATTGCTTTCATGGGATTTTGACCTGTCTGGAAATAGTAAGTGGCCTGGTTTAGACAGGCAGGACTAAGACCACTGATGACCAAAACATTCCGTTAAAATAATTCAAACATCAATGTCAACAATGTAGCTAACAGCTTTAAGTTAAAAATAACAACAAAGTGAGATTGTTGGTTCCTTTCTTTCCTTTCATGATGTTATAAAAATAATGTCTTGATTATCTAAGTTCTGACTAACTGTTAGGTAACTGATATCCAATATCTCACTAATAGTAACCAAAACTGGGTTCCCAATTAGATGAAAATTGTACCACTGACAAGCAATAGTATTTGAATATATTGATCAGGACTGCTACCACTAAATAACATCAGTAACTTTTTTTTTGGTGATTTTGTTAGATATATTTTATGTAGAGATGGAGCAAATACAATCCTTCATTTATAGTAATTTTGAAATTAAACCTCTCCATAACATCACACAGTTGTTTTCAATTTTTTTCTTTTTTTTTAAGTTCATGTCTGAACATGTTATTTACATTGTTTTCAGTCTGGTCTGACATCTTCAGAATTGAGGCGAAAGTGAATGCTGCAGATGAGTCAAGAGTGTGCTGCTGGAAAAGCACAGCAGGTCAGGCAGCATCCGAGGAGCAGGAAAATCGACATTTTGAGCAAAAGCCTGTTCTGATGAACGGCTTTTGCCTGAAACATCGATTTTTCTGCTCCTCAGATGCTGCCTGACCTGCTGTGCTTTTCCAGCACCACACTCTTGACTCTGATCTTCAGAATTGAGTCATACCAGACTTGAAACATTAACTCTACTTCTCTCTCCATAGATGGTGCCAGATCTGGTGAGTTTCTTCAGCAATTTCTATGTTTGTTTCAGATTTACAGCATTCACAGTATTTTGTTTCTATATAACATTTAGTATTAGGGTCTTAGAGATGTACAGCACAGAAACAGACCCTTCAGTACAACTTGTCCATGCTGACCAGGTATCCTAATCTAATCTCATCCTATTTGCCAGCCCACATCCCTCTAAACTTACAGAAACTTATTCAATCCAATCACAAGCTTGTTAGCTCTGTTCATACCCTAACCTAGAAAATAGTTCAGGCCACACATTTGGATTTTCTGGTTTAAATTTAACTGACCGTTCCTATGTGTGGAGATGGGGGAGATACTAAACAAGTATTTTGCTTCAGTGTTTACTATGAATAAGGATATGGAAGATATAGAATGTGGGGAAATAGATGGTGACATCTTGAAAAATGTCCATATTACAGAGGAGGAAGTGTTGGATGTCTTGAAATGCTTAAAGCTGATGACTTCCCAGGACCTGATCAGGTGTATCCCAGAACTCTGTGGGAAGCTTGAGAAATGATTTATATCTGTGTCATTTGGCAAGGTCCACGTTCAATTTTGGAGCCAAGTGTGACAAGAAGGGGTAGAAAATTAATGCAGAAGGGTGCAGTAAAAATTAGAACCAAAGTAAGTAATAATGGTTAAAATGTCAAAGTTTAAGGCTCTTTATTTGAATGCTTGCAGCGTCTGTAACAAGGTAGAAGAGTTGAAGGAAAAAATAGAAAAGAATGAATTTGACTTGAAACCTGCAGTGAAGACATAGTTTCAGGATGATCAAGACGAGGAGCTCAACATTCAAGGGTATTTGACCTTCTGGAATTCTAGGCACAAAGAAAAGAAAGTGGGGTATTTGTTAATAAATAAAAATATCAATGTTGTTGAAACAATAGATGATGATGTGGAATCAATTTGAATGGAAATAGGGTACAACAAAGGAAGAATGTCATGGTGGGAGTTGTCTAAATGTCCCTGAATAGTTGCCTCACAGTAAGACAAAGTATAAATTAGGAAATAATAGACATGTGTAAAAAGGGCAATGTCATGCATGATTTTAGTCTGCATATTGACTGGACAAATCAGATAGGCAAGGGTAACATGAAAGAAAAACTGTAGAGTACATCAGGGTTTGTTCCTGAGAGCAGTATTTTGCAGAAACTATACAGGAACAAGCTATTTTAGATTTTGTAATGTGTCATGATGTAGGATCACTAAATGATCTCACAGTTAAAGACCCTACTGTGGAGAGCAATAATAAGATAGTAGAATTTCGAATTAAGTTTCAAGGAGACCAACTTGGATCTCAAAAAAGTGTCCTCAATTTTAAAAGGGGCAATTACAACAATAAGATGGAAGAGTTTTCTATGGTGCACCGGCATAGTGAGTGAATCAGCCGTGGCAGACCTTTCATCAAATATTCAATAACACTCAGCAGAAATTTATTCCAGCCAAAAAGAAGGACTTAATAAGAAGGATGAACCTCCCAGGGTTAAGAAAGGTGGTCAAGGAGAATATTCAATCAAAAATTAAGACACACAAAGTGAGGAAAACTAATGGTAGACCTGAGGGTTGGGTTCCTTTTAGGACTAAAAAGCCAATAGAGAGGGAATAAGTTGATTATGAAAGTAAATTGGCAAGAAAAATAAAAATAAACAGCAAGAAGATATACTGGTTTATAAAAAGAATTAAAGTAGTGGGACCTTTGGAAGATGCAACTGTCTAATTAACAATGAGGAACAGAAAATATCAGGTAATTCAAGCTAACATTTTACTTGTCTTTATGATGGAGGACACTTCAAACATTCTCAAAATGACAGATAAGCGAGATTTTAGCAGGAGGAAAGGTCTAGTAGTAATATACATAATGAGGAGTAAAATATCTGATAAACTTAATGGGACTGAAAGCAGACAAGTCACTAGGACCTGATGAGCTGCACCCAAGAGTTTTAAAGGAAGTGGCTGTAAAGGCAGCAGAGGTGCAATCAACATATTCCAGAACATTCAGGATTCTGGGAAGATTGGAAAATTGCAAATATGCCTCTGTTCAAGAAGAGAGGCAGACAGGAAGCAGGAAACTCACAGCCGGTTAGCCTAACATTCGTCATTGGGAAAATGCTACAGTTCATTATTACAGAAGAAATAGCAGGACATTTAGAAAAGCTTATGTTTTGAATCATGTTTTGAAAGGGGAGTCATGTTTGACAAATTTGCAAGAAGTCTTTCAGAATATAAAAAGCAGAGTTGACAAAGGGGAACCAGTGGATGTAGTGTATTTAGATTTCCTAAATGCATTTAACAAGATGTCACATAAAAGGTTATTACATGAGATAGGAGCGGAAGGTAGTGGGAGTAATACCAGTATAGATTGTCTATCTTCTACATGTTAATCAATCCACAATCACAATTAGTAAGTATTTTTCAGGTTGAAAATATTTAATTATTGGAATACAACAAGGATCAATCCTTGAGTTTCAATTATTTAGCATCTTTATTAATGACTTGGATTAAGGCTGATGATATAAAAATAGATGGGAGAACATGTTGTGGTGAGGAAGTAAGGACTTTTCAATGGGATGTAGATGGATTGAGTGGGTGGGAAAAAACTTGGCAGATGGAGTTTAGTATAGGAAAGGGGGAGATCATACACTTTGATCGGAAGAATCAATAAGTAGGTTATTACTTAAATAGAGAAAAACTCCAAAAGATGCAGTACAGAAGAATCTGAGTGTTCTTGTATATGAAACACAAAATGTTAGCGTGCCGGTAAAGCACTGAGAAGGCAAATAGAAATTTTGCCTTTATTGTGACTAGGCTAGAGTTTAATAATAAGGATATCTTGTTACAACTGAACAGGGTGTTGGTGAGGCCACATCTGGAGTACTTGTGCAAGTTTAGCCCCTGTATTTAAGGAAGAATGTACTGGCATTGGAAGGAAGTGCAAAGAGAAATCACTAGGCTGATTCCTGGGATGAACTAATTGATCTCTCAAGAACAGCCAAGCCTTTATTCTGTCGAGTTTTGAAGAATGGTAGGTGAATTTATTGAAATATACAAGATTCTGAGGGAACTTGACAGGATAAATGTTGACAAGATTTTGCCATGAGTGGAGGAATCTCAAAACAGGGGAGATAGTTACAGAATAAGGGAACACTCATATAAAACTGAGGTGCAAAGGAATTTCTTCTCTCAGAGGGTAATGAGTGTCTGGAATTCTGTACCCCAGATTGTTGTCAAGGCCTCATCACTAAAAAAAAAATTGAACATGAAGTAGATAGAATTTTGAAGGATTGGGAAGTTGAGGGTTGTTATAATTTGGCATGGAAGAGGTGTTAAGGCCTGGGACAGAGCACCCATGATCTCGTTGAATGGCAGGACTGCCTTGAGGAGCCAAATGGCCTACTTCTGCTCTTAAGGGAGTTATTGGCCGAATGTTATTATAACTAAGCTATTAATCTGGGGTCCTAGTAATGTTCTGGGGACCTACGATCAAATCCTGCCATGGCAGATGGTGGAATTTGAATTCATTAAATAATAGGAGTCTAATGATAACCATGAAACCATTGCTGATTGTTTAGGGGGGAAAAAGACATCTGGTTCACTAATGTCTTTTAGGAAAGGAAACTGCAATCCTTAATGGTCTGGCCTACATGTGATTCCAGACCCACAGCAATGTGGTTGAAATTTAACTGTCCTCTGGGCAATTAGGAATGGGTAAGAACATAAGAACCAGGAGCAGGGGTAGGTCTTTCAGCCCTTCAAGACTATTTCACCACTCAATAAGACCATGGTCAATCTTTTTATGGACTCAGCTTTCACCATATCCCTTAATTCCTTTCATTTTCAAAAAAGTATCTACCTGAGCTTTAAAAGCAAATACCGAAGTAGCGTCAACTACTTCCCTGGGCAAGGAATTCCATAGATTAACAACCATCTGGGTGAAGAAGTTCCTTCACAGTTCAGTTCTAAACCTGCTTCCTCTAATCTTGAGGCCGTGCCCTCTTATCCTAGGCTCACCCATCAGTGGAAACATCCTATCTATTTCTATTTTATCAATTCCCTTCATAATTTTATATGTTTATATAAGATACCCCTCATTCTTCTGAATTCCGATGAATATAATCCCAGTCTACTCAGTCTCTCCTCATAAGTCAACCTCCTCAACTCCGAAAATCAACCTTGTGAACCTCCTCTGCACTTCCTCCAGTGCCAGTACAAAGTTTCTCAAGTAAGGAGGCCAAAACTGCACACAGTACTCCAGTGTGGCCTCACCAGCACCTTGTATATCTGTAACATTACCCCTCTGCTTTTAAACTCAACTCCTTTAGCAATGAAGGTCAAAATTCCATTTGCCTTCCTAATTACTTGTAGTACCTGCAGACCAAATTTCTGCGATCCATGCACAAAGACATCCGGGTCCCTCTGCAAATCAGCATGCTGCAACACTTTACCATTCAAGTAATAATCTATTTTGCTGTTACTCCTACCAAAATGTATAACTTCTCATTTACTAACATTGTATTCCATCTGCCAGACCTATGCCCACTCACTCAATGTATCCATGTTCCTTTGTAAAGTTTCACAGTCCTCTGCACACTTCGCTCTGCCACTCATCTAAGTGTCATCTGCAAATTCTGACACCGTACTCATGGTCCCCAACTACAAAACATCTATATAAATTATAAATAATTGTGATCCCACACTGATCCCTGAGGCACACTACCAGTCACTGATTGCCATCCAGAATAGCATTCATTTGTCCCCTCTTTGCTTCCCGTCAGTCAACCAATCCTCTATCTACACTAATGCTCTACCCCAACACTATGCATCCTTATCTTATGTAGCAGCCTCATGTGCGGCAGCTTATCAAAGGCCTTTTGGTAATCTCGATACACCACAATCACTGGGTCCCTGTTGTGCACCTTGCTTGAAGTCGGAGGCTGAGGGGTGACCTTATAGAGGTTTACAAAATTATGAGGGGCATGGATAGGATAAATAGACAAAGTCTTTTCCCTGGGGTCAGGGAGTCCAGAACTAGAGGTCATAGGCTTAGGGTGAGAGGGGAAAGATACAAAAGAGACCTCAGGGGCAACTTTTTCACACAGAGAGTGGTGCGTGTATGGAATGAGCTGCCAGAGGATGTGGTGAAGGCTGGTACAATTGCAACATTTAAGAGGCATTTGGATGGGAATATGAATAGGAAGAGTTTGGAGGGATATGGGCCGTGTGCTGGTAGGTGGGACTAGATTGGGTTAGGATATCTGGTCGGCATGGACGGGTTGGACCGAAGGGTCTGTTTCCATGCTGTACATCTTTATGGCTCTATGACTATTTGTGAAGCATGACTTGCCCTTCGTGAACCCATGCTGCGTCTGTACAATGGGATAATTTCTTTCGAGATGCGCTGCTATTTCTTCCTTGATAATAGATTCAAGCATCTTCCCCCTAACAGAGGTTGAGCTCACTAGTCTATAATTCCCCATCTTTTTTCTACCTCTCTTTTTAAACAGTGGTGTCACATTTGCTGTTTTCCAATTTGCTGGGACTGCCCCAGAGTCCAGTGCATTTTGGAAAGTTACCGACAGTTCACCGGCTATTTTTCCCGCCATCTCTTTTAGTACCCTGAGATGCATTCCATCAAAGCCAGGAGACTTACCTATCCTTAGCTGCATTAGCTTACCCAGCACTAACTCGTCCATAATAATAATTGTTTCCAGGTCCTCATCCACCTGCGTCTCTTTGTCAATTACTGGTGTGTTATTAGTATCCTCCACTGTGAAGACCAATACAAAGTACCTGTTCAATGCCTCAGCCATTTTGTCATATTCCATAGCTATTTGCCCCTTCTCATCGTCTGAAGAACCAACATTTACTTTAGCCACTCTTCTCCATTTTACATATTTATAGAAACTTTTGCTATCTGTCTTTATATTCGGTGATAGTTTTTTTTCTCATACTCGATCTAACTTATTTTTATAACTCTTTTTGTGGCTTTCTATTGAGCTTTAAAGTTTCCCAATCATCTAAATCCCTGCTGTTTATGGCCACTTAGTATGCCTTCTTTTCTCTTTGATAGCCTTCCTCATTTCCTCAGACACCCATGACAGATTACCCCTCCTCTTACAGTCCTTCCTTCTCGCCAGGATATACTTTTGCTGAGCACTTTGAAAAATGCCTTTGAAGATCCTCCACTGCTCATCAAGTGTTGCACCATAAAGTCTCTGTTACCAGTCACTTTAGCCAGGTGCTCCCTCATTCTATCATAGCCCCCATTATTCAAGCACAGGACCCTACTATTGGAATTTAACTTCACACTATCCAGCTGTGTTTTAAATTCAACCATACTGTGATCACTCCTTCCAAGAGGATTCCTGACTATCAGGTCATTAATTATTCCTGTCTCATTACATGCGACCAGTTCTTGAATAGCTTGCTTCCATGTTGGTTCCGTTACATACTGTTCAAGAAAACTATCACGGATTCACTCCTCAAACTCCTCCTCAAGGCTACCCTGACTCAAGGCTACCTCCTCCTCAAGGCTACCAATGTGATATTATTATTTGGTGGCCTATAGACTACACCTATCAGTGACTTTTACTTCTTGGAATTCCTAATTTCCACCCAAATTGATTTGACCTCATGCTCCATAGAACTTATATGATCTTTCAGCACCACACTGATGTTGTCCTTGAATATCAGAGCTGCATCACCTCCCTTGCATTTCTTTCTGTCCTTCCAAATAGTCCACTACCCCTGGATATTTAATTCCCAGTGGGTAATACATTCTGGCCTGGCCAGTGACGCTCAGATCCAGTGAATGAAAAAAAAAGTTCTTATGTTCTTTGTTTATGTTGTGATTCATATTATATTTATCAAACATCTGTAACATAATTAATAATCAAATATAACAGGATACTTTTTGTTAGCCTTATATACCATTTCCATTGTTCCTGAATCTTTTTATAAGATAGTAACCATTTAGGCATCCCTCATTCCACACTCCCCATGTATTTTATGCATTGTCAGTCAAACTCCACTAATCTTCCTTGTTTTAATTAACTTGTACTTTCCAGTATTTCATTCGTAATTGCTACTTGCTACTCAAATATTTGGCCTTGATTTTGTTCCATTAATTCACACTGTGAAACAAACTGGTGGGATTAAAGGCAGATAAGATCCCGGAGCCTGAGGGCCTGCTCTCCAGAAAATTAAAGGAGGTGGCAGCAGAGATAGTGGATGCACCAGTTATGATATTCCAAATTTCCCTGGATCCTGGAAAGGTACCAAAATAGAAAGACACTAATGTGACACCCTTATTCAAAAAAGGACATAGGCCAAAAAGTGGGAAACTGTAGATCAGTTAGTTTGACCTCTGAAGTGGGGACATTGCTGGAGTCAATCATAAAGGAGGAGGTATCTGAACACTAGGAAAAACATAACTATATTTACTAGTGTCAGCACAGTTCCATGAAGGTCAAGTCATGCTTGACAAACTTGCTGGAGTTCTTTGAGAATGTAGCCAGCAAGGTAGATAATGGGGATCCAGTGGGTGTGATATATCGAGAATCCCAAAAGGCATTTGACAAGGTGCCGCATAAAAGACTGATTGAGAAGGTTAGATCCCAAGGGGTTAAGAGTAGAGTATTGGTTTAGATAGAGCATTAGCTGACTGACAGAAAGCAAAGGGTTGGGATAAATGGGTCCTTCTCTGGATGGTGAACTGTAACTAGTAGAAGTCCACAGGGTTCAGTATTCAGACCTCAACTGTTTACAGTCCTCATAAATGATCTTCAACTAGAGGTGGAGTGTAACACAGCAAATGTTACGGATGGCACGAAAATAGATTGGAAGGCAGGCAGTGATGAGGAGATGAAGAGTTTAAAGCTGGATATTGATAGGAGAATGGGACAGAACCTGGTAGGTAGAGTTTAATGTGGATAAGTGTGAGGGTTGTCCATTTTGGCCTGAAAAATGGAAGGTCAAATTATTATTTAAAGCAGATTCAAAGTGTGTCAGTGCAGAGGGATCTTGGTGTCTTTGTGCATGAATGGCATATAGTGGGTATGCAAGTGCACCAAAGAGTAAGAAAGGCAAATGAAACCTGATATTTATTGCAAAAGGGCTGGATTATAAAAGTATAGAAGTGATGTTGCAATCACATGAGGCACTGGTGAGACCATACCTGGAGCAATATGTCGAGTTTTGCTCTCCTTACCTGGGGAAGGATATGGTGGCAGGGGAGGCAGTTCAGAGGAGGTTCACCAGATTGGTTCCAGGAATAAAAGGGCTATGATACAAGGAACTTTTGAATAGCTTGGGATTGTACTCGTGGAGTTCAGAAGAATGGCAAGGTTGGGGAGGCGGGATCGGACTGAGGTATATAAAATGCTAAAGGGGATTGATAAGGTGGTTGCTGAACAGATGCTTCCCCTTGAGGAACAAGAGGTTGTCGGTATAGAGTAAGAGGAGGTCAGTTCAAAACTGAGATGAGAAGAAACTTCTTCTCTCAGAGGGTTGTGAATCTGTGGAACTTACTATCCCAGAGGGCAAGGGAGGCAGAATCAATCAACAGCTTCAAGAGCAAATAGATATGGATAGCAGGCAGGAAAGTGGAGTTAAGACCAGGATAAGATCAGTCATGATCATGTTAAATAGCAGGGTGGGATCAAAGGATTGAATTGCCTACTCCTGGTCCTAATTCCAGTATTCCTCTGTATTGACTCATCTGTAAATATATTTTCCATTTTCTGGCAATACAGCCAACAGTTCTCAACATTATTTGAAGCTCTTTGCTTTGGGTATGTTGGCATTGCAAGCAAGGCTGGCATTTGTGCCCATTCCAAATTGACCTTGGACTAAATGATTTCATAGGAAAAGTGAGGACTGCAGATGCTGGCGATCAGAGTCAAGAGTGTGTGGTGCTGGAAAAGCACAGCAGGTCGTGCAGAATCTGAGGAGCAGGAGAATTGACTTTTTGGGCAGGAGCCCTTCATCAGAAAGGACCAAAACGTTGATTCTCCTGCTCCTCCGATGCTGCATGACCTGCTGTGTTTTTCCAGCACCACACACTCTCGACTCGTAAATGATTTTATAAGCTATTGAAGAAGGCAGTTTAGAGTCAACAGATTGCTGGAGTGATGGACACAAATAGTTCAGAACAGGGAAGGCCAGCAGACTTTCTAAAGAGCATGAGTGAACCACATTTTTTTTAATGGCAATAAATTATAGTTTATTAGAAAAATTCCTGAAATGTGCTTTTAGTTCTAAACTAATTAATTTAATCAAAATTCCATAAGCTGGCACTCAAATTGATCTGTATCAGACTCTAGCCTGAGTCTGTAGGTTAACATTCCAGTGAAACTACCACTGCACCATTGCCTGTTCCTGTTTCTCAGCCTATACAAACTATTATCTCTCCTCCAAACATCATGCTTTCCTGTGTGATGTGTTATTATTTGTAAAGGTTTTAAATAATAATTTCTCACCTCGATCATTTATATGTATTATAAGTAACAAAACCCTGTGGCCTAAGATACAATTCAAAACATTGATGCCCAATAGAAACTACCGTTAATCCATATCTTTTCCTTCTTATTTACTATCCAATATACTTTTTTATCCTAAGACTGTTTATTTTAACCACAAGTTGCTTATGGAAGTCAAGGTGTGTAACTTTGTCATATCACCATCATCAACAAATTCTGTTACATCCTCAAAGAGTTCCAATACATTTGTTCAGTTTCACTTAGGCTTTCATAAACCAATATTGGTTTTAAATTGTCTTTGCTGTTGCTAAATCCTCTTCAATTACTTGTTTCATAATAGACTCCAATGGTTTGGTTGCAATAGATATCACACTATAAACTGATAATTCCTAAGATCACAAGTTTGACCTTCTGTTTAGAAAATGGAATAGCATAAGCTATGTGTTAATCCTCTGGTATTACATCTGGACATAAAAACTGAAGCCAAATCTCCCCTTCTGCTTGTGCTCATTTCTTTTCATACATCTGAGTTGTTAATTGGAGAATATTCATGTCATTATGTTTTTCAAAAATGACTTGATATTTGATCTTTATTATCCCCGGGAAATAGGACACACAACCTTACCCAAACAGCAACTTGCAACTTTTACAGTGATCACCTCTTTTTTTAAGTTTCTCCCACATTTGGTACATTTTCCACCATTTAAACTTATAAATGCTGCAAGCTTGTTGCTGGCATTAAAGGTCACTGTATAGCCAATCATACCTTTGTCACAAATGCAATGAGTTGCAGAAGGTTTGAGGTTCACTACATATAAAAATGAGCTTACTCCCTTTGATGAACAAGTAAGTTAATGACTCATGCGTATGTGTTTTTTTAAAAAGAACTTGCTTGTAAATTGATACTATTTAATGAACTTTATGTTGACCACCTGATTTCTATAAAGCACATGTAATCATGCAATCATTTTAGGTGTGTAGATCCATGAGAGTTCTTCAGATGAAAAGAACAAAACAGAGAGTGGTAAAAATGTGTCAGTCTTTGAAATCAGTGCAGGTTTATCTTTTAGTCATTTAACAAGATATGCTTGCTTCAATTTGCATGGGAACGTTTTTAAAAAAAGCTAAGTTTTAAATATATTCATATTCCTGCTGGAGATTCACAAATAATTTGGCATTTCACTAAAATGTCAGAGTGTTTGGTGCGATGGTGCTGGTGGAGAAGTAAAGGTGTCGTATCTTCTCATTGGTCAGGAGTTGAGTGGAGAGTATTCAGTTTTGCCTGTTCAGGTCCAGTAGAGGGACAAGTTGGGGAATTTGGTTCATGCGATGTGGAGCAATTCTCTATCTTTCATAAAACATTTTTCCTCAATAATTTCACTGAAATCCATGAAAGCTTGCTTATTTTGTCCCCTGTGATCCAAAGCCTGTAAATTATCTTCCTGTGAAAATGTAAAGGAATAATTTTCAGTTAGGCTTGCCAGTGATCGTTTAACTGAATAAAATGTACTACTACTGCGCTGCACAATAGAGGTTGGCAAAGAGACCCAGAGTTTTATCACATTGAAACATTCAGGCAGGCATTTCCATTTGTTTGCAAGGTGCTTACTGTGAAACTTGTCCAACATCAGCCAAACCAATGCAAAAGATTGAAACATTTCAAGAGCAGAATACAACTAACACATCCAAGATGTTTTAAGCTAGTTATAAAAAAAATCTGCTTATCACTCCTAATGGAATTAATTGACAATACCAATTTCTGGTCATTGTACCTTTCTATAGGCCTTTGAGGAGGCTCTTAAAATAAAACTTCTTTTGTAATTCATGTTTATCCAAATTAAAGTCTATCTGCTACTCCTCAGTCCATTAGTCCAATTAATCAAGATCCCTTTGCAATCTTAGATAACCTTTTTCACAATCTACTATACTACCCATTTTGATGTAATCTGCAAGCTTACTAACCATGCTTCCTAAATCATTTATATAAATGACAAACAAGAAGGGACCTAACACTGATCCCTGTGGAACACCAACTGTCACAGGCCTCCACTCCGAAAAACAACTCTCCACCACCATCATCTGTCTCCCACCATCAAGCCAATTATGTATCCAATTGGCAAGGTCTCCCTGAATTCCATGTGATCTAATTTAACCAATCAGTCTACCATGCAGGATATTGTTAAAAGCTTTACTAAAGTCTAAACATCTCCCACTCTGTCCTCATCTATCTTTTTAGTCACATACTCAAAAAAATCAAATTAAGTTTGTGAGACATGACTTCCCATGCACAAACATTGGTGGGTAGGTAATTGAACAATGTTGATGCCAATGAATTCCAAAGAGAGGTATTGAGACTCTCTCTTATTGACAAGTGTGGTTTGATTCATGGACCTAAGATGAAACACAGCCTGGACTTATGAAGTGGAGCATTTTATTTTATGACAAAGGAATCTTTTACTGACATTCACAGAGGGTGACAAGGAGCACCCTTTGAAGCAGAGTCAGTAGTATGTCAAGCTCTTCATTGTTGACCTTACGATACTGAAGAGATGGCAAATGGAGGTAATTGTATGTTTAGAATAGTAGTGAGAGGCACAGCATCAGAATAGCTGTTCTCCAAACTCTAGAGTTTGCTAAATGGGTCTCCATGAAGAGATGAGTAGATCAAATGGATCAGATCAATTCCCAGGTAAATCCAGTAACCACAAAGTGAAGCTTTTAATTTTTCCCTCTTTAAACTGTCCAACCTGCAGCATTGGAAGCAACCTTGAGATTACGTCAATTAAGTCTTGTTTTTCAAACCAGTGACAAATTTCTTTTGCTCCATCGAGAAGATTAGAAATGTGGTTCAATCAATAACATTTATTTGAACACTGATTTTACCTTTTAGCTGCTGTCCAATTACTTGGTGACAACCTTTATCAGTGTATTATTTAGGATTCCTGATCAAAACTGGAAAATATTCTGTGTAAATCCCCATGTCTAGAAGCTCCCACAAGTACCCTTATCCTACAAATGTCAAACAATGCAGAATAAAAACTGGAAGAACTGCTGATGCTGTAAATCAGAAAGAAAAAAACCAGAAATTGCTGGATAAGCTCAGCAGGTTTGGCAGCCTCTGTGGGGAGAAACCAGAGTTACCGTTTCTGGTAGAGTGACCATTCCTCAGAATAAATACTGCAAATGCTGGCAGTTTTAAGTAAAAAAGAAGAATGCTGGAACAATTCTGGTTGCATCTGGGGAGAAAGAAACAGAGCTCTGAAGAAGAGTAATACTGAACTTGAGCATCTCCAGCATTTTCTCCTTTTCTGTGTCATCACAGTGGTCTGTGGCGATATTGTGGCTTGCCGAGGTCTATCTTGTCCTTTTGTTCAATAAAGGTTCTAAGATAGTGGTGACAAGTGGCCATTGAAAACTCATAAAGTAAACAGCTTGTGAGATCTTGGTTTTTATTTTAAAGTTGGAACAATAGAAGCAGCCTGAAAGGGTAGGGGTCAAGTTCCCACAGAACCAGGAATTTTAGTTTTTTAGTTTTTTTCAGTTGTTGGGTCTTTTGCTGCAGTACATCTCTCCCTGCTACACTCTGTGAGTTCTCTTGATGTTTTTCTTCTTGGGCTGCTGAAGTTGCATGCAAGACAATCTACTTTCTGAGTTTGCCTTTTGCCAACGGTGTGTTTATGGGATGTTCCTATATTGAAACAGTTATTGTTTAATAACTAACTCATCTATTATTCGGTTATGTTTTCCTATAGAATTACAGCTAAGCCAGTTATTTTCTTTTATTTTTTCTTTTGTTGTATTTCAACCATGGTGTATGAATAAATTGTGTTTTGCTTAACATCAAATAGTTTGATTAGTTGAATGGTATCTGGAACGTAATACCTTAGATTTACCTTTAGGATGTCTTCTTAATATATTTTGACCTTGTTCATAAAGGTCCCTTGCTCCATAGTGTCAGAAGTTGCCTTGGACTATCCTCCTTTTGCCTGAAATGTCGACTCTCCTGCTCCCCAGATGCTGCCTGACCTGTTGTGCTTTTCCAGCATCACACTTTCGACTCTATCTTCCTTTAAGTTAGCATCACAGTAACCTGTGGGATTCTCTGCAAAGAATGTTTTCAAGAAGGTGTTAAATATAGTTCTTTGGGCTAAAGGAATCAAAGGTTATAGGGAGAATGCAGGAACAGGGTAATGAGTTGGATGATCAGCCATGATAATACTGAATGGTGGAGAAGGCTTGAATGTCTGCTTAGACTACTCCTGCTCCTATTCTCTGTTTTTGTTTCTATGACTAGAATACTTGTATTTAATAGTTCCAATTACTCAGTTTTCCATCGCTTAAGATCCTGTCTGTCTCTGTAGCCAATTGGATGGTTATTCACTTTTCTCCTTGTACACTCAAGCAGTGTCTTGAATTATCTATCACTGCCTAAAGGGCAATCATATTCTGGAAAGTTAATGCTGAAACTCCTCATTCTCTCTGATGCGATGGAATATGGCCAATTGCACATTCAGCACAATGGTCTCATGCTTCAAAGATTCGATTTTCTACATTTAATGCAATTGTCCTGCCTAGATCCATGATGACCTAAATAGCACACAGTCAGAATCTTAGAATTCTCTGCACTTCCAAATCTGACTTTGAAACATAGATGTTCCAGACTGAATTCTCACTAGCACAAAATTCTCACAGGGATCAAACTTTGTTTGCTCACTTAATACAAGTTCTAATTATAGGGAAAAAAAAAACCTGTCTGACTGTACTTTAAAACTGCAATCTGTCTGAAGCTGAACACTTTACTTTTCAAGCCTTTCACACTCCACTGGCCTCTTGCAGCTCAACATTCTCTCTTAATCAACTGGAAAGTCAACTGAAGCATTTCATGGATTTCAGCAGACCAACAAAAATTGAAAAAAAGAAACAGCTTCCAAAAAAAAGCTCTCAAAATACAAACTTTTACAGCAGCCCAGGGAATAATGAAACATTGAACAGCAAACCACAGTGTCCTCAGTTTTTAACTTAACAATTAGGGTGGATTTTGCAGTGCCCTGTTACACTTTCTAGCCATCGTGGTAATGGCACAAAGATTAAAAAATAAACATGTTGGGGAGTTCAACACACATGCAAGCCAGCTTCCTGCACATGCAGTTAAACTGACAACTTTACCTGACATCTAGTCATGATTAGAAACAACTTGATCATCTGGGAACCAGCTGCAGATGTGTGCCAACTTTGAAAGAACACCTGTGATGTAGAGATTAGTTTGTGCACTGTGATGCCAACCACTACCACTTTCTGCTTGAGATAGTTTGCTGCTCCTATTCCTTTTCTTGATGGAGTCCCAAGGTCTAATTGATTTACAATGGAAAATTATGTGAGTCTTAATAAAAAGAAGCTCAAGTCTTTATTGCATGATAGCCATCAGGTACAAGTTATTTGAGTATATTAGACATTGTTACTCAGACTTATGGCGGACAAGTGAATATTGACCTGACAAGACCTGATGATGTTCTGCCTTTTCTCTTTTAAGACATTTTCATGTTGGGTAGCCCTTATTGAATTCTCCAATATCCAACCTTCCAAAATCATTATTTTGTGCAAAAGGAATATCAATGCTACTATTTTTACATTTGACAATACGTGAGCTCCAGAATAAAGCCACACAATTCCATGATTTAGAACAAATATCTGTAAACCTTACTATACAACATTAGTACAGTAATACAATCTATCATTTATGCACAACTTATTTCTAACACCCAAAATTAACTGTTGATTAATACGGGTAATAGACTGTGATCAAACACTCTACAGAGCATATCAAATAGTAATTGCAATCAGGACAGAGGCTATGGATTTCTCAGCTCTCCCGCAAATGTTAATGATATGGTGGGTCATTAAATCTCATCAAACTTCACAAGGAATTATAATTCTTCACGTTTGCCAAACTTGACCTTGAAGCTCCTTCTTAGGAACTGCACCTTCATGGACTGCGTCAATGATTGCTCCCATTCTGATCAATCACTCTCCATTCATGGGTCTCCTCTGGACTTCAAAACTGCACTCCAGTAATCTTGGCCTGTGGAATGAAATAGATACAGTTTGTGAGCTTTACAACTCCCAATCCTAACAGTACCAAACTGTTAATGAAATACGGTTTCTTCTGTGCCCCAACAGCTCTCAGAACGCTTCTAGATACCGAGTCCAATACTTAGCTGCCTGCTACCTCCTCAAACTTCTGCATGAGTCCTAAAAGCACAGAGACCTACTACTGAGGTCTCGACACAGAACCTATGTAACTTAGCGGTAGAGCTGGAAGAAGCATTGTCGAACATGGAAACATCTCTCTCTTCTCTCACTTACTGACTTTTCTACTACCTGTAACCTTTGAGTTCCTTTTTCTTGACCCTTAAATTGTCCTAAGGGACTTGTGGGAAAACTTTCAACTAGCCCCTCCATTATTTCTCAGCGGAATTGAATGTATCCAATGTATTTTGGACAACTAATTGCAAAATCCCATTTGGAACACAGTGGGCCCGGAATGTCACATTCCAGCACATGCTGCATCCAACTGAAGAAGGACTCAGCTCAACATATGTATTAAACATGTCGCAGAGGCATTGGTATGCATGGCCACCCTTTCCATTGTCATTCCCAGTGAACAGCAGCAGCCCAATGTCACTACACTGATGCATCTTTAAAAGTATCAAACTGTTCGGTGAAATCTGTATGGCTATAGGCATTAGGTTCTTACTGACCCTCTGTCAGCATTTGTATTTTGGTGGCTGCGTCCCTTTAAATATTCATTTCAACTGGTTAGAGAAGGATGCTGGTCTTAATTTTCTGCTTTATCCTGTTTTGATAAACTGCATCAGGTCCCTCATGCATGGCCACAAGGGTTGGGCTGACCTTACAAAATCCCACAAGCTCATGCAGCACATCAGCAGAACCGGAGCTTGTTTGAGGCTGCTAACTTTAGCTTTAAATGCATTGATTTGACTGGAGTGGTCCGACATGCTTTTCTTTTCTCTTTACTGAATTGCCACACTCAGGATGCTTCAAGAACCATCAATATCATATTGTGATCACTCTAAAATGAAAGGTATCAGTCAATCAAATTAGTGCCACGCTGTCACTTATGCTGTCGGGGCATGTTTCCCAGCTGTTCGGTAAATGTACTTCTGGGACAATAAGTTACAATGTAATGTCACCATGATTGACAGAACTTGCTTGTTAATGGTGAGGATGCTGAAAAACAGCATTTTTCTGCTTAATTTAGAAAATCTACACTTCAAACATCAGTAATTTCAAAAGAAAGATATACAAGTTTAATGGACTAAAAAAATGATGCTTACTTAACAAATCTGTCCCTCTGATGAAATTTTCCAGGCTTTGCCTGTTTGTCTGTATTTAATAGGTATGATATGTGCAATAATAATAATAACAACTTGCATTGATATAACACAGCAAAACATTCCAAGGCACTGTACAGGAGCATTATCAGACAGAACTTGACATCAAAGTGCCTAGGGCGATATTAGAAGTGACTAAAAGCTTGGCGCCAGCAATGAGTAATTATTTATCTCTACTCTCACTCAATCATACTGCATTTTCTCTTCAGATTGGTAATATCGGTTTTTTTTCACTTGACCTGCTTTGTTCTTAGAGACTAGTTTGAAGTTTTAATTAAAGGAAAAACATATTGTTCACACCTTACTCAACTGATTTCAGTGCCAATTTTTCCTAAGTGTCTAATTGGCAAATAGCTTCAGTGATATTAAGACTTGCTTCATACACTGACCTCACGTGTAACATGGGCTGACAGGATTCTCACAGATTTATTAAGTGAAGGTTTTGTTCTTAATCGGCTAGCAATATTGTTGCTATAGAGATTGTGGCTCAAGATATGGTAACACACAGAGATTTAATGAAATGAGTAGCTATGGTAAGTCTGACATAAATAGAAGATCGATGTCACTTTTGGTAGCTTCATCATTGTGCTTTGTGGTTTTTCACTCCATTTAAAGTACACCCATCCATCCATTTTATTAATTTTACTCAAAACCCGAAAGATATCATTTTACTTAACCAAAGGGTGACTTGTCACTACTATAATTCTAATACAAGGTCCTCAGCTGAGTGAGATAGTGTGAATCAAATTGAGTTGTTTTCTATTAGCTGGCTGCTGAGAAGAAGGGAATTGGGTTATGGCTGGCACCGTGCCATGCTGATGATGGCCATTGTTTTGAAGGATATAAATCAGTATCTCCCTCTGTGACTAACAAGCTCAAAGGTACAACTTTATTCCACTTAATCATACCAATGACAGTTTCTCAATGAGTTATAGAAAACCAATGAAACATTTATGAAGTATCTCAAAAAATGACCACAATTATGTGCAACCCTGCCGTAACTGGTGAGGACTAATAGCTCATCCCACTTACTGGGCACCGTAGATTGGTTTATATTGTTGCCCTGAGACAAATTCACTGCCATATTTCAAAATAGTAAAGAGGTAGAGGCCAAAGGTTTAGATAAATGATGCACCATTACATTGCTCCAATTATTGAATGTTAGGTTAACTCTGCTTGAACACAACAGCCTGATGCTTTCAGCTGCTGGGCAAGGGTGACTTAAATCCATGGTAACAAACTGAAAATCAGCATTTGCCTGCCAATGTTTCTGACAGATCATGGGAGAACATAATGGTTTTCTGTTCTGTACCCTCACATCTCATTCCTTATTGGTGAAATCAACCTCTGTCTTTTTGCAAAATAAAACCGAAAAAACTGTGGACGCTGGAAATCAGAAACACAAACAGAAATTGCTGTAAAAGCTCAGCAGGTCTGGCAGCACCTTTGGAGAGTTAACATTTCGGGTCTGGTGAATCTTACTGTGAAGGGAAGAGAACAGGAAGGGTCACTGGAACTGAAATGTAAACTCTATCTTTGTTCAGATAATCCATGCCAAATATTTTCTATAATTTAGCCACCAATGATCTTATTTAACCCTAAATGTCCAATTCCATCTTAAATCATCATAAGCAAATTTTGTGGTATACCCAATATTGAATTAAATGCAACTCCACCTCAATTAACAATGCAGTTCCAACCTCAACCAACTTCCATCCAGCGACGCACATGACATTTCAGTTGACTGCACACAAATCCATCTCCTTCCGCACAACACATTCCCACAACAGGGATTCTTTTGTTTCATATTGCATGAGCAGACTTCTCATATAATACTGAAAGCTAAGTTCATGCCCCCCCTCCCCCCCCCTCACAAACCAGAGTTCCAGCTGAGTTTGATTCCTACCTTGCTATACAAATGTACCTCCCACCTCACTTCACACTGAGCCCACTACAGCCCACATAAATACACCTGCTGTGCTGCTCCAGTATGAATTTACTACAGCCACATAAATATACCTGTTATTGAGCCCCAATATGAGCACACTTCCTATCTCATTCTGTTTGGAGCCTGCCTACTGAAGCAAGTTTTCTGTATCATAATTGGCATACATCATGTATTGTTCAACTGCCAAATTGCTAACTATAGGTATTTGAGGCTGCAACCCAACAACAGTATTTTACCCATGTGCTGAGAAAGCATTTTAAAGACAATCAGCACAGTCAATCCTGTGAGAGTCTATCCTGTGATGATGCTCTGGGTTTAAGAGGTTATTTTGTCCTGGCTTTTATTTTAAAAGAGAAAGATTGGGAGACAGCTGATGAGCAGTCAATGAGAAGACAATCAATTTGTGAAGCCTTAGGTTGGAACCAAAGAAGCGGCCTGAGTGGTGTGGTCAAGCTGTCACAGATCCAGGATTTTTAGTTAGCTTTCACCAGTTGTTGTTGGGATCTTGAAGAAGTGGAAATTATTTCTCCCACTCTCAATTACAATTAAAAGCTGGGGGTTCTATTCCTCGGCTGCTGGATTGCATGTGAGACAAAATCTGTCTTCTGAATTTGCCTTTTGCCAAGTATGTGTTTATGGGATGTTACTAAATTGGAACAGTTAATTGGTAATAGTTATTGCATTTGTTATTCAGTTAAGTTTTTCAAAGGAGTAAGTTATTCTTTCTTTCATTGTATTTTCACAAGTGCTTGAATAAATCGTGTTTTGCATAATGTTTCCTGGTACAACCAATCGAATTGCATATGGAACTCAGCACCTGACATTTACCTTTAACATAAGAAAAGGTTAGGGTCTAGGCTACCTTCTTAATATATTTTGAGGAGTCTGGTCTGGTCCACAACAATCACAACCACCAGAAATCGTATTTGTCTCATCACCAGGAACTCAAAAGTAGATTAGCCGCCATCAACTGAATAATAATTATTGAAATGTACTTTAAGCCCCAAAAAGATTTCCAGAGTTTCCATTTATCACATATTACTAGTTGCTTATAGCTACATCCTATTGTTATGCAAGACATTGATTATGAAAATCAAACTCGACACCTCATTAAGCACAGTTATCAAGACTCACTTGGAGAAATTACACTGATAGTTGAGCCTATCTACTTCTGGAGTCCTTGCAAGAGTAAAGGACATCATTACATTACATGAAGTTATACAATTTACCTGTTTTATGGTCTCAGGTTAACAGAGAACAGTGATCAGGATTTTGTGCTTGACAAGAAATAATTTTAAAAATCAATTTTAACTACAGGAAAACAAAATATGAATTATTGACATATAATTCTGTGAGCTTAATTTCTATCTCCTACTAACACTTACACACATGTAGATGAACACAGACAAACAAACAAGTACAGTAGTTATAGTTCAACAGCATTAGTCCACTGGATTCGAAGAGGTATTCCTTTTGAATCTTCTAAGTCCTTCTGATATCCAATTTCCTTCTTTAAGATCCTTTCAGTTCTTTACTAAAGACAAAAGAATGTCAATTTACTAATTGTTCAATTTTTCAGTCACTGGTTAGAGGCATAGAGCTAAAATGTAAAGTCACCGTAGTCTTACTAGACCACAGGGCTGTTCTATCAATAGAGAGAGGTGATTGTTGGTGGTTTAACCTGAGGGGCACCTCCATGAGCCGACAGAAAGTATGGAAGAGGATAGCTAGTTATTTTCCAGTTTTTTAGTTACTACACCACAGAGGGAGAGAAACTTTGTCTCCTTTGTAGTCTGGTGGCTTCTGCCACTCTATTCTTCACACACAAGTTGACTACCTGCCCAGTAGCCATTCAGAGAGTCATTGTCATTCTGATGCCTGCAGGGCCAGTTGTGTGAACACACACACACACACACACACACCTGTGACATGTTAGATATACCCCCTGACCTGTTTTTAAAAATGCAATCTTTGGTTGAAAGAAGTATTTTTCTCAGTTTAATCCACAATCCAAAAACAAAGACAGATAAAAAGATGTGATCTTTAAATAATGTGGTGCAAAATGAAAAGGAATTCAAACATATATTCACTCCCTTCATCTTCAAGATCACAAGAAATTTTAATAATTCTCTTTCCCTAGATTCTAGTAGCAACATTTAAATCAGGCACAACCTCATGAACTGTCTCATCCCAATAGCACTAACAATCAGTTGCAAACGTATTGTCATCAGATATTAGGCCCCTATATTACCTGGGAACTTCCTGTGACTAGACCATTACAAATCAGAATTTGAAAAGTGCTTAGCACGGTGTGAAAGGGCACCTTATTCTGTAGTTATAGTAGAGAAGGCAGTCATGGTGAAGGGATTAGATAGTTGAGGCAATACAAACTGTTGCACACACAAAGTCATTTGTTAATTGTATCAGACTCTTTGGCCAAATTCCTACCATTTTGGATAATTGAGAATAAAAATTCATTTCAGCAATGATTTGTGGTTGCCGGTGTTGGACTGGGATTACAAAGTTAAAAAAATCACACAATACCAGGTTATAGTCCAACAGGTTTATTAGGAAGCACGAGCTTGTGGAGTGCTGGTCCTCACCTGATGGAGGAGCAGTACTCCGAAAGCTGGTACTGCCAAATAAACCTGTTGGACTATAACCTCGTATTGTGAGATTTTTAACTTATTTCAGCAAAGTACAATTACATATTTTTAATATATTCCAACTGCTTTGCTGTGTGTACCTTTTTATATGGATGTTAATCTATTCAAACAAAATGGTTTGTGACTGCTTAAAACAATACATTACATATTTGCATGTGAACTTTGTCAATTAAGTCCTCTTTAAATCTGCTTTGGTGTTTCAGCTTAATGTCTGCTCATGTTGAAGAGCTTTTAAAATTAAAAAGCTTTGTAAAGAAAGTGAAAGTAAAATGGATTTAAGTTATCAAACATGAAGAGAATGTATAGTGATTCTAAGGTAAAAATTTAATTACAAAACTTCTTTGCAGTCTATTGAAAGCACTTCATTCTGAAATATCACGCTACTTATTTAAACAAGTCAATGCCACATCCCCATTGTGTGGAAATAGTTTGATCAGTCTATCTGAAGTAAATGATGATTAAGGGGTTCTGACCTTTCAGCAGACAATACCACTGACCCAGTTGAGGCCCCGATCAATCAGCCACTCACCAGATTAATAGAGATGGTTAGAATCGATTCTTCAACCAAGTGTTCAAGCATCTGAAATGCTTCACTGGATTAATAGAATAGAAAATAAATTAATGGACAGGACTGGAATTTGCTCAATACTAGTGTTACTGTGGCATTTATCATATAGCACATTATCTATAAAAGAACAAGATCTACTACTCCTGTAAACTGATATCATGGTGCCTATGAAGGAGAGCAAAATAAGTAGGTTAACTATTTGAACATGCATACTATTCAAACCTGAGATCCCTAGTTTACATCTACTAAACCTTGTCACTTCCCCTTTCTCTATCCTTCCCAATCTGTCATCTGCACCATGTTTTCTTCATCCAACAGGGAAGGTGGACAGTCTGGCTGCTAATATCTATGTGGCTTTCATTAATGCTGCCCCATGATTAAGCTGTCAAAAGATCCAATGCTACAAGGCAGCATTGCCATTTTCTTCCTACCTTGGAAGTGAAACATTTAGCTTAATTAAAGGGTAGGGCAAAGAGCTAGAAGAGTTCTCATGATGAGAGGAAGCACACTCAAATAAGAACTTAAACTGAGATTCATTTTTACAGCTAATTTGTACAGGTCGTTTCTAATTTTGCTGGATTTTTCTGTCCTTTTATTCTTTTGTTATATGGATTTGGTATATATTCACATGAAATATTTCAAGGCTTTGTTTCACTGAATCTTCTTTGCAGCTTCAAAATGCACTTTTTTTTTCTATGACAACTGATCTTCTCGAAATTTCTAACATTATCAAGTAGAATTATAGAATGTGTGGGATAGACTCACCCTGTGTAAGGAGCTGGATGTACTTAGCTTGTTCCCAGACCAGTGGTGACACTTTGCTCCTGGGAAATGAATCAGAATCTGTGAGCATGCTTCCCCACTTTGAGAAAGTAGCTTACTTCCTTACAGTTTGTGTATAATGGTCCAGCCACGATCACATAATTCTTTAATGCCATTAAACATTTTCTTTAAAAAAAACATTTTTGATTCAGCCAGGAAGAGTTGATCTGTCATAGCATCAGTAAGATTTTAATTAAGCACATAAAGTGCTTGTACTGGTACACTCCCCGTGTGCAAATGTAAAAGCAGAAGCCATGACAGGGTGCTAATTTCACTGGACTAGTAATCCAGAAGTCCAGGCGAAACCTTTGGCACAACAGGGCTGCTGATGAAATTTAAATTCAGTTAATAAAATCTGAAATCTCGTCTCAGTGATGGTGACCATGAAATGATCATCAATTCATGCAAAAAAAACATCTAATTCACTAATGTCTTTTTGGGAAGGAAGTTTGTCCATCCCTGCGTGGCCTGGCATACATGTGAGTCACAGTAATGTGGCTGACTTCTAACTATACACTGAAATGAACCAATATGCCATTCAAGTCAAGGGTAGTTAGTGACGAGCAGTGAATGCTAACCTTGTCAGCTATGTCCATGTCCCACGAAAGAATATATTTTTAAGAAGTCTGTAGATGACACCAAAATTGAAGGTGTAGTGGACAGCGAAGAAGATTACCTCAGAGTACAACAGAATCTTGATCAGATGGGTCATAAGTCAAGGATGGAGTTTAGATTACTTAGATTACTTAGATTGCTTACAGTGTGGAAACAGGCCCTTCGGCCCAACAAGTCCACACTGCCCCGCCGAAGCGTAACCCACCCATACCCCTATATCTACACCTACATCTACATCTACCCCTTACCTAACACTACGGGCAATTTTGCATGGCCAATTCACCTGACCTGCACATCTTTGGACTGTGGGAGGAAACCGGAGCACCCGGAGGAAACCCACGCAGACACGGGGAGAACGAATTGGATAAATGTGCAGTGTCGCATTTTGGAAAGGCAAATCAGGACAGGGCTTATACATTTAATGGGAAGGTCCTAAGGAGTGTTGCTGAACAAAGAGACCTTGGAGTGCAGGTTCATAGTTCATTGAACATGGAGTTGCAGGTAGATAGGATAGTGAAGAAGGTATTTGGTATGCTTACCTTTATTAATCAATGCATTGAGTATAGGGGTTGGGAGGTCATGTTGATGCTGTACAGAACATTGGTTAGGCCACTGTTGGAATAGGATGTTCTGAAACCTGAAAGGGTTCGGAATAAGATTTACAAGGATGTTGCCAGGGTTGCAGGGTTTGAGCTATAGGGAGAGGTTGAATAGGCTGAGGCTGTTTTCTCAGGAGCATCGGAGGGGTAATCTTATAGAGATTCATAAAATCATGAGGGGCATGGGTAGGATAAATAGGCAGGGGAGCACATAGGTTTAAGGGGAGAGGGGAAGGATTTAAGAGACTTGAGGGGCAACCTTTTCAAGCAGAGGGTAGTGTGAGTATGGAATGATCTGCCAGAGGAAGCGGTGGAGGCTAGTACAATTACAACATTTAAAAGGCATCTGGATGGATATATGAATAGGAATAATTTGGAGGGATATATGCCAGATACTGGCAAATGGAACTAGATTTATTTAAAATAGCTGCTCAGCATGGACAAGTTGGACTGAAGTGTCCGTTTCTGTGCTGTATTTCTCTTTGGCACCAGGACTGTAGATTCTGATCTTCCAAACATAGCTTGTGTCTGGACGGAGCATTTTAAAGCATTGAAAACACTGGCAACATGTTGTTGGTTACAGACCTGATTTTGGTCACGGTAAGATAATTTGTTATGGTAGGTATTTTGTTAAATATTAAAATTTTTCAGCTCAACTTGAGATTTTTCAGACAGCACATTATCACTTGGTTGATTAAGATATAAGTATCAATACAGTCAACTGCTATTCTTATTACGTTGGTCATATACCAGTACTAAACAGTTTGTAAAAAAACAGTCTGTTACTTTATTTTACTGTGTGCTTTGACTGTTTATTAAATGAATCCCAATAAAGCTACCTCTAACTTACAAAGTGTGCTTGTCACCAGAACAGTTTACTTTCCTCTTCTGGGTTCCATTTTCTTATCTATTCCCATTAAACCTTTCACTTTCAGGTGGCCTAGACTCTTTTTATTGCTCTGAATTAAATTTCCTTCCACTTGTCATTCCATGACTTGAAGATCAAGAGATTCAACAAGGTTGCCAAAGGCACAACTGTTCTGAAGACATACACAAAATCAACCTTCTCATTAATTTCATCATTCTTCATCATTCACCTTATGAGTACAACCCTGGTGTATGCTTACCAACCTTCACTATGGAAAAATTCGATAGAAAGCCAGCAAAACATGGAGCAATGTGTTGGAGCTCAAACACCACACCACCATCACACCTCTCACAAGCCTCTTTCAACCCAGCAAATGGTTAAGGTGACATTTCAGCAGTATATTTCTAATATAAAGATAAATTCTATTGGCAGGACCCCCCTCCTTGGCTATTAATGAGGTGAACAAACTTAAGGAAAAAGCTTGGGCATTTTTTTTTGGCTATGTACAAGTTTCATTGAGTTTCTTTGAAGGGTTTTAACCAAGAGATTGAGCAAGTTTTTTCTATCATTTCTGACTAACTCACCTTTTAACCACCTAACCCACTACTACAGCATCTATTATGTCCAATTCTAGCCCTATCCTATCATGCATTGTTCCTGGAACAACTCACCACTGTCAGGTTATCCCAGAATTAAGACCATAAGACATCGGAGCAGAAATTAGGCCATTCAGCCTGTCGAGTAGCTGCATCATTCAATCAAACTGAGAAGTTTTTCATCCCTATTCTCCTGCCTTCTCCCTGTAACCCTTGATCCCTTTGACAATCATGAACCTATCTATTTTAACTGGAATCACTTGCGTGCCCACCACCTTTAAAAGCTTGCTGTAGATCTGGCCAAGTGCTGTTTGTCCAGAGTTGCCCTGCATGGTTTCTGACATGTTCCTTGGACATGGCAGACAGGAGGCAATCATCGCTCCATGTTGCAGGCAGAAACCTGGACCTCCTGCTGGACAGGGTCATGCCCGGGCAGAAGATCCTGTATCCCCCAGGAACGGCAGTGGAAGCTGCAACACCAGACCATGCCAGCTTCAGGCTGCCACATGGTTTAAAACAGCCTCAGATGTCTGGAGGAATACCCCACAGTGTAGGAAGAAAGTCAATGTTCTTCTTCACTACATCAGCATCAATACCATCATTTTCTCTCTGATACCTGACACACGTTCTCTGTTACTGTACCAACCTCCTACCAAGACCAATGCTCTACCTCTCTCATTAATGTGGACAACATCTTCCCAAACTCACTGTCATGCACAACAATCCTGAGATCACTAACCCTGCATGACTTCTGAGCTTCCCACTCTCTTACTCAGGACACAATCCCAATGGGACAAAAAGTAACAGCTAAGATACCCATGTCCATTTTTGGTAATAGCTGCCCCTCTCTTATTCTAGGAGGAACAAAATCTCCAGCAGGGCAAAAAGAGTCAGGATGGGTGATGAGCTTCCCAATTTTCAGTTCCTTACCCCTTCTTACCACCCTAATCCACTGACTGACCATGTCCAAGCCCCTAGACTGGCATCAGATGTTGCACATAATGTATTGTATCAGAGCACCAGAGCTATCCCTCTCCTTGTCTGAGACTTGCTGACAACCATGAATAGGGAGGCTATAGCTTAGTGGTATTATCACGAGACTCTTAATCCAGACATCTGGAATTGTAAAACCTGCACCCACACCTCCTCCCTTACCTCTATCCAAGGCTCTAAAGGAGCCTTCCACATCCATCAAAGTTTTACCTGCACATCCACTAATATCATTTATTGTATCCGTTGCTCCTGATGTGGTCTCCTCTACATTGGGGAGACTGGGCACCTCCTAGCAGAGCGCTTTAGGGAACATCTCCGGGACACCCGCACCAATCAACCACACCGCCCTGTGGCCCAACATTTCAACTCCCCCTTCCACTCTGCCGAGGACATGGAGGTCCTGGGCCTCCTTCACCGCCGCTCCCTCACCACCAGACGCCTGGAGGAAGAACGCCTTGGAACACTTCAGCCCCAGGGCATCAATGCGGACTTCAACAGTTTCCTCATTTCCCCTTCCCCCACCTCACCCTAGTTCCGAACATCCAGCTCAGCACTGTCCCCATGACTTGTCCGAACTTGACCTACCTGCCTATCTCCTTTTCCACCTATCCACTCCACCCTCTCCTCCCTGACCTATCGCCTTCATCCCCTCCCCCACTCACCCATTGTACTCTATGCTACTTTCTCCCCACCCCCACCCTCCTCTAGCTTATCTCCCCACGCTTCAGGCTCACTGCCTTTATTCCTGATGAAGGGCTTTTGCCCGAAACGTTGATTTCGCTGCTCGTTGGATGCTGCCTGAACTGCTGTGCTCTTCCAGCACCACTAATCCAGAAGCTAGTTTCCAGCATCTGCAGCCATTGTTTTTACCTCTTAATCCAGACACCCAGTTACAATCGTGGGGACCTGGATTCAAATGATAGTGGATGGTCGAATTTGAATTCAATTTTTAAAAATCTGAAATTAAGAGAATAATGATGACCAAGACATTACTATCAATTGTTGAAAAAAACCCACCTGGTTCTCAAATGTCCTTTATGGAAGGAAACTGCCATCCTTACCTGTTCTGGCTTACATGTGACTCCAGACCCACAACAATGTGGTTGATCATTAAACTGCCCTTTGGGCAATCAGGGATTGGTAATGAATGCTGGCCTGGCCAACAATGCATTCATCTCGTGAATGAATAAAAAAAACTTCCTGCCTTTATGCCTACCTGCGCTAAACAACATAGTAAGACAGAAGTAATATGAGTCTGGTAGCTAAGCAATGCAGGCAGGGATGTTGTGAGGGTCCAGGCAGGATCAGAGTGAGTGAGTGCTATGACAGTGAGTGAGAGGTGGAGATGCAGCCTGATGTAAACCATGACCTTGGAGCATACCTTGCCCACACAGTGTCCTCACAGCAGCATTACGTGATAGTTAGCTGGCTAAATTTGCAGATGATACAAAAATGAGTAGAAAGGTAGGTTGTGAAGAGGATGTAAGGAGGATGCAGCCTGATGAAGACTGGTTGAGTAAGTGGTTAAAAAGTTCTCACTTTCTCCCAGGTTGAGTATAATTTGGGAAAATGGTGGGAGGAATTAAAAAAGAAACAGAATGTTACTTCAGTGGAGAAAAACCACGAAGTTCTGAGGAGCAGAGGGATCTAGGTGTTCAAGTGTATGAGTACAGAAAGTTAATATTCAGGTACTATGAGAGGAATTCAATGTAAAGCTAAGGGTCTCACTTTAGCATTAGTGAGATCACATCTCCAATACTGTGTGCAGTTTTAGTTTCTTTTTTTAAGGAATGATGTGAGTGCATTGGAGGCAGTTTGTGGCACATTTATGAGAATAATACATAGAATAAAGGGGTTGGTTTATAACAAAAGGTTGAACCAGCTGAGCTTGCATTCTTGCATAGAGTTTGGAAAAGTGAGAGGTGATTTGATTGAAGCATATCACAGGATGTTACCTATTGTGGGTGAGTCCAGAGGTAGTTCACATAGCTTTAAAATGAGAGATCACACTTTTGCGACAAAGATGGGGCGATTTTTTTTCTCTCAGGGGCTCGTGTGACTTTGGAAATCTCTGCCTCAGAAAGCGGTGGAGGCAAAGACATTGAAGATTTTTAAAATGAAGGTAGATCCTTGTTCGACAAGGATTCAACATTTCTGATGAAGAGTCACTTGACTTGAAACATTAACTCTGTTTGCTCCTCGGAGATGCTGTCAGACATGCTGTGTTTCTTCAGAAGTTTCTATTTTTTTAATCTAAAATCATTGTGAGCAGAGAAGAATGTTGAATGCAAAACACAAATAGTTTATTATCATCCAAACTGGACATGTAGGATTTGATAGATGGGTGTCTTTGTCTCAAATTCCAAATCATTTCATATTGTTCTTGTGCCTGTGCCACCATTCATGCAATCATGTTTCTTCAGTGGACAATAATTGAGGAGTAATGTTTTAGTTTAAAGTAGACCTATCACTAAACCACTGTTAGAAATGGTTAAGCATTCACAGTCACCTCTACTGGTTCCAAGGAACCCATGTTAAAAGTACAAAGGGCTAATAACCAATAACCAAAATAACCAATTAAAACTCTTGCTTCATCTATCACATCATTTTAACCTAACTCACACTTCCGGACTAAAAGATCAGTCTGTTTGCTAGGTTCATTTTGCACTTTGGACTGTGAAGACAATCAGTTCAGGGATGTCAAGGTCAGGAAGTGTCATGGTGCTTCAGTTATCATGGGATAGGAGGATTTGGTTGAGGGGGATATATACTAGGACCTGACCAGCAGGCGTTCATTGAGATTACTAACAACTGCAACAACAAAACAAATGTCCCCAGTAAGGAACAGTCAATAAGGAATAAATAGCCAACAACAGAAAGAGATGCCAAAGAAGAACTTTCTCTTAAACCCACAGACTCTGGTCAGAAGGTAAAATAGGGAAATATAAGGGAAAATAATAAGAATAAATAGAAACTCCAATGGCTCCAGTAATCTTGATGTCTAGGGCCTGCTTCAGATCAAATCCTGTGTTTGTCTCTGAATCGACAGTACTGGAAAACTAAAATTTCTAGTTTTAATATCTAATTATTGATTAAAAGAGGGAGTGGCGTAATATGTGAGCAGATTTCAAATTGTCTGTCTAGTAAATAGGCTTAACACTATATATGATATGTTTAGAGACTGTTTTTTTTTAAATTGTTACTATAAATATTCCAAGGATTTTAGGTTTTCACACACTCATAACAGGATGTTTTGAATACCTCAACACGAAATAATTATCTCAAGACAGTTTCCTGAATTGCACATTATATTAAGTTAATCAGACCCTGAACAACAGTGCATTAAAATGCATCAAACTATGTATCTGTAATGAGGAACATATTTTAATTTCTATAACATTAATGTATATTGAAGAAAGCTTCCTTTAAGTCCTCTTTCATCTTGTTTGCAGAACAGAAAAACTGATTCACTTGTTACCTCTATTTTTCAGCTTCACTCAATGCAGCATTCTTTCAGTCTGTACTGAAAATTATGGGCCACGATTTCACACAGAATGTCATTCCACCCCATTTTTAATGGATCTGCATTGCTGACGAGAGATTCTAATCAGGGCTTATTAAGGAACACAGGGCTGTACTTCCAATCTGCCAGTTCATTGATAGTGCTGAACTGTCAGAGGAAGGCTAACTATGCCCCTTTACACACCAGTCAGCTGTGTATTCTGAAGTTTAATGATCCTGACAGCCACTTTGACAGCTGCTGTCAGATGATAAGTCCATAAGATAGGTGAAATACTAAGCTGCTGGAAGGGTAGAGTGCCAGATTGATAGGGGTTATGATGCCAGTAAGTAGGATACCAGATGGTCAAGGTGCATGGTGAATAGTGTGTTAGTTGAGTGGAGGTTAAGGTGCCATATGTAGAATGCCAGCTGGGCAGGGGTAAGATGCCAAGGTCAGTAGGGTGCCAAGTAGGAAAGGGGTAGGGAGACAATTTGCCAGGGTGCATGTGACAATGTGACCAGGTGATGCAGTGTTTAGGGGAGGTCAGAGAGGATGGAAGAAATCAGGTCCATCAACAGGGGCAGGAAGGACAGATGTCAAAAACTGTGGGGGAGGGAGGATACTGTATTGGGGAAGTGGGTCTGGCAGCTGGACAGAGATAGAAACATGGAAAATAGGAGCAGAAGTTGGCCATTTTGACATTGCTACCCCCTTCAATATGTTCATGACTGATCATCCAACTCAGTCCCCTGTTCCTGCATTCTCCCCATACTCTTTGCTCCCTTTAGCCCTCAGAACTATATCTAACTCTTTCTTGAAAACTTATAATGTTTTAATCTTAGCCACTTTCTGTGGCAGAGAATTCCACAAGCCTGCCACTCCCTTGGTGAAGAAATTTCTCTTCAGCTCTGTCCTGACTGGTTGACCCCTGTATTCTCAGCCTGTGGCCTTGGGACCTCTAATTGTGGAAGCAGGGAAGGGGGAACGTGTTCAATGGCCTGGGGAGGGGATTTGGGCATGGAACTGGAGAAGAGTGGCTTAGGTCAGGCATTGGGGCTAGGGACATCCCATACAGAGATAGTGGGGGGAGGAAGGGAGGCGTCAGAACCACGGACGAGTGCCGATATTATCGGATGTGGAACAGAGAAGGGGATTCCCAGTTTTCAGAGAGTGTCGGATCAGGGTCTCGGTCAGGAAGAGGTATCATTGGGAGGGGGTGAAGTAAATATGGGGTTATTTGGAAGGCATATAGGAGTTAAACTGCGTATTTAATAGACTTTTTTTCTTGAGAAACTATTTACTTAATTATTTAATATTTGCTTAACTTCTTCTACTTAAATGGAGACTTTCAGAAGATTTCAAGCATAGAGGAATTACCCAGCAGAGTCTTCAATTTCCCAGGCAATTCTTTCAGAGTCTGCTGTGATGGGGATTCTGTGGGGCCTCCATGCGTAACCCCCATCGACACTGGAATAACAACTATCTGCCAAGTGGAAAAAGAGACCATTGCAATTAGTCTTCTAATCACACTAAAAAAAGAAAAACAAAGATAATGAATGCATATATTTAATTGCAAAACTAATTTTCACACAGGAAAACAAAATAGCTGTGTGACAGGGGATCCAGAAATAACAGAGAGGGGAGCCTCAGCAGCAAAAGCATTGAGAACCCCTGTGTACAAGGTACTTGTAGTTTTAGTGATATTTCCCTGCCTGTGGAGCCCTCCCAGTTTATAGGAGAGTACTCAGATGATGTCTGCTGTGCAAGCAGCAGCAAGATGCTCCATAAGCAATGCCACAGATCAGCATCCTTCCCTGTCCTAGATGCTAAATGGGAAGCATCCAAGCTGGGACAATTCAGTGCTAGCTGAGTACACATCATTATGCTCATCATAGTTGTGAAACTGCTGAGGTTAGCCCCTTCTTAGAGAGGGATCATCAAGATGAAAGATTTAAAAATATGAATTTTTACCAATCTTACTTCTTTTGTCCTGTTTTAAAACATTAAAGTCAACAGAATAAATGCAATATTTCACCATAGCAGTGTATTTTATTCATGAGAAAGACCTTCATAATTCATGATTGCCAAAGGCAAGTAAGTTATGGATCTTTTATACTCGGCAGATAAAGCGAATGATTCACCAATACTAGTCCAATATCCTAAAATAAATAGGCAGATGATTGGAGGCAAGTTATTGCTAGTTACATACAGTGAAACATTTATGTCTTGTTAGGATGACTAGTGTTGAGATGTGTGTGTACGTTTGCCCATGTTCTTTTCCAGTATCTTTATGCTGAAGTTAAACAACTGCTGCCTGCATTCAACTGCATATTCAGCAGTAAGGCAGTTCTATTTCTGTTCCTGTTTCACCTTGTAAACAAAAGATTACATATATTTGTGAAGGCACAATTTGCTTTGCAATTTTTAAAGCAAATACAATGGATTCCTATATTTGCTTATGATATGGAATCCTCTATCATTAACTTTAACATTTGGTCCTATCCTGTTGCATTAGTATAATAGCTGGTCTTTTATGAAGAAATGGAGCCATTCCTTCTCACTAAAGCAGTTCATTCCTTGCAGTATGTTATGCTAAAAACAGACCTTTATTGGATTGTAAGATGTCTTGAAAACCATTTTGAGAAGAAAATGGAAAATGATTTAGGAGACATCAGGAAAGGAAAGATAGATTAGTACAGCATAGCTGCAAAGTTCAAGGAAATCTGAAGAGAGGGCTTAAGTCACCATAAGGTTAAAAAAAAATAATTTAAACTATCTTACAAAAATGAGCACTGCTGTAGGTGAGCTCAGGAGACATTAAAAGATCTAAGTCACCTTCAAAGTAATACATTAGGAGAATTGCTTCGAACTGAGTTGGTAAAGACAATGGCAGCAATGTAACTGCTACTCTTAGGGCTTATTGTTAAGGAGTAATCTAGATTGTGAGTGGTGTGAGGATGAAAGAACTGGATGGCCTTGAAAAAGAATCTTGTGGTCTACTAGTTGTTGATTATGAAAACTATACAGATGACTTTTTTTGTGGAGGGAATTGTTTTTAGAATTGATGACTACTGAAATGGTGACTGTGTAATTCCTACATTGCAAGTCTTTCTCTGACAGATTCTTTACCTAACATAGAATACAAAATTTTTTTTCAAAAGAGTCTAAATGTGCAGAATACCACACAACGGCCCCAATACTTGGAGGGAAGTGGGGAGGCGGGGGACAATTCTGGACGTGCAGAGAGCCACAACGTCATTACACAGATACAAAAACAGAAAGTGCTGGAGAAACTCAGCAGGACTGGCAGTATCTGTCAAAAAGAGAAACAGAATTATATTTCAAATTGAGTTCCACTTTTCTTTGGAACTGAAAGGATCAAGAAAATTGTTATTTTTATGTTGTTGGTCCTCCAGCTTGTTACCATTTCAGTAGGCATTGATTCTAAAAACAGTTCCTTCCACAAAACGTCACCTGTATTTTTTTTATGGTCAACATCTTGTGGACGACAAGATTCCTTTTCAAGGCCATCCAATACCTTCTTCCTCATATTACTGCAGATTACCCATTATCAATAGGCCCCAAAAATAGCAGTTACATTGCTGCCAGTGTTTTTATCAATTCAGTCCTCAGCAATCCCATTAATGCTTTACTTCAAAAGGCAAGTTAGATTCTTTTCTGACTCCTGGGCTTACCCACAGCAGTGTTTCTCTTCATAAAACCAGTTAAATATTATTTTTTTGTTTTTCCCGTGTAGTGACTTAAATCCTCTTCTCAGCTTTCTTCGACTGTTGCAAGTGTGTCCTATGCTGTGCAAGTCTACCTTTTGTTTCCTGACTTAGAACTCAGCGGTTTCAAGACATCTTATAATCCGATAAAGGCCAGTTTTTACCCAAAAAAGGAGTATCATAATGGACTCAAAAATCAGTTTCTCCCTCCACTGATGATGCCAGACCTGCCGAGTTTCTCCAGCATTTTGCTTTTGTTTCAGATTTCCAGCATCCACATTATTTTGCTTTTATTATATTTCTGTACTCCCTTCTCATCATTTTGTTTTCACTCTGAGGTGGATCTGGGGAGGCTTTGAACGAGAAACATGAAGGGGAAATCATAGAGTCATAGAGATGCACAGCATGGAAACAGATCCTGAAGTCCAATTCGTCCATGCTGACCAGATGTCCCAACCCAATCTCGTCCCACTGCCAGCACCCGTCCCATATCCCTCCAAACCTTCCTATTCATATACCCATCCAAATGCCTTTTAGGTGTTGCAATTGTACCAGCCTCCACCACTTTCTCTGGCAGCCCATTCCACACATGCACCACCCTATGCTTCTTCGGTCCCTTTTGTATTTTTCTCATCTCACCCTAAAACTATACTCTCTAGTTCTGGACTCCCCCATTGCAGGGAAGAGACCTTGTCTATTTACCCTCTCCATGCCACTCATGATTTTATAAACCTATATAAGGTCACCCCTCAGCCTCCGATGCTCCAGGAAAAACAGCCCCAGGCTATTCAGCTTCTCCCTATAGCTCAAATCCTCCAACCCTGGCAACATCCTTGTAAATCTTTTCTGAATCCTTTCAAGTTTCACGAATTCCTTCCGATATTAAGGAGACCAGAATTGAATGTAATATTCCAAAAGTGGTCTAACCAATGTCCTGTACAGCTGCAACATGACCTCCCAACTCCTGTACTCAATACTATGACCAATAATGGTAAGCATACCGAAGTCGTCTTCACGATCCTATTCATCTGCAACTCTACTTTCAAGGGGCTATGAGCCTGCACTCCAAAGTCTCTTTGTTCAGCAACACTCCCTAGGACCTTACCATTAAGTGAATAAGTTGTGTTAAGATTTGCTTTCCTAAAATGCAGCACCTTGCATTTACCTAACCTAAACTCCATCTGCCACTTCTCAGCTTATTGGCTAATCCGATCAAGATCCCATTGTAATCTGAGGTAACCTTCTTCATTGTCCACAGAAATGGGGAAACAAAGCAGAGTTGGTGGGTACGAAGGAAGGGTGGACATTGACAGTTGGAAGGGAAGGAGAACAGGGAAATATTGCATGATAAATGACAGAAGAGGCCTTCCAGCAATTCTGGTGGGGTAGATGAAAAAACAGGGGGTGCATTCATGTGATCAGACCAGAAATTGTGGGGAGATGAGAATTATGAAATGTTGCCTGGCTGATGAGAAGTTGTGTTGGCAAGTGGGAGAGAAGGGGAAGGCATGAAACATTGTGGGATTGGTAGGTTACAAGACGTGGAAGGGGGCTGATCAAAGGAGAAAGAGCAGGAGGAACATTGCTGCTCTTCCTTGTTCACAAGCCTTTCTATATGAAGCACTTATTCTTGTGTTATATCTCACAGCTTGTCTGAATACATCTTTAAGGGACAGACTCATGATCTCACCATCATGTTAAGGCTTGAGATCTGATGATACAAAGATTTCAGTTTCCATCTTATTGAGTTCACTTGAAGCATGACATACTGAGAGAAACATGCTATAGCTGATATCCAAATTGCTTAGCTTTCACCAAGATCACAAGCTCCTGTGATTATAATGTATGTCAACACCAGGAGCTATAATAAATGTCTATTGAACCCTTCTCTATGACATAACCTACATCTCATTCTTCTACTATAGGAACCAATGTAAGTATCACCTGATCAGGTTTAAATTCCATGCTGATGGTTAAAAGCCTACACCTATGACAAATTGTGATGGCAGAAATGATCTGGGTCAGCAGCAATGGTCATTCACAAAGAAATGACCCTCAGATTCCCAAATAGCATATCACCTATTTATTTAATTCAGCTTCTAATGCCTTACTTTTACTGTCAGGTTTCTGCAGAATCCATTCAAATCATTTGGAAAAGGTCACAAACGGCAATTCCTCTGACAAGCCCACTCTTCAGGCAAGTTGTTTGGAAGCCCGTCGGGGTTAATGCAGAAGCAGGTTCATTCATGGCAGTTTGGGGTTGGGTTATAAATTTAGGGATTCAATACATATCCTCCCTGGCCCTCACTCACCTATCATAGAACCAGGGATAAAATTACCACCAATAACCTTCATTGGCAGAATAAGGAAGGTTTGCTGGCTGGAGTAATGACAGATCTTAGGAATCATGATTATTAATTTATTAATATATTGAATTCTTTCAGTACCGAATGATTGCTAAGTATGTCATCCAGAAAATATCAGCTCTGAAATTTGTAATAAGTACCCATACTGAGTTGACAGCCAGATGAATTACTAACATAAAATTAAACGATTTATTTGAAAACATAAATATCTGATATTCAAATGCATTATTTGATTTAATAAATGACAAAGCATACGCACAGAATGGAAAGCCACTTATTGTAAGTGTACAGCTCCATTTTCCAATGTTCCATTGTGCATTAACAATGCATTTTGCATATTTTATCAAAAAGATCCTATGCCATTATGCTGGCTGTTTGACAGGTACATATAATTTGTCCATGAGCCACAAAAAACTGCACATAGCTTTATATAAATATAAATATATGCACATATGTTGAAGTATAAATACAACTATACTTTGAATAGATGTACAGCACCTTCTAGCTAATGTGTAATGTGCATTGTTGGGTAGTTGATATCTGTCAATTCAGTAGAAAGTATATTAAACACACATTTGTAACGTTGGGTAGATATTTGCATTCCTGAAGCCAACCTTTGGGATATGAATCGGCTTCATCTTACACCTGAGTGGTAAGAATAAATGCATTTGTATAGATAATTTCATATCCTCCACGCAAAGTGCTTCACAAGAAGCAAATTACTTTGGAAGACTGGTCACTGATATTTTGTAGATAAACATACAGTTAATTTGTGAATAGCAAGGTCCTACAATTTCCAACTAGATTCACAACCAATTGATCTATTCTAATTACAGTCCTTAATGTAGGATTAATGTCCAGGACTCTGAGACCTCACTTTGTTCCTTCTAGAAGGTGTTACACTGTTAAATACAGCTTGAGCCCTAGTTCAATGTGTTATCTGCTAACATAGTAGTGTCTTGCAATATCATGTGTCAGGTCAAATTTATGTCATGAACATCTAGAGAGGAACTTGATCTAGTGGTCTTTTGAGTGAGCTGAAGTGACTTTGGTGGTACATTATTCAGTACAAGCCTGAATCCCATGTAGTGTATCCATTCTTAAACATGGAAATTGTTTCCATGTACACTCTTTCCTCAGCAACATTGCTCATGGCTGGTCTGAAATGTGTAGGACAGGTGTAATATATAGTGGAGTGTCTTTTTCATTCAAATAGTTGTTGTGAATTAGACAGTGATGCAGTATTGGTGGAGATCTAGGTATGTTGAGAAATTAAGGAAATTTAGAGTGTTCAGAGCAATTTTAGGTAAGATCAAATTTTGAAAACTCAATCTACTAAAACTTGAGAGACAATAAGGACATTGTTCATTTAATACATCAAAAATCTGGGAACTGTGATGACTGCTGTCCTGAAATTTTGCGATGCCAATCATAAATCTTGAATTTGGCTTTAACGCATGAGAATATTTTCTTGTAATTAGCAGTAACAGTGGCATTTCACTGAGCTGTGGCACGTTTGCAGTTTTAAAATTTTGGCCACGCTGTCCTGGATAATATTAAATTAGCTGCGATTTTGGAGGAGTTGTCCATCATCTTGACATTACACTTATTCAGGTGCATTCTGAAAACTGTAGTCCACCTGTGTGTCATCTACAAGACAGTGCTGGGATTTTCTGAAAACCGACTCCCAGCTTCTCATTTAGCAAAGCTTTACATGTATTGTGCACAGGGGAATGCAGCAGAAGAGAAACCTCAAGTTGCAAAAAAAGGGGTTGAGCTTGTGCAGAGTAAACTATTATGATGCGTTGCCAGCATTTGTTGCTGTAAGTACTTAGAATATCCATGCTGCTGTGATTTGGAGAAGGTTCCTATTTTATTGATGGAACAAGACTTTCCTTGATTGGTATGCCATCCCACTCACTGTCACTGTCAACTCAGACAAAGCAAAGCCATGCATGCCATTGTGTATTAAACGTAGAGAGTATTGTTCCCCAGCTTCTATTTTACTGGTGAAACTTCAATGTTTATGTTTAAAACAATTAAAAGGGAGTTCAATAAAGTGTTTACAGACTTTTTTAAAACATAATTTTAAGACAAAGCATTGTGAGATTATCACCTCAAGGTGGCCTCAAACTACTTCTGATGATCAACTTGCACTCATCTTGATTACCATAAAACTGTAGTCATATAACATCCAGGAAAACCATGTCAGGTTGGGATAATCTGCCTGACTGTATTATTATATTGAAAAAACCGTTCAATAAAAATCTTGCAAATTTTTAAACCATTACAACCAAGAGAGGAAAAATATTAAAAATGTAATACTTGGAAATGACCATTTGATTGAACCAATCTTCCATTTTGAAGCATACAAGACGAGACAGACCAGTGTATCTTATTCATAAGTTTTTTGTCTGGGAGGACCAGGGACAGCAGAAGTAAATGACTGAGAACCACAAGAATTGAACTGACATTTTTAAACAGGCAGCAAACTCCCAAATTTGATCAGTGGCATTACTTCCATTAATGAAACATATACTTCTTCAAGTATACTTGATTCAAGCAAACTAATTTTTGTATATTTTAATATTAAACAATTTCATTTAATATATTGTACCAAAATGCAGAATCTATCTAGTCTTATCTTTCTTTTGATATCAGGTATTCTTAAATCAATTTAATTGATGCTAAGGTATTTACCATACATTGTTCTATAGGAAAGTGCATGGCAACTGCACATTGTAACTAACCTTATTATTTTTAATCATCATTTGCTGTGTTTATAATTCCTTCTACAAGGGAATGAACAAATCCATTGCATTTCTTGGAGGCCTAATATTCTGGATTGGGTTAGAAAGTCATTTTTCTAATTATATTTATGCATCAAATATCAACAGTAAAATACTTGAATATGAAGGACAGTGATGAGGGCTAGCAGCTCCTGTAATAGAAGACTGAAATAAAGAAAATATAGCCTAAAGGAATTGTATCACATTTTACAGATCATTTATAAGATGTATAAGATTTATAACACCCACTGCAGCTCAGTGTTATTGATGTGCCATCCTGATCGTGGGCTGAACTCACGAATCACCGCACCTTTAAATCAATCACATCCCACCTACCACTAGCACAAAGGAGGCTGGAGTTCTCAATATCTGCCATTGTGCAATGTTAATTAATAACTTCATTTCATCAAGGTGTGTGTGCCAGTATCCATTCCTATTAATGAGGCTATTTCACAGCATGGGGTATTAGAGGTTGTAACTTCTGGGTATCCTAATATTGCCATTTGATGCCAAAACGAGTTCAATGCTTTATTCAAAACTCAGTGGAGGGAAGAACTTTCTTGCTGCAGTCAGGCATTGATGACAGGGATTGCTATAAATCCATCAGAAAAAAAACAGAAAAAGAGTCACAAAATGTTTGTCAATTTGTATCATAGAAAGAAAGAAGAACACTTTGATATAAATTTAAAACGTCCTCAGAACATTCCAGGAAATAACTGTCGTTTGGATGGGAAACACAGCGAGCTATTCGCATAAAAAGAATTCACAAAGAGTGAATGTGATCACTGGTCAATATTAAGAGTAGTGACTGAAGAAAGATACCTAGACCAAGGAAAGGAACAATATTCGACTAGGTTGGCAAGTTTGTTCTTTTTTCAAATATTCTGTGAGTTTTGATGTTTAACTGAAATTGGCAGGTTTGGGTTTGGTTGAACTAGAAAGTCAAAGGTGGCTATATTATGGTAGTATAAAATAATGGCTTAAAGGTCTTGGATTATATACTACAGAGCCGTGTGGATATCATTAGAACCAGACAGAATAGAAATAAAATTAATTTTCCTCAGAGTATTGTGATCATTTGGAATGTATTGTCAGTTATTGTAGAGGATGCTGAATCCCTGTATACTTTCCAGAGAAAGGGGGAACACTTCCCGGCTGGGGCAACGATCAGATGACACTTAGTCCACGTAACCTTGCAGCCTGATTTTGATTGCCTGAGGATATTGTAATATAATTTCCTTTATTGGCCAAAGGCTAGAGGCTGGCAGTGTGTGTTGTATGTGCTGCAGCACCATCCACTATCAGCCAATGGTTGAGATATAGTGCTGCCACCAACCTTCCTTTTTACAAATAAATATTTTAAAAGTTAGATAGCACCAGGTGGGGTGCTATAACAAAGCTAAAAACAAAATAGTCAACAGAAACTTATTAAATCTAAATTAAAATGTAACCTCTTGGTGTGATGATACACTGCAGCCCTTGCGGCAACCACAGATCTTTGTACTGGTAGACATTGCATGCACCTTCTCGATGGATACCGGAGTGCAGTCATGACCAGAGAAGAGCAGGAGACAGTAGACATGATGAACCCATGGCCCATTGCCTGGTGCTGTTGATGGCCACCTTAACATGGCTTAGAATCAGAGGCATAAAGAGTTCTTCCAGTCTGCCTACCCTACTTCCCAATCTTCCTTTTTATACTGGGTCTAAGGGGCCATTTGGAGAACCATGATAAGACTCGTGAATCTTAAGGGGAAGAACCTCTTGTTTTAACAAGAGGTAGCGTATTCCATAATAGCAGTATATGCAAGCTACATTGGCCAGTCAGACATAATCACTAAGACTTTCAGGAGACAATGATAACACATCCATCCTCATTGAGATCTTGCGATGGACTAGACTTTTTTCACCCAAGACTCCATTGTATCATTATATTATTTGGTGGAGTTTAATGCAATCTCCAACATTAATTCCTTCAGAAACTTTGTGTTTTACCAAATGGAAGGGAGGGAAGAAGTGTTCATTCATGCTGTGGTGATCATTCGGTGTTGCAACTTGATGGAGTTAGCATCTTCCTGCCTATCAACATCACACGTTCCAGTTACATGCTCTGAAATAATTGTGTGCTTTCCATGGTTGCATCTTGGTACAGTTATTAATTTAAAAAATAAAAAGTTATCAACTTTACAGTTCCAAGAGTGCATTCCATAAATTCTCCAAGCAGATTGATTTACTCCATATAGAGCATGTAAAGATGAGAAATGATGTCACCAGGCAGGGATTCAGTGTTTGCTAAATGCTACTCAGGCAATGCACAACAAAGGGTGGAGTTACCTTTTATGATTATGTTGGAACAAGTCAGCTGCTTGAAGTAATATTATGTAAGCAAACAATTAGTCTTGCAACTTATTGTATGCCTCTGGGAACCAATGAAGTAATAATTGGGAGATAGTGAGTGTATTGTCACAGGCTCTTAAAAAAAGGGCAATGACGGGTACTGTGTTTCAAAGCAACTTCCCCCAGTCTTATAGAACACAATGCATTCTTATAATTCTTATTTTTCTGTCTTCCCAAACAATTCTTTTGACTTCAGGATAAAGTACATTTCACACTTTGAACATGACTATGATATGATTCCCAAGTACCAAGGGAAGCTAACAGCAGCAAGAGTATCAATTATGTTTAATTTTGTTATTGATCTGCCACCGTGATGTGAAACTTTGCCTCCAACTTTGTAGTTGATGAGGCAATACTTACATTTGGTCCCGTAGCATAAGAATTAAACGTAGGTAATACAAAACCGAAAAACTCAATGGTTGTTTATTACAGTTGCTGATATAGACGTATATTACAGTCAAGAGTGTGGTGCTGGAAAAGCACAGCAGATGAGGCACCATCCAAGGAGCAGGAGAATCAATGTTTCAGGCAAAAGCCCTTCATCAGGAATGAATGTCCATGGTGAAGATGGGGCATTGGGGGTCAGGGAAATGAAAGTCTTGGAGGAGGTGAAGTGCGTGAATGGTGTCCAGAATGTAGGTGGGGAGTTCCTGTATAAGGGGGAAGAGGACGGTCATTCCTGTCGAAGTGCTTATGCCCAAAACATCAATTCTCTTGCTCCCCAGATGCTGCCTGACCTGCTGTGCTTTTCCAGCACCACACTCTTGACTCTGTGTTGTGGTTCTGTTTGCCGAGCTGGGAATTTGTGTTGCAGACGTTTCGTCCCCTGTCTAGATGACATCCTCAGTGCTTGGGAGCCTCCTCTGAAGCGCTTCTGTGTTGTTTCCTCTGGCATTTATAGTGGTTTGTCTCTGCTGCTTCCAGTTGTCAGTTCCAGCTATCCGTTGCAGTGGTCAGTATATTGGGTCCAGGTATGGGAGTTGGTTGTCCTTTTCTTCCTCTCGAGTGAATCGGATTCCTGTGAGTGTGGCATTGATGATCCGGTGTGTGTTCTCTATTTCTGTGTTCTTAATGATTACAAAGGTGTCATCCACATATCTGACCCAGAGTTTGGGTTGAATTTGCGATAAGACTCATCTTTGCATTACCGCAAAAGGACAACCAACTCCCATTCCTAGCTGTGATAGTACAGAGAACACCGAACGGAGATTTCACCACAAAGGTATACAGGAAAGCCACACACACAGACCAAGTCCTGAACTACAAAAGCAACCACCCCAACACACACAAAAGAAGTTGCATCAAGACACTGTTCAAAAGGGCCACAACATACTGCAGTACACCAGAACTACAAAAAGAGGAAGAAGAACACCTATACAATGTATTCGCCAAAAACAGATACCCACGCAATTTCATCAACAGATGCCTAAGGGAAAGACAACGGAATGAGGACATGCCATAACCCAAAGGACTAGCCACACTACCATACATCAAGAGCCTTTCCGAACTGACAGCCACACTACTGCGACCACTAGGACTCCTAACAGCACACAAACCAACAGCCACTCTCAGACAACAACTCACCAGGACAAAGGACCCGATACCCAGCATGAGCAAAACCAATGTAGTGTACAAAATCCCATGCAAGGACTGCACAAAAAACTACATAGGACAAACAGGAAGACAGCTAATGATCAGCATCCATGAACACCAACTAGCCACGAAATGACACGAGCAGCTATTCTTAGTAGCCACACACGCAGATGACAAGCAACAGGAGTTTGACTGGGACAACACTACGATTATAGGACAAGCAAAACAGAGAACAGCCAGGGAATTCCTAGAGGCATGGCACTCATCCACAGATTCAATCAATAAGCACATCGACCTGGACCCAATATACTGACCACTGCAACGGACAGCTGGAACTGACAACCAGAAGCGGCAGAGACAAACCACTATAAATGCTGGAGGAAACATCACAGGAGCGCTTCACAGGAGGCTCCCAAGCACGGAGGATGTCATCTAGACAGGGGACGAAACGTCTGCAACACAAATTCCCAGCTCGGCGAACAGAACCACAACAACGAGCACCCGAGCTACAAATCTTCTCACGAACTTTGAACTCTTGAGTTTGATTTCCAGCATCTGCAATCCTCACTTGCTCTTAACTGCTTCTAACCTGTTTATATCCTCTAGTCCTGAACCTCAAATAGGGAAAATATCGATGCTCTCAATCATCAGATGAAATATAGATGAGAGCTTGTACTCAGAATGATGAGTCAAAATTCATCAACATTTAAACACGACCAGAAGATTCACCTAGACGACTCGAAGAAATAGTCTCAAATTCATCCATTATAATGAAAATCAGTTCAGGGATTAAAATGTTATCTAGCTGGAAAAGGAGAAAGGATGTTAGCCAATGAGAGTTGAGGTCAGCTCTGGATTGATTATTGGAGAATGAAATGTCCATTTAAGGGACAAGGTCAAATATTAGCCCAGAAAAATCAAATGTGTAATCTTTCCTATAATTTTGAATATGTAACCCTCTGACTAGTGTTTAGATAATGTTGCTTTTAGTTTATTTATTATAGTAAAAGTCTTAAACCTTGAAATCTAATTTGATCTTCCCAGTCAGTTTTGAGAAATTTAAATATCCTTTTAAAAACTCTCAGATTCTATGCAAATTGTAAAACAAAGTAGGAATGTGAAATTTGTATCTGGAGAAATAAGAAGTTAAAATGCTACTGATAAAAATTATATTAATTATAACACGTAATATTCTCATGTCACATTATTGAAAGTGGGTTTGGCATGTGGAAACAGTGCCTATATAACATTTCAAAATTATTTTCTATTACTAATCAAAAATTGTTTGCAATGACGTCATGCCTCTGGGTGTTTTGATGGTGTTGTTCAAAAGAAAATTTTTACTTCCAAGTTACAAAACGGCTTCTATCTTTTTACAAATACAATATTTTATCATTTGGAAAGTGATATTAAGGGTAAGGGGTGTGTTGTTGTGCATCTGGTGAATGGAATATCTTGCCATTGAAACAAAACATCTGGACTGCCTTGAATAAATAGCATTTGGGTTCAGATAGATTGTAAGTCCTGCTGGTTTTTGTTGTTTTGAGATTCAGAGTTAGGTTCACATTTCAAGATTGAGCATTTTTCAGAAACATTTTGCAGGGACATTAAACTACCTTTTCACCTACTCTACTCTACACCTTGAAATAAGCGTTATATGCAGAGTTAATTCATTTCCATGCTGTGAATGTTACTTTTATCTGGAAAAAAAAATCAAACATTGCAACTCAAAGCAACTTCACAACATTTTCCAAGTGATTTGGTGGGTTCATTTTCTCATTTCAGCTTGTCCTATTTTCACTTTTGAATTAGCTTGTTAAACTCATGGCTTTTCTGCTTGCTATTTACTGATTGATATGGTGCATGCCTATTCAGCTATGCTTTGTCAGTGATTTATGAGTATGAAGTTTCAGATAATGAAATGCAAGTATGATACAGCAGTTGGCATGAGTTGCAATTGACATATGATGTATGTCAATGAATAGATGTTTTTCTAATATTAATAATAGAATTTGTGTTGCTTTGCTCATGGTGAATCATGAGGTCACTTTGTTTCAATGGTATGTTTTAAGGAGCTAAGGAGGTGGGAAGTGATCATACCTCCAGTGGAAAAATGGGATGGCAAATCAGACTTTATTATTTGAGTTTGATAGAAACCGTAAAGACAAACTTATGAGGATTTATTAAATCAGTTAAGCCTGAAGAACCAGTCAGGGAAACCAACAAACAAAAACAGGGAGCAAGTCAAAATTGAATTTTAATGGATGCTTTTCAATGAAACATCACACAGACATGGTCAGCCTTCCATTTAAGCAATGGTCGAGGTTTGAGAAAGCCTGAGCAAAATGCTCTGAAGAAGTTAATATCCATCATGGAGGACTGTGAAAGAGTGAACATTTTAAGTGGACAAATTTGAAAAGAAAAAGCACTAGATAATGCCAGAAAACACAAATCAGTTATTTATTCACCATTCGACTTTGGGTGGCACGGTGGCTCAGTGGTTAGGACTGTTGCCTCACAGCACCAGGGATCAGAGTCCAGCCTCGGGTGATTGTCTGTGTGGAGTTTGCACATTAGCCTGTGTCTGTATGGCTTTCCTCTGGGTACTCTGGTTTCCTCCCACAGTCCAAAGATGTGCAGGTTAGGTGAATGGGCCTTGCTAAATTGCCCATAGTGCTCAGGGGATATGTTGGCTAGGTGCATTAGTCAGAGGAAATGTAAGGTAGGGGAATGGGTCTGGGTCGGTTACTCTTCGGAGAGTTGGTTGGGACTTGTTGGGCCAAAGGGACTCTTTCCACACTAATTCTAACTTGGTCTCCATAGAAAAATAATGATTTACGTTTGAAATGTTATCTCCAGAACATCTTCAAAGTTACTTCTGAAGTTTGTTTCTGATCTGATCTGAAGAGGCACACCTTTGCCCAATTATGAATATCTCAATTTTTTTTCTTGTGTATGAGTTCTAACATCTTTATATTGTAATAAGGGTTTCTTACCAAAATAAACTTACTTCCAATGTTTTTGCTCGATTATAATGAATATAATTAACATGGATATGCCACCTAGGATTAAATAAATTGATAATATTTGAATAGGAAACCTTAATAAATCAATTGAATGTTATTCTCCAATTTTCAAATGATTAATAGAAAATAAGGAAATCATAAATGTTATATCATGAAGGGAATGAAACTCGTAGTTTCGACTGAGAAATTCATTCATTCATTTGGGAAATGTAGTTTTCTTTTTAGATTCCTAGTGCTTTCAATCAACCCTTAATAGTATTATGAAGATGGGGGTATATTGTACATTTAAGAGAGTTAAAAGCTAGCAGAACTAACTGACACTGCACCAAGAGTTCTCAATAAGGTAACAAGGTAAAACTTGGTCGAAAGCTAGATGGCTGAGTTACCTGGGAGTGACAAAATAGATTTGAATTAGGCCAATTAATTTAAATTATGCCCCCAAAAATAGCAAATTCCAATCGAGTATATTAACAATCTTAAAAGCCAATAACACAATCCGATGCTTTGGGGGTATAAGATCAGGGAAATTGAACAGTTGGGAGGAAACCTGCCACAAGATCAACAGATGTAGACTGCTAGTCAGAACTGTCTGAGAGGTAACTGTCTAGAGAAGGAGTTTGCACAGAGAAAAACATCAACACCGACCTGGAGAGCAAATCTGCAAAGAGAAGATTCGACAGATGGCTGGTTTTGAAATTTGATTTTTTCAATAAGTCTTAATCGAGGAGTTTTATCAGACTAGTATTATAGAAGAGAAAGTAAAAGGTAGGTTAGAGAAAGGAGTTATAAATAGCTGTTAGTTAATTATTCTCTGTTATACTTTAAGAAATAAAGTTATTAATTTTTACAGTAAATAGTTTTTGGCCTCTCAAATTTTCACAGATTACTGCACGGGATAAATCTTTTGTGTTGCTGGTTTAACTTAAACAGGAGGGCTTACCCTGTGTCATAACAATATTCATAGAATACCTTCAATGTGGAAGCAGACCAATTGTGTCCACACCGACCCTCCAAACAGCATGCCAACCAGACCTACCCCGACATCCCTTATCCCCATAAGCCTGCATTTCCTGTAACTAATCCACCTAGCCTACACATCCCTGGACACTATGGATAATCTAGCATGGCCAATCCACCTAACCTGCACATCTTTAAGACCATAAGACCATAAGACATTGGAGTGGAAGTAAGGCTATTTGGCCCATCGAGTCCACTCCGCCATTCAATAATGGCTGATGGGCACATCAACTCCACTTACCCGCATTCTCCCCGTAGCCCTTAATTCCCCGAGACAACAAGAATCTATCAATCTCTGCCTTGAAGACATCTAGCGTCCCGGCCTCCACTGCACTCTGCGGCAATGAATTCCACAGGCCCACCACTCTCTGGCTGAAGAAATGTCTCCGCATTTCTGTTCTGAATTTACCCCCTCTAATTCTAAGGCTGTGTCCACGGGTCCTAGTCTCCTCACCTAACGGAAACAATTTCCTACCATCAACCCTTTCCAAGCCATGTATTATCTTGTACGTCTCTATTAAGTCTCCCCTTAATCTTCTAAACTCCAATGAATACAATCCCAGGATCCTCAGCCGTTCCTGATATGTGAGACCTTTGGACTGTGAGAGGAAACCAGAGCATCCAGAGGAAACCCCCGCAGACATGAGGAGACCGTGCAAACGCTCACTTACCCGAGACTGGCGCTGTGAAGCAGCAGTGCTTACCACTGTGCCACCCTAATAATATTTGCATTCACAGATGGAAATTCCATTTTGTAGAAAAGCATAATTGTGTTTTTTATATGTAATACATCATATCGACACACAAGATGTTTTGGCTCTTTTCACAAATTTAATTTTGCAAGTTTGATCTTTCAGCTGCTGTGACAAAAATTGCAGCAAAAATATTTTCCACTTTTTGAGTAGTTTCATTTCTTCAGTCTCAAGTCTGTTAGATTTATGTGAATCTGCAAAACAGCAGATGAGTTCAGACATCTATAGAGCTATATTTGCAATCGTTTTTGATATAAGTCCATCAAAAACTGTGACAGACCATTACACATAGTAACACCTGTGCTAACGCACTGTTGTTATATTACGATGTGAGTATCAGTAACATTGCTTGTAAATCAGAGCATTTCTGTTTCCATTAGGACAGAAAGAAAAGGACATGATAAGAATATTAAATCATGAAAAGTAGCAGGCAAGATTGTGATCCTTTAGGTTGGAGAGGGGAGAGAATATTTTCGATTTCACCAAATGTTTAGGTTAATTTTCAGGCCTGTCATCAAAGGAAAAGCCTGACTGCATGGTTGATGGGTCAACTAACAAACTGGGGGCAATGTCACTTCAAGAGGTAGAAAATAAAATGACTTTTGTTATAAAATCATTATTCAAAAGTCTAAATGTAGATAAAGTTTGAGAAAGCTCATGCATATTTAATTATTTGTTGTTTCATTTCATGTATTAGTCCATAGTCTTGTACAAAAATGGGAATCAAAATCATAGATGGGTTTTTTTTTAAATCTCTGGGGAATGAGATGTTATATACTAGATTGAAAACAGAGTCCCAAATCACACTGAATGAAAGCCCTATATCAATTGCTTCCACTCCATTAACTCATACTTCATTGATTACTAGGTCTCCATGTTTGCATGACCAATTGTCACCCAGTTAACCAATAAATAATATTGATCACCTACTCCCTTTTTCTATTGCATCCCAGGCATACCTTCAGAGCTGATGAGATGTTAACTGCAGGGATATGAGGAGAGGACAAGAAAGTCAGTCTGAGGCAAAAGGTCAGCCATGATCATACTGAATAGCAGAGCAGACTCAAGGGACTGCATAGTCTTCGCCTGCTCCTGTTTCTTTCTCACGCTCTTACCATGCGAAAAAAAAAACAAAGCTCTTAACTAGACGATAGTCACTAATAGTCCAAAATGGAATTGAGGAAAAACTTAGTGAACCAAAGAGTGGAAAGAATGTGAAATAAATTATCACAAGGAGTAGTTGAAGCAAATAGCAGAGATACATTGAAGGAAAAGTTTGATGACCAGATGACAGAGAAAGGAAAAGACAGATATGTTGAAACAAAACAGAAATTGCTGGAGAAACTCAGCAGACATGGCAGCAACTGTGAAGAGGGAGCAAAATTAACATTTTAAGGCCAGTGTCCCTTCTTCAGAACTGATAGTAACTAGGAAATATTTATGCTGATGACCATAATTGGGGAAGTAAAGGAATGAGTAGCGAGGTGGAGAGGAAGTTCAGAGAGAGAGAGAGAGAGAGAGAGAGAGAGAAAGAAAATTAGGTAGACAAAGGCAAAGTTGATACTAAGTTAGGGAAGGAGTAAAGCTGATGATGGATACAATGAGTAGGTGAAATTGGTTGGGCATAACATGTCTGGGGTGTAGAGACAGTGAAGAAGATGGACAGGTTCTAAAATTATTGAACTCAATATGGAGATCTGAACACCTTCTTCCATGTCCTTCACCCACATCTCCAGACCAAGCTAGGCTGAATGGCCTGTTCTTTTGCTGTAATTGTGTTAGAAGGTAAGGTGTATGAAAAGAAAAAGTTAATGAATAAGAATTCCATGGAATTGTTAGATAAGGATTTAATTGAAAGCATGTGATTAATATGCAAACTTTTTCACCATCTCTGGTAGTTTTGGACCTTTGGACTGGTGGACTGATTTGTTTTTACAATTAAGAAACTTTTTCTTGCAAGAGTCAGTTCGTGTTCCCAAAGTCATTACTTTATGCTGCTAACAAGCTCATTATTTGATACAACCTCACTCCCTCCTTATAAATCACTGCATGTGTGAATCCCAATAATAAATTTGCATGTCACCTAATAAGCAGGAACAAATTTAATTGAGGTTGAATATATTTGTATATCACATAGTAACTTTTTGTTTAATTATAAATAACAGTCTGGTACAAAGAATGCAGTAATCAAAAATTAGTGGAAGTAGTTTACGATAACTTCCTTGGCTTTGTGCTAGATGCTTCTCCGAATAGACTTTAAGAATTCCATGTGCTTTTTTTTTTAAAACTGTCTTCTCACCTTACCCCAACATCAAGGATTTGTGTACATATAACCATATTCTTTTGTTTCTGCACTTCCATTGTCATTGTTCCATTTAGTTTAGTTTCAACTCCTTATTTTTGCTACAAAACCACAGCCTTTCTTACTTCACTGTTAAGTTTCCACTGCTGTGGATAGGATTTTTCAGATGGCAGGCATTCCTGTGCTGCTGTTGAAACTGTCAGAAGGAGACACGTTCCCGTTGATGTTGGAGTCCCACAGCCATTTAACACCTCAGTGTTAACAATTGGTGAGACAGCATTCCAGCCCCTCACTTGGGAATGAAGTACCTCCTCAAACTGCTGCTAGCCAAACTTCGGGTTCCTCCCCCACAGAGTCAGAAACAATGGCAACTGCTGTGAAAGGAAGTTGTCCTGCAGCCTACAGAAGGAAGACCAAAGATAATTTAAAAAGAAAGGGAATATCCATGAAGAGGCAAAATCTTTCTCAGAAACGCATTGAGGGCATTGGCACAGAGTTCCCTGCTTATGCAGTCCACTATTTGTTTGGGGAAAAGGCTTCTGTCTTGGTCCGCTGCTGAGAGGTGACCTAAATTTAACTGGCAGCCTCCTCACACAGTCCACCAGCCTGCTGTCAGCAAAATGCCAACTCCCTGGTTTTAAAAAAAAGCTCTTAAGAGGGCCTGTCCATTTGTTGATCTGTTCCTAAACTTATGTTTATTTTAATTTGAATATTTGTGCCATCTGCGAATTTCGACAGACTATGCCCTGTGTATTCAAGTCCAGGTCATTAATGTACATAATCTTGGTTTAGGCCGTCATTCTTATGGAGCTTTTTAAAAACGAGAGGTAAAAAGATTTAGGGAAGAAAACCCAGAACTTTGAGTGTAAACTGATGAAAGCTGGGATTTAATAATGGGGGAAGAAAATTGTGGTGACTATGAAAGACAAATTGTAGATCACGGGGGGGATAACAGATACAGGCAGGAACAAAGTCATCAAGTATTTGAACATAAGGATGCAAATTTTAAATTTGGGACGTTGCAGGAAGATGATACAATGCAGTTCAGTCAGCATCAGTGCAATGATGGAGAATGGGACTTGCATGAATTAAGACGGGGAATGAAGTTTTGAATGAATTCCAAGTTACAGATGGTGAATGTCAGTAGAAAGTAAAGTCTGGAGGTAACAAAAGCAGAGAGGAGGGTTTTAGCAACAGATATATCTGGTCTTCTGATCAAAGTAGGAAGCTGCAAAGAGCAGCAGCAACAAAGGAGTCAAGACATTTTGCAATAGAAAATTATTAAAAGGGTTTATACAGATTATACTCCTCATTTCCTACCTTTGTTGTACAAATATAATCCAAGCTGAAGTCTGAGTCCTTCATATAACCACAAAGTACTGCACCCAGTCACTTAAGTCCTATTTTATAGGTTTTCAATGCTTTTATTTTAAAAAGAAATGAAGGAATTTTAAGTCAATTTGTGGAAATAACTGGGATGTATTTTTTTGGGTGGATGCCTTAACATTCAGAACTTGATATGTTGGGTCAATGAATAAGGGTATGGTCAGGTGTTGGTTTGCGAGCAATAGATCAGAGGGAATCACAGTCATGTGAGTCACAAGAATAGATGGACACTGTAATGAAAAGATACTGGCACAATTCTAACAATTCGAAGGCAATTGGGATTGCAAATAACATGATGCAATACTGCCTGTCTTGGAAATTAAACTTGCAGATTTCAGAGATAAATAAAAGTCACCTATTCTGATGAGCAGTGATACAGAATTAAATTTATATATAATTAAAATCAATATGTAAACTTAATTGTGGCATTAATGTTTGACAGCTAACTTGTGAAAGTAGAAGTGACATATAAATCACACTGTGTATTTGAATAATTCTTGTAATTGTTACACTTGCAGCATGTAACAGTGACACTTTGAAGAAATGAATCCTTGTAGAAGGCTTCTAAATGTAGAATGATAGGCAAATTCAAGTTGACCTTTGTTGTTCAGGTGGGAGAAATGTCAGACTGACTAAGTGTAATTTTAATTATATTTTTATAATTTGCTGCACTTTAGCACGATTAACAATGTGTTTGGGATTTTTTTTGTTGAAGTAGATTGAAACATTATGGTTACACATTTTTTTTCTTTTAAAAGTATTACAAAATGAAAAATTTCTACCTCCCTCCTGCTAATTCTTCCCTTTAAGGATACAACCACAATAACTCATGTTTCTTTTCTGAATAAATAATAGCTGTTTTTATTGGGTTTGTTTCTCAAGGTTCATGGATTCTAGTAGTCAGAAACATCTATGGACTAGAACATTGTTTTGTGATTGGATTTTACAAGACTTGCGAATATCTAAACAATGACACTAGTTAACCAATCAACAAAACACAATCAACGTTCATAATACCCACTGTTAGATACTTATCACTCTACAATGAGTCATCATCCCACAATTCCTCTCAGAAAATCTATTGGCTCAAATCTTCCAGAATTTATTTTAAAATTGGCAGGTTACTTCTGAATTCTATGGTAATGGGGATGATGTCAAGTCAGCCTTCTGTTTTTAGAAAAGCCAGTCACTGAAAGATTGCTTACCAGAGGAGCAATACAGTGCATTAAGATTCTAACAAGTTAGAGTAAATGAAGCAATTGCCGATTAGTTTCCAAAGTACTTATCTCATTAAACTAAATGAATTATTGATTTGGCAACACTCAAGCTTTTAGTGTGAGTTCCTACACAAATAGGATTCTATCTAAAGCTTAAACAGGCAACACTTCCTCTCTGAGCATTACATTATAGAGGTCTCACATTGTTTCATCTGGCATATTTACCAGTTTTCCATTATATTTGGACTAACCAGCTAATTGACTAACTCTTTTGAATGTTCAGTGCATGGTTGTTCACTTGGATGTTGCATGATTGATTTTTAGGATAATTTTTTGCCGAACAAGGAGGTTGATGTCATGTGATTGTTAGAGTACAATACCACTTTCTCAATGTTTGCAATATTATGATCACACGTCGCAGTCCAAACATCAGTTCCTTGCAAATTTCAATACAATCAACAGCCTTTCCATCCACTGCATTTAGAAATTTACTGTACTATAATTTCTCAAATGTGAAGATTATATTAAATACGCTCTGAAATTTGATAGAGAATAGTACAAAATTAATCACTTTTTACAATTAAACAATTCTAGAAACATAGGACATAGCAACAGGAACAGGCCATTTAGTCCTTTGAGCCTGCTCTGTCATTCAATAAGATCAAAGGTGAGCTGCGTCCTAACTCCATACACCTGCCTTGGGCCCATATCCCTTGATATTTTTGCTTAATAAAATTTGTCTATCTCAGATTTAAATTTTGTAATTGAAATCGTGTCAACCACCATTTAAAGAAGAGAGCTCTAAGCCTTCGCTACTCCTTGTGTAGAAGTGCTTTCTGACATCTGCCCTGAATAGCCTGGCCCTCATTCTTAGGTGACATCCTTTTGGTTCCAGAATCTTCAACCAATGGAAATGGTTTATTTTTATCTACCTTTCCTTTCCTTATTGATATCGTGGAGACATTGATTAGATCACCCTTTACCTTCTAAATTCTCGAGAAGGGCCAATATTTCTAATCTCTCCTTAACCCCTGAAAGTCCAGGTACTATCTGTTTAAACCTGCATGGAATTCCTTCCAGGGACATAACAAAATACCCTTGTTAAGGTACAGAATTCGCATTTTAAAAAATTAAGAACAGAAATTTGCAGAAATCTCTCTTACATCATAAAGCATCACAAAACACAAACTTGAAATGTCAATTGGTTCATACCCTGAAACAAATTTCAGAAGCAGTTTAATTGAATGTATTCCTTTTTGTTTGAGACTATTATTATGAATGTGCAATTAGATTGCATGATTTGATTCAAAATAAATTGTCCATATATGTATTTTAAGATGAGTAATAAAAGTTATGGGAATTTAACTTCCTAATATTCATTTATTTACTTATTAAGAATGATGGGCTTTCATTAATTCTGAGGAATACCTTGGTATCAGCTTCCAAATCAAAGTTTTGGGAATGCTGAAAGTCTGAAATAAAAGCAGAAAATGTTGGAAACAATTCTGATGAAAGGTCATTGACTTGATGTGTCTCTCTATCACTCTGTCGAGACTGCCAGACCTGTTCAGCACATATTCTAGTTGAAGCCAGTTTAACAGCAATTACCAAATTAGTGGTGAATCTGTGGGCAGTATATCACTTTAATGTATTTATGATTATGAATGGCATTTAACAAGCATACCCTAAAGATAATCAACAATGTTTCTAAAGTAATCTCTTATGATGACCAAATCTTCATGATAGGTTAAAAGTCCTTTGCTCCCTTTATCTTGACTTAGATAAAACTAGGGTAAAAGAGTTAAAAACATGGTGCTCTAATGTATTTAAGGAGTAGACTCTCCCAACTTCGTCTTAATCTCTGAACATTCTAGAGTTCAAGTTGTTGCCCATCCCTCTGTCTTTATTTTAATGATGGACTTGTCATCAAAAACATAACCCTTTTGCCCTTTCAGCTCACAACTTATAGATGGATCATTACCAATTTAAATTTAAATTTAGATTTTGTTTTTTTTCACTAGTACTTGAAGGTTTTACAATCCGAGGACTAATGGACATCAGCACTACAACCTAATGAAGTGTGTATCTTGATGAAAGCAATACTTTTAGACTGGAGTTAATTGATTAGTTGGTGCTGAGCAGGCAGTACACTGGTTTAGTGAAAGATGTCAGTCAAAGATATTCCAAATCACATTGAAGACTGAGGGAAGGGTGTGGTTTGTTTACATGTCCAACAATAGATATTTGCAGACTAGCATTAATAGCACCATTTCATTTTTTGGGTCATATACTAACATTTTATGTTCTACATTCCATTACTGTGATACTTTTTATATATTTTTAAATGAAGTTTTTTTTATTATTTGTATTATTTTGTATTCACTTAAGTCATCAAAATGACATCTGCAACAATTTGGAAAAATTAACTTGAATAATATTATTCTCTTAGGGTGTAACATTGGTGTAACCAAGTACTGTTACCATATTAGCAGGTTTACACCCCCCATAAGCAATTCCACTGCTGAATTTGTACGGTTTAGTTGTTCAGATTTGGCAAAATAATGCTAACATTTATGCCATTGTGTAACCTCAGTGATACAATTTAACCTGTAGTGGAGTCTGGTAATGAGTTAATTGTTAATGTTAGAACAGACCAAGTCATCTCACTCAAGGCTTGAATTCCCAATGCTAATGGTGATGCAAAGGGGGTTTTGATGGAGTCAGTGGAAGTAGCCACATCATCCCAGACAATCATAACATCCTCCTGATGTCATGTTGCCAAAGAAACATTCTGAACTGCCATTCTTGCCAGCATCTTCTCCACTGTGTGGGCGGTGAGCACCTCCAGCTAATCTATATCTCTGGCATATGCCAAGAAACTGTCACCAATACCTGCAATAGATTGATGCTCCCTGGTTACTTATCTCTTGAAAATACTCCTTTGAAATTTGAATCTCTCAGCTTGTTATCCCTCTGTCCTTTCTTTACTGCAAGAAAGCATAGCTGGCTCCTCCAAATTTTCTCTTCCCCCTCCTTATTTACATCCTCTTGTCGATAATGGTGCTCTCATGGAGTTGAGGTTGAGTTCTTGATCAGGAGCTTATAGGTTGCTCTTCATACAAATCATTTTCACTGATTATAGGTAATTACTTTGCATTATGGTGGGCATTCTTACATGATTTGGGAATGATTGATGACCTTCCCATTAAGGTGATGTTTTGATCCCTACAGAGACCAATAATTCCTGAAATGGTACTTTGAATTCCTAATGTTAAATGAAAGGAATCATTCAAAACTTCAAATTTTAAAACTTTTACCAGAACTAGGAAATTAAAATCAACACTGACTAAGCACTTACCAAATCGACAACTAATGCTCTTAACTACAGAAAGGATCGCTCTTATTACTATCTTAATGCAACTGATAACCTAAAACCCACACATATATTTTAGCAGCACATTCTATGTTGTACAAGGGAATGGTTCCAAAAGGGCTGATGTTGAAGTTGAATTAACTCCAATCTGATGTTTTAGTCTTTGGGTGGAGACCAGGAGTTTTGCATTAACCATCTTAGGGATTAATTTAGTCTGTAAAGATCCTGGGAATCCTCTGTAATTATGCCTAACGAGCAATGTAAATGTACTTATTGCTATCATGCAGTAAACCGTCTTGTCAACCAAGACAAGTGCCTCTTCTGTCTAGACTCACCAGTCATCAATCATCTATCACTAGTAGTTAGACAGGCCCGAGACATTGTATAGACAAAGGAAGTTTGTAGCCAGTGAATTACCTCAAGCAACCTTTACCCTGTTATGAAAACAAATTATTGTGGATACTAGAAATCCAAAACAAAAAATGCTGGAGAAACTCAGCAAATCTGGCAATGTCTGTAGAAAGAGAAACAGGGTTGACATTTTGAGTTCAGATAATTTTTTTTATCAGAACAGAAAAAAGTCACACTGGGCTCAAGCCATCATTTCTTACCCTGTGGTACATATTCCAGAAGTGGCAGATAGCATGAAATGCCAGCAATGACATTTATGGCAAATATCACATCCTGAATAGGAAATAGTCCAAAGTCACTCCCGCTTCCAACAGGTTCATATTTCTCCAATTTTCTGCATCATTCCATCCAATAACATTTGAAGGTCTTTGCCCTCAGTCTCTTCAGAATTCCCAAACTGAGTTTCAGCAGTAAGATTTGGAGGTGCCAGTGTTGGACTGGGTGGACAAAATTAAGAATCACACAAAACCGGGTTATAGTCCAAAAGCTAGTGCTTCGAAATTAACCTGTTGGACTATAACATGGTGTTGTGTGATTTTTTTTTAACCTTCAGCAGTAAGGCCCACTCTGATGATTCTTTCTCCCAGATTAGCAGGGCAACCTTCAGCATTCTTCAATGGCTGCAGGTTGCTTTACTTTAGCCACTGGACAAGCTTCCTTTCATTTTCTGTCTGGTAGCTAAACGGGAAAACATACGTTTCTCTCAACAGACTACAACAATTGTTGTTCCAAGTCTTGCTATCACTCTCTGCACCTGTGCAATCTCTCTGAGACACAAAGTTTGCAAAAAAACATGTAAATCTGCTTCTGCCTTTGTTTATTTTTGGCATGTATATTTCAATAACACCTGACCTTGGCTGTGGGTCCCATGATAACTGAGCCAAAAAGGTGGTGTTGGAGAGAACTCCTAACAGATCACATGACACCCATCATTACTCCACTTTCGCTGAAATTAAAGAGACAATGCAAAGTGCAACCAGATTTTAAATGCCCATATTTGTAATAGTGGCAGGACAATAATAACTCACTGTGATATAAGTCATCTGCTTCTTTCTATGTAATTCTATGCAATCCGCATAAAAGGCATGATGATGATGTGTCTTCTGCCTAATTTCAGCTGCAACACTTCTTTGCCAACTTTTCTGTAGAAACATAACTGGTAGAGTTAACATTTAATTCCACCCAGTTACCTGTTCACGTTCCATGTTGAACATGCCTTCCAGTGCCCAAAATTCAACAGTTTCTTCTCATCCTTGTGCATTTGGATAAGTATGCATCATACTTCTCACTTTTATTACCCTGGATGGGTATTTGGACCTGACAACTTAGGGAGGAGATATTTAACAGTGAAATCATGCTAAGTCAATCCAAGTAACCCTGTTCACAAATTCATGTTATCTCATGCTGTGAGATAGTCAAGAAAGCCCCTGTGTAGCCTGATTTGCCTTCTGATGCACTCTGTGTCATCTTCAAAAATCCTATGGCCAGTTTAACGGTTGTCTTGATGAGTATCCATTCAGTTCATGTGCATCTGTGTGGGCCTGTTGGCAGGGGGCAGTAGCCATCTTTTCAGGGGCTGACACTTTTTAAATTCATCCACACATTTTGCAGGCTGCAACAATATTTGGAGCAATCTGGTGGGCAGAAGCTATTGTTTTTATCTGCAGACCAGTTTGGCATTATGGAGGTGGAAGCTCTTCATGATGATGGACATCACTGGCTAGTTACTGGGTGATCACTATGTGTGCGTAATTGGTGATCGCTTCCATCTGCAGGGATCCAGCAATGAAGGCCACACCCAATTCTCTCTGTCCCTGTGAGGCTAGGCCTGTTTTAAAAGAAAATGCTGTCCAGTTCTGGTAGAAAGGGCAGTAGCATCTTGCTAGCTACAGTGGTATGCAACCATGTTTGAATTATCACTAAGATCTATGGCTGATCCCTGATGGATCCCAAACGGAAACACTCAGTACACAATTACTTTGGCAACTCCTGGCAGAGCACAATGAACAGTGCTTTGAGGAGAACAGTGCTTTGGGATACATGTGGTGAGAATTTGGCAAATTTGCAGGGGAAGGCAGCAAGGATGATCCATTAAACTTTATTATGAGGAACATTTCAATAAATTAAAGTTATTTACTTCAGAGAAATTTGGTTCAGAAAATATGTTAAATCATAGAACCATACAACTCAGAAAAAAGGCACTTGGCTGGTCTCACCTCCGCTCATCGTAAGTTTTTTCCAATTAAACCCACTGTTTTGTATCTTCCCCAAAACTCAGGTTTTCTTTTCCCTGTATAAAGTATTTATCCAATTTTCTTGTGAAAAGCTTCAAAGAAGAGTCTTGTTGGACTTGAAACGTTAAGTCTGCTTCTCTCTCCATCGAAGCTGCTAGACCTGCAGGGTTTCTCCAGTGCTTTCAGTTTTTCAATCATTAGCAATACTGCCAGAGAGAGTGAGAAATTATGTTGTGAATTAGTGGTATTCATAAGCTCCAACACTGAGGCAGGAAGGGAAGAAAATGGGTGACAACACTGCCAAATGGAAAGTGAAATTGCAGCTGATGTTATCATTGCTCCAAGCTGTGCCTGACTGGGAAACTGTCCTCATGGTGAATTCTCTGTGCAATGGGAGATAGAAGGACAGTCATTAAAATCAAATTCTTCTTAAATTATGTGGCATGTAGTTATCTGAACAGATGTCGAATCTTTCAGTAGAGTTATATGATTCCATTGATATTTCAGTATACAATGCAAAATATACCACAGGAGTCAGAGGTCAATCCACAGTTTAGCACAATGTAAACCATACTAAAGTCAATTAATTGACGACTGTACCTCACTTGGCCGCCTCATTAGCTAAAGGAAACTGCATTTGTGCGATTAATAAAACTAATTTGGAACTGCAAACATCTGGAGGGTGGGGAATACATGTTTTCATAAACTGCTTTCAAACCAGAAAGTTTGGCTGTTCCTCTCTCTCTATCATCCTATCTCTTAAAGAAATTGTCCTGATGCCACCTCAGAGTTAAATGGTTGAGGATTGGAATGACATTCTAGAGAATTGAGCACATAATCCAAACTGACACATCAGTGCACTGCTGAGGAAGTGTTGCATTGTTGGGGACACCTCGTGTTTCAGATGATGACCATCTACACTTTCATGTGAATACAAAAGATAACAAAGGCAGTATTTGAAGAAGAGCAGCTGAGTTGTTCTGGGGTCCTCTGCAACTTTTAGACCTCAACAAAAAAAAAACTGCCTGTTATTTATCCTATTGCTAACTGTAGGATCTTGCTTTGTGCAAATCTGCTGCTACATTTCCTTACTGTGTAACAGGGACATCACATCAAAAGAATCACAACATCTTTGAAGCATGTTGCAATGCACTGAAGGTGTAAGAGGTACGATGTCCTAATGTCCTTCTGTTTGAAGACAGACAGGGATTTCTGAATTCAGATTCAATCAGAAATTAGAAAGCAGTGATTATATGATAGTTCTCCACCGCGTTGAAGTTTTAAAGGAAATATTGCTGGGTTAATCTTTAACCTTAAGAATATAAAAGAATATCAATGAAGAAAAGTTTTTTCAGCTTCTCTCTTTCTTTCTTAATCCCATTAACCACTATAATCTCCAGCTACTGTACTGTCAATTTACTGCTTCTGCGCTGAAATTGTACACTTTATATGCTACTGAATTAAGAATTTGTAATTTATGAATTCTTCAAAGAAGTGTCTATTTACCAAATGATAGCCCAGTTATAATGGCTATTGTGTTGCCTAGGTTAAAACCAATACTTCTATTTGCTTATAATGATAATGCCTGACTCACTCTCTTTATTGTCAACACACATCAAATAACTACAAAGAGACCCTGATCATAGCAACACCTACACAAAATGTCATTATAGCATGGATGGAAATTAAGTAGTTGAGATATTGTAGCAAATCCACAACAGTGAATAAGCAAATACAAATTGTTGAGGTTGCAGATCTGCAAAATTGCAGAGGAAAAATAAATCATTTTTAATAATCGTAAAAACAAGTTGAAAGGCAGTATTTTCCAATGTAACACACCCCTTAATTAGCACAGAAAATTGTCCTGTGTAATATTTTAACTCCTATCCACATGTTAAGGACAGTTGACCCACAAGGCATTCTTATATGAGCATGCAAAAGTCTACAGCACCAGAATAACTAAAACATGAAACTCTTTCTTTATAACATAGATGCTAAGCCCCTTTAAATAATTGCCTATAGAACTCATGCCTATAGGAAATATCTTAAATTTGAAATCAACACAAAAGATTTAAAATTATTTTGAAACGAAAACAAAATCTGCCAATTCATAAGGACAAAATTAAAAATCATGCAACATCAGTTTATAATCCAACAGGTTTATTTGAAAGTCTAAGCTTTCAGAGCACTGCTTCTTCATCAGGTAGCACGATTTTTAACTTTGTCCACCCCAGTTCAATATCGGTACCTCCACACCATGATTTCATAAGGAGTAATAAGTGGCACCACTACTGACTGAGTCCTAAAGGATACAGCTGCTAGACTGGATCGGGACAAGTGTTGAAGGAACTGAAGAGGGAAAAGTCTACTTAACCTTGTCCTCACCAAGCTACCTGTTATAAATGTGGCTGTCCATGACAACATTTTCAGCAGTGACCACTGACCCAGTCCCTGATAAGAGAAAGGTTACTATGGGAAGCGAGGAAAGAGATTACTATGCCTTAGGAGATGATGTTTGCGTCCTCACTGTCCACTGGAGTAGTACCAGATGATTGGAGGGTGATTAGATTAGATTACTTACAGTGTGGAAACAGGCCCTTCGGCCCAACAAGTCCACACTGACCCGCCGAAGCGCAACCCACCCATACCCCTACATTTATCCCTTACCTAACACTATGGGCAATTTAGCATAGCCAATTCACCTGACCTGCACGTTTTTGGACTGTGGGAGGAAACCGGAGCACCCGGAGGAAACCCACGCAGACACGGGAAGAATGTGCAAACTCCACACAGTCAGTCGCCTGAGGCGGGAATTGAACCCAGGTCTCTGGCGCTGTGAGGCAGCAGTGCTAACCACTGTGCCACCGTGCTGCCCCTCAAATGTTATTCCCTTGTTCAGGAACAGGAATAGGCATAACCCTAGGAATTACAGACTGGTCAGTCTTACGTCAATAGTGCGCAAATTATTGAAGAGGATTCTGAGAGACAGGATTTATGACCATTTGGAAAAGCATAGCTTGACTAGAGATAGTCAGCATGGCTTTGTGAGGGGCAGTTCATGGTTCACAAACCTTAATGAATTCTTTTGAGGATGTGACAAATCACATTGATGAAGGCAGAGCAGTAGATGTGGTTTACATGGATTTTAGTAAAGCGTTTAATAATGTTCCCCATGGTAGGCTCACTCAGAAAGTAAGGAGGCATGGGTTACAGGGAAATTTGGCTGTCTGGGTACAGAATTGGCTGGCGCATGGAAGACAGAGGGTTGTGGTAGATAGAGTATTCAGCCTGGAGTTCGGTGAACAGTGGTGTTCCACAGGGATCGGTTCTAGGACCTCTGCTCTTTATGATTTTTATAAATGACTTGAACAAGGAAGTGGAAGAGTGGGTTTGTAGGTTTGCCGATCACACGCAGATTGGTGGAGTTGTGGATAGTGTGGAGGGCTGTCGTAGGTTGCAATGGGACATTGACAGGATGCAGAACTGGGCTGAGAAGTGGCAGATAGAGTTCAACCTGGAAAAGTGTGAAGTGATTCATTTTGAAAGCAGAATACAGGGTTAAAGGCAGGATTCTTGGCAGTGTGGAGGAACGTGGGATTCATGTCCATAGATCCCTCAAAGTTGACACCCAAGTTGATAGGGTTGTTAAGAAGGCATATGGTGTGTGGGCTTTCATTACCAAGGGAATTGAGTTTAAGAGCTGTGAGGTTATCTGCAGCTCTCTAAAGCCCTGGTTAGACCACACTTGGAATATGGTGTTCGGTTCTGGTCACCTCATGATAGGAAGGATGTGGAAGTTTTGGAGACGGTGCAGAGGAGATTTACTGGAGTGCTACCTGGATTGGAGAGTTTGTCTTATAAAGAAAGGTTGAGGGAGTTAGGGGTTTTCTCATTGGAATGAAGAAGGATGAGAGGTGACTTGATAGAGGTATACAAGATGATGAGTGGCAGGGATAGAGTAGATAGCCAGAGACAACTTCCCAGTGCGGAAATGGCTATCACAAAGGGCATAATTTTAAGGTGATTGGTGAAGGTTTAATGGAGATGTCAGATGTAGGTTCTTTACACAGAGAATGGTGGGTGTGTGGAATGCACTGGCAGCAGTGGTAGCAGAGTCAGAGGCATTCAGGACATTTAAGTGACTCTTGGATAGGCACATGGATGATAGTAAAACATAGGGTATGTAGATCACAGAGTAGGATAAAATGTCATAGAATCATCATAGGATCCATACAGTGTGGAATCAGGTCCTTTGGTCCAACAAGTTCACACCGACCCTCTGAAGAGTATCTCACCCAGACCCATACGCCTACCCTATTACTCTACATTTGGCCCTGACTAATGCACCTAACCTACCTATTCCTGAACTCCATGGACAATTTTGCATGACTAATTCACCTAACCTGCACACCTTTGGATTGTGGGAGGAAACCGGAGCACCCGGTGGAAACCCACGCGGACATGGGGAGAATGAGCAAACTCTACACAGACAGTCACCCGAGGCTGGGATTCGAACCCAGATCCCTGGCGCTGCAAGGCATTTCTAAGATTCCTATTTTCACTGGCTGAATGCAACAGGGGTTTCCATACTTTAGAAACCCACATTTAACACGGCTATTTGAACTCAGTGCTCATTTCAAACTGCCTCAAATTTCATGCAAACAAGGACATTCCTGCAGTTTATGAGTTGCTAATCTTCTAAGAGGTATTAAAAATGCTCCTGAAGAGCGAATATGGTTTGTGGGACTGTTAAACTGTCAGGTTATTTAAATTTCCAGTCCTTTAAAAACTGATAGCAGCCATGTCTATGAGAGTTGACAAATACTCTGTATGAGCAGTTTTAAAAGTTGTTTATTGACATAACCTAATAGCTATCGATATGCCATTATTAAAGTTGCCTCTTTTCTACAAACTAGTATTATCTCAATAGGGATAATACAGTTTGATTAACTGCCAAATTGGTTATAAAAGAATTAGCTGCTTTTGATGTGTGTTTTTAAAAGGGAGAAACTGGTTGAGTGATTTAAATCAAGAGTGTGGTGCTAGAAAAGCACAACAGGTCAGGCAACATCCGAGGAGTAGGAGAATTGACGTTTTGGGCAGAAGCCCTTCATCAGGAAACTACCCCTCGGATGCTGGCTGACCTGCTGTGCTTTTCCAGCACCACACTCTCGGCTCTGATCTCCAGCATCTGCAGTCCTCATTTTCTCCTGAGGGAAATAAATGTTTTGAATGAGATTTTGTAATTCAGAGGTTTTTTGAATATAGTGAAAGCTGTAATTAAAATGTAAATATCTACTGATCACAACATTATATGGCTCCTGAGGTCTGCCCGTGAAGGATATCATGTGAGTTGACATGAAGGCTTTAAGGCAAAGGATGGGTTGAGTCTATAGACTCACGTCAACTTAATGACAACTCATGCTCCCACTCACCCTTTGACTTTAACGGCCTTTATATCAAGTCACATAACATCTTCATGGAAGGCATGAGTTCGCAGAGATGGGTCATGTAGATTGGATTGGGGAATGTGAATATATAATGGGTGAGGGGTACAGAAATTAATAGTTATCGAAACAAATGGGAAGAATTGCCAGAGAATTAAGGTGAGGCTTTTTAATTAGCCTGTCTCATTATTTGGTGGCCTCTGTTGCCACCTCTAATATCATGAGCATTTGGCAAGCCTGACTCCATCTGAAACCCTTCCCCCAGATGGAAAATCATGCCATTTGTCTACCAGCTCCCCCAAGGCCAGAGCACTGAGTTCAGAAATTTCCTGACTCAAGCTGTCTGCCTCGGGCACAGAACTCCAGACCCATAGCTCTGATATTTCATATTGATAACCTTAGCAAAGATTATGTCTTGCCACAGATCTCTGCTGTTAAATCTGCTGAATGATGTCAGGGAAGGAGACTTAATGAGCAAGCCTTATTCGATGCACATTTTGTTTTAAAACTCTACATCAATTATTGGGGCCCCAGAACATAACCACAACCAAGTAATTCCCTCAACAGGACTGACCTTCTGGAAGCTGGTGCATCTCAGTTAGTGTTTCAAATAAATGAGTGTAGTAGCCATCTCCAGAGCAGGGAGTCCATGCCATTGGCTGTTCCCCTCCATGTCACTGGCTTTTCTAATCCAAACCCCAGTTAAGGGTTGTGTCCCAGCAAGAATCTCACAGAATGGTGAAGCAAATTCAGTAGGACTGTTGGATCATTAAGGTAGAGGTAATTACTCAGCATGTTCACCAGATGGTACTGTTTGAGGGATCATAACTACATTTACTGTGAGCTACTTCAAATGAAGCACTTAACATTTCTCTTCTTTCACTTTTTTTAGAAAATCTGTGAGGTACCTTCCCCTCAAATGTTTGCTCTTAACTCAGTTATGTATCCATTGTGAACTGTAAATAGTGAGTATGATTGAAAATGGGCAACTAGGGATTTAGGACAGGCAAGTTAATTATTATAACCTGTGAAGGATTTTGCCTGTCATGGAAGGAAATAAGGTGAGTGCATTACTGTAAGAATGAGCTGAAGAAAGCAGAAGTATGAAGACAAGTGGAAATACTCATGGAAACTACATTCAAAAGTTGGACAGAGATTAATGAGAATACAACTGCATCTGAATAAGACATGACAGCACTGGAAGATTTTGCTCTTATATGATGAACTTTAACTCAGATACCTGACATCTCAAGAGACAGGAAGATAGTAGAAAGAATGTAATCCCAAATCAAGTTCATGGAGTTGTAGCAATCTGGATGAACCAGCATATCGGAAAATGTTTGTGATCATTTTATTCAAAATATCTTTTTGCTAATTCAGTTGAGTTATGAAGATTTCAAATATTGTATTAGGATCAAAACTGTTTAGGTTTTGATTTGGGGTATCACGTTGGCTCAGTGGTTAGCACTGCTGCCTCTCAGTGCCAGGGACCTGGCTTTGATTCCAGCCTCAGGCGAATGTCTGTGTGGAGTTTGCACATTTTCCCTGTGTCTGTGTGGGTTTGCTCCAGTTTTCTCCCACAATCCAAAGATGTCCAAGTTAGGTGAGTTGGCAATGCTAGATTACCCACTGTGTTCAGGGATGTGTAGGTTGGGTGCATTTGTCAGGCATTAAATGTAGGGGAATAGGTCTGGGTGGGTTACTCTTCTGAGAGTTGGTGTTGGGCTGAAGGGCCTATTTCTACACTGTTCAGATTCTATGAATTACCTTTAACTTGTAATAAGGCTTTTATTCATCAATCTCCCACTGGGCTACTTTACACTTATTAGGAAGCAACTCCACTCCTAATTGGGGATCTACTCCTTCAGTTTTTGGGATCTTCAACTTTCTTCTTGGCAAATAGTGGGTGGCACGGGGCACAGTGGTTATCACTGCTGCCTCTCAACACCAGAGACCTGGGTTCAATTCCTGCCTCAGGCAACTGTCTGTGTGGAGTTTGCACATTCTCCTCGTGTCTGTGTGGGTTTCCTCTGGGTGCTCCGGTTTCCTCCCACAGTCCAAAAAAAAGTGCAGGATAGGTGAATTGACCATGCTAAATTGCCCGTAGTATTAGGTGTAGGGGAATGGGTCTGGGTGGCTTGCGCTTCGGCGGGTCAGTGTGGACTTGTTGGTCCAAAGGGCCTGTTTCGACACTGTAAGTAATCTAGTCTTAAAAAAAAAATTGACTGCTTGGACTTCTCTCTTTATTGGTTTCTGGCAATAAGTGACATGTTTGCAATTTCACTCCTATGCTAAAACTTCTTGAATTCTTCACAGTAAACTTCTGAATGAAAATCTGACAAATGGCTTTCCAGCAATGTATTTAAATAAAGGGTACTGCAGATGTTGGAGATCTGAAATAAAACAGAATGTGCTGAATTATCATACTCAACTTGAAATGTTAACTGTTTATTTCTCCTAAACCTGTTGAGTTTATCCAGTGTTTTCTGTTTTTAATTCAGTATTTCATATCTTGCAAATGAATCTTTTGAGATATGTTTTTAGTTATTTGCTAGTTTGTTTTGAAATGGAATTCATTCCCAAGAATTTGAATAATACTGATGATCAGATCAAAGTTTTACTTCAGGCAATTATTTATTTCATGAGTTATCAGCTTATATATCAATTCTGTAGTTTTAATGATTAGTAAACCTTTGCGATTCTCCATGCAAAATTCAGTTCGACATTCAGCCTCAGACACTGCTAATATTCGTCACTCTTCTCAATCAATCTGTGCTATGTCTGTATAGTACTTTCCTCAGAAACGATTGTAGTTAAGCCAACGTGTGCTGCTCGACTGAAATGGAGATCTCCTCAATTGCTTCCAAAGGAAATGCTCTGCATTTTCCTCAGGGCTGAAGTTTAAGCAATAATGTCTAGAGAATAATAACTAGTCCACGATAGGTGATTCATCTCTGTTGATGTTATTGCTTAAAACCAAACCTAATTAGATGATGGGGTTGTCTAGCTTCTACCTCCAGCCAGTTTGTTTCCTGGACTGCTCATGCGAAAAGAAATTGAGTTCCTTGCCTGTGGTAGCCAAAACCATTAGGGACAGTTTGGCAGCAGAAAGCAGAAAAGCTAGACTTGACCTAGCAAATGTCTCTTGCAATGGAGCTGACATTCACATTCTCAACTCTGAAGTTGGAATTATAGTAATATTGTAATTAGGGATGCGTTTCTCAAGGAAGCTGTCTCCTAATTTACGAGAAGTGAGAGTTTAGTCGACCAGCAATATTCAGATTCACTTGAATTAACTGAATTTTCAGTCACAGTGGTGAAACTGATGACCACCAGCACGTGGGCTGTTTCCTGTGCTAGGTAAGGTACTTGTTTGAATGGCGTTCAGAGAATCTGAGATTGCAGCACGTTCCCTTAAAAAAAATGTCACTACTATTATCTTCGTGATACGGCTTCTGTTGCAAATCACTTTGTTCTGGTTCGGCCCCTGTGTTTAAAAGTTCTAGGCACAACTTTGTAAATTTCTGAGCAACTTCAAGGCACTGCACTTAAGGCAAGGTGAGTGTCGGAAGTATGCATGCGAGCGGCTCTCGCTGCTGAAGTATTCATAAAGTTCATGGCAAAGAATGTGCAGGCTGGGACTTCTCTGGTTCCCGAGGTGTAGCATCAGTTACAAAGTCATTTGTACTGGAAGATCATATTTCTTGCTTCCAAACCAAGAAGTAATTGCTCAGCAAATCTAAAATTGCTATGCACTCTTCATTTTACTTCTGACTGAGCTTTCTTACTGTAACATATTTGACTACAATTTTAACCGAATCTGTATCATCTGCTTTACAGCTAATGAAATGGGGAGCTTATTGCAGGACTCATGGACAAAAAGCCTCAATAGAAAGTTCGTTGTTCATTCCACATTCTAAGCCATTTACTCTGTGTAAATGGTTTGAAGCCTCAGTTTGTGGTGGTGGTGGTGGTGGTGGCGGGGCGGGAGGGGGTGATGCAGATCTGCCTGTTGTAACAGCGTCGTAGTTGAAGGTGGATGGAGAGTTAAGAACAAGTTAGAATTGCAATACAACCCTCTACTGGTGTGTGGGATGAATGAAATTCGTGCCTCAGATTCACTCTCAACGCCTTCTGAATCATTGGTTATTCTCTGAAAAATTAAAATCGAGCACTTTAGTTTCTAATTACAAACTGTTGCAAAATATCTTGCTGTTGCACTTTTTACAAACCTATTTTCCCTTTCAATAACAGATCCTGGAGTTATAGGGTATGAGTGATTAGCAAGCTTGGCTAACAAACTATCTTCCCTAATATACTTGAATCACATTTACTTCTTCCACCATCTTTCTGAAGTATTATGAACTGGCTTCTACATCATCAAATGCCATATCTCCCTGCATAGTTACTAGTGTTTCATTGATGGAGTCTTGAGGTCAAATTCTGCTAGTTCCATCCTTAGTGAAAAGTGTAAAGGTACTAACTAATTTGCGATTTGCTGTACAGCTTGTGTAAATGCTATTCCCAAACTCTGTTTCACAAGTATCCAAGGAACAGGAACAGGAGCAGTCACTGACACCTTTGAGTCTATTTTGCTATACAACAAGATTATGGCTGACTTGTACCTTAACTCTAAAGATCTGTCTTGCCATAAAATCACATTTATACTTTTGGCTCACAAAAAGCTATATAACTGAGATTTTAAAAAAATATAAATCCAGTTTTGGGGAAATGTTTCCACAATTTTACCATCCAAATATGGAAAAGTGTTTCCGAACATCATTCCCGAATGGCCTAGCTTTGGTTTTTAAGGTTACGTCCCTTTGACTTCGACTCCCCTACCACTACATAAACTACCTCTGATTACCCAATCAAGTCAAATGAAGATGCTGAACACCTCAATGAAATCAGCCTTGTAGATTGCAATACATTACAAGGCACGTAGCTGAAAATGTGTTGCTGGAAAAGCACAGCAGGTCAGGCAGCATCCAAGGAGCAGGAGAATCAACATTTTGGGCATGAGTCCTTCTTCAGGAATGAGGCATTACAAGACACTTAGTCAGCCACTGTGGTGCAAGTATAGCTAGCATTGTTCTGCAACCTTAAATGTCAGTCTGTTTAGTGGCATATACTTCTCTAAATCCAAGTTTTAAAAATATACTGTCATAAATATAGGAGCAGGCAGTTCAACCCCTTAGGTTGATTCTGGTATTTAGGTAGAACCAACCTATAACCTAGCTCTTTGTATCAGCCCCAGTTATGTAATCTTAATTACCAATGACATCTACCAATTTTGGGTAACTACTAAATATCTCGGGGCAGAATTTATTGTCCTACACTGTGTTGAGGTTAGTGGTAGTGGCTGTGTGAGCAGGTAGAAGGCTAATGATGGGAATTCCATTGCCTTCCTGCCTCTGCCCTGTCAAAGTCTGAAGGCATGATGTAGAGGTGCCAGTGTTGGACTGGGGTGGGCAAAATTAAAAACCACACAACACCAGGTTGTAGTCTAACAGGTTTATTTGGAGGAGCACTGTTCCTTCATTAGTTCGCTGACATCAGGTAGTTCCCTGATAAAGGAGCATTGCTCCGAAAGCTTATCCAAATAAACCTGTTAGACTGTAACCTGGTGTTCTATGATCTTTAACGGAGTCTGAAGTGGGAAGGCTCTTGGACTGTCTTTCCTGACAATGTCAATTGAGGTTCTGAAGTCAACAGTTAATGCTCATATTAGGGCCTCATCTCATTGTTGTTTGCGGACTGATCGGAAGACCATAAGATGTTGAGCAGAAGTAGGCCATTTAGCCCCTTGAGTTTCTCCACTATTCAATACGATCATCACTGATTTGATCCCTGTCCCCATCATCCTTGATTCCCTTACTGATTAAACACTTATCTGTCTCTGTCTTGAATATCTTACCCACCAAGCCTCAACAGCCCTCTGAGTTATAGAATTTCACAGATTCACAGCCCACTGTGAGGAGAAATTTCTCCTCATCTGTACCTTAAATGTCTAACCCCTTATTTGGAGTTTACATGAAACAAATAACCAAAGAAATTTGGATGCTGGAAATTAGAAACAAATCTGATTTTGCTGGAAAAACTGAGGGAGGGTCTGGTAGCATATGTGGAGAGAAAGCAGAGTTAACATTTTGGGACTAGTAATCATTCAGAAACATTCTTCTGAACCCTCCATACCTGAGATCAATCTAACTAACCTTCTCTAAACTACCACCAATGCCTATATATCTTTGCTTAGACAAAGAGGTTAAAACTGTTCACAATATTCCAGCTGGGGTCTGACTAGTGCCTTGTACAGTTTTTGTAAAACCTTCCTTCTTTTAGACCCATTTCCTTAGACTTATTTCAAACATTCAATTTGCCTTCCCTATGACCTGCTGAACCTCAATGCTAGCTTTTTGTGATTCATGGACAAGGACTCCAAACTCCCTCCGTTCCATAGCATTCTGCAATCATTCTCCATGAAATAATATTCAGCTCCTCTATTCTTCCTGCTAAAGTGCATAACCTCCCATTTTCCCACATTATATTCCATCCCAAGTTTTTGCCCACTCACTATATATCCTTTTTAATGTCATCCTCACTGCTTGCCTTTACACCTAGTTTTGTGTTATATGCAAATTTGGCTATAGTACATTCACTTTTCTCATCCATGTCATTAATATGTACTGTATATAATTGTGGCCTAGCAGGAGTTGCAGGTTGCCAAATTGAAAATGTCCCCTTATCCTCACTCTCTATCTTCCAACAGACAGTGGGCGGCACAGTGGCACAGTGGTTAGCACTGCTGCCTCACAGCGCCAGAGACCCGGGTTCAATTCCCGCCTCAGGCGACTGACTGTGTGGAGTTTGCACGTTCTCCCCGTGTCTGCGTGGGTTTCCTCCGGGTGCTCCGGTTTCCTCCCACAGTCCAAAGATGTGCAGGTCAGGTGAATTGGCCATGCTAAATTGCCCGTAGTGTTAGGTAAGGGGTAGATGTAGATGTAGGGGTAAGGGTGGGTTACGCTTCGGCGGGGCGGTGTGGACTTGTTGGGCCGAAGGGCCTGTTTCCACACTGTAAGTAATCTAATCTAATCTAAACCCTGTATTCATTCTAATATACCACACCCAACTCCATGGGTTCTTAACTTACCACACATTAGACTACTTATTAAGATATCAAATGTCTTCAGAAAATCCAAACATATTACATGCACTATTTCATCTTTATCTATCTGGCTTATTGCCTCCTCACGAATTGTAGCAAATTTATGAGGGATGATTTCTCCTCCATGAAACCTTGCGACTCTGCTTAATCATATCATATATTTCTGATGGCTCTGCTATCCTTTACAATGGACTCTAACATTTTTCTAACAACAGATATTAAGTTAACTGGCCTGCAATTATCTTTTTTTGTCTCTTGCCTTTTTTAAATAAAGGTACAGGAATCCTGAAATGCAAAACTTGTCTGGGTTGCTTGTCCTCTCTTTCAGAGGTGCCATGCCTGGTCAGGCATTGGGGAGGGTGGGACCCACTGAGTTATCCCTTCCCTTTATCAAACACTAACTCTCCTGCAACTCCCCTCCTTCAATCACTGCCCTGTGCCTGCGTCCCTGGGCTACAGGTAGGCGCATTACCACTTCCATAACAACACTGCCAAGAAATGAAGAGATGTCAGCTTCTGATTTGCTGATAGCATTCATTGACCATGATCCTGCGGAAACTCCACTGCCGTCAGATTAATTTGGTGGGCCTTCCCAAAAGGAAGTGATGCCTGGCTCCAGCTGGTGGGGGAGACTTCCATTGCCTTCACCAAATTCCATCCTGGGTGAACACTTACAAAGCTGCTGCATCATCTGGATACAATAACAATTGTACCATCTAATGTTAACTACCAAGCAGAACATCAGACTTGATAACATCTCAGGCAAGGTTTTAGATCAAATATTATTTCTTAGATACAAACATTTTTGCACAGCTTAAATTTCAAAGCAATTTCTCACTGGTAGATATCAGAAAGTGAATTTTTCTTATAGTTTGTTCAAACCTCTTGAGTCATTGCAAATTCTCATCTTTCGCTACTTATAGATGATTATTGGATTGAGATCAGCTAGCTCTGCTCTGATTAGATCCATACCTGTAATTTTCTGGTCTGTATGGTTTGTGTGCTTACTGGAACAATGAACCAAATCACTGGAGTGATGTTCTGTTTCCGTCCTTGCTTACTAGTTTTCTGCAGGAAAAATAATATTGGCAGGAAAGCCAATTATCTTGAAATGTTTCTACATATCGATATTATTAAAGCTCATAATATGAAATGTTCCACTAATCTGCAGTTTCAGGCATGTTATCTAGAAAATTCAATCATTTCAACTCAACAGGTCTCCAAAAATCAATATGAAAAGCTTTACAATTCTGCAATTATAGATCTATGAACCTAAACTGGAAAACTGGTTGTTCCATGTTAAGTAAGTTTGCTTAATTGTTGCAGAATATATTATCAATCTTTAGGCTGTTTGATTCAACTAATCTATATTGATGATTGTCTTTGAAATGAGTAGCAGTCCTAATATCACTTGCTGATACAAAATAAAATCATGTGCTTGCCTTAATCTGACATCCTGATAGGATAATAAAACAGGAGGTAGTCTGTAGTGGCAGTTTCAGTGAGATCAATTTTCACTCCTTGCTCGGCATTATCTACCTTTAATATAGGCAGTAATACCTTAAAATTAGGTCAATAGGTTTATCACTCCCTTCACACCAGTGCTGTGGTCAACTCAATTTGGAAAGGAGCCTAATATATTGTTGTTCAAAGTTCCTTGTCAATTCAGACAACAGGTTCCTTTTAAAGTCTTATGGGGTCAAATAAGCTTGGATTGAGGCTTTGAAAACATTATGGTGAACATATAGAGAGAAACTATATTTCTGCTGGTTCAGATATTTAGGACATAACCCAAAACCTACAGTCAGATCTTTCAGGAATAAAATTAGAAAATAAAGGGTGGTTATAACTCTCTTCTGCAAATGCTATGCCTTACTCAGGGCCCGGATTTGTTGGCCTTCTCACTGATCAGGAAGAAGTGGGAGAAGAAAGCACATGGGTTTGTCAGGCTGGCAGGATTCCCTGGAGTGGAGGATGTAACCAAGTGTATTTGCATGGATCTATGGGAGCAATATGTAAATACTGAGATGTTCCATATCAGTAAAGTCCACAACTCCATTATCATCCAGTTAGGTGACCATGACCAGGAGATCCCCTTAGTCAATGCCCTATGTATCCTAGTAGCAGCCGTTCATTCCACATAACTATCAGCTATTCTCATCAATTCTGAGCCATTGCAAATGACAGGAGGCTGGCTGTTGGATCGCAAAGGCTACTCACTAGTAATGTTCCTGAAATAACAGTTGTATTGACTGGACCATTTGGGTTATCCTGCCAGTACTCACTTGAATGTAATTCCTTGATAATTTGGTTGACTTTATGCTGCCCAATCTTGAGCACTATTGCGAGGGTGTAGCTTACCACCAGGCATTTGGTGGTTATCTCAGGTGGAGGAAAAGAAGGGGTAAGGGAGGAAGATCCCATGACCCCTTCTGTCTGGAAAGACTGAATACAAACAGATAGTCAGACTCCAGTTCCTCTGAGGTGCCACCATATCAGCATCGCCACTCCCCATCTATAATATCACATCATTAGTGTCAAATCCTGAAATGAAACCAACAGAAATGTTTCGTAACAACTTTCCCCAACACCACATCCAAAATACATTAAAGTTGAACTCTTCATGATCATTCCTTTTGTGCCTGCCTTGTGGGTACTTATTCTAGTGCTCCTGCACAGTGACACCTCAGTAACAGCTGATCTGGTGGATGGAAGGCTACTGATTTTCAATGGGGAAGTCTGCAGATGGCCTGGAAGGATGGCATCAAGCAGCGGGGATCCATAAGAATCCAGATTTGGACAGCACCATCTCAACAAGCGCAGCAACTGTCTGGCCTGTCTAGTTGAAAGACTGTGGTGACAATGGTGGTGCTGGGAGCAGAAATGGCTTCATCCTGAGAGCAGACAGCAGTTTTTGAACCAAGAACATACTGGCAGTGGGACAGTGCCTCAGCAATCCTTGTAATCTGTTGGAGAGCAGAGAGTCTGTGTGCCCTTTTGAGCAAAACAATGATATGACAGCAGAGTGAGCCTTTATGGCCATACACACAACCTGCACAGCAACATGTATGGATCACATGATTTCAGTCAGTGCTGCAATGGAAGCTGAGACATCGACCAGCAAGCTTACATCATGAGTGGGTTCGTAAGTGCTGTCATTTCAACATTTCAACTCTTGCATTTCATGCTTGGTAATGTCAACATAAACCTTTTGTGCTAAGTCAGCTAGATTTCCCAATGTTCCTTGAGACTGGCAAGGATGCTCCATGACAAGCCCATTATTTTTTCTCTCTGTCATCCAAATGGAGCTCTCATCAGGGCACTCTGCAGCGGAACTCATCTTAATCTTGCCCTCCAGTGAGCAGGCAAATGAAGTATCATTTTCCCCGACCTGTCTGCAGTCCATCTGTGTGCAGTTACTCACCACATTTTGATCCAGACTATACTCCTCTCTAAGGTTCATGCAGTGCCAGTATCTGAGCTGGTGGCTGTCAGTGTCTCATCAAGCGCTGGCGTTTTCTCAGCAAACATTTGCGGTGTTGTGTTGGTGGTACTACCTTAAAGCAAGATGTTAAAAATCACACAACATCAGGATATAGTCCAACAGGTTTATTTGCAAGCACTAGCTTTTGGAGTGCTGCTCCTTCATCAGGTAGCTAGTGGGGCAGGATCATAAGACACAGAATTTATAGCACAAGATCATAGTGTCATGCAACTGATATGATATATTGAACAGACCTAGATCAATATATTGTACCAGTTACATGACACTATGATCTTGTGCTATAACTTCTGTATCTTATGATCCTGCCCCACTAGTTACCTGACAAAGGAACAGCACTCCGAAAGCTAGTACTTCCAAATAAACCTGTTAGACTACAACCTGATATTGTGATTTTTAACATTGTCCACCCCAGTCCAACACTAGCACCTTCTAACTAAAGCAAGAACACAGTACGAAGGAATTTAGTAGAGGGAAGTGTAGGGGGTTGAATTGGGAAGGCTTCATTCGAAATCAAAAGATACATGGCTATCCATAGCTTGTGTTTTATGCAAATTATCTGAGATTGCAGGGAAATGAGAGGGGTCATGAAGCAGGAATATAACATCATTCTGAATGTTCTTAGTGATGCTGAGTTTCAGTGTGTCAGTCACTGTCAGTCCATGAGGATGAATATTGGGTCCTGCAGCAAGATCAGTTGATAAAGATTTGCCCATCCCTCAATGGTTCTCTGCTCCCCCTGCAATTAAGGACCACCTTGTCTTGCAAGACAGGGGGAAAAGCAACTGTGAGAGTATTGTGATGTGTTTATGTGATGCATCTGCCTGTAGTGACCAGACCCTAGGAGCGAACTCCCCATTTCTAGAATGGTCATCCCAAATCACATAGCTCCCTGGTGAGATGGAATGAACTGATTCTCTTTTTTTTTAATTTTTTTTTTATTTTTTTTGTAGATGTGAGACACAGTGAAGGACACAAAGTGCACCAATCTTTATTCAATTTCCACCACCAGGAAGATGTGAAAAACACCCGAGTGGCCAGTGACAAGCACTGCCCTTCAAATCAAAGGGCAATGCTGTGTGATCAAAACAGTGACGGGGAGGGTAGGGACTAAATCAAAATAGAGTTGGAGGGAGAAATGATGCACTCCACTCCCTGCGGCGCCCACCTCTCCCTGAACAACTCCAGGGTGTTGGTGGATACCGCGTGCTCCTTCTCCAAGGACACCCGGGCTCTAACGTAACCCCGGAAGAGGGGCAGGCAGTCGGCCCTAATGACCCCCTCCACGGCCCGCTGCCTGGACCTGTTGATGGCCAGTTTGGCCAGGCCCAGGAGCAGACCCACGAGGAGGTCTTCCTGATTCTCTTTTATTTGCACATCTCGTCAGTTGGTTACAACAAGGTTAATTGAGAAAGCATCCCTTCCCTTGTTGATACCTTTCTTCCATGCTCAAGATGAATTTGCTTTAAAAGGAGCCAATTTAATCTAGCTATTTTGAATGAACTGTAAGTATAAGTTTATTACTTACTAAACGTGAGAAGAATCAATAATTCAACACAAATACAAACAAATTAGAAATAAGAAGTGAGACGAAAAAGGTAACATTTAGAGTCATAGAGATTTGCAGCAGGGAAACAGACCCTTCAGTCCATAGATCTGTGTTTCAGTTCTTTGCAAAGAGTGGTTAATTGAAAGTAGTGGCCATTGCCAGGGATGTTACTAGCTGTTGCGACACTAGTAATTGAACAATCATTGTTTGAAATCCTTGCATTTTGAGGCTGATTAAGTTTGTTTGTCCCAACTTTTTTTAAAATCTAATTTGTAGCAGTCACAGTGATAGACTGTGTTTACCTGCAGCACAAGAGTAACTTGACACTAATTCTTTGATTCTGACCTCCATATAAAATGCTACTGCTCAAATCCAGATGGATACACATAAGAGCGTTCAGTCCCACTAACTTACTCCAGTAGAGTTGATATTACCTATCCTTCTGTATTTTTGCAAAGGAAGAGTGTCTGCAGTTTGGATATAATCTAAAGATGGTTTTCAGTTGAGCACGTAGTCATCAAGTGACAATCCCATACAGAATTATTGTCAGCTGAACTCTGAATTTACCCTTGTCATTATTCTATTTCTGGATCAGCCCACTTTCAAAAAGCACATTTTGGAATTAAGGACTAAAAATATCTGCAATACTTTGGGGTTTTAACCCATGGATATGAAAATGCTATAGCTGAATAACTAGATGTGTACAAGCCGAAGGAGGTGGAATGCCATTGGTTGATGCATGAGTGTGTGTCTGCATGTTAGGTTTGAAGCCTGATTGTTGATCGGTGAGCTATGTGAGTAGTCACCACTGCTGGGAGTAAGAGACATCATTTAAAACTGCATTCACTGACCTTGATCATTCATGTGAAGTCGTTGAATTTTTCTGACACTGAAGCCAGGTGCTCAGGGCCAGAGTCCAGGAACTGACCACCTTGGCCACCTACTCTCAGTTCCTCCTTAGACAGCAATTGAGGGGTCCTGCTCCCCAACCCCAGTGGAAACACAACAATGCTCATCCTTTCCACCAACATGTTCAGTGCCACTGCAAAAACTTGAGAATCTTGAATCTAATTGCTTCGTTTTTTTTGTCCTATACCTTGCATCCAAGTATTTGTGCACTGTCACAGCAGTAAATGAGCAGAAAACATGAAGTTGTGTGATGCCTGTCCCACTGAGAAGGGGGTAATCATGCAAAACCATCTCAGATTTGTTTGAAAGCAAGCCATATACAAATGTTCTCCTTGTCATACTAACCAATTTAGAGAATCAAATCATTCCCTGTTTCGTAGATCTGTAAAGGCAACAGCAAAGTTCAATAAATAAGTTCCAAAAGGATAGATTTTCCTGAACCGATTCTATCATTTTGCATTTTACAATTCCCCCAGTGAACTTGTAAAACTCCTTACTCCACATTCAGTAAGTATAAATATGAACACTCCACCTTTTAAAACTGGGCAAATCCTGTGCCTTTGTTTTCAATTGGGATTGTACAAATAAGATGGAAAATCTCAATTACTGTTCTACAGGTCTGCGCAATTAGTCTAAGAAATCTCAATTATTCTATTTGTGGAGCTATGAGTCATTTAGCTTATTAGCGAGTTTTGAGAAGATTTGTAGCTCAGGTTGAGGTTCTGAATATAGGTTTGCTCACTGAGCCGGAAGGTTCGTTTTCAGATGTTTCATCACCAAACAAGCAGACAAAATGCATCCCAAAACCCAGCCACTCTTCCCTACCTCAAAGACATCTCAGAAATGACTGTCAGACTACACAGACCCCTTGGCACCATGGTAGCCCACAAACCTATCAACACACTAAAACAACAGGTTCGATTCCAGCCTCGGGCGACTGCCTGTGTGGAGTTTGCACATTCTCACCATGTCTGCGTGGGTTTCCTCCGGATGCTTTGGTTTCCTCCCACAGTCCAAAGATGTGCAGGTCAGGTGAATTGGCAATGCTAAATTGCCCATAGTGTGAGGTACATTAGTCAGAGGGGAATGGATCTGGGTGGGTTGCTTTTCGGAGGGTCGGTGTGGACTTGTTGGGCCGAAAGGCCTGTTTCCACACTGTAGGAAATCTAATCTAATGAATTTGAAAGACCCTGTACAGCTAACTAGCAAAACTAATGCCATTTACAAAATATCTTGCAAGAACTGTAACAAACACTACATTGGGCAAATAGGCAGAAAACTAGCCACCCGGACACATCGACATCAACTAGCCACAAAAAGACATGATCTGCTCTCACTAGTATCCTTACATACAGATGAGGAAGGATACCATTTCAACAGGGACAACACATCCATTCTCGAATAAGCCAAACAGAGACATGCACGAGAATTCCTAGGAGCATGTCATTCTAACCAGAACTCGATCAATAAAAACATTGACTTGGATCCCATTTACCATCCCCTGAGAAAAAGAACAGGAAATGACGTCACCACAGGAAATGACATCAGCAACCCAAGGAACCCTAAACACATAAGTAGAAAGTGGGGCCATACCACCAGTGCTTCATCTGGAGGTTCACTGATGATGTCACCTTGTATGGTGACGAAATGTCTGAAAATGAACATTCCAGCTCAGCAAGCAAACTTACATCCATTTAGCTTATTTTGAGAACTGTAGATAGGGATTAGGCTCATGTTTCTTAATGTAATGCCAACACCACAGATAACCATTTGCTTTGAAATTGTGAGAATTTGCTATCTAATTAAATAATGTTGGAAGAAAGTGGTGGAAAAGAGGAAGTAACAAACCTTGTGGTTACTTTGGAATCTTTGCTTAGTTTTTTTCCAGTTTTCATCTTTTATTTGGGAAATACTACTTCACAGTTTCAATTTTTACAGGACAATTTGTGCTTCAGTTGCTATTTGTGATGGACTTTCTTTGAGCCTCTTTCAATTGCTTCTTGACCTTGCAGGTTTATTTTGCAGTAAGGTGTTGCTTCAGAACTTTCAGAGGCATTTGTTTTTGCATTTCTGTTGCATCTTCTGCCATTGTATTATTTTTTCTACTTTGTCTTGTTCACAAATTTCAGATAACAAAATTCTACCACAACTTTTTGCTTCCTAAAACAGTCGTAAAGTAACATATGGACCAGTAATCAAGAAAACTCCAGAGGCTGAGTAAGGTTCTAAGACATATAAATGTAGCAGCCACATACATCACTTTTCATGGAATTATATAGCACACTGTTAATGTGGATTTCAAAGATGCATCATTATCAGTAATATTTCTCTTTGGCCAGTAACTTCAATATTCCCATATGAAAGATAACACACCTTTCATAGAAAAAAAACACTTATTTCTGGAACTGCACTGAAAAGACCAGGCAGTTATCACCTGCTCTGTGTCACTGCTGGTCTGACAGCAATGTTACTTGGACCATACTGCAATCCTCTCAGATCAAGCAGCCCCTGATTTCAGGTGGTAAGCCCATTTAAAAAAGAAATCAGTGTCTTCGAACTTCAGTAGGAGCTCGATTGCTGTTTTGAACTCAATTGGCCAGTATTTTGCATGTTCTGATAAGTATACAGTGGTTAGGCAGGAAACAACTGCAGAAAAAAACCAACCTGTACCACTCCAGCTCTTTCCAGCTCTGCAGATTGGCGCACTTCCAAAAGTCCACCACCTTCCAGCCTGGAGGTAAGCCACCCTGACTGCCCCGAGGTACCTAGTTACAGACTGAAACCCACTGGCCAGATACAAAGATCAATATGATCCAGCCTTCTGGCAGGTGTACTGGGCAGCCAGCCAGTGCACTCTGGCTAGCGCTCTGAGCAAACATCATTGCAATGTATCTATATTATAAATGTGTATACACAATGGAGTGATACTATTGCAGCATTTTACAATAAGTTAATCATATTACAATTTGTGAATTTATAATTAAGGTGGACTTGTCAGAGAGAATATCCTTGCCTAAAAACACATCAAAAAAATTCATAGTTAATAGTTTCTCATGCCAAGGTTTTAGAACATAGAACATAGAAAAATACAGCACAGTACAGGCCCTTCAGCCCTCGATGTTGCGCCGACTGAAGCCTACCTAACCTACACTAGCCCAATAACCTCCATATGCTTACCCAATGCCCGCTTGAATGACCATAAAGAGGGAGAGTTCACCACTGATACTGGCAGGGCATTCCATAAACTCACAACCCGCTGAGTAAAGAATCTACCCCTAACATCTGTCCTATACCAACCTCCCCTTAATTTAAAGCTGTGTCCCCTAGTAACAGCTGCCTCCATACGCGGAAAAAGGTTCTCACTGTCAACCCTATCTAAACTCCTAATCATCTTGTACACCTCTATCAAATCTCCCCTAAAACCTTCTTTTCTCCAATGAGAACAGCCCCAAGTGCCTCAGCCTTTCCTCATACGATCTTCCTACCATGCCAGGCAACATCCTGGTAAACCTCCTCTGCACCTGTTCCAGTGCCTCACATCCTTCCTATAGTATGGCGACCAGAACTGTACACAATACTCCAGATAAGGCCGCACCAGAGTCTTATACAACTGCAACATGACCTCAGGACTCTGGAACTCAATTCCTCTACCAATAAAGCCCAGTACGCCATATGCCTTCTTCACAGCACTATTTACCTGGGTGGCAACTTACAGAGATCTGTGTACATGGACACCAAGATCCCTCTGCTCATCGACACTACCAAGTAGCCTACCATTAGCCCAGTAATCCATCTTCTTATTACTCCTACCAAAGTGAATGACTTCACACTTATTGGTGAAAAATCTGTTTCAAGTTGATAGTCACAATTCAGAACAAGATACCCAAACCTTCACAGCTCCCTCAGCTCTACCTTAGCTCTTATAATTAACAGAACTACTTTGCAATACCTGATGTCTGTGCTCACTTTTCAATATTTTTTGATTACTTAGGTTCTTAAATACAGCTGAACTGCTTTTCAGATTGAATCACTTTATCTAATGAGAATTGTGCAGGAATTAAAAAGATATTCAAATGCATTCTACCAATAAAGCAGAATTTTACAACATGATTGATTTTGACAACTATTGCCCATTCTGTGCCAGATTTTTCTAAAATTTCCCTAATACGGGTATATCAACTGGGTGACACCAAAAGAATAAGAAAGCATCTCAACAGCACTTAATTATTGGTTTTAACAGTCAATCTTTGGGGACTGTTACTGCATAAATGAAGGCAGATGCTTATTATTCATCCAGTACATATTTTAGCAACAAGAGAGAGCAGTTCCTCTTGTTAGAAACCATCACACCTTTTTCGTGTTTGTAGTGGCTGTCAAAAAGAAGAACATCTCTAACAAGATTTGAACCCTTGACCCTGTGCTAAACTGGGATATTCATGTCTGAAAAAAATGCATTAATATTCTAACTTCCATGCTCTCAGAATTGTGATATGAAGATGACTAAATCCATTATATAAAGTATGCAGTTTTCTAGTACTGCATATACTTTAGTATCTAAAAGCATATAATTTCCTGTATACTTTACGTGATCACATTAATTTTCCTACCATTTACTAAAATGCCATAAGGAAGGAAGGCAGACCAGTGATTTGCTTCTTTTCAAATCATTTACGAACTCTGCCAATATGGTTGATTTCAGCTAGTTCTCGAAATTCCAAGCTTTTCTTTTCTGATTATTCTGTCACATCTGCAAAAGTCAAACACCATATTGGGTTTGAAGAGAATTTAAGTCTGTGCACACTTGTTTTGGAAGAAAAGATGAAGGGAATGAAAAGACTGCACAAGCTGAGTTACTGTTCAGTCACTGCTCAAGTCTGCACAAACTGAGTTGCATCTTATCAGTTGAGAGAAATAGAGTTGATTAAGAAAAGTATGTCAATGAGGACTTGGGTTACCAGGAGATGATTTAACGATAATTAGTACTGATCAGCAGTTGGGCTTTGAATGGATTGAATACCTATCAACATTTTTAGCCTTAATTTGTTATGTATTATTAAAGTATACAGTTTCAGCAGAGTCAGTTATCATCACATTGAGTGTAAGAGAAATCCTGGTATCATACAGTTGTCACATTATTTTTATGGTGCAAATGGAGTTCGGTGTAAAAGAGTTGACAGGGTGTAGAAATTTGCAATAGTGGAGTACAGGTAGGGCAGAAAGAAAGAGACTGGAGATTGGAAATAGAGATTGAAAATGAGAAACTGAAAGGGTGGAACATGACTTTAAATTGAGGTGACCCTTTGCTGCTATACCAAGGGCTAAGCGTATCCTTTACACTGAATACATTTAGCAGAGAGGGAAGCAAAAATAATCAACAAAAGGACAATAAAGTACAAGCTCCCTAAGTGGCTTGCTGTGAGAGGGAAAGAGGGAAGTGAACATTGCTAGTGAATGACTGCCTCATAGAGAGGATGCCAGGCAGTAGAGAGATGATGAAGTGTGCTTGGCTGGTCAGCGAGTTAATGGTTTATGAGGCTGCTTGTAAACTGCGCATGTATTAGCCAGGGAATGCCTTTGTGTGCATTATTAAACAGCATAAATCAGTTTCCACAGGTCCACTGCTGCATAGACTTAATTACTTCAGCTTCTCTGCACTATTCTTGAATAGCTGTTTTCACAGAACAATTCAAATTTTTTTATCTGCATTTCATATGAACAATAAGAACCAGAAGCAGCATTAGCTCTGATATTTTGCTATTGATTAATCTTAGCTGATATACTGTTACTGAGGATTAATGTTGTGATGCACTTATGGCATTATTCTGTGAGATCTCTCACCCAGCTCCTACTGTGGAAATTATGTTGTATGTATGGGAAAATGAAAGGAAAGCTTTGTGTTTATTAGTGGTCTGAACCCACATCAGAAAACCTTTTTGACAGATGGCAAAATGCATGTAGTGCTATTTCTGAGGAGTTCACATGGTCAAAAAGTGAAATCCAAAATTTTATTTCACAGAACTGAAGTACAATTCAAAAATGTGAGACTTACTTCATAAATCAAATCAACCTCTGGATTTCAGGAACAGTCACGATCCCAATTTCTTGCTCCTGCCCTTTTGACTTCTGTGATGGTTTTTGAAAATCAGTTCAAGTGGCAGGCACATTAATATTTAAATGAGACAACGTGGCTCAAGAAGGTACATTTATATCATTCCCGCCACCACTTAGAAAATGGTAAGCTCTTTGCAAGTTTTGAACTCCTTGTCACATGTCAAAATCAAATCTTCAAACATTTGTCTGAGCTGCCCCAGCGCTCAGTAAGTTTATGAGCTGAGCAGTGAACTGGTGCAATTCCTAATTCTACACTGTTATAAAATTTCATACAGAATGGGAGTGAAAGCATTACAATTGGCCTCAGTGCCTTAGGGTAAGGAGGATTAGCAGCACTGGCGAATGCAGGCAGAGTGATATAGTGCATTGACATACTGCTATTTGAGATATGGGGTTCAGAATTCAAACAAGATTGATGCAGTGAAAGTGTCCCTCACTGCAGGCTATAAAAAGGCCCCATGTAAATGTGTTTGGACCATCAGAGTTACTTTGAGAGTGGCTGATATGGAAATTGGAAAAGGAAAACCAGTACAATAAGCTGGAACAGATAAGAATAGAGGAACTCTTGTTTGCCAACACTGATTGTCAAAAACAGGAAGGAATTCCATTGCCCATACCAGAGATTTTTCAAAATAGAAACTTATGTCATAAATACTGAGATGATCAGAGATGAGCTTTTTCATCTGAGTTATGTTGAAAGATCTTTCAATTGTTGCATTTTTACCATTGGAATTATAAGAGTTGGTCTCACCATTTTTAAAGTAATAGAACAACAATGTTCTCATTTAAACTAGGAAATTTCTCTTAGGTTTCTTTAATTCGGCTTTTATGATACTCAATGCAAAACATTTTCAATTTGTTGTGTATTTGGAAAGCTGTAAAAAACATTTTATAGTCAATGAATTCAGAATGCATTACAATTCTATTTGGATAAAAAGAAAATGTGCATGCAAATTTTCCATATACTAATAATTCACTTAAAATGGGGGAATGATAAATAATTACAAGAGACATATATAGGAAAACATTTCATGACTGATATTTAATCCACACAAATCAGAAATGGTAATCAAGTTATGTCATACATTATTGAATGTAGTTTGTATCTAGTCAAATAAATTGTAGCAATTAACACTTTAAGATGATCATAAGAAATAACCATCATTGTGCCCTTTGGGCTGACTCAGCAATTCAGTATGACCATGGTTGATCTACAACCTCAATTCTATCTTTCTGCACTAGCCACATATGCTTTACATGCCCTTAGAATCCATAACAAAAGCTATCTTGTTTCTGTCTTGAAGGTCTAATAACTGAGCATCCAACATTTGAGAGGGAGTGGGTACAATCTGAAGTGACAATATTTCAGTTGAATAAAGGGAAATATGGAGCTATGAGGGAGCAACTGGCCAAAGTTCAATGGTTTAATACCTTAACAGGGAAGACCGTGGAGGAACAATGGCAGATATTTCTGTGTATAATGCAGAAGATGCAGGATCAGTTCATTCCTAAAAGGAAGAAAGATCCCAGGAGGTGACATGGGCGGCCGTGGCTGACAAGGGAAGTAAAGAAACATATAAGGTTAAAAGAGAAAAAGTATAACTTAGCGAAGATAAGCGGGAAAACGGAGGACTGGGAAGCTTTTAAAGAACAACAGAGGATTAGTAAGAAGGAAATACGCAGAGAAAAAATGAGGTACGAAGGTAAACTGGCCAAGAATATAAAGGAGGATAGTAAAAGCTTTTTTAGGTATGTCCAAGGCAAAAAAATGGTTAGGACAAAAATTGGGCCCTTGAAGACAGAAGCAGGGGAATATATTACTGGGAACGAAGAAATGGCAGAGGAATTAAATGGGTACTTCAGATCTGTGTTCACTGGGGAAGACACAAGCAATCTCCCTGAGGTAACAGTGGCTGAAGGACCTGAACTTAAGGGAATTTCTATTTGCCAGGATTTGGTGTTGGAGAGACTGTTAGGTCTGAAGGTTGATAAGTCTCCGGGACCTGATGGCCTGCATCCCAGGGTACTGAAGGAGGTGGCTCGGGAAATCGTGGATGCGCTGGTGATTATTTTCCAGAGTTCAATAGAATCGGGGTTGGTTCCTGAGGATTGGAGGGCGGCTAATGTTGTGCCACTTTTTAAGAAGGGTGGGCGGGAGAAAGCAGGAAATTATAGACCAGTTAGTCTGACCTCAGTGGTGGGAAAGATGCTGGAGTCTATTATAAAGGATGAAATTACGGCACATCTGGATAATAGTAACAGGATAGGACAGAGTCAGCATGGATTTATGAAGGGGAAATCATGCTTGACTAATCTTCTTGAATTTTTTGAGGATGTAACTCGGAAGATGGACGAGGGAGATCCAGTGGATGTAGTGTACCTGGACTTTCAGAAAGCTTTTGATAAAGTCCCACACAAGAGGTTAGTGAGTAAAATTAGGGCGCACGGGATTGGGGGCAAAGTACTAGATTGGATAGAGAATTGGTTGGCTAACAGGAAACAAAGGGTAGTGATTAACGGCTCCATTTCGAAATGGCAGGCAGTGACCAGTGGGGTACCGCAGGGATCCGTGCTGGGACCGCAGCTTTTTACAATATATGTAAATGATATAGAAGATGGTATCAGCAATAACATTAGCAAATTTGCTGATGACACAAAGCTAGGTGGTAGGGTGAAATGTGATGAGGATGTTAGGGGATTACAGGGTGACCTGGACAAGTTAGGTGAGTGGGCAGATGCATGGCAGATGCAGTTTAATGTGGATAAATGTCTGGTTATCCACTTTGGTGGCAAGAACAGGAAGGCAGATTACTACCTCAATGGTATCAAATTAGGTAAAGGGGCTGTTCAGAGAGATCTGGGTGTTCTTGTCCACCAGTCAATGAAGGCAAGCATGCAGGTACAGCAGGTCGTGAAGAAGGCTAATAGCATGCTGGCCTTCATAACAAGAGGGATTGAGTATAGAAGCAAAGAGGTGCTTCTGCAGCTGTACAGGGCCCTGGTGAGACCACACCTGGAGTACTGTGTACAGTTCTGGTCTCCAAATTTGAGGAAAGACATTCTGGCTATTGAGGGAGTGCAGCGTAGGTTCACGAGGTCAATTCCTGGAATGGCAGGATTGCCTTACACGGAAAGACTGAAGCGACTGGGCTTGTATACCCTTGAGTTTAGAAGACTGAGAGGGGATCTGATTGAAACGTATAGGCTTATGAAAGGACTGGACACTCTGGCAGGAGGGAACATATTTCCGTTGATGGGGGAGTGCCGAACCAGAGGACACAACTTAAAAATACTGGGTAGACCATTTAGGACAGAGATGAGGAGAAACTACTTCACACAGAGAGTGGTGGCTGTGTGGAATGCTCTGCCCCAGAGGGCAGTGGAGGCCCAGTCTCTGGATTCTTTTAAGAAAGAATTGGATAGAGCTCTTAAAGATAGTGGAGTCAAGGGGTATGGAGATAAGGCTGGAACAGGATACTAATTAGGAATGATCAGCCATGATCATATTGTATGGCGGTGCAGGCTCGAAGGGCAGAATGGCCTACTCCTGCATCTATTGTCTATTGTCTATTGTCTATTGTCTATTGTCTGGGGTGGAGATCTTGAAAAGCCCTCAATTATCTGAATTATTGCGTGACAGTGAACTCCCCCACCCTCAGGAAACACTCTCCTGGCATTTATGGATTATGTCATTACATTGGTAAATTTGTGACATCCAGAAAGACTCCAAACATCACACATTAAACAGTAACCTAGCAATGAAAGTAATGTGCTCAGCAAGGCAGCATTTTAGGTGTTACAACTGGTTACAATACACTAGGTTAAACAGCAATGGGTAAAATAGCTGGGGTATCTGATTGATAGTGAAACTATAGAATATGCATGAGTGAACATGATGGGTGTTCATTTTACAATGGGAAAACTGACAGGACAGGGTGGAATATCATTTTCGAGAGTGTGGTGCTGGAAAAGCCAGCAGGTCAGGCAGCATCTGAGGAGCTGCCTGACCTGCTGTGCTTTTCCAGCACCACACTCAAGATTCTGATCTGCAGTCCTCACTTTCTCCTGGAATATCATTTTGACAGCTTATCCATATTACTCAATCTTCAACTGGGTGATATGTTAAAACACAGTACCTGACACCCGACTCACCTCCCCATGTCCAATCCTATCGTTTCCCAACTGGCAGGTCAAATTAAAATTGTCTCCAGGTGGAGAAGGATAAACTAGGTTCAGATATGATGCCCTCCAATGAGTGGGCTACTGCCACACAATTATTAGGTTTACAGCTGAAGAATGGGCATTTGGGTGAGAGGATGACTAGAATCCAACAAACCTTAATCCCATGGGAGAGGAGAGAAGGAAATTGAGGAATTAAAAGCCTGAAGAGATTGTGAAAATTGGCTAAATATAAAAGAATCAACCTCTGTTCGGAGTGACCACTTAAACTTAAAATCTAGTCATAGTACTAAAACCACCTAATCAATGTCAGAAATTGAAGTGAACCAGTCAATATGACGTTAGTTTTCTGGGAGAGAGAAATCTGTATTTTCTACGAAATCCAAAATTTGAAACCAGCCCAAAGAAATTGCACAAGTTTTATTTGCATTTGGCACAGCACCAAATGCCTTTGTGCGATTCGCCATTGATGCTTTTACTACTGTGCTGAAAGATCGGACACCTATTGAAATAACATGTTAAGACACCAGAGTTCTTCTACATGTACCAAAAATTCTGAATATATTTTGCACGATTGACATAAGTGTCATGCACACACCGACTCCAATGAGGCAGTTACTCTGTTAGAGGAAATGATCTTTGCAATCTTTTTGGTGCAAGTTTTCAATTTATTCTCGAGTCATGTGCAGCTGTCAACTGTCAAGAGCTAATTCACACGTGTAATTATTGTTTTTATTTTTCCCTTGTGTGAATTATCACTCTCCTGGGTAGTGAAATTATGGCTCATTCCCAAAAGGAAAGAAACAACAATAACAGCACTGCCCTTGCGCCTTTGCCTGGCTGATCTCCTCTCCATCCTGAACCCCCAGCAAAACGCACACACGACCACCTGTGAAGGAGTTATGCGTGTGTTTATGTTCGCATGTTCTTGGGAAATTGGAGGCAAGGCAATAAATGGAATGCTACCCGTCAGTGACTGAAAGTCGGATATGAATAAGTTCCCTTTTCTTCATTTGCATGGCATCTCGGCTGCATGTTGCATTCACATTGCCAGTGGCAGGAATCGCTGTTGCAGACCACAAAGCAAACTTGGTGAACTGCATGATTTGTTCTGTGTTCAATGGTTGCCGACAACCTTTTGAATCGTTACAACACACCAAGCCATTGTGTACCGTTAGTCGATACACTCGCATCAGCATTTTCAATATTTCTTGTGAAGAAATAATGTGACTTAATGCATTTCTTTTAGAAATTGAATTTTCCACTTTTTGTTTTTAATCCCCCCCTCCTTCACTGAGTGAGGTGAAAGTTAAATGTCTCGCTTTGCTGGAAGCGGCAGCTGTGTCTGGAATTTCACTCTCTGCCCTAATCCCTTTGAGCAGGGAGCAACCTCTCCTGCTTTCGTACTGAATTATTTAAAGTGTTGTTTTCTTCATGCTTGAAAAACATGATGCATTTCTGTGATTAAAAAAAAAAGGTTCTAAGTAGAGGCATGTGGGTAATTCCGAGGCTGGACCGTTCCTATGCTGGAATGACATGGAAAACGCTGACACAGGTTAAGTGGTCCTGGGAGCAAGCTCGCCAGCTGGTCAAAGCTGTCTCCACTCTCGCTGACCATGTGTGCAGCCTCTCATTTCAAAGCCTCCAGCACAGTGTCTGCACTCTGATTGGGCCGCTTGGAAAGACCGAGACTCGCAGCCTCATCATTTGAACAACACTGCAGGGGGAAAAAAAAAGACTACAGTGCTCAATTTAACCAGTGCTTTTAATATTATTTATTATTTTAAATCTGTTCCATTTGTCTGCATTTTATTTTACTGCATCCAATATTTCCCCCCTTCAACCCGCCAACAGCAACCCAACCCAACCCCCCCCCCCCCCCCCCCAACCCTTCCAATTCTTTTCTCTCTCTCACTTTTTTTATGCTCTTCTTGCTAGTTTGGAAACACAGCCACACAAACCCGGAATGGCTTAAACTGCTGTAAACTGTCATATGATTTCAGTTTCAACTGAATGATTTAGTTCTACCAATAAGGGACAGCAAAAAAAAACCCCGAGAGCCATACGATCGACTCTGACCACACAAGCTCAGCTGTGAGAGGGGAAAAAAAAGGAGACGGTTGCTGCAGATCACAGCTTAGTGTAATACTGCTGAGAGAAGAGAGACAAAGAGAGGGAGTGAGACAGAAGAAAAAGAGAAGAGAAACACCCTACCTTCATTCAGAGCCAGGGAACACACGAACCAGTGAAAGAGATTCTGGTGGCCGCTGCAGTATCACTGCATCTCCCTCCCATTGAAGACACTTTGAGTATCCTGGGTTTCGAAATGATGATGTATTTCTGGGTAGGTACACCTTGGAACTGTTTTTTCCACATTAAGCAGCTCTCAGCTTTGTTCAAAAGGCACTGTTAGCTCTGGCAAATGCTGAATGACAGTCTGTTAGTTTGCAGGGGGAAAAAGGGGGTTAATGCTGATAGTTGCCTCCTTTTAACCCGTTCATTGGCATTGTAATAAATATCTGGGTTTGAAAACGAAACCTCCTGGGTGTCACAATTTGATCTCGGCTTTTTACCGTTAGATTGTGTGTGCTGAGGGAAACTTTGTGAGTATGCGAGAGTGCGCGATGCAGCACAATCCCAGTGCAGTTGGAAGTTGTCAGTGAGCTACTTGCATGGTTAGAATTTGCCGATTCGTCTGAATGCTATTGATCAGTGATCTTTTGCTTTGGGGGAAAAAAAACCAGACTTTTGAATAGGAGCAGCTTTTAAAAAAAGTTCCGTTTCTTAATTGTTAAAATCTGGAATATTATTCCCTGAAGCACAGGAGTCTGTGCTTTGGGCCTTCCATAGAAACGTGAATTTGTTCCATAATTTTGGACTCAGTTATAACTAGGTGTTGAGTAGCTGTCTGTGGGCTGTTAGTGTAATTTAGTTGGCTGGTCTCTAAGTGTAATCAAATGTATTAGCTCTTTTTTTTGCTTTCTGCAGACATTTAAGCAGAGATCAGTGGCGATAGTGGCTTCTCTGTTTACTGACACCATTTCTTGTATAATTAAAGGGCAGAAGGGGCAAGTCTGACCCACTGAGATGTGTTCATTTGGCCCCCTTTTTCCATTTCCTTCCAAGGTTAAACCTGTCCCGAAATGTACTCTTTTTTTTCAGTATCTTTCATTTAGTGCTTTCCAAATAGCAGCTTGAAATGCCTTTGTAAAGCTGAGGTACGGTATGAATTAAAATGTGTGGTATTGGTAAAAGTGGTTTTCTGATATATCTCTGACCCTAAGCTGCTCTATCATTATTACATTCTTAACAGAAATGAATTGAACCCTCCTAGAAATGCTTTCTAAAATTTGTTAAAGTTATTCTGTGATTATGTCTTGTATATTTCTGTGCACAAATTTGAAAGAACTTTTATAATGATTATCCATAAGAGTAAAACATTCTCTGCTTTTCCTGTGATATCAATAATTTGCTCAGTAAAATACTAAATTGTAAGGAAATTTTAATGTTAATAAGAAAGTTTTAAAAATCCACAAGGTTGTTGCTGTTAATGACTGAGGAAAAATGTGTTTAGAAAATAATTAGATTGTCATTTCAAAACAGGTACTTTTAAGGACAAATTTATGTGAGACCTGAATTAGAGCTATAACGGACTCAGTGCACAAGTTTTTAAGACTTTGTGTTATCAGTACATGTGCAGCATACATACACTTCTGTCAAAATACTTCAAAACTAGAAACGAGTATGGGAGTTAGTGTCTCAATGAAGTCAGCAATGATCTTAAAATCAATCTGTGCTGTAGCCCTGACATGACAGTGCAAGTCTGTACTGATGTATGCACCATGTCTGTCAGGATTTACCTCTACTGAAGCATTTCACTTTGTTGTTAATACTTCAACAGGTTTTAGGATTAGTTTAAATATAAACTTTTTTAAAATTAATGCAGTACATGACAAAAGCATCAGTTCAAATGTTGTGAGTTTTTGTTGTCTTCTGGAGTATCTCGCTTGCAATGAGTGGTTGGATGGAAGTGTAAAGGGTGACAGCAGTGATGTGTGTACCTAACACTGTGTCTGAAAATACTTTCATTGTTCCTTTCCATCACAGTAATTATATATGATCACAGTATGTGTGTTTCTATAAAAATCATGGCCATACCATTCACATTTACCTGTGGGAATAGTGCACTGTTCTCTTTACCTCTGTGAATTGGTACATGGTGAATACAGTGCCTGCAGTTATTGCATGGACAGAAGTGGAGATGTGAGCACTTTATCCACATACTGTTTATCCCTTTCAGTACTGGTCAGATTCTGTGTTTCTTGCTGTGTCTCAATTCCCTTCATTATTATCCATTTAAAAATAAGTTTCAGGAATGAAGTTACAAATTGAAAGTGTAGACTAAATTGCAAAGGATGGCACCATATTTAAAAGAAAAAAAAATTCATTCATTTTAATTTTAACAATAAAAATGAGGGAAATCATCTCACTGCTTCAAAGTGCCAAACTGGCCGCGAAGTGTATGGACTCATTGAAAAAAACTTTGTGTATTTCAATTCTGCCGTTAGGTATTTCATGATAAAACTTTTTTTTAACAACTAGGGAATTTTGGCTGTGATGTTGCATTTGTACTTCTATGTATCTGTGGAAACTGAAAATTGCACCCTTTGGGATTTATTCTTTAAAAACAAAACAGCAACTTTAAAGGCATTCGAAGACTCATTTGTTCTCAAATCTGTAACATTTTTATTTCTATTTGCAACAGTAAATGATGCTTTTTTCACCTTTTAATAACCAACATGATTTAGTGGGTCTTCCAGCCATGAACTGAATAACTTAGGAATAAAAATACTAATTATTTTTCTGTTCAGAGCAGCAGCAAGGCCCAGTCCAATACATAGAAATCAACGTCTGTACAGCAATATAGTGATGATTGCAACATTTCATCAATATTAACATGAGCAGCATAATGTCCAACCTAATAAAATGAATTCATAACTTCTACAAACCCACACAATATAAATTCATTGGACACTAGAATATACTTTTATTAGAATGGTTAGTGTAATGCGATCATTTCACACTGTACAAGTGAGTGAAAGTTTCTGTATGATAGTTTCAGAGTCATATTCTTTAAAAACAACTAATTCTGCTAAATAATAATTAGTAATCAGGTATTTCTATATGTCATTTACAGAAAACTGCTTCCTTAAAGATGTCAACAAGAGTGAATGTTCTATCAAGGCACTGTAGACCAACAGTACAGCTGATTACCAAATACTTGGGCTTTCTGTGTTTCTCAGGCAGCAATATGAAACTACTTCCTTTGCAAAATATGGAGATTTTTATATATCACGATATGTTGATGGTTTTGTGTTCCTTTGCTCTCCTAAATCAAAGATATACACTGGAATTTCACAATCTAGGAAACCTGGTCAGTTGAGTAGAGAAAACCAAATTCAGAAAAATACCATAAGACAGCTCTATATTTGTTCTGGCCTTTTGTTGGTGTGGATCTCTCTGGCATTTGGAACAAAATTGTGAATGCCATTTTTTTTTTGCAGTGTAGAAAATCCATAAAACTCAGACAAACTTTGATGCATTCAAACGTAATCCCTTATCAAACGGGCATGCATAATTTAAAGAAATCACAATTTTTCGATCACAATTGGGGAGCGCATGCCTAATGAGGAATTCATCTCCAGGCTGCAAACCTAGCCTGTTTAAGGGTCAAAAACAGAACCTGAATTATGAAAAAGGCATACCAGATGTGTAAAAATCCATATTTGCTCTAAAACTAGCTTATGTAATAAGAATTAAACTTTTAGTATAACTTTTGACATATGTTAAAGGTAACGTTCCCATACTCGTACTGCACCTTAGGACTGCTCTCATTAAAAAGAGATGACTGGTAGTGGTTTAGCTTGAGGGTCACCAAACTTTAGGTATTGGGAAATATTGAGAGGCAGGATCTTCATTGTAATCTCAGCCAGTGCAGGAACTGAACCCATGCTGTTGGCAGCACCGCACCACAAACTAGCCGTCCAACCAACGGAGTTAATCAACCCTCAAACATATATGTTTGAGCGCCAAGGAAGGACTATTAGCATTAGGAACTAGAATATCTCCATCCCACTCCGGTATTTAGGGCGGCACAGTGGTTAGCACTGCTGCCTCACAGCGCCAGAGACCCAGGTTCAATTCCCGCCTCGGGCTACTGTCTGTGTGGACTTTGCACATTCTCCCTGTGTCTGCATGGGTTTCCTCCAGGTGCTCCAGTTTCCTCCCACAGTCTAAAGATGTGCAGGTCAGGTGAATTGGCCATGCTAAATTGCCCGTAGTGTTAGGTGAAGGGGTAAATGTAGGGGAATGGGTCTGGGTGGATTGCGCTTCGGAGGGTCGGTGTGGACTTGTTGGACCAGGGGGCCTGTTTCCACACTGTAAGTAATCTAATCTATTGTTGAAGCACCAAAGTTACGCTTCACAATGTTCCTTACTCTAATTCACGATCATAAAGGTCAAAAATGCCAACAGCTCCACCTCTGTGCTTTTTCAAACTCCTTGTCAACCTGAAGTACTGAACTGTAGGTGTTAGATTCCATTTCTGAATTCTTCTTTCATTACCCTGCTAATGCATCCGGCAAGGTTCCAATTCTGCTGCTTGACAAAATCCTCTATCAGTATCGTGCCTAGGAATGTCCCAGGATTCTAGCACCAATAAAGAGACATATGATTTTTCTTGGGGTATGAGGATAGTGAATGAGGGAGAGAAAATTAGGATGAGTGAAATTGAGGGGGGGAGAGAGAGAGAGAGAGAGAGAGAGAAAAGAGAAGCAACAGAAACAAGAATACAAATAAAAATGGAAAATTAAAATCTTGCTATTAAATTCACCAGCAAAAGTAGTTTGAAGACAGGATCTCTTGGCTTTGTTTGACTTATTGGCTGCAGAGTGCAAATGGTAAGAAACTTCCATTTCTGTTGTTAAGGCTCATGATATAATATGAACAGTGATTTCAGTGCATCAAGCCATAATGTTTACAGTTTCCTGGAGTAATCAAACTACATGTCATAATTCATTTAGCATCGATTATCTGCTAGATTCTGACATTAGAGTGTGAAATTGTCATTCTGCTGCAAGCTGCAATTTCACAGAGTCTCCGAATGGTAACCTAATAGTACAAATGAACATTATCACAGCAGAGCTCTGAGCAAGAATGTAATCCCTGTTAACAGCGATAACAGAGTGACCTGTGGAAAGCCTCCAGATAGGATCTGTGTTTCTGAAAGCAGAATTTGAGCTTAGGGCACAGAGGGACAAGAGAAGGACTGAGGTGGAGAGATGATAACATGAGATAGTGATAAATAGTGTACAATAGTAACAAGCGGCAAATATCAGGAACATGAGAATCACAAAGGAAGGGGCATTTTGTCGTACATATATTTATGCAAATCTGCATGGCAAAAGAAAAAATCTCATGTCACAGAATAATGTAATCATCCATTCAGTTTTTATTTTACCTTTTTCCAGTACCATTGTCTGTCACTGTGTTAAGAAACCTTATGCTGGGAGATGTTTTGCTTTTACAGTTTGTGGCATCCACGCCAGGGGTTGGTGCTTGAAGTTGAATTAAGAGCTGTGTGCGAACACTGCCTAAATGTCAACCACAAAGATCACCCACTCCTACACCTGTTACCTGCACCATCTTTTCATGGGGTGCCAAGTACAATTCCTACATTTTGGCTTGTGTGGCAACTAGTTTTAAAGCAGTTTATAAGATCATGTTGCGTGTCAGCTAGAGAATAGATTGAGACAAGCAACACAGATTTCTGTCAATGTGTTTTGCCATAATTTTTCTGGTTAGTGAGCTGAATTGGTTATTCATATGAAGTATTCTTCGGAATTCTGGATAAAAGACTATCGTATTGGTTGTTGAATTGCACTTTTTTGAATACTGACCATAGCTGAGATAATCAAAGTCATGCTTCTCTATGAACTCATTAGGGATGAGTAAATAATTATTTAATTGAATAATTAATCATACTCTTGACTTAATGTTTTATATAGTTGACATCTATCACAACTGTTAATGTTCATGAAAAAGGAAGGTCTTTCACCATTATTTATTATGCAGAGCCTTTATGTAAAAGATTTTTTAAAAAGTTGTAGCATCAACAAAAATGAAAGGCCAAAAGTTTGTAAAGAAAAGAAAACCGCTTGAGCATATAACGGCAGTTTGGAAATAGCTGTGAATTTATTACCTCCAGATTGTTGCCCCAGTTAGTGGTTTCACTGTAAATTCCGTTTTCTCAATTTCAACCAGCATGGTGATTTCAATCAATGTACAATACTCAAAGTGTATGTTAGAACTTTTGATGCATTCAGAAATAAAACTAGGGTGCTGTTGATAAGATCGGTGAGCTGTATTCCACCTTATAATACGGTTCCCTGGAGACAGGCATCTATAAGTTTGAGTAGAATATGACTTTGTTAACTTCAAAAATATACTTTATTCATAAAAATCATCAATAAGGACATAAAAAGGTTCTAAATCATACCTGTACAGTCTTTGCACTGAGGAAAAAATATAAACTAAACATTGGAACATCATAACTGAATGTCACATAACAGGTGAAACGTTAGGACCTCAGAATCTGTAGCCATTTACAAAGGTATTTTATAGCACTTGTTAATGAGGGTAGGCTGTACATACACTGTCATCTTTAACTTTCTGTAAATGATGAGGAAGGCACACGTTTGCACCCTTTGACTGCTACCATGTTGCCAGCAAAACGTGAACTGTTCAGTCACAGACATGTAGAAGAGTGCCTGATTGTGTTTTGCAGATTCTAAGCTGTGTCTATCCCTTGTTGGTAAGGTGAGGAAGTCCCAGCTTATTGCAAAGAGCTTCCCCTTAGTCTCTGCACTGTTTTAAGTAATGTGTTGGTGTGGAAGAGGATGACATTTTCAACGTGTTGAGAAAAACAAATGATGACAGGTTTGATTAAAAGTAGCTGTTTCTTTTCTGACTCCATTACTGTTCAGCATGTTAGGGACTGTCACAGTGAGATATTTACTCATTGTGGTTAGTAACTACTTGGCAAAGATGGAGCATAGCAGAGCAAAGGGGAAAAGACAAGCTGGGGAGATTTTACTGGAAGTTTGAATGTGTTAATTAGTGAGTTCTGATGTCAGGATAAGGCTTTGCTCATCTGTAGGCTGACAGCCCAGAAAATATATTTAATTCTGAACTATCAGGTGGTTTATTTGTAACTGTTAGTTCAAATAAAATTTAGATTCATTCCTTTTAAGGTGAAATTATTATCATTTTCTGACTGTTGTAAGGAAATGTGTAAATAAATATCCCAATCTCTATTTAGGCGATAGATTGCCTAATTGATTCCAGTGCCTTCAGACTAGTCGGGAAAAATCAACCAGGAGTCCTTCTCTGCAATCTACACTGAAAACTATAGATAAATGTGAATATAGGACAAGATCACGCTCAACTGTGAAGTCATCTCTGGTCAAGCTCTCTTTTATACTTTTCATCATAGACTTTTACAATAAAATTGTCAAAAACCTGCTGAGTAAAACCTATGTCTCAGCATGAATCATTGACCTCAAGAGAAAACTGAGGCAGAGATGGGAAGAAGGTGGCCAAGGGTGGATGCTAGCAGCTGTGAGTGTTTACATAGCCTTTGGACCTATTCAGAACCTTTTTGAGATTTGTAGTTTCATTACCTCCACTACCTTTGTCAGCATTTTTTCCAAGTGGCCTATGCTTTTTTTTCCTAGGGTGGGAGAGTCCAAAACTAGAGGGCATAGGTTTTACGTGAGAGGGGAAAGATGTAAAAAGGACTAAGGGTGATGTGTGTATGGAACAAGCTGCCCGAGGAAATCCTGGAGGCAGGTACCCTTATACTGTAATATTTAAAAGGCACCTGGATGGATATATGAATAGGAAGGGCTTGGAGCGATATGGGCCAAATACTGACGAATGGAACAAAGTCAGATTGGGATGTCTGGTTGGCACAAATGAATTTGATAGCTAGGTCTGTTTCCATGCTGTATAACTCGATACAAACATGTATTTTGATGTTGTAAGCCGCAGATTCCTAATGAGTGTTCTCCGATAACAGTACAGAGTAGACAAAATAATGAATGTTTTGAGAATCCTCCATTCACTCCTACACTGGGTCTGAATCATTTTGAATTAAAAAGCAGTGTCTAATTAGTACCATAGAGGAGGTCACATAAAACAAGCCTACAGCAGTACGGTAAACAACATGGAGGAAAAACATACCCTGTTCACACTCCTGAGAGGACACTTTAAACTGCAGTCTTTCCCACTTTTATACTTAAAAACAGATTATTTTTAAAGCCTTTGCTGCTTCATGCAAATATTGATGGAAGCCAGCCTGTCTCCAGTCCCACACATTCACACATCTGAGCGCTTCAGGTTTTGTTGTTGGGGAGTTGGGCATAAACATTGATGACAGGCTTAAAGTAGAAGTGCAAATGTATCAAAGATTTGAAATGCTTTTGATAGATGAGATTCAAGCTGTTTAGTATGTGACAGAAATATGTTTTGACTTAGTCTCAATGTTGAGTCAAAAGTTTAAATAGCAGGGCAAATTCTGCGGATGCGTTGCTGAACTTTCTACTTGGACAAGCTCAGCAAGTGTTTTCACTGCTGGAGCTCCAGAATTTGCTGTGTTTACATTCTGCGGCTGATTTGAGAATTGGGATATTTGCTGCTAGCTGTTGGGTGTGCCTGATGACAGCGAGGAAATCACCTCTTGAGCAAATACTCTGCACTGCCAGTAGCATCTTACTTATGTTTCACCACTGACAGCAGGGTCAGTGTTCCTTATAGCAGCGGTTCAGCAATATAAACACAGTTCAAAATACTGCTGATTTTAGCTTGTTACAAAAAAAGAAAATTTGCAAAGATACTGCTGTGAAGTCTGTGGAATGAAACTTGCCCAAATGTTGAAATTGGAAAGTGAAAATGTTCCAATTCTGATTTTATCTGGAAGCAGCGGTCATGTTATTTTTGATTTGGTTCAATTAAACATTTGCTTCATTCCAGCCAGGTGAAAGGGGGTGAACTGACTCCCCTCTTTTCCACCTTCTCAGCTAGTTCGCAACAAAAGCCTTCAGCAGGAGATTATACTGTTCTCCAATTGAAATGAAATTCACAGTTTTTACTGACCTTTAATCAGCGACATGGAACTAATAACAAGTTTTTCTTGAGTGAAAAAGCAATCTTATTACCTACCTGTACGGAGTAAAATAATAAAAATGCAAAGTCAAGCATATAGCTTTTCTGCTGTAAGTTTGCACCTCAATCCACTAAAAACACTGAAACATAAACACTCCAGTACAAAGGAAGACACAGCTTACAATTCCTTGGGTGTCCTTGGGCTTTTAACCTGAGACCACAGTTGGCTAGCTGTTATTCTTAAATGCCATCAGCAGTAGTGAATATTGCAATTATCTTTTCTGTTTCCAGTTCTATGATGCTTATTTACAGTCAATGCTATTACACTGGATACTTTGCATCTCGGCAGAGGGAGATCCTACTCAGCCTGAGTTCACGTCTGCATTTGCAATGCCATTTCTGATCTATCAAAAAGAATTCCTTGAAATAGCAGCTTGTTTGCATTTTCCTTGTCCCCTAGGGTTGTAGAGTCATGGGGATGTACAGCACGGAAACAGACCCTTCGGTCTAACTCATCTATGCCAACCAGACATCATGAATGAATCTAGTCCCACTTGCTAGCAGTTGGCCCATGTCTTTCTAAGCTGAAAATGTGTTGCTGGAAAAGCGCAGTAGGTCAGGCAGCATCCAAGTCCAATCTTCAGTTTTCCTGAAGAAGGGCTCATGCCCGAAACGTCGATTCTCCTGCTCCTTGGATGCTGCCTGACCTGCTGCACTTTTCCAGCAACACATTTTCAGCTCTGATCTCCAGCATCTGCAGTCCTCACTTTCTCCCATATCTTTCTAAACCCTTCCTATTCATATATCCATCCAGATGTCTTTTAAATGCTATAATTGTACTAGCCTGCACCACTTCCTCTGGCAGCTCATTCCATACATGCACCACCCTTTGCTTGAAAAAGTTGCTCCTCAGTCCCTTTTAAATCTTTCCCCTTTCACCCTAAACCTATGACCTCTAGTTCTGAACTCCCCCAACCCAGGGAAAATACCTTATCTATTCAGCCTAACCATGTCCCTCATGGTTTTGTAAACCTCTATAAGGTCACCCCTCAGCCTCTAACACTCGAGGGAAAATAGCCCCAGCCTATTCAGCCTGTCCCTTTAGTTCACACCCTCCAACCCTTGTAACATCCTTACGAATCTTTGCTGAACCCTTTCAAGTTTCACAACATCTGCCTCAGGCTTGACAATTGCAGATGAGATGTCATCTCCAACAGTGAACATTCTTGTAGCGGTTTAAACCAGATAGGTAATGAGAACCTTTTCACACTTCCTACAGGGCCATACAGATTACTCTTCTGTTCGGAAAGATGTCAATTTCAGTTAAGATAGTCTGATCTCATTCACATCAGTTTCATGCATCCTGGCCAACCTGAGTGGATCAGGTGATCCCTGTGGCCATGATAAGTCAGTGTTGTGGGCCCTTATTAAAATCATCTCGAGCGATGAAAATCCCAGGTGTTAAATCGGCTGATGGGATTCAGAAATCAATAGTCCATACTTTTATATCATCGTGACAATTTTTCCAAGTATTTTGTTAAAGTGTTTGAGGATATTTATTACTGCAGAATAAGAGGACTGAACCTAACTAAATCTGATGCATTTCTTTTTGATTGTGACCAGAATATTGAATATATTTATCAATTGTCTGGCAGTTCTCTAACAGTAATTCGGAGAAAAAAAACAGCCAGTGATGTAGGGTAAAGCTAAGTTTAGAAAGTGTCACCATACAATGAAATTCGAATGCATCTTTAAAAATCTTTCAATATGCAACCGCAAAATGCCATTGAGAACAAAAACTGGACTTTGTCTGTTGAGGACCAGATTTAAATCACAAAATGCACAATCTCTGATTAACACAAAATTATTATACTTTTATGTCCTGAACTCCATGAACAGAGATTACTACAGTCAATCTCTGATTCCAGGTATATTTGATCTCTTGAAGTCCTGTGTTGCAGGTTTATTACATTCAATCTCCTGCAATCGGTGTGCACCAAGCTATTGCAGTTGATCTTCTGTAATCATTCAGGTAGGATGGGTGGTGTTTGTGTGCAAGGTTCAATGTATTTGGCCATTTCGATTTTACCTTCGAGATTTTGCTGTATTTAGCTTCCCACAGTCCAGATGCAGTACAGCTCTATTTTTAGAGACACTGTACCAATCCTCTTCTATAAACCCTGTGTAACTGCACTCTTGGGCCTTGGTAAATCCTGTACTAATGTTAACTTTACGGTATTCAGAAGGAAAGCAGCATTTACAACACAGCAAAAACACACACACACACACTAAGCATATCTGCTGTCAATATTTGGACAGCAATATTACTCACTCCTTTATTTGACGGATAACGTGAATGCTTTCTTGTAGAGGCAGCAATATGAAAACCAAGCCTATCAGCTCTTCTGAACTTGATGGGAGATGTGGCAATTTCTCACCCATCCTTTAGATGTTGTTCAGTTCCTGTATATGTACTCTACCGGGTAATTCCCAGTGTTGTTTTCTAGTGATCGATAGGGGAGTAATTCAAGTCCTCAAGCAAAATGTTAAAAATCACACAACACCAGGTTATAGTCCAACAGGTTTAATTGGAAGAACACTAGCTTTCGGAGCGTCGCTCCTTCATCAGGTGATTGTGGAGGACACAATTCTAAGGCACAGAATTTATAGCAAAAATTTACAGTTAACTAAAATTAACTTCATCTTCTTTACTTCACTCCTTCCTTTTGAATCATTGGACAAGTACAACATGACTCAGTTGGGATGTTCCTGACATCCTCTACTCACTGATAGCCAGAGGGACCTACTAGAGTTCAGTGACTTTCAGTTCTTCAAGTTCAATGTTTCATTCGTTTCACTTAATGACCTGGGCTGGACCTTGAACTGCTATTTGCGTGAGGTAGCAAAATCTTCATAAAAGTTTTCAATTTTCCTATTCCCTAGGGTTGAGGTGAATACAGAAGTGCATTCATTCTCATTGTTACAGTCGGCATCGCCTGGTGTACCATCATCGCTGGCAACAGCAAGTACAATGCTGCAATAATCTGGTCACACCCTTGGCTAATTTTATCTCCAGCCTGCCCTTCATGATTGATTGAATTTGTTTGAAGTTTGTCTTGGTAATGGCTAGTGCCCTTCCCACTGCCTCCCATCATGAAGTATTCCATCATGCCAGGAATATGTAGTCAGTGAGAGCCCTGCCTGCAAGGTGCAAGTCTCCCACAGTGGGGGATTGGCATTCTGTAAGCAGAAGGTGTCATTATCGTCACATTCCAGTTTTCCTGAGAAGAACATTGTCCTCCCTGTCGAAGAACATAGGGAAAGTTTGGAACTGCCTTAAAGGCCTGTTCAGGGGAACAAATTGATTCCATTATGGTGCAGTTGAGGCTGGTGAGTTTCCTTGTATTACTGGAGCAGATGATGTTGTGCTGCAACTCAGTAGAATATTCTCACTTTGCCATTAAAAGGTGTGATTTCCACCCTGGAGCTGTGTATCCTGGAATCCTACCAGGTACAGCAACCCATCCATCTCCAATCTCAGGGATGCAACAGCACAGCCTGATTTATGTGCCAGGGAACAGGATCTTGATAACTGGTGTAGTATTATCTGTAAGATCTTGATGCAACATGTAGCACATAGACTACGAGAGAGTCTTTGGTATTAATGATGATTTGGAATGATAGTTTTAATTGCTCCCCCAGCCTGTCAGGCTGTAAGTGCATCAGCAATTCCCTCGTGAATTAGGTAATGAACCAGAGATTATTACCTTTTGAGGTTCTACTTCTTAATTAATTGTCTAACTGATCATACTAATTATGCAAATCTGCTTTCTTTGTCCTCCCTATGGCATTGGTAACTATATTGTCCACAAGAATTGGATTCTCCTCTTCCCACTGTAAGTTCCATTTGAGCCCTGAGCAGATGTTCTCAACCCTGGCATCGGCAGACAGCACAGTCACCTGGACTCTTGCTGTTTGCTGCAGAGAGCTGTATCCGTCTGGCCATATTGTTCCTGATCACAATTAATTTTTGCTGTCCCCACTTGAATGGCTTCCTGAATCACAGTGCCATGGTCATTTAGCTCATCCAAACAAGTTGAAAGAAATGCAAACCTATTTGATGAGTGAAAAAATTGAGGCTGTCATATTGCTTCCTTCCGAGTCCCCTTAAATGCAGTCACATTTTCCTTCTTAAAAGTCCTGCAGTGTAGAAACAGACCATTCGACCAAACAAGTCCACACTAACCTTCCGAAGAACATTCACTCAGACTCAACCATCTCACCATTCCCTGTAACCCTGCATTTCCCATTGCTAATCCACCTAACATACACATCCCTGAACACTATGGGAAATTTAGCAAGGGGACCAATCCTCTTAACCTGCACACCTTTGGATTGTGGGAGGAAACCAGAGCACTTGGAGGAAACCCACGCAAATGCGGGAAGAATGTGCAAACTCCACAGACAGTCCTCCTTTCCTTGACCAGTGCCAAATCAGGAGACCCTGTCCGAAGAGATATGATTGACTGTTTCCTGGAATAAAGTGCCCAGGTAATTTTCCTCTTCCCTGATATGTCATGGTATCCACAGCTCAACCTCCAGCTCACTGATTCTGAGCCAAAGTTTCCACTGCCACCTACTTGGCTTCAGACATAGATGCATCTTTATTCAAAGCCATATGATCAGTTGTCAATCTGTATGTTCCTTCTGGTTTCAGGACAGACCAAATAGGTTAAAATAGTTGTGGAGGTGATCCTTGCACCATCACTCTCTCTATTAGTTCTTCAGTTGGGGGCCTCAATTTGCTGCTGGTTTAATTAGATACTGCTAGTGTTCCTCGCCATGAGTTACTATTGGATCTATTCCTACATTTCCACAATTATGTTTATACCTGGCCCAAATCCCTGGGACCTGGGGACTTAAAATGCCATATATACTGTCTGTTGTGCAGTCTTGGATTCTACTACTGCTACTGGGAGTGGGTTAGCTACATAAACATGCTGTCCCATCAAATATCGTTCCTCTCCCCTTGTAACGACATGTTTCCTCCAGAGATCCATTAGAGCCCCTATCTGACTTAACCTATTAATTCCTAAATTGTGCCCTCAATGTTTGGACATTCCCAGAAATATGAGCATCATATTCTCAATTTCCATTAATTGTGCAGTGATTAATTCATGATTGACACTGAGACACCTGTATATCTACTAACGCCATCGTCTCCCTAATGCTGCTGTGATTCTTGATGGGTCCTCATTTACTGCCTCAAGGAGCTCATGCTATCTATTCATCTTTTCCGGAGACTACCTTGATCACCACCTTCACCTGTCCTCGAGTATGCTTGTTCTGAACTCCTACTCTGGAACCTGATGAAGGCTACACTTCACTTATCCTCTTCCCCCTTCCCACCACCCATTGGTCCAAAAATCCCCTGCTTTTCACAGTTCCTGCACTTAGTCTCTGCTCGTTTATTTCATGTGCAATCTCTGGCACAATGGTGGACATTAGCTGGACCCAAGATACAGCTGCTATTTCCCTTGCTTCTGGGAGGCATATGTCTCTCATTTTACCCTGTATCTGTTCATTAATTTGCCCTCATTGGTCACAGGGACACAAGTACCTTGTTTGAAGTCTACCTCCTTTGTCCACTTTAGGATGGTTCAGTAAATATTACCTGCCAAAACACCCAGATCTAGGGTTTTCTTTCCCTGTGGTGGTTCTAACTGAGCCCTTTTAACATTTGAAAAAACGCTCGATTATTCCAGGTGGAAGTCTGAGCTCCAAAGAATTCCTTATGTGCCCACTCCTTCATTTTGACATAATTGCTGGAGTTTCCCTTGAGTTTTTGGTGATCCATATGATTACTCCCCCACAGACCTCTGAATGTCCATATCTCCTAATATTTTTCATGACCCGATCATATTGCTATAAGACTGTACTATTTCCTGCTGTTATGATTGATCAGCTTGGATATTAGCTCAACATGCAGTTTATTGCATTTGGTGGCATTTTGCTCGTACATGGGTGTGTATGTCTTTCCCGTATATGTTGTGACTCTTTCTTTTCTCGAAGTCCATCTAAAGCCTAGTATTGCCGCAATACGAATGATGAGGGACCACATCCTTGAAAACCATTTGTTTTCATTCAGGCTGAATTGCATGGTCAAGGTCAGATTTTCTCAAGAATTATTAGGACCAGGTCATCATTGTTTCCAGGAGGATTCTGATTTGTATCCAGAGGAACCCGTAAACTGGACTGAACCTGCAAACTGTAACCATCCCACTTCCATACTTTATAGGCTCCATTCACTGCGTTCCCCAAGTCTACATTCAAATCGGAATTGACCTGAGGGAATAGTTGCCCTGCAGGTGTACTGGCTGGCTTTTGATGAAGGTGGATCAGCCTTGTCCAATGTATTTCTTGCTGCTTTAGTAGCTTGCCCTTCTTAATCTATGACCTCAGATTTTTCTGATTGACATACTGTGGTAACACCAGGATGAAATCATTATTCCCTTCTCTGTCTTTGCTCTCCACATCTTTCCCATTTCATGCTTCTCTGGAATCCACAAAGCTTCCCAACTTCCTTTAATCACTGACACCAAACATTTCTGTTCTTATTTGCCAAAAAGACAGATGAGTGATCACCTAGTCTGCCATAACTGGAGTTTGGTTTAGTTTGATTTCCCTTGCTTCTGGGAGGCATATGTCTCTCATTTTACCCTGTAGCTGTTCATTAATTTGCCCAGTTTACCCTGAGAACAATACTACACCTTTGCTTTCACTATGATTTTGCCACTATGCTCTCTTTAGCTACTTCGCCTGCAGACTCATTCTCGAGTCTGGATCCTCAAACTGAAGTTCCTTGTCCCAAAAGCTAACCACTCTTTTTTTTTATTTGGTGGGTAGTAAATATATTCACCCATTGCCCAATGCCAACATTTGAAGTCTTGGATTCTTTTGACTACACCAATTGTTGTTGGGATAAAAGGACCATTCTTGAGACTCTGTGAGTTAACAAAACAAAGAGTTTATGTATTCAAGTGCATGCAAGGAAGAAGATCCTGGTTACCCAAAGAACTTTACAATATTATATAATTTATTGCACATATTTCTGTTCTCAACTTCGTGCAGGCCCCTGTTATCTCAACCTTCAGCCTTGGGTCTCTGGTTTCTACAGTGATTCAACCATCCAATCTGGCCTTCAGTTTCCCTTATATCCTTGTTTTCAGTTGCAATGGTTGCTTACTCAGGTTCACGTTGTTATGACTGCTGAGCTCACATTCCCAAAACCACTCTTGGTCAAGTATCCCACCATGACAGAAGAAATTGAGCATAACTATAAAACTTGGTTCAATGCTGTCATGTGCTTTAACTTCAACCCAAGGCTTCTGCATCTGTTTTAAATGCTGGCCTAACTTTTACTGTGTAATTGTTTCCCTTTCCTAAAATCTTCAGAGAGGAAAAGAAAGAGAAAAAAGCAGATAGCAGTGCAAGAAAGGGGAGACCGAGAGAAACAAAAATACAAGACTAAGACAGTATTTCCCCCAACCGCCCTGATGGATTACATGGCATGCATTTTGCGGTTTCTAAGCATCAAATACAAACCTGTGGCAAATGCCCAGTGTTACTATCCCTGACAGTGGGAATGGGTCATGACATAGGAAAAAGTAAATTTGAGCATGGCTACCCCAAGAATAAATGCATGCAGGTTTTGCAACGGCATTGCAAGGTAGATGCCTCACAAGCTGCTTACTCTTGCAACCACAAAGTCTCTACTTATGAAGCATGAGCTGCATAATTAACAGAGGTTGTCAATATCAGAGAATTATTTCTTTTGTTTCAGAATGTGGCTCATGATCAAAGAAGTAATAAAACACGAAAACAAAACTGATTTAAAAAGGTGACAGTTCCATTCAATGAGACAAAAGCATTGAAATAGGTTGCATTTTAAAACCACAATGGTAGAGCCTCAGTCAGATTTGTTAAATATTCAAAATTGAACTTAATGCAGCCAATTAAACTGGGACTCTTATGAGGGCACTCTTGATGCCTACAATTTATAAATGACAGAAGAATTAAGAATATTGTTCAGGAGATTCTAATATGCAAACTGCATGTAAAAGGTATGTTTAAATTAATATTCAGGTTTTAAAACTGTGAGAAAAATGTAATAGAAAAATTATCAGATATTTTAGTCACTGTATTTTGTATTTGATTGGGTATTCTATCATTTAACCCAGATTGGTGGTGTTATTCCTTTTAACAATTGAGTTACAGGTCACAAAGTTTGGCTCCGTAGTTCTGATAGTGCTGTTTTAGTGCCAAAATGACACCTGTGCTATTCCTGTTCACTTCTGGCATGACTCCCACATTGAGATCTAGCTTGGTGAAGACATTAACATAGTCGTTATGATTACATGGGGAAATGGACATATTGTGATGTAAATACTGCCATTCACTTACCACTCTGGTTTTCCCACTCCCTTAAACATAAACAGCTCTAAAGACACAAAGGACTCCATTTCTCTCAACCCCAGTGCTAACTAAAGGGATCATCAACAACTTGGCTATGTGTTTCTTTCTGCTGGCTCTGATTGGGTTTGTGGAATTGATGGTTCTGACTGCAAGGAGTTAGAATGCACCCCTTTCTCCTGGTCATGGACCCCATTGAAGGAGTCCCAGCTGGGCTACAGCAAGAGAGGGAGATGGCACAAAGGCGTAAAATACAAAGACAAAAGCTGTTTGCAGAGAGGGAGAGGTGAGAAAGGCTCTTAGCAGTTGACCTTATTTATCTAGGGTTTTCCAGGAGCATTTTTCTTATCTTCACTTGAACCAGGAGAGATATGTTCAGTAACTTACCAAGGAAGCACGCTCCGTGTTCTACCATCACAGAGGGAAATATCTCATTGAGTATGGTACAATGTGTTTGTGTGATGTGCCAGTGATAGTTGAATTGCTGAGAATGTGTGTAAACTTTAAGATGTGGGAATGAATACTAAAATTGTGAGGTGAGACTGTGGATATGAGTGATCAGACATGATTGATAGAGGTTGTTAGCTGGTGAGTGAAGAGGTTATGATGAATTGAGCAGTGTACATTTGAGGCTGGTGATACAACCACTAAGATATGCCAAGCACATTCTCTGACCTTGAGGTCATTGAACTACCTGTGGTAGTGCACCCAGGACCTTGGGGCTACACTGCTGGCAATAGCCACAAGGACGACCTACTTAACTTTCTTCTTAGTATTGTATCTGCCTGGAGGGCTTCCTGAACCCCTAAGGGAAGAGAACCGGTTTCCTACTGTAAAGCCTGCTACATTAAAACCTTCAGCATGGCATCAGTGAATGTTGCAGTATACTTCCTGGCTTGATGTGCCACTCTTCCAACGTTCCTCCTGCTCTTTAACTCCTTTTTCACCATCACCAGCTCCTACCACATGCCTTTGCCTTTAAGAGGTGTACATTTGTTTGAATTAGTGCTTTCCTGTTATGAAGGTGGCTGTACTGTTTAGGCATACAGACTCTCATCGGTGCGTTTAGTGATGGGCTGCATGCAGGACTTATGATCTGTCATGTATGTACTACTTGAACAGACACAGACTGCATTTCCATGCCCAGTTTTGGAGAATATCCAATTTAGCTTCCGTGATATTTTGGTATTTTAAAGCATGTGAGGCCTTAGAGTAAGTCTCCTGGTTTTGGTGGTTTTACTTCACAAACAAGTTATTTTTCTTCAACGTCATTTACCTTTCAATGGTTGTAAAAGTGCACACCAGCATTTTTTGTCACAAGATTCCTGTTGATTTGCTTTCAGTATATTGATGCCAACAATCCTCAAAGAATTAGACAATGCCCCAATGAGCATTCACAATATCTGTGCATATCATCAAGAAAATTTAGACAAAGCACGAAATTCAACACCAGTCACAAATTCCTCAATTTTCTTTTACAACAATTAGAAAAGTATTTTCAATGCAAATTTTAACACATGGACATGACATTTTAACTGTGCAATCTTATTCTACCAATTAAGAGTAGGAACCTGGATTAAACTGAGCTGATCAGGACAGCAAGATTATAAACCAGTAGACCTTGGAGCAGGATTACACAGCAGTCAAGCAACAAAAGGGAAATTCCTGCCTGTAAGAACCCAGATGCAGAGTTTGTACTGGAGCATGAAGTGAAATCCAGCCAGATGGGTGGCACAGTGGCTCAGTGGTTAGCACTGCTGCCTCTCAGCACCAGGGACCATGTTCGATTCCAGCCTCTAGTGACTGTCTGTGTGAAGTTTGCATGTGCTACCCTTGTCTGTGTGGGTTTCCTCTAGGTGCTCCAGTTTCCTCCCACAATCCAAAAACATGCAGGTTAGGTGGATAGGCCATGCTAAATTGCCCATATTGTCCAGCAATTTGCAGGACAGTTGGATTAGCTATGGGAAATCCAGGGTTACACAGAGCAAGGGGGTGAGGCTGGATGGGATGTTCTTCGGAGGGGTGGTGTGGATTCAATGGACAAAATGGCCTGTTTCACACTGTAGGGATTCATCATTCCATGATGATCTAATGATGGAGTGGGAGATGATTCCGAATGGACAAATATCTGAAAGAAGGACACAATATGACCAATTGGTCCTTTAAGCCTTTTTCATTAAGATATTTGTGAGCCATCTATCCATTGTCTGCCACTCTGTTCCAAAACAAGGAGGAGATAAGTTGCAGCATCTCAGAACTGGCTAATTGTCACTGTGAACACCATGCAGTTCATGAAGGACAGGTTACTCAGCTGAACTGTTGGCCCGGATTAGTGAGTGTAGGAAGAAAATGTAAACTTCAGAAATAAGATGGTAGTGAAGCATGAACAGATCACAACAGGTTTGTATGCACAGGGGATAGGTGGTGAAATTCTGAGTGAACCTGTTGGGATTTTGACATAGCTAACTTGGGAACAATAGAAGGATTTAGGATTCTCACACATATATATATCCAAGCAAAACGTCCCTTGGACACAACTTGGAAAAAAAAGTGCACTACACTTCATAGGCTTGTGTTACATTCTGGGCCATTTGTATCATGAGAGACTCCTCATTTCAGCTTGTTGCTGTTACTGGGTGAGAAAATAAAATATTCAATTTGCCTGCATTGTCATCTCTAATACTGAAAGAAGCATCAAAACAATTTCACTGGACTCATAGTGCTTCCTCGAATTTTGCTTATGACATTGGATCATTTGCACATTTTATTTAATTTATTTTTGAACCCATACGGCAATATATGATAGAAAAATTAATAAAGTGTGGGCAGAATACTGAAGTGAATATTTTGCCTTGTGTATAGCTAGTTCTCAGTTTAAGTGAATTTCTTTATCATTTGGAATTTTAAAATTACTATATATTGCAGCCTTAACCTTTTCAAACAGGAAATAAGATTTATACCTGAATCCAACTCAAGATTTGATCATCGTCCCTTGTTTGAATATGTTAGCTTAGACTGGATTTTCCCTGCCAAGGTGGATAACTCAAGTTGAGAATTTCCAACAATCACAACTAACTATCACATAGGGGAGGTCCAATAATCAAGCTCCCTGAACCCAGAAGCAAGTCCTAGGTGGCTGTATGGGTGGGTGAGTGACAAGTACACTGGTTAGAAGGTCCATTTGGATGGTTGAGACCTTGCCCAGTTGTTTAAAAGTTGTTAGGTTCACTAGTCATCACTCCTTAATCCCAACCACCGCTCGAGTGCTTGCGCCACCTCCATGACCCCAAATACCTTCATGCCAACTCATTCCCTTTACCCACTTCTGCATGTCACCCAATATCTCCCATGACACCTGGTATCCACCATGGAAAACCTCCAGTGGGGATGAAAAGAAACAATAACAATACAACTCTCAGTTGAACACTTGATGGTGAAAAGATCTTTCATTCATGCAATCCATTCAAAACTTTTAAATATCCTCAAATTGTTTAAAAAGTCAAGCAATTTTATATAAAGACCCCCCCCCACCCTCCCAGTCAAAGGCAGCTAATTATTTAATACACTTTGAAAAATGTCAATAAAACTATTAACTTAACTCTTGCTGAGATACTTTAAGCTTTTGAAACTCCACAAAGTGTTCATAATGATTTAATAATAGCCCTTGGAGGTGTCAACTCGTGGACAAGTGGTAATGTTTTGTTTCTGAACCATCGTCAGATAGACTGTCAATCAAATTAATATATTTTTTTAAATTCTCATAAAGAGCTTCAAACATTTTTACTTTTATTTAAAGAGCAGGGTGATTAAAATACTTATACTTATAAAGATGTTATGTTCCTTTCAAGAGCATTCACATCTACGCCCACAATTCACAATTCCCGCATTCTGAGTTCAAGCCCTTGGCTCAACCAAAATGGAATATTTCTGAACTCCCTGTAAATTCAAATGACCATGCTGCATTTCAGTTTCCTGTGGGCATGAAACTTATCTGACCCCTTCTCCCCACCAGCAAATGCATAAAGTTGTTCCGTTAGAAATGGCTTGTGATCTCCCGCATCTGAGGTCTGCCTATCATTTTTAACAGGTCGGCAGAGTCGGGAAGACTGTGCATAACCTACTACTTTATCTATCTTCAATTTCAGTTTTAAACTACAGCCTTTTCTCTAATCAATGGGACAAAACATCTGGTAAAACACTCTGAAATGGCATGGCGTACAAGATACACACATGCATTTGAACTAACCAGTTTTGAGATCTTTATCTTGATTCTTTCTTTTCTCTTCTCTGCGCATTGCAAACCTCATGTGTAGCCCAGGATTAGGCAGTGCAGACAGCCGGTCCATAAATATGTAGTCTGCTACTTATACTATATTGAACCTCCCATGAATGTGTGCAGCACTAGACCACCATTTGAATTAACATGCTATTTGAGTTTTCAAATCTGATTTCTCAGAGAAATACCATAGAATTAAATGTATTCCATAATTTCTCATAGTGGTAAGAACACAAGCTAATACTTTATACAGTGGACCAGATTTGAGTTTCTCAGTGTCACAGGATTATTCCAGTATATACGGAAGCCATTTGTTCCATCATGTCTACATTGACCCTCCAAACGTGCAGTTTATGTAATGCCATTTCCCTTGAAACACTGTACCTTCTTCCATGTCAATTTCCTCTTGAATATCCTGATTGAACGTGTCTTCACCAGACTCTCAAGCAGCTCATCCCAAATCTTAACCACCCACTTTGTAAAAAGAGGTTCTTCTCAAAATTATTTCTTTCACCAATTATCTAATAGCTTGGACAAATGATTCAAGTAATTCCTCGAAAGAGCGTACCACCTACTCTATTACCAGTACTTGGGAAAGCACTCTGGAGATTACATAGAATTCAAAAGAAACAATAATAATGAACTAGATTATTTGAGTTATGTTGTTGACCAAAAGTCTTAATTCCATGCACTCACCAAGCTTCCGGATCCCTTCATTACCATCCTGCCTTTCAATCAGTCATGAAGGTTTTCTGAAGATTTGGCATGATCCCTGGTTCAATAATAAATTCAGATAATGCTCCTCACAACTTCATCACACTTGACATTAAAATGTTTCTCCAAATCTCTGTGCTAGGATTTTATCCATAATCATCTTCTTGATCACAGCGAAACTGAAAGTAGGAAGTAGAGTGCATCCCATCTCTAATAATGTTAAACACACCTCCTCAATCATTCTATAACGTTATAATGAAAAAAATGTTGATCTCTTAGGGATTTCTTTGCAATTGAATTATTCATACCAATCAGCAACTATTGAGTCTGCACAGTGGCTTTTACTTCAATACCCTTCCTCTAGCATAGAATTTTAAACTGCACACTGTGCAGCTATTATTGCCTAATTCAAGTGTTATCTATATTTATCACAACATCTCAACTTTAACATTCTCATATCGCATGTTATTACATCATACCATCTGTTACAATTATGAGATGAAAGACCATTGTGTTTCAGGACTGGGCCTGTAATTGAAGTTAAAATGGAGACATAAATGACCTGTTCTGAAGTCTGACAGTGAGCTTGGGTAGGGGTTAAGGAGGATCCAGCTAATTAAACTCAGAAGGGTGTGTAAGGTTTTTACACTTGGATACAATGGCATGAGACTGTGCAGTAAAAGTTGTGACTCTCCATTTGACAATCAATTTTTAAAACAGTTGTGTTTATTTGCCTCCAAGATCAAAGAAAATTGGAGTCTCAAGAATGTATAATAAGCATTTCTAGCTGGATATATGGCCCATGTGATTTAGGTTGCCACGGAGATGGGCCTTCAGAAAGGAAGGAGTTATCATATTCCTAAAATGTCTCAGCAAAATGATTCTGTCAGGATCTGGGAGAAGCAAAACAGCTGAAGCTAGCGTGACACTGCTTTTCGCTGTACAAAGGTGCAAGTGGGAGATCATGCTCGGATCGAAAAGATCAAATTCATTAGGGGTAAGATGAGGCTGGATGATTTGCCTAGTTGGGCTATAGGAGCTATATCTATGGAAGTGTAGGACAAATAGGGACCCTTATGCAAAAAGCTGTTCTAAAAATTTTTGGTTGTGCTAAATGAAAAAGGGAACATTGTCTTGTAGTTTAAAGTGCATATTGTCTCCAGAGAGTGTTTAATCAATGGTGGTTTGTATCTTTTATTAGCATGAAAGTCTTAAAAGTGAAATCTTGTCATAATATAGTTTCAAATAGAATAGTTTCAGAAAGAAACTAATTAATATCTCTGTGGAGATCCTAATATCGATAAGGCTGTCAAGGCCTTGTTTTCAATTTTTTGTTTGTTTCTCACATCTTATTCCAAAGATGCTTAAAATTTGTAATGGTTTCGATTTTTAAGAATTTATACATTTAATTCTCTACATTGACATCTGCTTTTCAAAAACTGAATATTGGTTTCTACTCATGTCTCCCAATTTATTTAAGAAGTTGCTACATTGACAGAGATGCTGTCTTTCAGCTGAGGGATTAAACTAAACCGACTGTACTCTCTCTACTAGGTGTGAAATATTATATGATACTAGTTGAAGCAGGGCATGATTATTCTCTCCAGTGTCCTAGCTAACACTTATTCATCAAACAACATTTCTAAACCAGATTATGTGATCCTTTATCTTTTTGTAGCTTGTAGGATTTTGTTTTGTGTAAAGTAGGCTGTGTTTGCCTGCATTACCACAGAACGTATTTTCAACAGTTTGGAAGCATCTAATTGGCTGTGAAATACATTCGATTGTCTTGGTCACATTATAAAAAGGCAAGATTTTTTTCTGCTCCTTGAATGACTTTTTACTTCCTTGTTTGTGTACTTTCAAGTCATTAGCCCTCTTCCTGCCTGTACCTGTAAAATTGGTCCTCTTTCTCCAAACCTTGTACCTATGCGTAACAGAGTCAAATTCATGTCTTCACATTTACATTGAAAAGTGTCATTTATGTGTATCTTTTGCCAGCTCATAATCAGCAAGATCATACTAATAAAATAGTAAAATCAAAAACATGAATCAAAGAATGTGAAAAATATTGCGTTTTGTTATTGCTATTCGTCAAGCTCAGTAAATGTAGCTTCAGTCCATAGTTTACCATCAGAGGGCACCTGATGGCACTTCCCCTCGGTTTGCCTTGCCCTTGTTTGGCCAGAAAGGAAAAATAAAAGATAAAGTGAAATTGTTACATTTTTAAAATCTCCCAACAACAAGTGAAAGCTGAAGAGTGAAAGGAATGAGATTCCACACTTGCAACAGTTAATTATCAGACCTGAGAGTTGATTATTTTAGTAATTACCACTTGCAACATTGCTAAAATATAAAGCACCTGGACTTGAAATAAATAGCTTAACTTTGTGTGGCAAGTTTAATTCTTTCTTACTGCACAAATGCCACTATTTCATACCATTTGAGGTAGATAGGTTGCCATCTCTGTTAACCTAAAAGCATAGCAGCGCAAACTTTGGATATTCATGGTTAACTATGCATCTGCTCTTGACAAGTAAACAAATGTTTCTTATTATATGGCTTAATTTTTTATATATGTGTCATTGTCATTGACACTGCACATGCAAGCAAAGTTTTTCAATATAATTAGAAATAACAATTTCTTTAAATTTGGCTCAATTTAATAACAACATAATGCTTTCATCAGTCTTCCAGACATTAATTATATCAGTCAAAATTGGCACACACAGGCTGAGAATACTTAAAAATTTCCACATCAACAAAGAATAAAGCCTTCTAGAATGATTACAGTGAAGCTCGCAGCTTCTTGCAGTAAATTCACTGTGATAAAATGCCAATCTGATTCCGTTGGTTTGATGCTGAATACTACACATTTCACAGGGAGATGTAGACTCGACAGTTGGACAATTTGCCAACCTGATGGCCAGCCATGAGAAAATAGTACTGTGCATCTCAACAAATCTAACTGTTCGGGTAATGAGCTGGGAGAGAGTTCCCCAGAGTCTGCTTGCAGCAGTCGGCAAGCAACTTGCCTATTAAACTGGTAAAACAGAGGATTAAGTGCTTTCACTGAAAACACTATCTGGATTTTGTACATTTCTGTTTGTGTTTATAAATGTTTGTAATTTAAATTTTAATGAATTGAATATCTCAAGGTTAAAAGGTATGGAAATTAGTGGCATATAATTTGCTTCTCTTGCTGTACCTTTTTTTAAGATGATTGTTTTTCATAAATGGCTCACCACAGTAATCATAACACAGCCATTATAGCAAACACCATTAAACTTTAAAGACTCTCACTATCCATCAGCACATTTCTCCCATTTGGTGCTGATAACATCATATTCTTCACTGTATTTTTAAAGCTGTGAGCAGAGCAGTGAATATTGAAACCCACATCCCACAATAAGGCCAAGCGAAATGATGTAGTGTTAAACATTAGACGCAGCATTCGTGGATAGATAATGCTAATTCTGCTGATAATGTCAATTGTCCTAATTTTGTCAGTGATATCATTGTGAATGCTGTTCTGAATAACTGATCAAGTTTTCTTAGTTGGCTGTTAATCCCAGAGATGATGTTGACCACAAAACCTTCGTGTCTCCAATTTAAGTTTAATGCAAGAACATACCAATTGTAAAACTTCCCAAAGGAAATTTTTTTCTGTGCTATTACAAAGTTATTCACTGGCTTTAAGACCACTTTGACATAACAGTCTAACCACCATCCCTTAACTTTCAATTGTATGACCAGTGTTGTCTGTTAACATCTTGGGGGCTACCATTGACCAGAACTGGGCTGAATTATCCATAAGAATTGTAGCTATGAGCTCTATTTACAAGAGCAAGTCGGAAGCTAAAAATCTTGCAGTGAGTTACTTATACCCTGACTCTGCAAAGTCTGCCCACCAACTACAAGGCACACGTACAGTGTGTGATGGAATACTCCCCATTTGCCTGGTTGTGTGCAGCTACAATAACACTCAAGAAGCTTTACACCATCCAGAATTAAAGAACCTACTTAATTGGCACTGCATCCACTAACATTCATTCTTTCTACCACCAGCGCACACTAGCAGTGATTACTATTTGCAAGATGCCCTGCAGAGATTCACCAAGGCTTCTGAGAAGGCAGCTTCCAAACCCATGAAAACTATCATTTAGAAGGACAAACAGTGTAGATACATGGGAAAACTATGACCCGCAAATTCCCTTCCAAGCCACTCCCCATCCAACAATGCCAATGTTCCTGAATGAAAGAAATGTGCCAGAGCAAGACCAGACACTTAAAAAGTGATGAAATGTGTGTACTTCACAGAGAGTTCACCACAGAACGAGTATACAATCACATGAAAATTAGCTCTGAGAATACACATCATGACCTACGCTGCACTAAATCCTTGGAAAACTCATCAGGTATGACCCATCATCATGTGGAGGAATTACAGTCTAATACAATCTTTTAGTGGAGTTCAGTGTCTATGGGAATTTACTGGATACCTTCGTGCTCAACTACAGCTATTGAATCCTTTATAAACTTGTATTCCTGGAATAGGTATTGGTTGGCTTTTCTCCTGAGTGGCTTGGACTGAGAGTGGTGGGTCCCATTACCTTTTAAAGTTGAAGAAGGTTTAAAATAAGGATTTTTTTTGTCTCATTCCCATGTAGAAGCTGCATAGTGAACATTCAATACAACCAAATGCCAAGAATTAGCATTCTAGGTATGGTCTTGCTGCTTGTGTTGTGCACATCAGTAGATATACATGAGTTTAGACTTTTAAATATGGTTTATTTCTGACCTATTGACTGTAACCTGTTTGGAACAAAAGCTAGTTTGTTTACTTTAAAAGTGTTATTTATTTTGGCACAAATCTTTCTTAAAACTAAACGTGTCCCCATGTGTTTAAGTAGGTTGAGAAAGTTCTCAGCCACTTTGCCCATTAATCTCTCTCCTGACGTTGCCTCCATGTTGACAGCTATGATGTATCGCAGTATTGATCATCCTCTTTGTCAACTGTGATTTTGTAAAAGCTCATTGCAGTTATATTAAGTTCTCTAGTGCACGGTTTGCATGAAAATGGAATATTTTTAAGGAGCAAATTAAGGAATTCAAAACAGTTGTTTCAAGTGCTTATCTGCCCGTATTCGAGCAGCATAATCTCAAATCCCAGGTGCTTTGTAGTTGCTCCATAGTCTAATGATGAGTTTGTCTTCTTAACAACTGAACATCTTTTTATCTGGTCCAGTGTAAATTTGTCAAGTCTATTCTACCAGCTGCATTTGTGATTTGTTGCCTTGGAGAAACAACTGGTTGTTTGAAGCTCAACTGTAATTGAACAGCACTGGCTCTTGACAGTGTTACCACTGGATTATAATCCAGCATCACATTGCAAACAATTCTGGAGAAGAATCATACCGGACTTGAAACGTTAATCTTTTCTCTCTCTGCAAATTCTGCCAGAACTGCTCAGTTTCTCTGTGTTTGTTTCAGATTGCAAACTGCTGAATTTCTGCATAGTTAATAATTACTGTGTCACAAATGGCAACAGAAAGGAATATCGAGCTGTCCTTTATACAATAATCATGAGTTTTCCTTCACCAATTCCAGCCACCAGATGGGGAAAATTACTTGAGTTATCAAAATTCTTTTATGGACAAAGTATGTCAGATTGTTAAACCTCATTTAGAGAACTCTGTTCTTGACTACTTCATAGCCCAGCATTAATGGTTTCCTAACTGCGAGACTTAGACTGCAAGTAGGAACACACATAAATTATAGGAAAAGAAAAGCCTAGCTGATTCTTCAAACCTCCCCAACACTTAGGATTTGGGGCTCGACACCTTGAACCACACCATCACCTCAGAGCCCTGTAATCACCTAGGAAAGTGAAATTAAATTGAAAACCTCAGAAAATTTTGTCTTTACCTGCCTCAGGTGATAAGTGCTATTTCCAGGTGATAACATGAACCATCTTTGTTAAGCTTGAGAATCATGTCAAAAGTCTTGACAGAAAAAGTTTGGTTGGTTAACGTTATATGAGTTATTAAAAGTGAAAGCCTTTTCATTACTGAATGTAATTTCACTATATGCACACTTCATTACAGTGCTCCTGCTAGAACCGAAATTGCTTTTTGCACTGATGCATCAATCTAATGTTTAGTACATAAAGCGTCTTAATTGAGATCACTGAGGAACTAAAGGGTCACTTAACATCATGGTCAGTGTTTGTTTATAATCAGCTGTTCACACCAGCAAATTCCTGTAGACCACTCATTTCGAGTTGAACCTGAACTACATATAGCAAGAAAATGTGGCCTTAGCTCAATTATGCTCCTATTTTGCCACTGAGATGCATTTTTGTGGAATGGAATTGCCTGTTTCAAGACCTGTGGGCTTTGCAGGTTGTCCTATCACTGATTAATTTTCATATTCTGTCATCAAAAGATGAAAGGTAATATCACTCAGTACGCACTAAATGCTTGTGTCTCATGTTTCTACAGCTCATGTCGGTTGTGGAGAATATATGATTCAAAGTATTTTCGTTGTGCCAGTGGTGGGGAAATTGAAATTCTTGGTGAATGGTTTTAAACCTAGCAATAGCAACCACCCTCTTGAACTTCTATAGTACAGTTAATAAAATGCATATTACAATGTATAAAGGCACTGTAAATTGGAGCAGGAGTATGCCTTTTGGCCCCTTGAGTCCACTGGGCCAATCAATAAGATTGTGCTTGATCTGAATGAGGCCTCACCACCATTTTCTTGCCCGTCTCTCCATAGCTTTCAACTCCTGTCAATCAATGATCTGTCTAACTTAGCTTTGAACATATTCAATGACCCAGCGTCCACTGCTGTCTGCGGTAGAGAATTCAAAAAATTGATGTTCACGTTGCTTCATGTTGAGCAACAAGCGGCTGTACTGATAGACGGATTCTGGACTTTGATAATGGTTGAAGAAATCAATATCAAAAGGGCATTTTTTAAAAAAAAGGGAGAGAAGCATGTGGCAAGGTGAAAAGAAGAAAGACATTTAAGTGGAACGGACTGTGGGCCATAAAGTGAAACAGAGGAAGAACAATACAAATGGGGTCAGAATGTAAAGAGAGTTGGGTGCAAACTGGAACCTGGGACTGAGAATATTGTGCAAGTTAGGCAAGACAAAAGCCATTGAATTAAAATTGATGAATGCCTTAGCAGGGGCAGCTAGCCTGAAGCCTGGGTTTTTGCAATGAATATTTTTGGACATGATTTGAAGATGCCAGTGTTGGACTGGGGTGTACAAAGTTACAAATCACACAATACCAGGTTTTAGTCCAACAGGTTTAATTGGAAGCACTAGCCTTCGGAGTGCTGCTCCTTCATCAGGTAGCAACCACCTGATGAAGGAGCGGCGCTCCAAAAGCTGGGGTTCCAATTAAGCCTGTTTGGACTATAACCTGGTATTGTGTGATTCGTAACTCAATATTTTTGGAAAAATACTCTTTTCAATAAAGGCTGAACAATGGAAGTCTCACCCCAAGCACAGTATCTACCATTATTGCAAGGGTAGAATAAGGGGTGAATCGTATTTTGCACATTACATTATGCAGAGGAAACTACCCATATACATCTGGAAGCTGGTTCTACCCATGTCTGATCTTGACTCGGGTGGATGAAGCATGATGTGTGCACATTAGTCCTGAAAGAAGCAGGTTAAACATTGTAGATTTGTTCGGATAGGCAGAGTACCTTTTTGGAAAGGTAAAGCACCCCTTTGGATATGGTCCGGTCGGAACATATTTAAAGAAGGTGAGGTGCCCTTATGGCGAGGTACCTTGCCCTTTGGAATTGCTAAAAGAAGGCAATGAATGTACACAAAGTGTGCAAGCCGATTGGAATTATGAAGCTTGTTAGAATTGTAAAAAGGATCTGTCAAGACTGCTAAAAGTCTTGGGAGAAACTGTAAAAAGCAACACTCGCTGACTAAAGGAGTTGGGGTGTCATGTTGCAGTTGGACAGGATATTGGTGACACCACCTTTGGAGTACAGAGTACGTGTTCTGGTTGCTCTGTATTGGGAAGGATATGTTAACTTGGAGAGGATTCAGAAAAGATTTACCAGGATGTTGCTGAACTGGAGTGTTTCAGTTATAAGGATAGGCTGGGACTTTTTTCACTGGAGCGAAGGAGGTTGAGGCATGACCTTTTTAGAGATTATAAATCATGAGGGGCATAAACAAAGTGAATAGCAAAGGTCTTTTCACAGAGGTAGAGGAGTTCAAAACTAGAGGGCATAATTTTAAGGTGAGAGGAGAAAGATTGAAAAGGGACCCAAGGGACAATTTTTTCACTCAGAGGGTGGTTTAAATGTAGAATGAATTACCAGAGGATGTGCTAAATGCAGGTACAATTACAACGTTTAGAAGACATTTGGATACATACATGAATAGGAAAGGTTTAGAGGGATATGGGCCCAAACACAGGCAAGTGGGGCTAGTTTAATTTGGGAAACTTGGACAGCATGGACTGGATGGAGTGAAGAGTCAGTTTTTGTGCTGTATGACTCTATCAAGGTGCAAAAGACTCCCTCCCTTCAATTTTTTGAAACAAATGTAATTCTGGATTTGAATAAAAGATGTTTCTTACTGTTTCATTGCTTTTCTATTGACATGAGCATGAGGGCTCTAAGGGGTTATGCTGGTGGAGGAGGCTATGAGATGGCATGAGTTTGTATGGATGGCAGTGGGGAGTTTGAGAGGGTGAGATGGTGGGACGGATTGCTGTTGAGAGATCTGATTTATGTTTTATGGACTTCTCCTCTGCACCCAACAGCTTCCACAGTTTTCTTAGGGTCACACAGCTGCTCCAGAACAAAGATTCCAATGTCCTGGGCATTGATCTCATTCTGGGAGTGAACATTTAAGTCTTGCTGTAAAATAATGTGCAAGTAAATGATTTTGAAGGTATAATGATTTGCCAAGTCCAGAATTTGGGACATCAAAAGTAAAGCATTGGAATGATGAAATTTGTGAGTAAGAGTATAGATATATGTTTCAGAGTGGAAACAAGGGTGAAGAACATTGAGGTGGGAGGAGACTAGATTTAATGATGGTGAGGATGCAGCTCAGCTTAATGTTAAACAGAGAATTGTGATTAAACATTGTTTCCTGACTAAACAACTCATTAGATAAATGGAGGTGGCTTGAGGACTGAGGAGTGGAGTTTGAGGCAGGAGCTGAACAGAGTTGCTTTGCTCCTGCTTATGCTTAGTTTAAAAAAAATGGCACATCTGAAACTTGATGCTACCTCATTAAGTTGAAAAGCAATCAATAGTTAAAGAAGAAACCATAAACAGATTGTCATCTGCACCTTTCCAAAACTGCTCACATATCAGTAAAAAAATGTCATTGCTTAACAAAGAAATGAAAGGCTTCCAAGAAAAAATCCCAGGTATATATATATGGTAAGTGTAAAGAAAGTAAGAAAACTATATATACCAGTACTAATGACTCATGGGTTTTATTTGGGAAAGGTAGTAAGTGGAACCAAGCTAGGGAATTGTCATTAAAGATGCCACAGAGAAGGAGCCATCAAGGAAGGTGAAATGATTAACTGCAAGGATTGCAGTTATGCAATGCTAGACAAGAGGCAGAAAATGTGAATTCAAATTCCACTCTAGCAGATTTAAAACTTGAATTTAATTTTAAAAAGTGAAAATAAAAATCTGGTGCTTGTACAAGTGACTACAAAACTGTAAAAACCTAAATAGTTCATTAATATCTGGTATATATATATATGATTTCCGTACCACACCAGAAAGGTAGATTGGTTGCATCAAATCACTACTACAGTTACTACCTTCTCACATGGATGAATAATAAGTCAGTGTGGAGTTCCAAAACAAATTAAAATAAACAGTATCTTGAGAATTGAAGCAGATGAAGAGAGTCCTCCATTATTGTCTTGTCACAAATAGTCATTGATGACTTTGATTAGAATTGGTGCTGTAAGTTGGAAACTGAGTTGAAATTTAAAGAATGAGAGATGCACATGCATGAGACAATACTGTTGTTGAGTAGATCTGAGAGAAAGCAGAAGTTGGAGAAAGGGTGATAATTAGAGAGGACAGCGGGGTCATTTGCGCATTGTTTTTGAGAGAAATGTGATGACTGCAATCTTAAAGGGTAAAGGAGTCAGAGCAAAAGGACAGTTTGTCATTAAAGCTTTAGGGTTGAGAGTGTGGTGCTGGAAAAGCACAACAGGTCAGGCAGCATCCAAGGAGCAGGAGAATTGACATTTCGGGCATAAGCCCTTCATCAGGAATGAAGCTCCTCGGATGCTGCCTGACCAGCTGTGCTTTTCCAGCACCACACTGTCAACTCTGATCTCCAGTATCTGCAGTCCTCACTTTCTTGTATTAAAGCTTTAGGCCAAGGACAACTAGTTATGTGATAAGCAGTTGGGTCAGGAAGTATTTAAGAATGCTGCTTAAAGGCTGTTTAATCCAGGTAATGAATGTATTGCCCTCTGACGAGAGACCTAGTGAGACCCCTGCGTTACCTTCTTTGGAGAAACTTACTGTATTAAGAGTGATGGATGTCAGTGGTCAGTGGGGTCTTGCTGAGAATGAAAGAACCCAGATGCAGAAATCTACTCCCACCCAACCTCAGCCAATTCTCTGTCATTTGCATGAATGGTGACAGTAGAGTCTTTGCCTCATACCTTCCCACCCAGATGAATGCTACCCTTCTTTCCTTGCCTCTGGGAGTGGCATCAGGGTTCATCTTCTGTGTCTCATTGAGAAGGTAAGCTGGGTTAAGGAAGAGACGGATATGTGAGGGACGTCAGAAGGAAGGGATGGTGTCCAGCAGAATGGGAAGACATAAGTTAGAATAGTCTCAAAATCTGAAAGTCACCACATTTGCTGATGGAGGTTAATGGAAGCATTAAGGAAGAATTCAAAAGAAGAGAAGCCTGGTGTTTTCATGATCCTCAATGATAATCTCGGGCCTGTGAGAAAATTGGAATCTGAAGTGAGAGGCATACTTTATTCTAAATATTCAGGAGGAACTTGGGAGTTTTAATGAACATTTTGAAATTTATCTTTACAAATCAGTTGACTTTGCATTTTTTTTTGTATCTGAATTATTTTATCTAAATCTACACCTTTTAATGGAAATGTTCTAACATGTTTATGAGATAAATGTGTGAGACAGGCTGGTAACTAAAAGTAGTGAGATAATCTAACTCAAAAAAAAAATTAGACCACTATCCTGTGTATCAAATAGTGCAATAAATGATAATAAATACTGAAGACTTGATACAAAAATAACATGGACAATATCATTAATGTATGGATTATATTTAATTGTGTACAACAGAAGCTGAACCACAGCTTCAGTACTACCATTCAGTTTGGTCACCATATTACAAGAAAGGTGTGGTTGTTCTGAACTTTAGGTACAGAGACCAAAACTGCACATGATACTCCAGATCTAGTCTCACCAAAGCCCCAATACAATGGTAGGCAAAATTATCTTACCCATGCATTAAAGTCTTTCTGCAATTGTACAGGCCTTTGGTGATACTGCAACTAATGTACTCTGTACTGCTTTGGTCTCATTATCCAAGGAAGATTTTGTGCCTTTCCCTGCTGGGAAAATTGAATCAAAGACAAATGTGAGCCATAATGCAATTAAATGGTGGAATACGCTCAAGGATGACCCACTCTTATTTCTTATGTTCATAAAATAAGTTTTATTTTTTGAAGTACTCACAATACACGACTGCGCTAAATAATAAATGGGAGTTCTGCTAATGTGAAAGGTACATCTGAAATTGCAAATTTGAAGAGTTAGTCTTAGTTTGTATTAGTTGTAAAGCAATGGCACCTATTATTGTGAATCTCAAGTCTCTTAATAAAAAATCAAGTTTATATCGAAGCATTGGAGAAAGTGCTTAAATAAAAAAGTGGTTGGTACCAGAATTGGATATGTGGTAAGACTGAACAGATTATTTTCTCTTAGTGAACTGATCGAGGTCTTCTAGAAGTGTGTAAAGGATATTTGTATTAGGGGCTGTAAATATAAGACATTTAGTAACAAATTCATTCGGGAATGCAAGAATTAGTCAAGATACTCAGTATTGAAATTGAATTACTTAAGATTATGTCAAGATATTCAGACAATGGTGGGATTGTGGAACCACTACCTCAAATAGCCAATGGGACAAATGGAATAGATGTTTTAGAGATAAATTGAGATAAGTATGTGAGAAAAGAGAATAGAAGGATATGATAATTTCGGGAGCCAAAGCAGATAGAGTGGGAAAGGCTTATGGGGAACATGAGAAATGCCACATGCCACCCCTTGACATTAGTGGTGTTACCATCACTGATTTTCCCCACACATCCTGAGGGTTATCATTGATCAGAAACTCAACTGGACTCGCTACATAAGCACAGTAGCTGCAAGAGCAGGTCAGAGGCTAGGAATACTGCAACAAATAACTCACCCCATGGCACTCCAAAGTCTGTCCACCATCTGCAAGGCATAAGTTATGAATGTGATGGAATACTCCCCACTTGCCTGGATGAGTGAAGCTCCAACAACACTCAAAGCTTAACACCATCCGGGACTAAAGCAGCGCACTTGATTGCCACTGCATCTACTCTCTCCACCATTGACGTTCAGTATCAACAGTGTGTACTGCCTACAAGATGCACTGCAGAAATTCACCAGAGATCCTCAGACAGCACCTTCCAAACCCACAATCAGCTTCCACAAAGGCAGCAGAGTATAGGAACACCACTACCATCAAATTCCCCTCCAAGCCACTCATCATCCTGACTTGGAAATATATCGTCATTCCTTCATTGTTCCTGGGTCAAAATCCTGGAATTTCCTCCCTAATGGCGTTGTGGATCAACTTTCAGCATGTGGACTGTAGCGATTCAAGAAGGCAGCCCACCACCACCTTCTCAAGGGCAACTAGGGATGTGCAGTAAATGCTGGCTGCCAGTGATGCCAACTCCATAGATAAATAAGGAAAGAAAAAAAATGCCCTGTTTCTATGCTGTTTGAAAATAATTTCCATAATAATCATGAGCCAAGGTGTAATGTAGAAATGCATAGAAATTATAAAAGATTGGTCATTTAAACTGATTAGGCATTTTCCCTCTATGTAGATTAAGAAGCTTAATCATGCTTATTCACATTGTTCTTCCATCCCTTCATCTTCTTGGCCTTGATCCAATTATTTCCTATCTAATGTTCTTTGTAGGCTTAGTTTTTTTTTCCCTTCCCAGCCGCTAATCCTGGAAGTTAATTCACAGCTTCACTTCCTTTTGCTTCTCTTTTGTAAATCTTTAGTCTCCTATCTATGGCTACTTGTGTTTAATCTCTCTATGACTAGAAATGGGAGAAAAATGTCTCATTCTACCTTATTTTGTATATTAAATGCTTCTATTATGTTACCCCCTAATCTGCGTTGACAATGAGAAAGAGCCAGTTTTCAAGTTTTCCTTTGAACTTGCATTTTCACAAATCAGGCATCATCCTTGTGATCGTTGTATACCCTTGAGAACACCTTGCTGTGTACTCTCTAAACCTGGAGACCAATGTTGCATGCTGTACTCAAACCGAGGTCTTATAAAGAGTTTAAGTAGATTCATCATTGTCTTTTGACTTCTAACTATGTCTGGTGATAAAACATAGGAGCCACAAGATAAGATGGCTTTGTACCTGAATAAAAACTAAGCATAACTGTGCTGCATAGGGGACACCGTGGAACAGTGATAATGTCACTGGGTAAGATCCTAGAAGCATAGCTAATACTATTATGATGAAAGCTAGTGGAACTGAAATTCAATTAATTAACAAATATGGATTTCAAAGCTAGATCTGGGTATTGGTTTAGTGAAGAAGACTCTGCTCACCTCTAAAAATGTTATATTAGGGTGGCATGGTGGCTCAGTGGTTAGCATTGCTGCCTCACAGCACCAGGGACCCGGGTTCAATTCCAGCCTTGGGTGACTGTCTATTTGGACTTTGCACATTGTCCCCATGTCTGCGTGGGTTTCCTCTCGATGCTCTGATGTCCTCCCACAATCCAACAATTGGGCGAATTGGCTCTGGGAAATTGCCTGTCGTGTTCAGGGATGTGTAGTTTAGGTGCATTAGTCAGGGGTAAAAGTAGAGCAATAGTGTACAGGAATGGGTCGAAGTGGGTAACTCTGCAGAGGGTCAGTATGGACTTGTTGGCTGAAGGGTCTGTTTTCACAGTGTCAGGATTCTATGGATTGGACCCAGATGTGTAAGTACATTAGCAAAAGTCTGCTTTTCTAAGAGATGCTTAAAAGATATTTAAAACTCCAGTACTTTCATAAATGGGAGTGTTTTCATTATTTTACTTTGATATTAAATTTTTAGAAACTTCTTTCTGTTTTATATGTATCCTGAGGGCGGCTAATAATGAGTATTGGATGAAGTGCCATGGTCATCTATGAAGACTTTTAGGGAGTAGGTGGGGTATGACATAATATGGTAGACTGTTAGGGTTGATTGATAGGGATAAAAGTCAGTATTTTGTTGCAGTGGGGCCATGAGCGGCCATGGGGGATTGAGTACATCATGACAGGGTCTGAGGTGTGAAAGGTAGAGAGCCTAGAATCTTCAGATACAACTGTCTACCTCTGAGCTCTCCTGCCCTATGACCTTTGAGCGGCTACTCCCAGGTCGAGCAAGGCTGAGTTCATCCTGCATCCATTCCCCCAGAGAGAAAATCTTCCAATTTGGGGGAATCTTCAGCCGATGCAGCTCCAGCAAGTCAGGAAATCAAGCTATCCACTTCATTTGGCTAAATCTAGCCCTTTGTCTCAGTAGTGGTGACCATGACACTCTTATTAATTGTCTTTTTTTTAAAATCTGGTTAATTTATGTACTTTAGAGAAATAAATCTGCTGTCCTTCCCTTGCCTAGTCTATATGTGACTGCAGAAGCTCAGCAAAATGGTTTACTCTTGACTGGATTCTAAAATGGCCAAGCAAGCCACTATTCAGTTCTACCAACTTGTTACAAATACTTGTTCAATTGGTCAGGAAGGCAGCTCACCACCACCTTGAGAGTAAACACTGGCTTTGCCAGCGGTACTCACAATCCATAAAATAATACGAAAAAGTTTTATACAGCTGTATTGCCAGTTGGATCTAAATGTCACATCACAACAGTTTAAGAGTCACACATTTTCATTAATTCACTCATGGGATGTGGCCATTGCTGGCTGGGTCAGTATTTATATAACTGCATTATTAAGGTGCTACCAAGAATTCAGTGAAGCCGTGCTAAGTTTTACATGTAATTGAGTTTGAAGGAAATTGCTGTTTAAGGTTTTATTTTCCAAACGAGCCTTAAGAGTATAATTTTAATAAAAGTATTATTACAATCTGGCAAAAAAAGTGAACATTCATTTTTGTGTGTTTTAGACAGTATCAGTATTGCAGTATCATATTTTCATGCATTTAATTGGAAGGTTAGTTTAATCATTGTAGTCAAAGCTTTTTTAAATCTATAATGCATTTATATTGGTAGAACTTTGCATATTACTGCAGGGCCTGGGGACTAAAACACTGCTATTTGGGAATACATAATTAATAAAACTATCATTGGCATAAATAGTGTAACATTGGAACTGGAAATGTGCAATTCAGTGAGTTTTGCAATTAAACTGTCTCAATTGAAATAAATGAAAAATCAATCACAACCTCATATGACAATCCTTTATACTATACATACACCTTGCTCTATTTGAGCTGCTATTTTGATAAACAGTGGTAGAAAATTATAAAATAAATTTATTTCAGATTTTTCCTTATGCTTCAATATTGATATTTTATATCCTGCAAGTTAATGTGTCGTGCTGTCCTACCTCATTAGATTAATTCAGATTTTAAATGCTGCTGCTTGGATCAAGCATTGGTGCCATATGGAATGGTGGGACACAGAATTGATCCAATGTACATATTTTTATGCAAAAAATGCAGCTTCTTTGTATAAATTAAGCAAATTGGATGAGACATAAGAGAAGCAGAAAATATACAGCTTCGCAAAAGAATACCTTGAAATCTTATCTAAAGCAGCATTGGGGTTTTTTTAGTAATTTATAACAGTAAAAATAAAATGGGGTGGGAGCAAATGATCATGAAACCTTGTCGAGCATTTTACAGCTACCAACAATAATTCTGGTTTAGACAGTTAATGGCATTCCATCAATATATTTTAAAATACTAATCTCGTCATATGTGATGATTAAGCACTAAATTACTTTAATGTTTTGGTGGGGGGGTGTGGTGTTAATGGTATTTTGTCAATAAATAAAAATGCTAACCTTGCAAAATACTAAATGCAGTGTCCTGGTACACTTGTATGCTTTTTGTGTTTATAGGATTTAGAAGTATTCTGCTTGAATAAAATTGCAGGTAATGGAGCTGGTGTAGATCAACATGCATGGGTCAGAATGTTGGCTGCAGACATGGGTACTGCGTATGTAGGTATTGGTAATGATGCAGTCTAAATGGACCTCGTGTAAGTGGTATTTGTGTAGATATTTTGCAGGTGCTCGCTATTAGTATACTTCTGGTATGGATTTCTGGTGTGTAATACCATGGTTGTTTTCTTTTTAGGGAGTTGAGGGAATTTCCTATGCAGATATGAATGTGGTGTTCCTTGTCTGAGTATTAGTCTGTGTGTTGTTTTATGTAGATATTGCTGGGGTACTTCCTTTGTGGTTTATTTTCATGTAAGTATCTTTTACTATGCCTCAGTGATTATTTGATCTGGAGATGTTACAGATGAATACCTTGCCAGCCCTGGTACATTTGAACCAAGCACAATGCATGCACCAGCAAAATACTAATCTTAATTTCTGTAAGTATCAAATGAGTATCTTACCAAATAGCACCCCCACCCCACACAGGGCAAATTTTGGCAGATAACGCTGCAGCTTTTCAAAAATGGCTGATGGGATCCAGATGTGGAAGTCCTGTGTACATTTTTGGGAGATTCCATTTTCACTGTTAGGGGAAATGGAGCAGGGCATGAAGTGCACAGACACAAATTAAAGAGTCAGCTGGAGTATTTAAAATCAGCGCATAGGACAAGCAAATTGGACTTTTACTGCAGAAATACACTCAACCCTTGGTATTTTTTCTCCCAGTTTGTAGTGGAGATTTAAATACTTTTAAATGGTAGATGAGGTATGTGGAACAATCATGCTGGAACTTATTTAAATGCCATGTTCTTCAGTAATTAAAAATAGCTGCCTACTTCTGTTGTGTAGAGAAAATAAGTTAGGTATAACAGCTTCAATCACTGTTTGTTGAGAGAATACAAAGTGTTATCCTTATAGCGTTATTATTGCCTGACTGCTTTCCTCAGCCTATTATTATTACAGTGGGGGCAGGGGGTCAGTTGCAAATTTACTGTTTGATTGAGAGTTAAATGGACTTCTGAAAGGATTTAACTATATTTGAGGTGGGGTTATGAAGGCATATGTTTGATTTTATAAGGGATTAATCCTTCAAGATATTCATGTTAGTGTAATTTTTCTTACACTGAACTCAAAATAATACTTTAAATATTTATTAATTTCATTTCAGTATGACTCTTGGGATCTGCCAATGGTGCTTACCATATGGTGAAAGAGTTGGCATGGAAGGTGTAAGGGCAAAGGATCCTGAGTCAGGGCACAGTTGGCAGTTAGCATAGATCTACAAGGAGCTGTCAGGGTGGCTGGGGGAGCATGAGTTGTTATTGGAGGGTATGAGATGACTTTATGGCTGTGTGGCTGAGGTGGGTTGGCAAGAAAGCTGTAAAGATTCTTTGAGGTGGGCAGAGAATATGTTTGAATGGATGGTCACAGGAAGTAGGTATAGGATGAAGAGGTCAGAGGAATGAGGGTTAGAGGGTGTTATATCTAACAAAACAACTGAGGTGGAAGTTCCAGACAATCAAGGCAAGCTTTTTGATCAGCTCTCCTCAATGGCCTGTATGGCTACCTCCATTCTGCCATCTACATCCAGGGCCAGTGGCCCTGAATTCATCCCACAGTCCCTCCCAAAGAGTGAAAATTGTAATATTTGGGGGAGTTCTTCTTGAAGTGGATGCACTGAGCAAGGTAATTTACTAACTTGAATTATCATCTGCAGGAATGAAATTCCAGCCCAGTCTAGCTGCATGTCATTTCTATGTTGATTACTGAAATATTCAGGTTATATAATACCATTTTTATATTGACGCCAGTTCATAATCAGATATTACTGATTTGATCACTAGTTAAGATTTTCCAGCATTAGCATTTTGCAACAATGCATACACATGATTGATCTGCGGGAGCTGACACACAATCATAAACCTGTGCAGATGCAAATGAAATTTGTGCAGATACTGAAGCTAACAATTTGATCTTAGAATTTTTTTTAGCTTTTGAGCATTGAGGGTTTTTACATCTGAAATACTCGGTATGCTAGTCAGATTTTGATTTGGATTCAAATGAGCCTCCCATTAAATCTAACCGTCTCGACCTGTCTGTATCCATATATGCCTTAGAAGCTATTCTAAGAACTTCAATACTTCCATTTCAGCAGCCTTTGTGTTGCTAATTTCGGCGAGAGTGTTGAAAATGACAAATTAAATCCAGTACCGACTTTGGGAAAAGTGACACAATTGTATAAACTGGGTGCTATCCCTAATTTACAGTTGGTTCCCAGCTGATGTTACATAACTCAGAAAAATAATTATGGCAAAGCATCTGCTGATCTGCCAAAACATACTTTTCCACAAATACTGCATTTGTAGTATTATATCTAAACAAATTAACTTTGGCATAAAACATGTTCAAAAACAGTGGTTGAACTCTACTTAGTACATATATCAGCATAACTTCAATAACCTGCAATTTGCCAAAGATTCTGAGGTGGGGACCCCTGAATGGCAAATGTCAGTTAAAATAGTAAACTAACAAAGACACCAGATATGGCGGCCTGTTTCTCAAATAGCACTGCAAATTGCCAAAAGGTAACAGCAAGTGAAGTCTGGTTTAGTTTAGGTAAAAAGGCTAGAGATGCTGCATAGGATTATATTCCAGTATTGTGCTGAATAAATACTTCAGAAGATTGTGCAGGAAGGTTCAGCAGCTGCAGTGAAATTATCCACTACAGTGAAAAATAAATTCTATCCTATTTTGGACAAGAAGTTTATGAGGTGCACTGACAGATAATACAGGAACACATTTAACAGTAAATTGTTTTCTTTAAGTGTATCTTGAATTTTAAGCTGAGTTCAATATAAACTTGTCCACCACTTTTCTTTTTACTCATTCATATTTATTACAGTGTAAAAAGAAGCTATGAACAAAATAGACTGAGTGATCTGATCACCACAATAATTCTTCCACTCATAAGCTCTCTTATCTAAATAGCAGTTAAAAAACACTGTTGGAAAAAGATTATTAGCTATTTCTTTGTAATGAGGATTTCATTTAGCTGAGCTGGTAGCATTTTCACCTCTGTACAAGAAGTGTACAGAATTATAAACTTAACCCCACTGATAGCTTCGATTGTATTATAATCAAGGACCTGCATTAGAGGTTATGCTTTCTAACGTTTGTTTCTGTTCACAATGTGGGCTTGATTTGTATACCCTGAGGGGGTGAGCAAAAAAGGCGCATAAATCTACAGTGCTTGCTGGAGTGCCAGTTTCCCAGCAACCTGGACCATTTTCTGAGAGCAGGGATATTGAATATTGTTGAAAGACCTTTTCTTTTAATTCGTTCAGGAGATATGAGCATTGCTGGCAAAGCCAACATTTACTGCCCAGCCCTCATTGTCCTAAAGAGCAGTGAAGAGTCAATGACATTGCTGTGAATCTGGAGTCACAAATCAGGTGTAGGGTAGAACAGGTAAGAATGGCAGTTTCCTTTCCTAAAGCCCATTCTTAAGGCCTTCATTGTCAGTCAGTTGGTCTGTAGAGGCTTCAGGGAACAGTGTAGCTGCCTGAAGGTGCCAGATCCTGGGGCTGGGGGGTCAGGAAGGTGTATGGACAGATCAAAGCAATGTTCTTAGGCCCAACCTGTCTTCAACAGCTGCCATTGCCAACCTGTGATGGGAAGGCTTCCAATTCCACCAACTTGCCTACCACTGTATAGGGTAGCGAACCCACTTTCTGGCCATTAATTAGCCAGTTCAGGGAAGATCACAGCCAAAGCACTATTCCTCATATTAACAAGGGTTCTAACCCCTATTTGACCCTAATGCCAGGCTAACAAAGCCCTTGGAGTATATCCTGCTTGGATATTTCATGTTTTCTTTCTTTATTTAAGCAGCATGTAAATTCCCATAGTCAGTTAATATTAGAACTAAACCAAAACTCATCAGCACAACGCTGTAGCATTCTTTTGCTGTGTTCTTTGTTCATTGTGCTCAACTTAGATACTTATCCCATTCCCAACTTCCAAAATCTTCAGCCCAATTATCTCTAAGTAAAAGGGAGCTTGAGTACAGATCTATGCTGTGCCTTTCTGGGGTATGTGTACCTTACTGCCATACCAAGACGTGTGTTTACTGAGGGAGGTACTAAATTTAAATTGTTTTTATAATTCATAAAATTACCTCATCATTATGCTTGAGTTAAGGAAAACTTAAATGACTCTGAGTTCTGTTTTGTGGAAAATGTGTGACCATCCTCACCAAAATTTTGTTACTTCAAAATCCACATTGGTGGCCTTGGTGCGAGACATCACTGCCAACATTGATGCCAATTCTAAAGATGATTATTGAATTGTATCCCAAGCTTCCGTCAATCTATGCTTTGAATATTATTAACATTCCTTTCATTGAGTAATCCATCCCATTATCTGTTTTTCAGATGGTTTGATGCTTAGTTGAGTCTTCAGGTGAATTTTTGATAATTATGCCATTGAACTAGACAAAATTTCGGTACGATGCCTGACACTTCAAAGCTACAGATTGTAGAAAATATTAATGATTTATTAAAACCAACTGTAAAAGATAAATGTATGCATTATCAGCTAAAATTGACGTTGGTCATCAAACTGAAAAACAGTTGGAAAATATAACCCAGCATAATCCAAAAGGTAAAATAACATTTTATATTGGAGTGATGCTTGTACACCATAGTGTTTTATTAAAATAATTGATTTTTGTAAATACATGTATATTAAGTCTGCAAGTGATTTGTCAGTTGACTTCCCAGAGTGGTTTGGCTTGGCCTCAGTCAGTTCACACTGTAGGGTGGATGTGGCAATACTGATGTTGATCTCATGACAGCTTTTATGTGTGACAGAAAATGTAACTTGTTATGTGAGTTGACAATGGCATAAAATATTCAGCACCCTGCTGTTAAATATTTAGTTAAATGCACTGAGTATGGTTTCAAAATAGTTTGCATCTTTAACTTTTGTTCATAATTCAGAAATATTCATTATTCTGGTACTCTCTCAGAAAATTAAATTATATGGATTTAACCCGCATCATAGGGCATATGCACTGATCCATTAATTTAAGCAGTTCTGTGACAACCCTCTTGGAGAGTAAGAGTGGGTTGGGAATAGTGCTTCAACATTACTGCTCTCTCCAACTTGTAATCTGTTTGAGCAAAGTCCTACTGCAGGGCATAGAATGAATTTATCCTTATGCATAATGAGTGGGGCATCCGTTCAGTTTTATTGGTGTAGCATATTGGTGGAGATTGTTTAATGGTTTGGTCCTGAGTCTCCTGAGATAAAGCTTGCCAGAACACAAATAAAACCATCAAAAATATTGTTTTTTTTTATAAAGGGTGGTTTTGTAATGCAAAGAACTGCATAATAGGTAGGTCCACCGCCTCCCCAAATAAATTATTAATCTGATGAAATTCTGCGACTGGTATTCAACACTGTCACCATCTAAAAGCAAGTGTGGAAATGAGCTAATATGGTGATTAACTTAGGCATTGGGAACTCCATTTCTGGATCACAGGCTCAAATATTGTTTCGTAAAGAGTTGGTCAAGCCTTACGTGAAGTGCAGAAATATGATTTCTGTGAGCCTTTCCTGGAACTTACCTTCACAGAATGCAACATTGCAACCACTTTTTTGTGGGATCTAATGGATGATGGGATTTTGAACTCTACCTCTGATTCTTTTTGCAACTTATGATGAAGCACATCAGAATCGGGCAGCTATAAGGAATGAGTTTTAATTTGATGTTCAGATATATGGACTTTATGCACCAAGACAGAAGGGCCAACTGTTAATTACAAAATATTTACAGCACAAAACTTGCCAGTCAATTCAACAAATTCACAAGTGTTTTTGCTATAGATAGTCCTCATGCCACTAGTACTTGTCCATGTCTATGAGTAGCTCCTTCAATTGCTTTCTCCTTTTTGCATCAACCTGGATTCATGTTGAACACCTCTGTACTATTCACCTCAATAGCTGGTGGCTTTGTATGAAACCTGCATGTTTGACTGAAGTCAAAACATGCGGCGCTGGAAAAGCACAGCTGGTCAGGCAGCATATGAGAAGTAGAAGAGTCGACATTTCGAGCAGAAGCTCTTCATCAGAAAGTTCTTCGTCATTTCTGATGAAGAGCTTATGCTCAAAACATCGACTGTCCTGCTATCAGATGCTGCCTGACCTACTGTGCTTTTCCAGTACCACACTTTTTGACTCTGATCTCCAGCATTTGCATTCCTCACTGAAGTCCTAGAAGACTGTTGATGGCATAAAATTGTATCCTGCAAAAGTGACAGGGCATCATTGAAAAAGAAAATCTTAACAGTAAACTTGATGGCAATTGGGAAAAGAGCAACTGTAGTGAACACCAAATAGATTGGTCTCAAAGGAGAACACTGAACTAAATGACAGAGGTATTTAAGACATGTTCACAATCTATCACGGCAGAAAGCTAACTCTTACATTCTGATGATGCTGTACTAGTTTCAGACCTGGAAACTCAGGTATAGTCTCATAGATAGTCTGTCCTGTGTTTGTAATTTGTTCTCCCTGTCTATTAATGTCAAGATAATCATGGTCCCAAGATAATGTGTTGCATTTCTACTTCTGATCATGTTAAATAATACCCCACTTGACATGTTTAGTGAAGTCTGCCACTTTGGGTCCACAGTGACAGGCAATTTGTCCTTTAATGCAGGACTTTTAGCCAACTTACACAACATACATGAAATAACATCAAACTGACCCTTTGGACCAATCTGATGGTTTACCAAACCCATGTTCTCAGCACTTTGGGTGAGTTCACTTATCAAGAAAACAAGTTCAATAATTTCTATCTTTGTTGTCTATAATGATTGATAGGCATATCTTGGCTGAATAAATTCATTAATGTGACTGTCCTCTCAAAGGTTTAATACCAGTCATCAAACTAAGACAGTGTGTTGTCTCAGTCATGCCTGCGGGAGGGGAGATGGTCACATACCTGAGGATTCTCTGTGCAGCATGGTAACCAGAGTCAACTGGTCAGACAGATACTCAAAGCTCTGCTTCAAAGAACTTGGAAGTGTGGATGTGAAAGCTTGAAGCGCAGAATATTAAACCTGGGAATCACTAGCTGATGATCAAAGAAATGACACTAAAGTCAGTGGAGTTTGCAGACAACACTAAAGTCGGTGGAGTAGTGGGCAGTTTGGAAGAATGTTACAGGTTGCAGGGGGACTTCGATAAACTGCAGATTTGGGCTGAGAGATGGCAAATGGAGTTCAATGCAGCTAAATGTGAGGTGATGCACTTTGGGAAGAATAACAGGAAGGCAGATTACAGGGTAAATGGAAAGATTATTGGTAGTGTGGATGTGCAGAGGGATCTTGGAGTCCATGCACATAAGTCCCTGAAAGTTGCCACCCAGGTGGATAGTGCTGTTAAGAAGGCATACGGTGTGTTAGGTTTCATTCGTAGAGGATTGAGTTCTGGAGCCGCAATATCATGCTGCAACTATACAAAATGCTGGTGTGGCCACACTTGGAATATTGTGTACAGTTCTGGTCGCCATATTTCGGGAAGGATGTGGAAGCATTGGAAAGGGTGCAGAGGAGATTTACCAGGATGTTGCCTGGTCTGGAGGGAAGGTCTTATGGGGAAAGGCTGAGAGACTTGAACCTGTTCTCATTGGCAAGAAGAAGGCTAAGAGGGGATTTGATAGACACATACAAGATGACCAGAGGATTAGATAGGGTAGACAGTGAAAGTCTTTTTCCTAGGATGATGACATGTGTGTATGAGGGGGCAGAACTACAAATTGAGGGGTGATAGATTTAGGACAGATGTCAGAGGCAGGTTCTTTACGCAGAGAGTTGTAAGGGCATGGAATGCACTACCAGCTAATGTGGTCAATTCAGACACATTAGGGAGATTTAAACAATCCTTAGATAAGCACATGGATGATTTTGGGATAATATGGGGGTGGGGGGGAAGCGAGTTGAGAATAGTTTACAGGTCGGCGCAACATTGAGGACCAGAGAGCCTGTTCTGCGCTGTATTGTTCTATGTTTTATGCTCTAAAATGCCAACATCTCCTCAGGGCTGGCGAGCACCACCATGCTGACCAATAGTTACAGCAACTTGGCATCAGATGCCAGTACTGAATACAATAACTCACTACAACACTTGGTCACTCTGTGGGCATCACCTGTGGTAGAACATACCCTTTAGATCAGGCCTCTTCATCCTTAAGCAAAAATGTGGCATATGAAGACACCTCATCTAAATTGGATTTATTTATCTCATGTCCATCATCTTTCATAGACACCAACATCTGTGGACATATGTAATAGAATCATAGGATCCCTTCAGTGTGGAAGGTGGCCAGATGACCCATCGAGTCCACACCGAACCTCTGAGGAGCATCCCACCCAGTGGACGTACAGAAGAGTGTTAATTGGCAGTCTGTTTGGATTTGCTGGTTATGAATGGGGAAAGAGTTTTGCAGGCAGGAGAAAGCACAAAATCATCTGATCTTTAGCCTGAGAAGGGGCAAGAATCACAAAACCCAAGCTTCTCCTGACCTGGGGCCCCTGGTCCTGAGCCTAACCTGAGTGTTAGAGCAGCTCCTGTACCCTGCTTGCCCCAGCTCTGAGAACAGGATGCCACTCCTAGGCCCTGAGCTCAACAAGCTAACCTTGTGCCCCATTCCCCCAGCACAGCACCGCATCCCCACACTCACCTCGCCCATGACGTTACAGCCCTACCCTCCTGCCTGAGCCATACAGGCCCCCTAGAAAGCCGGGACCCAGTTACAGTACGCTGGTGGTTCAACCCGTCTCAAGCACTCAGATTGTATCAGGCAAATGATTGCAGTGATGAGATTTCCTGGACTCTTGTTTCCCACTGAGCCATTTTCTGTATTGTAGCAAGTAAAATCCTTACTAAAGCTCCACTTCAAGTGTTACTCATAGGTGGGAAGATTGTGATCTTTCAGCTTGATGGCTACAAATAGGAGCATAAATCATGCTTTATGTCTCACCCAGTACTTACTGATTTCTCATCGATCGCCACATTGGTACCTTAGTGACAACTCCTGCAATGTCTGTTTCTGTTTCAAGTGACAGTGATAAAGACTCATGCTGTAGCGAGTGCTGTTTCTGAGATTAAGCCCAAGAGTGAGGACATTAGGTACTACGCTCCAAGTTAATACACACAGTTATCTATTCAGCTTTTACACTGCTATAAGCACAAATTAGACCAACGCACAAACATGTTGGAGGAAAACAATATGTTGTGTAAATTAAATATTTGTGCAAAAAAGCACATACTCTTCATTTTACACTGACCCCTGATTTCACTCACCTTCCAACCTTCCTATTTTAAATAGCTTGACAAGTCTTACATGATATAGGATGAGCAATTTTCTGAATGATGGCCCATTATCTGCTGCAACCTTTATAAAATCCCCCTGAAGACAACAATGTGAAGTGACACAAGTTGGTGCAGCAGGAAGAAATATTTTGCTTTCATCCTGGAATGTGTGCTGTTTGCATTATTGTCTTTGATTTCTATATTCATCTTTTTGCTGACATGGATACAAGATAGTTGTCTTTTCTCTTATGTAGATCAGTAAATCTTAACTTTTTCGTGTCAGTATGTGCCCTGTACCTTTCCCCTTATTTGTTTCGAAGCTGTATAACTTCCTCCATCTCTTCCTATACAGTATGGGCTTCTTATGCTTACTGGATCCTCTCCTTTTACAGTAAAGTACTCCAGAAGTTGCTTCTTTATATCAGTTAAAAATCACACAACACCAGATTATAGTCCAACAGATTTATTTGAAAGTATTAGCTTTCAGAAGTAAAAACAATGACTGCAGATGCTGGAAACCAGATTCTGGATTAGTGGTGCTGGAAGAGCACAGCAGTTCAGGCAGCATCCAAGTAGCTTTGAAATCGATGTTTCGGGCAAAAGCCCTTCATGAGGAATTCTTTAGTAGCTACCTGATGAAGGAGCAGCACTTCAAAAACTAGTGCTGTCAAATAAACCTGTTGTACTATAACCTGGTGTAGTGTGATTTTAAACTTTCTCCACCCCAGTCCAACACAGGCACCTCCAAATCATGGCTTTATATCAGCTCAACAAGTAATGATCCATTATTGTGTTTAAAAAATTGTGCACTACAGTTAGATAAGCACTTAACATACGTGTTAGTTATTAGTTGTTTGGGAAGTATTAAAGGATCATTTTTGCAGGTGCATTGTAATTTACAGTTATTTTCATTGCCAGTAACAGCATTTGTATCCTTTGTCCCAAATGCATTTCCTAGATCATAATTTATAATGGTAAGACAGACATTATCAACAAATCAAGCTAACAATGGCCCCTAATTTATATTGAGCTAAATCTTCTCCCAGTATAGCTGCAAAACCCCAGCATGGACCCAGTGAAATTTTAGTGACAGGTCTTTTGAATAATGTTAGTGAAAACACAGCTGGCTGCTAGATCTAGTTGTCAGTGCAACAGTTGAGTTTTTTCCAATATTTTTCGTTTAATTAGGTGAATGGTGGGTGGAGTGCATGAATAATTCCATGAAATTTTCATGTTGGTTGTTGCTTTTGTTTTTGGAGCGGGGACTTTCTGAACGTAAGGGCTCCTTTTTTAAGTGAGATTAATAATTGATAAGAGAGCTGATTTATTTTTTTTTAATTTTTAAAACCATGCGGAATTTTCTTGCACACCTTCTGAGTGACACCTTAAAATTCCAAAGCTGCACCAATTCTGGTCAAATCTGACAGCCACCACAAACACATGTGTTACATATGTGCCAAAATGTTTGCTATGAGATGGTGGTGGTGGTGGGGTGGGGGGAGGGCGGCAGCAGTTGTCTGGGTAGTAGGAGGGAAAGTTTACTTCAGTAAACCAAAAGAATGATACTTGCAATCACTGCTGACTTCCTATTTGGGAATTCGGATTGTAGTCTTGTCCGCAATGGATGAGCTGAAATTGTTCATAACCTCTGTACCTTGGTTTAAGCAGCCATAAATAACCGCCCACTTGGAAATGAATCCATACATAGCACTTATATACACATGTGATAGGAATCTCTGTATATGGATTGGACTTTTGACTCTGCCCAGGGAAGGAACGCTAAACCTGCTTTAGGGTGGGCAGCTTCAAGCTGTTGAACTGCTGTGCTTCTTCCCTCTCCCCTCATTGTGGCAGGGAATTGAAAGTCAACTTCCATTACCTGCTGCCGACTAATTCTCAACCAGCCTAATTGGCTGCCCACCTGATGGGGGATGGACAACCTTGCCAGACTACCAAACCCACCTTCCCCAAAATGGCTGGTGCTGGGACTGGAGTTGAGAAACTAGTGCACCAGCCAACGCGAGTTTGATTGGGTCTCATTCCCCTCTGTTTTCAACCTCCATGGGGCCAGAATTATCCTTTCATTCCGAAATAATTTTATGCATCCATCGGGCTAGTGCAGGATCATTCTAAATGATTAATATGGGTAAAGTAGCGTTCTTACACCAAACATATATTTTAATCTATTTATGTCAGGACATGGCCGTGATGTTATGTGTCCTAGATAGATCATTGTTAGCTAACTGTATTGACACAGTATGTAGTTGCTGTAGTCACCACTGACCTTTTTCTGTACTGTAATCCTCTCATTTGTTCTGAAATTTCCACCATGCCATCAGATGTGGGAAAATGACTGAAGGACAGGATCAAGGAAAATGTTGTGGTTTTAGAATAGCATGACAGATAAACCTGTCCCCTCTGTACTCCACTGTCCGGGATCTGGATCTGTCTTGAAAAACGTCTGTTTGAAGATTTTTAAAGCATTAACATGCTTGAGACATACAAATAATCTTGTTAACTGGCAGATTAGGTGGTTACAAGTGAAGCATCCTATATTTCTATGTTAGTATGACAATTTTCAATCCAGTCATGTCATTTATGTGAGCAAACCTTGCTGCAGTGGGAAAGCTCAAACTTTTGAAAGTTATATTGAAGCTTTCTGTATACTCTGGTGACTTGCAATCAGTGTTTTTTTTTTGCATTATTTTCTGTCGGAGTGGACTAGCAAAAGCAGAAAAAGATTGCCCCTTAAGTCAGATATTTGTAGGGAACACTGGTAAATTCCACTAAGCATGGATTCAAGCCTCAATCATAAACCCATGATTTTCTGAGCTATGTCGGCACTGGTCCAGCCAGCTTCTGAGAAAATCTACCAATTGTATGTTTACACCCATCACTCTAAAGCCATGATTCGGACACACAGACAGAGTCAGGAGAATGAGATGAAAACCTATTCCACTGCTTTCGAAGGGTAATGAAAACTGGTGAATCTTGTGGCAATGAAAACAGCCATATTGAGGACCCATTGAATCAAAACGAGAGTTTTAAGTCCGTAAAAACGGGAGGGGAAGATCACTGTGCCATTTTGAGGCCTGACGATTTCAAGTTCCTCACACTGAAACCTGGCAGGATGGAAGCCTGATTGGGTCCCGCAAGCACGAGGACCTTTTAAGGTACCTTTTAAGGTAAATTTTGCAAGTGTATCAAAGCCATTTTCTATTGTAGTTCATTGTGACATTTAGAGACTTGAGAGTCCTTGAATCACTTGTAATTTAGTTTTTACCTCATCCTATCAATACTAAAAAGCTTGCCAATAGAGATAGTCCAAGTTGACCTGCTTGGAACTACAGTAAGAGCTAAAGAGGGATGCCAAGCAGGTTAAGCTACACAAGAGGTGCCCTGCAGTGCTCAAACTGCAGCTTTTGAACTCCTCCCCTCAGAGAGGTGGCATTTTTGTTAGAAATCTTGAAGTGCAGGTTCCTGTTCCCAAAGATAGCTAGTTTAGCACATTGCTGGTAATATCACTGCGAGGTGTTAATGTCTAACTAATCATACTTCTGCATGGCTTTCAAGTCACTCCAATCATAGATGGTACTGAGTGAAGAAAAGAAATGGTAGGTGCCTTTTAATATCGTTCAGAGCTTCCTAAATTGTGGTCTCCCCTCTTGTGATGCTTCTTGTTATTTTTCACCATTCCTTTAAATTTGACTTGCACACAGTCATCCTCATAGTTATCATCCCATGTTCCATCTGGGATTACATATGGAATTTTAAATAATTAGGAGGTGAGAGCAGGAAACGTTAGTTTGTTAGTCTTAGTCAATATAACTATAATTGCATAATTCAAAATTTTGCCTGTCTGATATATGCAGAGTTTCAAGATTGGTTCCATGTTCATATTCAATCAAAAGCAAGCAACCAATTGCATCTAATTCACTCTTAAAATATTATCATTTACAACAAAAAGAATCTATCATTCCTGCTAGAACAGATATGGCAGTGTTTAAATAATTTCATCTTCAAATTTGAATGGTGCATTTGGGCCTGGAATTATGAAAATCCCTTGCTAACTTTCATTGGATGCTGCTATATTGTTAGGTCAGTCAGATGATACCCAGTAAGTTTCCTAAATATCTATTCAAAAACCTGTCACAAGGACTATAACTATTCTCACGGGTTTATTTGAAATTCTGAAGACAGCAATTTGTTTAGCTCCACCTGGCAAAATGCTGTGATCACTATCAAAATTACCTGGAGGGAAAATTTTGGGCAGTTAATGGTTTCTGGACAGTTCATCATTCAACTGATTAACAGAAAATAAGTTAAAATAAGTTGTGACTAGATAGTGCCCTGTGGTGTCCTTGCAGTCATGTGAATGTGGGGCTTGAATGTATGTTCTGCCCATCATTGTTAAGTTGAGGATTGTGACTGAGAGAGTTGCAAGGTATCGTCTCAAAATAAAAGAGAGGGTAAATAATCAGCTCAGTCATTTTGCCTTACTAAATATGCGTATCTACCATTTTAGGAACATTTCACAAGTTGGTAACTTTATTCTAGTGATCAGTGGGCGGCACGGTGGCACAGTGGTTAGCACTGCTGCCTCACAGCGCCAGAGATCCGGGTTCAATTCCCGCCTCAGGCGACTGACTGTGTGGAGTTTGCACGTTCTCCCCGTGTCAGCGTGGGTTTCCTCCGGGTGCTCCGGTTTCCTCCCACACTCCAAAGATGTGCAGGTCAGGTGAATTGGCCATGCTAAATTGCCCGTAGTGTTAGGTAAGGGGTAGATATGGATGTAGGGGTAAGGGTGGGTTACGCTTTGGCGGGGTGGTGTGGACTTGTTGGGCCGAAGGGCCTGTTTCCACTCTGTAAGTAATCTAATCTAATCTCTTCCAAGTGCCTGTCCCATTAGAAGTTGTGTAACATGACTATAATTCTATGGTCTGCTATGGATATGCCTATTCCTGCTACCTGATTGAGACAAGTTCTATGCTGCTCTTCATAATTGGCTGCATTTGCTCAAGAAAACAGAAGTGTGCACCTACTTTTTCTATCTCCACAAGAACGGAAAAAAACTCATTTGATCTTAATCATCTTCCATGGTGGGATGGCTGTTTTTCACTCCGGCCACCAATCAAATCTTTCAGTCTAGTTACAGCATGTGTATGCAAATAAAAAAATTGTGGTTTGGGCAGGAGAGTTCACTGCCCTCTCAGTCAAAGCTATTAAGGTTATCAGCCAACTAATTGATTTTAACTATCATTATGGCCAGTTACCTAGCACATTCAAATTTTAAAATCAGACCCTTCATTTCTATAACTGGGAAAGACCCCACACAAAACGTTCAAAGATACTGACACTCTATCATGATTTAATGATTTCAGGAGAAAAAGGGAGGAGTTGGAAATTAAAAGATGAATGAGAACAATATGCTACCCAGAGGAGTTAGTGCAACAAATGTTTCCCTCTGAATTTTATGACTATTGTTAATGTGCTAGTATTTACCACAGTCATTCCTTACATTATAGTTATCGTGGCAGCAAAAAGTTAATTATCAGAGTTAGGAGATCAGGCTAGATTCTGTGAAGAATTAGGACTTTGAAGTCAGTTTGTTAGAGCCTACAGTCATTGGAATTGAATGGTGATCAGTCTTGGTGCGAGAAATAATTGTATTGGTGATCTAGAAGCACTTTGTTTCATGTTTGTAATTTGCTCCAGTGATGGGAAATTGTTCAGCCAGTTAGTCATTGTTTTAAAAGCACCTTTAACAACCTCTAAGGTGAAAACAGAAAATTCAAGTGAAAATCCAAAAAATAGTTTACCCTATTATAAAACGCAGGAGGTGGACTTTCTGTCTATTGATTAAGAATGGTGAGAGATGTTTATGAGAATGATATTTTAAGAATAAACTTGCTAATTCTACAAATGCAGTTTTGATTGACTTGGATTATCATTGTTGAGAAAAAGCTTTGTATACGTCAGGACAATAATTGGTCCAGTTACAGTTCTAGATTTCAGGTCCAGTATTAACCCTGTGTAGGTGAATGGACTTTGAGCGAGTTAAACTTTGATCCCTTGGTTTGAAGATCATTTTCTGGCCTTTAAGGATTTATTAATTCCGTGAAGCATGTTCAGGTATGGAAGACCTGAGTAGTTTGGGCCTGTATTCATTGGAGTTTAGGAAAATGAGAGGCCACCTTTATTGAAACATTCAAGATTAGATTAGATTACTTAGATTAGGTTACTTAGAGTGTGGAAACAGGCCCTTCGGCCCAACAAGTCCACACCGACCCTCCGAAGAGCAACCCACCTAGACCCATTGCCCACATTTGCCCCTTCTCCTGACACTACGGGCAACTTAGCATGGCCAATTCACCTAACCTGCACATCTTTGGACTGTGGGAGGAAACTGGAGCACCTGGAGGAAACCCACGCAGACACAGGGAGAATGTGCAAACTCCACACAGACAGTTGTCTGAGGTGGGAACTGAACCCAGGTCTCTGGCACTGTGAGGCAGCAGTGCTAACCACTGTATCTCAAAATAAGGTATCATCCATTTCACACAGATGAGGGTCGTGATTCTGTGGAATTCTTTATTGCCGAGGGCTCCGGAGACTAGATCATTCAATATATTCAAGGGTGAGGGAGACACAGTTTTAACCTGTAAGAGGCTTAAGGGATATGAGGAAAAGTCAGGAAAGTGGAGTTGAGGATGAGCAAATCAGCCAAAATTTCATTGAATGGCTGAGCCAACTTGACGGGCTGAATAGCCTACATATGTGCCTATACATTATGGTTAATTTCTGTGTTTCACCATCTTATTAACTTCAGTAAACCCACTGGATTTTAATGTTGGAAGATATTGTCTATCTGTTCCATAGAAGCACATCTCTTTGTACTTTGATCAAAAACTTTTCCTCAGGAGTACCCTTTCTTTTGAAAATTCTATTGGTGTAGTTTTCAATTATCTTCAGCTCAGCAGTGGCAAAGCATTACATATTTTAATAACTATTTATGAAGTGTTCCTTTCCTTTCTTTATCACTCCCTTAACAATAATCTCAAATTAATGACCACTTGTCACTTCCCAACCCAGAAATTTTCATTCCCTACACACACTGTCAAAACTTAACTTGTAAACGCCTGTCCAACCTTTTAGTCATTACTGCGGTGATGGAAGTTCAAGTGTCTCAGTATCTCCTGTTAGTATAGTTTCTAGTTCTGATATCAACTTAATATCTTACATAAAATATGTATCCAAGACTGCACACAATACTCTCACTAAGGCCTAACCATTGCCTTGGATAACTGTATTAGAACTTATGTTCCTGTGTTCATGGCACCAATTTACAAAACTCGGATTGCTATTGTTCATTTTGATGGTTTTCTCCATCTCAGTGTGCACATTTCAACATCTTCTCTGTATCCCAAGTCCTATAGTATCTTTGTATGGACTGTACACTCCCAAAATATCTGGCCTCCTACTCTTTCATGTAAAATTATATTTGTAATCTGCTAACCTGTTCAAGTCCCCTGAATCTGAGTCTCTTAGTTTATGTCAAAAGCAAATGTTGGTGTTCTTCCCTATGTGTCCAAATTCAAATAAGTTAAATCTACATAAAAAAACAAAATGTACCCAGCACTGAACCTTAAAGTAAACCATTTCTAACCAATCTCAACAGGTTAAGGTGTAGGCTTTCTCTCAATATTTACTTAATATGAAATAGAGTTTGCCAATTTAAAGGACAAAGCAGTTTGGCTTAACAATATGAGTGGTATCTTGCGTATTACATTACAAAAGCTTGCAATCCTTGTAAAATGAGCACTCTTTGAACAAAACATGTAGATCAGCTAATAACACCAATAAAATATATTTCAGCGTGCTTTTTCTATTTGGCATACGTCATGCGTTACAGGGAGTCCAATACAAATTTCTGTATTACAATTGTTTGTGGTGATGCGGGGATGAGGGAATAGTATTTAAAAATAAAACAAGTATAGTTATTTAGAATGCATAGACAAATCTCCCTGGAATAGAACACTAGAGTCTCATTGAATGGCAGAGCAGACTCCATGGCAAATTTCCACTCCTTTGTCTTACAGTCACATATCTGCAACCTCTAAGTGAACCCATTTCAGTAATGATTTAACGTCCATTCAATTTTCTATTTAATGTCCATTCAATTTCAAGTTGCCAAGCTTTTTGCTCCTATGGGCCTCAAAGGTGGAATTATCAAGACCAAATACAAAAGTAAATTTAAATTCACATACCCATTATTTTCCAGGTATCACAAGTTTCTGATCCAAATAAATCTTGATGCTTTGATTTAAGATTTATCAATCATTAAGAAAGCGCTTCCAGGGAAAAGCCTTTCTAACTCTTCCAATCCATAAATTCAAACCAAGCATGTGAAGAATATAGGCACAAAAAAGAATAAGTTGGCAGGTTTCAAGAAAGAATATTTCCAAATGTCAGGTATGGTTTGAATTACATCTTGGACATCCCATTTTAAACAGATGGACACCAACAAGTGAGCAGCAATGAGTGTGGTAATTAAAAGCAATTTTTAAAAGTAAAAAAAGCCAATAATTTCTTAGTAGTATCTTCTACTTTGATAATTAGGAAGGTCTGAAAAAGGGGGAATGCAAAAATTGATAAACATTTGCTAAACTAGAGACACTTTCCTCACAAGTGCTCCCTCCCAAAACTGGGAGAGACAGAGACAGAGAGAAAGATAAAGGTTCAATTATTTATTCTGCCAGCCATAACTTATATGCAGAAAGGTAGAGTGAGGACTGAGACATGTTCACAACCCACACTTCCAACCTGGCTGCAGTTACTTGGTTTGAAAATACTGATGTGTTCTCCCACCAATATTTCTTCCATTTATTCATTCAGCTGAATTGTACTCCTGTGCTTCAAGTCATGCAGGGAGTGGGAGCTGTGGAAATTCACAGTATAATATTCTTTCAGTGATCTATAATGACCCACAAACGCATTGCAACTTCATGCAAAAGTTAAACTTCCCCAATATATTCAAACATTATGGAAGAATGTCCACATGCAAATATGAGACATCTGCCAAGATGGTTTGAATTGCAGAAACTGCCATCCACTCCCCCCACTCTCTCAGCACCTTCATCTTCTATCTTTCTGCTCTTCCCCTCCCGTACAGGCCAAGGCACTCCACATTCTCCCCAACCCCATCTTCACGATTGGCTAATTGCTTCTCTTCATCTGACCAAAGCAGCAGTGGCAAGAGCAGCAGATTGTCGATTTTTACGACAGCTTTCTCAGTTAGTGCTGAATTCTACACATTTCTACAGCTGGATGGCTGTTTCACTAGTTGGCAGGCTTGCTGTTTCCTCTTCTGTCGTGAATGACTGACTGCTGCAGCAAGAGATCTCTCTCCACTATTTCTCTGTGGCCTATTTCAGGTCTATCACTTCATCATTGCTGTTTCTACCTACACTCCCCTGCTGCTCATCAGCTACAGTAAGAAATGTCGATATTTACTGTTAAGCCAAATTCATTTACAAGTACATCTTTTGCTAGTGTGTGTGTGTGTGTGTGTATGTGTGTATGTGTGTGCACTACCAGTGCATTGCACTTTATAGTGTCATCATACCTCAGATAGTATCAAGCGAAAGTCTCCGAGCCAACTTTTAAATAAAAACAATTAATTTTAATGTAGATTTTTTTTTAAATCTCCAGGCTAAGAGTAAGTAACTTATGAATGAAATTAACTAGAATTTTTGTAAAGCCGATTGGATTTTGTAACCTTAATGATGAACATAGGCACACTTCCACAGAAGAATAATACATTCTAAAATTCCAAGCAAATTCTGTTGACTGCCATCTTAGCTCCAAGAAGTCAGCAGGGAAAAGAGCTCCGGAGCTGCTGCTCCTTCCTCCTCAGAATGACAAACAGTGGAATTTTCATGGGCTTGAAATGGACCGGTAATAATTGTGTCTAAATGTCCCAAGCTAATAACGTGCCATCTCAGTGACTTTACTGTTACATGGGTTTTGAAGGCCAAAAGATCATTAAGTTCTTTATTCTACTGGCGTCAGGTCATTACATCTCAGAAAAGAAATTAAAGATAAACAGAGAGCAGTTTATACTATGTATATTGAATGACCACATATGTTACATTGAATTGCTTTCTCAATTTGCTCCCATTTCCCATTAGCCCTCTCCCCACCAATGACACCTATCTTCTCTGGTGACAATCCATTCAAATGATCCACCTACCCTACTTCACCATCACCACAAGCGGGTGGAAATCCTGATACTTTACAAGTCCATCATGGTCAGAGGGGAGAGGGTGCTATTAAGCATCATCCCAGGATCAGTGAAAGGTTTATCAATGTCACAAGATCATCATCAATACTCACATTTATCCAAATTCATGTCACTGAACACGTCCCTGAACTAAGTGGTGAGGTGACCTTTGTGACAGACTCAAAGAAAGGAGCCCAATATCCTCAAAAATGCTAATTGTATGTTGTTTACTATTCACAAAGATAAACCAATATTCAACTAGCTTTCTTCATTAAAACACTATGAAAAGACACACCAAGAGATTTTCAAACTAACATTGTGCTGTGCATCGCTAATTGAGGTAAAGACAACAGAAACATCTCTGGAGATGAACCAGAAATTATATTGTAAAGAGAAGGTACAAGACTACAAGGGTGTTTGGACAAGATCTGAGGTTTTATCAATGGATCTAAAAAAAGAGTGGGCTTAAAACTGTACTCATAAAAATGTTTCTTGAAGTGACATGCAAGGTTATATTCCAGTCTCTGTGTAATTCTTGTAAGAAAAGGGTAGAAGAGAGACAGTACTGATTGGAGCTCTGGAGCGATTGCAAGCTAGGCTGGGTAGTCAGCAGGAAATTAGTAGGAAACAAGGTCCTCATGTGAAAGATCTTTAGCACAGTTTGTCCAATAGAAGCAAAATTTTTGGTAGTTCTATAATATTAGCATAGTAAGCAAAGTAAGATGCAGATTCTTGAGCAAGAGGAAAGGAGCACTTAGAGTTCACTTCAGAGATAGTGAGAAGATCCCTAGTTAACTAAGACAGATTGGATCAAGAAAGACTGGACAACAGAAGGAAACCGAAAATAAAGAAGAAAAAAAAAATTCTGTGGAAAATAGATGGTGAAAGACCACATGTTTGAGGGGTAAAATTTTTAAATCTTAAAATCTTACACAGTATGTGATAGGATAAAGTTGTCCAAGATTAGGTGGATCTTGATGAATGCTTTCATCTGCAATAAGGGCCTCTATTATTTATATCAGATCATTGGTTTTGAGTGGTACAGTACTTTGATTACTTTTTTTAGCTTGCTGAGTTTTTTGTTCTGTCACAACACGCTTTTAAAAATTATGGTTTGCAGAATTGCCCTGATAATTTCATTATGCAAAATGAAGATTCCCTTGGCAGTTTTGACAGCACATTTGCTGACACATTGTATGTCAGCACCCACGGAACGACCAGAGTCAAATTGCAGCTTTGATTCATTTCAATTCTTCCAAAAGGCCTGCTATAGCTACAATTAACCCTTCACAAGCTGTGATCTTTTCTTGCATTTCCAGTTTTGGTTTCTGCACTGTAACTTGTAGACTTTTAATGTATATTTCATGATGACAGATATGAGGTAGAATTAGCTCACTTTGTGATTTTTTTGACCTTAGAAAGTCAAAATAAAACAACTTTCCATCAGATTGCATCATAGAATAATTACAGCATAGAAGGGAACTGGCCATTCAACACCCTAAGCCTGTTCTGGCTTCCAGTAAGAGTAATTGAACTAGCTCCTCAACCCTGCCCATTATTCATTGCCCTGCAAATTTTGTCCATTCCCCTTTTCATCCAAGCGTTTTCTTTTTTTTTAAAATCCACAACTGAATCTATCCCAAGCACCCTTCCGGGCAATGCATTTACTATATAAATACATTTTACCTTATGCCATGTTGGGTTATTTTGCTGATTTATTGAAAATTTGATATCCTTTAGATCTCAACCATTCTGACAATGGGATAGCAGTTTTCTCCCTACCTACTCTCAAAACAGGACACCTTCATTATATCTCCTTTCCTCAGTCCCTTTGTCCAAGGGGTACAATCCCAGGTTCACCAATCTGTTCATGTAACTGAAGTAGCTCATCCTTGGAACCATTCCGTAAAGTCTTTTCTGCACCTTCTCTTAGGCCTTCGCATCCTTCTTAAAGTGTGATGTCCAAAATTTGAGGTGGAACTGAATATTTATAAAACTCTGTCATACTTTTCTTAATTTTGCACTCTATGTATCCCATGTGTTATTATTAACCATATTGGCAGAGCAAGTTGAAAGGTAATGTGGTCTACCACTGCTCCTTCTAAGGACAATAAGAAAAAGGAAGAGGGACAAAATGTTCTAGAATGAGGGAACCAAGGGACGGGAATTGGGGTAAAGAAGATGATGCAAGTGAGCAAGAGGAAAGCCGATAAAGGAAGACCCAGAGACCGAGAGACAGCAGGAGACTACTCTGTTGACTGAATGTTAGGATGGAGCGTAAGTACAGAAGAATTTGAGTTTAAATGTAACTCATTCTGTGTGTGTTAGATGGGATAATGGAGAGGAGGCTTTACTGCATGTTTATTTTCTGAATTAACTGTGTTGGGAATATTTGGTGGGTTATTCTGCTGTGTACTCACTGTATTAGGCTGTGTATGTTGAATCCAGCATGGTTCAATACACAGCAGGTTTGAAGGGGTTGGGTGCCAAGTAGGGAGGGCTGGAGGCTGGGGTAGCAGACGAATGAGTGAAAGATCACTTAGTGTCAGCTGGGATTGCTAAACCCAGGAGGGATGGGGTTGAATTAAGGGCTGTAAGGGTGTGTCCATTCAAGTTGCCTTGAGGGTTAGGACTGTGGTGAGAAAGTCAGATCAGATCAGTAAGGGGTATGGAGAATGGTTCCTTGGGAAATTAGGTTTGGAATGGAAATTGAGTAGCATTGTCAATTTTAAATTGTTTCTAGGTCTAGAGGGTTTGTGGGTCATTTCATAGTTGGGTTTGGTTCTTATGGAAAGAGAGAATAAATGATTGTTAGATGAGGAAAGATTAGTCTAATATCCCATGATTTCAAATAGCCAGCCAATACTCACATCTGGCCTCATTCACTTGGGTATAGTGATGGGGGACTGTCATTACTTCTGGAACTTTATCCCAGCCAAAATGTAATTTATTGCTATTTAAGGAATTAAGGCTGTACATGTGACCTAGTCAAGGATCTTTTAATTGTCAATATTAATAGTATAGGTCTACCAATAGACATGTGATTGCTGTTAAATACCTAAAAGAAACTAACAGCTGGTTAGGAGATCCAGGCATAAACTTCTCTTGATTAGAGTGGTGCTGGAAAAGCACAGCAGGTCAGGCAGCAATAAACTTCTCTTGTCAGAGATTTGTTTTTACTCTCTCATCCCACAATTCCAACCACACTGATTACTTGTTTCCTAGTTGGGTTTTGGTCCAGAACAGAGGAGACTCGAATTCAGGGTGATGGGGGTGGGAGGTCAGGGCCAGAGTAGATGGGGGCAGTGACTCAGGTGTTAAATTTTAATCCCTCTAACCTTCATGGACTGGCTGTTCAGGTAAGTCAGTCAGAACCCTCTGATGTCTCCCATTTTTATTAAATCTGAGTTAACTCCAAGAATTCCTGATAACTAATAAGTACCCAGCAGAATTTTCAACTTCTCTGACAATTAAGGTGTGGTCAGTTCTTTGAGACTTCCAGATATTCCTGATGTGCTGCTTCCAGGTTCATCTGCTCTCTGACTACATGGTGACCAGGAAATTAAAGAATTGTATAAAGGTAATTACAATGCATAATACATTGTCAGTTTTTAGTGCTAGTGCTAAAAATCTGATTCGCTCTGGGAATGAAAAGGAAATAAAACTCTGTAGGTTAACTATTATGGTGAAATGCAGCACAGAAATTGATAGTTCAGCCGGTTCCAACAGAACTTTAATCCCCCCTCCTCATCAGAACATTCTTCCAAACTTTTCTACTTTAAGTACTTCCTTGGCCTTCTCATCTTTGCAGATTTTTGAGACCACTCCATGTGAGCTCAAGCTTCATGTTCTATTTATTAAAGACGAAAGAATAACTTGGACTCGTTAGTGATTGCCTTATATTTAGGATTCCGAACTTTGGATTCCTGCTTGCCTGGCCAAGTGAAAACATCATCTGGAAGTATACAATATTATGAAGTTACTGATACCCAGCAGGTCCAGAAACCACTTAAAGGAGAAAGATGGGTGATAGCATCAGATGTGGCCTCTTTGCCAGAGCTAGGTAAGAAAACTTCTTCATCAGAGTAAGCAAAATGAAAGCTTGGAATAACTCCAACAAAGAGAATGGCCAGTCAAGAGGATTTTTGAAAACCTGAAAAGTGAAAAATTGAGGGATAATGTCTGAAGACAATCTTAGTAACCCAAGAAAAAGGCATTAAAAGAATAAAAGTCAAGTAATAAGAACTATTGAATCAGATCATGAAAAAGCAAAGGAAAAGTACACTTAAGACACTTCCCCCAATGGAAAGAAGTAAAGGTGGAGGATAGGAATGGGCAATAAAATGGAAGAAGATGTTGAAGGTCTGAAGTTGTTAAAGTCAGTATTCATACTAAAGGAGTGCAAACAGCCATTGCAAAAGCTGAAATATTGTTCCTGAAGCTTTCATTGAACTTGTTTGCAGTAACATACAAGATCAAAATTATTGAGGACAGATTTAGAAAGGGCTGGAATACTAAAGTGGTGAGGCACAGAGAGGTCAGCATCACAGTTAGAGACAGAACAATGATGTTCGGCAATGCAGTTCCCAATCCAATTGAGTTATTGTTTTCTTCCTCTTATCATAGGGATAGTGAAGACAATATTAGCTATAGTTACTGCCCTGGCTAAGGGTAGCTGACCTATCCCAGAATAGTGTCTGAATCATAAACATTGATGGGACTAAGGGATGCCATTCAGTCCATTGTGTTAATTCCATTTGAAAAGGAATTTTAATCTAATCCCAATTTCAAGCTCGGAGTCTCTAGCCCTCTGTAATACAATACTTTCGGGCCATATCCAGGTCCTTTTTAAATGCATTTAGAATTTTTCTGGCAGTGCATTTCAGAAATCCACCATCCTCTTAGTGAAAACATTACTTCTCAATTCCTTGGTAATTCTTTCACCAAGTACATACATATTGTTATCCTTAGTTATTGATTTTTCTTCTCAGGGAAGTTGGCAGTTTGCATTCACTAAACACTTCACAATTGTATACACTGCAATTAAATCTTCCCCTTAGCCTCCTGTGTTTCAATGAAAATAACCCCAGCTAATCTAATCATTCCTCATTGCTGAAATTCTCCATTCCTGAAAAGTCCTATTATCCTCTCTCGTGCCAATCTCACATTTCCTGTAGTGTGGTGACCTGTCTGTCCATAGCGGTCTAGCTGTAATCTAACTAATGTTTGACATAATTCCACCATAAGTTGAAACATTTTTGATTGTTTGAACTGTATATACAAACACTACATTACAAATCAGCAAACAAACATTAAGGAAATCATTGAAACTAATTTTTAAAAATGGATGACAATATGTATTATTGGAGTAAATTTTCCATTTCTGGAGGAGCTCAGTGAAGGTCAGCCACATAAATGGGCAATGAAAAGATATAAACTGAACTTGAGAGTGCAGTATTGGAACTATTCATTGTACAGCTTAAAAGAAATTAAGCAACTAAGAATATAATAACGCAAACATCAACAAGTAATGATTCCCCAGTATCATAAAAAGGTATTGTAATAAACATTGTTTAAATAGAAGCTGACCATCTTCCTATAGTACAGCTTTGTTTCTTTTTTATTAAAACACATGAATAAAATAAACATTTCAAACAAAAAGAGGCATTTATGTGAAATGTATTCTGCACACTATTTCAGAGTAACCCATATTTATTTATTGTATTCATTATGGATATTACAGAGCAATCCAATCACTAGTTAAGACAATACCCCTAAGATTGTGTCCTATCAGATCTGTTCCAGATCTATCAACAAGCAGATTTACAAAATCACTCAAACTGTTCAAACAGAGGGAGCTGTGTACATTAGATTCCCCAATCATATCATAAGGAGAGATATCAAATGTTGTTTGTGCTTTGGACACTTTGAAGAGTCTATGTATTAACAATACTTTTTCCCAAGCACTCTTGTCGATGAGGTGGACAAAGGGTTACAGAATTTGGTTTGCAGTTCAACTCAATTTTATTGACAAGATATTCCTTAATAAAAGCACCATGTCAGCATTTCTCAAATTCCCACACTGTTTACTCTCTATACACCTCTATCTATCTGAGAAAAGATATTATTCACAACAATCCATGTGTTTGAGCTGGGTTATTGGAATCTCCTTCCTCTCTGACATAGGGCTGGATCTCTTCCATGAAGTCAGAGTCATGCGGCATGGAAACAGACCCTTTGGTCCACTCATGCAGACCGACCAGATATCCTAAACTGATCTAGTTCCATTTGCCAGCATTGGGCCCATATCTTTCTAAAGCCTTCCTATCCATTTGTCATATCAGATGCCTTTTAAACATTGTAATTGTACAAGCCTTCATCACTTCCTCTTGCAGCTCATTCCATACAAACACCACCCTCTGTGTGAAAAAGTTGATCTCAGGATCCTATTAAATCTTCCCCTCTCACCTTAAAACTATGCTGTCTAATTTTGGACTCCCCTACCCTTGAAAAAAACCTTGGCTATTCAGGCTATCTATAGCCTTCATGATTTTAGAAACCTCTATAAGATCGCCCCAGCCTATTCAACCTCTCCCCATGGCTCAAACCCTCCAATCCTAGCAACATCCTTTCAAATTTTTTTCTGAACTTTTTCAAGTTTAACAATATCTTTTCTATAGCAGGAAGACCAGAATTGAATGCAGTATTCTAAAAGTGACCTAAACAATGTCCTGTACAGCTGCAACATGACCTCCCAACTTCTATACTCAATGTAAGGACCAATGAAGACGAGCATACCAAATGCTGCCTTCACCACTCTGTTTACCTGTGATTTCACTTTCAAGGAACTATGTACCTACACGCCTACATTACTTTGTTCAGCAGCATTCTCCAGTCCCAACCATTAACTATATAATTCCTATCTTGACTTGCCTACACAAAATGCAAGACCTCACATCTATCAAAAGTAAACTCCATTTGACACTCCTCGCCTGTTAGCCCATCTGATCAAGATCCCATTGTACTCTTTGATAACATGCTTCTCTGTCCACTACACCACCATATCTCCTATATTCACATCCAAATATTTTATTTAAATGATGAAAACCAATGGACTTAGCACCGATCCTTGTGGCACACCACTGGTCACAATCTGAAAAGCAATGTCCACCATCATCCTCTCTCTCTACCTTCAAGCCAATTTTGTATTCAGTTGGCTCATTCCCCCTGGATTCCTTTTGATCTAACCTTGCTAACCACTATACTTTATGGAACCTTGTGGAATGCCTTGTTGAAATCTATAAAGACAGCATCTGCCACTCTGCATTCATCAATCTTTGCCACTTCTTCAAAAAGCACAGTCAATTTAGAGAGACATGATTTCCCACATATACTGACATGCTAACTATCTCTAATCTCCTTACTGGATCTCACAGGTCATGGCAGATCTTCTCGTAGGTCTTCTTGGAATGCCACATGATCTTCTACCACAAATTTTGCTGAGTCTTCACTGAGGAGTTGACTTCCAGGTGTGGGTTTTATTTCCCCTTGCCCTGGAATGTTCCTGAATTTTCTGTGACCTTTGTCCAATGGGATCATGAACTATGCCAACACCTTTCAGTTTTGCTATGGCAAGGAGTATAAAGTGCATGTCCTAAGGCTGGAAGTCAAGGTGCCAGGAAGTGAAATTGATGCTTCTCCAATACTCAACTCTCAGGCTGTTTATAATTCGGGCCCCTGAGCCTTTGTAACCTTTTTGATCTTGACTATTCTCTAGAGATGTTGGCTGCTGTTTAATTTAGTTTGGCCAATTTTCTGTCAGGCCTGATTTCTCTAGCTGTAGATCAATTTAGAATGTCCAATTTTGGGCTCATAGTTGCTTGTCCACACAATGCTGTGAAGTTCTATCTAGAAAGGCAGTTGTTGAAGGATAGAACTAGAGTCAATCTTTATATGTTTCATATTTCTTTGCTGAATTTCATATTGTAAACATACATTAACTAAACCATTGACCACAGTTTTAGTCAGTTAAATACAATTAATATACAATCAACACTTGAATCATAATTATTTAGATCCATTTGTGTTTTTGGTTAGTCAGTAGCACTTTCCTCTCTGTCAGGGTCAGAACTGGTTTCAAACTGCATGCAGATTTAAACATTTAATCCTGCGTTAACAGAGTGTGGTACTGAAGATATTTGTGGAGGAGTTGTGTTTCCAAGGAGCCATTAAATAAAGCTCAGAAAGATACAACCACAATTTGTAGAAGAACAGGCAGTTTTTTTCTGATCATAACACAATCAAAAAATAACTTTGGTCATTAACTTAGTGTGCTGTTTGTGGAACCAATGCACAAGTATTCTACATTTGCCCACAGAATGATAATTACTGCATTTGGAAAGAAATTCATAAGTGGTGAATTACTTCTGTGTCCTGATGGTACGAAATGGTTGTTTTAGAAATACTTATACTTTCAACAACTTCAACTGCCAATCAGCAACCTGAAGTAGATATGACATTTGGTGCATGTGTGAATGGTAAAACACTTGAAGAGTCGAAAATTCCATAGCTCACATTTTATTTTAAAATGGCTGCAATCACTGTTATTAGAATACCCCAGCATTATAAATATGCCTTAGTTAAAAGATATTTATGAATTGGAAATGCATGTGGCAGATATTTTTACTGGGGTCACTGCAAGTTGAATATTGTTCTTGGATCAATGTCAAATGGAAAGCAGTGATGTCGAACATGGTTTCCATTCTTCTGGGAAGTAAAATTGAGGTAAACCTTTTAATGTAACAATTCTCAGTGGCTGCATTACTTGTATGAGGGCAGGTAACACTTGAACAAATAAATAGAACGGTTTGTAATATTCTGAAGTCAACTCCAGAGTATCAGTTAGGTTTTTCTGAATTTGTAATGCATTCAGATTTAGCATCCCACATTGTGTGGAATCTCAGTTATATCATTAGTTTTCAAGATTTTGCAACAACTTAAGCTAAAATCAAACATTCTTACTTCCTGAATGTCAAACAGACATTGTAGCAAGGGCTGGACATTTGATGTTGTTCACAAAAAAATGTGGTTGTTAAAATTTAAGGAAGTTTTTTAAAAACTGGTTACTGCTTTAAAAGATGTCCCTCTACGGTGGATACTGCAACAATTTCCAGTTTTGTGACTCTATTTAGAAGTTATGTCTTTGAAAATGTTATTGTTAATTACTGTAATTTCCAGGGGCTCTTAAAGCTTTTTAGAGGAGGTGACAGCATGCGGGTACATTATGAGGCATTCTGGCTGGATGATAGGTTGGTGCAATGCACAGGTTCACCTTCAAGTTCAATACATAATCATTTCTCCAGCTGAAGGTGTGCAGCAGATCCGTTACACTCTCTTTCTTTTCTTGCATGGACAGTATTTCCAACTACAGAAACCTTCCATGTCTCTTGGTAGCAAACACATGAGTAACATTGGTGGAAGCCTTGGAAAGAGATTTTGGTCTACCATTTTAATAGAGGAATACCTTAAGGCAATGGAGGGACAGGAGTTTGTGAGAAGAAGACTAATGGGAAATATGGTGGCGTAATTTTACCTGTTTAGTATTTAACAATTTTACACATACGAATTGTAAGACATTCCTTCAGAATTTACAGGAAGCATAAGTATTTGAGTTAAATTTTGTCAGTTACAGGCTGTTACTTAGATAGATAAATTGCTTATTTCATTTGCATATACTTGTCTAAACCTATTTAGGTCATGTTCAACATGGCTTCAGCCTTAAAGCAGTAATGGGATAAACTTACATATATGTTTTTGTTTTCTTTCATTCAGGAATAACACTTAGTTTTTGGAAGAAATATAATTTCATTTTCAAAATACAAAACTTATACTGATTGTAAATACATTTCATATGCTAATGCATTTCTATCTAAAGCTATGCCTAAGCTATTGCAAATCATTAAGTGATTTGAAATTTTGTATTGTTTCAAATGATAGTCTACTTAACTGATGAATAGTGATACAAATGAAAAACAAGTGTATATTGTCCTACTACCAGGAGTGTCAGGTAATGGCATGGTGCAAATATTGTGACTTGCTGACATTGAACATTTTGAATTTTGTCATTTTTGCAGTTTATAAACCCAGGGGCCATTGACTGGACCACTGGGAAGAAATAAATAAAAATAGATAACTGGAGAAACTTAGCAGTTCTGGAAGCATCTATGAGAGAAAATCTGAGTTAATATTTCATGTTTGAATGACATTTTTTTTTTCAGAATTGTTCTGACGTCCAAGTAGTGGAAAGACACCTGTTTTAATATTCACATTGATTGATGGCTCCAACAGACCATTATTATGATTTTTATATATAGAAGTATTTTTTACATAGAATCCGTCCAGTGTGGAAACAGACCATTAAATCCAACACATAACATCAACCCTCCGAAGAGTAATACATCCAGAACCATTCCCCAGCGCTGTTAGCCTATGTTTACCCCTGACTAATGTTCCTAACCTACAAATCCCTGAACACGATGGGTAATTTAGCATGACCAATTCACCTAACCTGCACATCTTTGGATTGTGGGAGGAAACCGGAGCACCTGGAGGAAACCCACACAGACACTGGGAGAATGTGCAAACTCCACCCAGATAGTCATCCGAGACTGGAATCAAATCCAGGTCCGTGGCACTGTGAGGCAGCAGTGCTAACCAGTGAGCCACCGTGATGGGGACACAACATGTACTATCAGCAAAAGTAAAATTGTGTGTGTGTATATATATATATATATATATATAAACCTGCCGAACCAAATAATATTTTTGATGCAATAATTCTTGAAGATATCCACTTCTGAAGTAAGGGTTTTGGTAGCATAGTCTTTTTTTTTAACTTTATTAGTCATCCAGATACTTTGACTCATGAAACTTCAAATCCCATGATGTTAGCTTGGGAATTTAATTATAATCTGATATAAAAAGTTTTCAATTAATTAAATCAAGAATAAAATGTTGGTATTAACAACGGTGACCATCAAAAATACTGGATTGTCATAATCTGTTCACTAAATGATCACTGATGACCTTTGGTAAATAATTTTTTTCTTCCTCATCTGGTTAAACCTATTGGGCTTCTGGGAATCCCAGAAATGTGGCTGACTTTTAACTCTCTGAAGTGATTAATGAGGCAATCTGGAGTTCTGTGTCCATCTTGTGATTATAGGAAGAATAGTATTCAGCTAGAGAGGGTTCAGAAGATATTTACCAGGAAGTTGCCAGGTATGGAAGGTTTGAGTTATAAAGAAAGGATGGGACTCTTTTTTTTCAATGGAATATAGGAAGTTGAAACCTTTATAGAGGTTTCTCAAATCATGACTGGTATAGATAGGGTTTCCATAGGATCATGACTTTTGGGGGGGGGGGGGGGGGTGGTGCGGGAAGGGGCATATTTTTAAGATGAGATGAGAGACATTTTAAAAAACATGAAGGGCAAATGTTTTACATAAAGGGTAGTTTGCGTGTGGAATGACTTCCTGACAAAGTGGTAGATGTATGTAAACTTAAAACATTTAAAAGACACTCCGGTAAGTACATGAATAGAAAAGGTTTGGAGGAATATGGGCAAGATACAGGAAGGTGGGAAAAGTTTAGTTTGGTCTGGACTGAAAGATATGTTTCAATGCTGACTGACTCTAAAATGGCTGACCACATTTCCAAGGGCACCGAGGGAAACGTAATATCCCTATTTCATGAATAAATCAGAAAAAGGACTGTCACAATGGTGCTGTTTGCTGACAGGCAATATCACCTCCAGTTTACCTACCAAATCAACACCTGATATTTGCAAGTTCCTTTCAGTCTGTGCAGGGCTTGAAATCCTTTGCTGTTTCCAGTGCTCTATGTTAAATACTGTATGGAACCTGATGCTTTTCTTTACTTGCATGAGTTGTTAATACCACACTCACATCCTCATTGCCTCTGTTTCAAATCCATCTCAGTTGAGCCTCCAATCTTTGATAACATCTTACTGTGATGTGCTGGAAATCAAGCCCCACTATTCCTAGGTTGGTGACAAAAAAGAATACAGAATTCCCCAATTTATCTACATTTCTGAACCACATTGACAGAAAGCAATGAGCCAAGTCTCTCTACTTAACAAGAATAATTGTTTATTACAAATGAAAGACTCCAACTACTGCAAAACAATAATGTGTAAACAACATTTCGAATGAGTGTCGGGTTATTTGATTTCAAAGAGTACAGGAATCCCTAAACAATCCTTGGTATCAAATAGTTATTTACCCATGTCAGTCCACAATCAAAAATACAGTACAGGTGCACAATCCTTTATCAGAAATGCTCAGGACCAGCTGGTTTTTGGAATTCAGAATTTTTCGAACTTCAGAATAAGTGACAGTTTGATGGTGAAATTTTTTGAAAAATCTTACTGGAGGAGCACACTCACTGAGTAAAACAGGCCTTGAAACAGAATTGAGGCCTGCCAGTGCTGAGCCACACCCCTTTGCGTCGCATCTGAGTGACACGTATTGAGAGGATGTCGACTTGGGTTAACTGCGCGCCAAACAACCTTGTTAAATTAAAAAATTTCACAACGGAACCTTCAGACTTTGGAACTTTTCAGATTTCAGGATTTTGGATAAAGGATTGTTGTCTACCTGTATAATAAAAAGATACAGGTCTTTAAAACAATTAGCAACTAATGAGATGAAGGATGCTTTATCTAGCATCATTTTCATTGAGTTATATCAGTTTATGGCTTTACAGGTATGTTTGGAGTCTAATACTGAATTAGAATTAGATTTTATTATCATGTATACTCAAGTAGAAAAGTACATGAATACAGTGAAAATTATATAGTATCACACCATTGTAAGTACAAAATGAAATCTCTAGTCCAGACAAAATCTGAAGACTGAAGGCATGCACCAACTGCAGCATTTTAAAAGCCTCCGGATCTTTATTGTGTTGAGTGGTGATTATGGAGTCTCAAGATATATCCTGAGCAATATGTTGATTGAAGGTTTCCACATGTCCACTCGGTATGATATTGACTGCAAACTTGCGCATGTGTTCTGGGTATAACTGTGGGTGTCATATTGATTGAGAAGCCTGCAACTGTACACTGAGTTTGATATTGATCTGGTGCCTATGGATCTGCACAAAATTATGGGAGTGAAGAATAAGACACATCAAACAACACTACCTTGCTGATGCTGGCTGACCAGTTATTTTAGCAATGCAGTTACTGATGATCTGCTCTCCTCCGCAGTGCAGAAATACATTCATTTTTTTCTATCCTGTCAAATGATGCATCCAACTTTATAACAACCCAAATTGTCTTGTACCTGGAGTACATTTCATCCAATTGCATATATGCTTAATATGCTTATGGCACAAGTCAACCAACCTAAGGAAGCTGATCAGTGAGTAGGACAGTTTCAGTAAACACCGTGACCTGAACTGGATTCTTTGGTTGTGCCATCACGTTAGTATGACCTGTTACACAATAGATGGTTCAGATGTTACAGATGGTTCCTGATGGAGGCAGGGCAGCTAAGGTGGGGCATTCTACTTTCTTCATTCTTTCATTTTCTGATTTCCACCTCAGGAAGTGTAAATTCAAGATAAAACCTAAATGGGACCAATCATCAGCAAACTATAGAATGGGAGCATGATAGACCATTGCTTGTTCAGGAGACAATTTAGTGCCCACTGCTGGAACAGTGGGAAGGCAGAGGGCCATATAATTAGGTAGGAAGGTTTTCGTAAAGAGTTTGTTGCTTTGCTGACTCTTTCTCCAACCCCACCCAATGAAGTCGATATCTGGGAAGGCCAACAACCTTCTGGATTAAATTAAATTTAGGCTCTTAAATGGCCTATTAGTACCATTTGAAGTCCTGTGGATTGAGCTATCATTGTTTGGTGATGGGTAAGTTGGCTGGCTCATTTTAGGAGAACATCAGGTATACCAGAGCAGCATCACTGTGGTCTCAGAGTGGCTGACCTCTGGTTTGGGCACTACGTACTCCACAAGTGACAAGGATCACACACTAAGACACATATCACCCTCCCCCAAGCCCCTTACTGGGCCATGGCTGACAGGCCCCAGTGAACATATTCCAGGTCTTCCAATTTCGCTGCTGGTACCTGCAGTACCAATACTAATCACTCCACTTAATAGTACTGCTGGAACCAAAGAGATGTTTGCTCATTCAGTGGCACAGGAAGGTAGGTGTTTTTCCTCCAAAGGCAGACAGTTTACTCCATGACTGATACATAATCCTGCTTCCTGCAAATGGCTGCCGTAGGCTTGGCAGCAGTTTCTGGGATGGGTGACTGAAGCCATTATGTTCAGTCCTGAATGTGGTAGCAGTGGCTATCTGCAGACAAACACTACATTTAAGTTTGGCCGAAGGAAATTGTTCTGAATTTGATATTGCTTCAATGCATACAGGAATGTCAGGCATGATTTTGATTGAGATACCTGTGCAGTGTTGCAGGCCAAAAAAAACAGTCAAAAAATGTGGTACTAGAAAAGCTCAGCTGGTCAGGCAGCATTTGAGGAGCAGGGGAGTCGACATTTTGAGCATAATGTCTTCATCCCCAAAAATAACTAAGCCTGCTTTCCTCAAAGTAAAGTTTGCTTTAAAATGGAAGTATGCAAAGTGCTAACAGTTACCAATCAACACTGTGAATTTTTTATCATTGTCCTTACACCACAGTTATTTGTTTGCTGATGGTCTATTTTACAGTTGGTTGATAGACTTCTCTTCTTTCTGGTGTTCCTTCGTCAGTGAGTGCTTCCTGTAAGGTGAGATTTGTTGACTAACTAGATGAGCTTTGTGGTGCCCCTTCAGCATGTGCCTACACAATGCTTCTCTGTCAAATAGTCTCTTTTTTTAATGAAGTGACTTCTTAAATATTCCTTTATAGCTGCTAAACTACTAGCTCAACCTTCAATAATTAGGCCTTTGTAACTACACCAATTGTGGTTTGTAAGCTGAAACTCTCAAGACCTGTCACGACCTCCTCAACAACTCAGAATTAAAGAGAAATATGATTTGCATATGTTTGTATAGTATTTGGATATTTAAATGTTTCTAATGTAACTGTTTTTGAATATGATTATCATATTTCAAAGAAGCTATAAACTGCAAAAAAAAGTCACTTAGCTTGACTGAATTCATGTTTTTCTACTGTTGTGATATGGTTTAGTCTCGAAAGTGATTGGGTACAATGCTGAACAAGATTTCACGAAGGTCAGTTTGAAATAGTATTTTCTACTTTATAACACCAACCTGTTTGTCAGCAAGCAATATTCTGTTTAAAGTCATACAACAAATGTATGTTTGATGCAGATTAGTAAAATTTGATGTTTGTATTTGAAATTGTGTGCAGTTTGATTAGGCATTGGAATCACAGAATTTGTATTGATATGCAAAGTTTAAATCCATTAGCACAGCAGGATAGTCCCAGTTTGATGCAGATCCACAGTTGTGAACACAAGTTTGTCAGAGCTTCTGTGCTCTGCTATGGTAAAGGTGGTGTATTGCAGCTTATAATAACATCTGCTCTAATGAGGGTTGCAGCTCAGGATGGTGGCTGTAATCCAGCATTTTCTGCAGCTGTTACATATTGTCTGCATTATTCTTTGTGCTAAGGTTTTTGTTTTTGCAATATCAGTGTTGCTACTGTATTAGTTATTGATTGAATGTTGGCAATGATCTGGCACTGCACTGAGCTTATTGATCTCAGAGATCAGGGAATCCATATTACAGAGATGTCGGCAAGGGAAATTCTTGGAGTTCATTAAATCTTATTAAATTATAGCAGAATTAAACTGCCTTTACTGTAAAATCTCTTGACAATGCACCTATATAGTTAAATGTTTTTTTCTAATCCATGCTCATCCACATTTTAATATTGGAATGATGAATGTGAATTAGAATCTGTTCTGACAGTGGATGAATATAATATCTACTGCTTTTCTTGGAAAGCTGAAAAGCGTTTGCGTTTAATTCGCCCCTCTAGTTGATTAATATAAAATATGTGCCTTTTATGTGCCTTAGATTCCTATTGTTTTAATATTTATCCTTAGCTCTCGAGTGTATTTCTTGATATCCCTACTATTCTGTTCAATTGCTAAGCCCTTCTGATGCTCTCTGATCAATCTAGAAGACCACACCAGTATTTGGAGTACATAGGAGTATACGGGTTCACTCCATAGCCAGTTCTTTAGCAAAGTTCCTTTGGTTGACCTTGGCAAAACTAACTCAGTTGCACTTCCTGCTCAAAAGTGAAGCTTACATAAAGGACTGATTTAGATCCTAACATTTCTTAGGGCTTTGTCATTGAAAGCACTCTTTTGTATTCTTGTCTTGAATCGTTGAACATGGAAGTTTAGGTATTTGTCCATCCATTCAGACTAGTTCAACCTAACTCTTAAATGAAATTTTAAGCTGTGATCTCCCAGTTAATATATGCATTTTTGGAACCAATACAATGTATATCATTGCCCATTGTCTGGAATTGAGTTCCTGTTTTTGATTAAAGTAAATCTCAATATACGTTAAAACTTTGAAGATATTGCTATTTGTGGTATTTTCTTAATGAACTGATGAAACTTGATCTTATTATTTTTAATTTCAGTGAAAATGCGCTCATCAATCTCTGAGGGCCAATACTTTACAAATGTTTGAAATATTTATATATTAATATATAAGTTTGATTTGCACACCAACTACCAAAGTAAAATAAATCCTTCTCTTCTGCATTTATTATTCACAGGAATATATTGTTTTATGAACCACCTCAGCAATATTTTCATAATATCCTGAATGAGTTGAGTCATCATATTTAAATCTAGTAACTGTTCTGTAATTTCAATTGAATAAAAGCAATTTCAGCACCAAAGCAATAAAAAGTGGGATTGGCTTTTAAATTTGGAGCTGTAAAGTCGAAAGGCATTTATTAATATTTTTCATTGAAACACAGAACAGTTTTTATAAAACAACTTTGAAAGATCTGGAGAATAACATATAATGTAAAGCTAATATGATGTATGAACATGTATTATGTGTGTGCTTCACACTTTCCTGTGGGAAATATTTATGTTAAGATACAAAGCCTAGCTGCTTGATGCTTGCCATGTGCCATTTTCGAGGTGCTCCTTCAGTGACAGACCTGTGAGGAAACTGACAGCATTCTTATTGTGTGAGCCTTCCAGAACTGAAGTTGCTCCCATCAGCTAAGGGTGAGATAGACCTGCTGCAGGATTGAACCCTATCTGTTGCTCATTCATAGACTCCCCACTTGCTTGGATAAGTGTTGCTCCAACAACACTCAAGAAGCTCAACACTATCCGGTCAAAGCAGCCCACTTGATTGGCACCCTACCCACCACCTTCAACAGTGATTCCCTCCACCAGCAGCCACAGTGGCAGCAGCACCATGTGTCATCTTCAACTGCAATGCCACAAGGCTTCTTCAGCAGCACTTCTAAATCCACGATCTCTATCATCTGGAAGGACAAGGCTAACAGATACCTGAGGATATTACTACCTGCAGATTTCCCTCCAAACCACACACTATTCTGATTTGGCACGGCATTGTTTTCACCAAACAGCTGGTCAGAAACCTGGAGCTCCCTTCCTAACAGCACTGTAGGTGTACCTACACCATGTGGGCTGCAGTGACTCAAGAGGGGGTAGCTCTCCACCTCCCTCTCAAAGGTGCTTTAGGAATGGGCAAAAACTGCTGGACCAGCCAACTAAGTCCACATTCCATGAATGAATATAAAGGGCTATCAAATATTGGAAGGATATTCTGGCTATGGAGGGAGTACAATAAAGATTTACCAGACTAATTCCCAGGAAGGCAGAACTGATGTATGAAGAGAAATTGAATTGGTTAGGAGTTTAGAAGAATAAGGGGGGAGTCTTTGAGAAGCCTGTAAAATTCTAACGGGATCAGAAGGGGTAAATGTAAGTAGGCTGAGCCCAATGGCCAGGGAGTCTAGGGTCAGAATCTAAGGACACAGGGTGGACCATTTAGAACTGAGATGAAGAGAAATTTCTTCAACTATAGAGTGGTGAGCCTGTAGAATTGTCTGTCACAGAACATGGTTAAGGCCAAACCATTGAAAGTTTTCAAAAAAGAGTTAGGTATAGTTCTGAGGATTAATGGGATTAAAACGTGGGGAGAAAATTGGAGCAGTATACTGAGCTGATTGCTCAGCTGCGATCATATTAAATGCCAGATCAAGCTCAGGGGTCTGAATGGCCTACTCCTCCTGGTTTCTGTGTGGTTTGTGTGAAGGTCACGTCTTTCACTTATGTCATAGACTAATGGTTTCTAAGAATCTATACAATGAGTGTACTGATATGGGTACAGTGTGTCTATGTACTATTTGTCTGCTACGTAGCTGAAAATGTGTTGCTGGAAAAGCGCAGCAGGTTAGGCAGCATCCAAGGAACAGGAGAATCGACGTTTTGGGCATAAGCCCTTCTTCAGGAATGAGGAAAGTGTGTCCAGCAGGCTAAGATAAAAGGTAGGGAGGAGGGACTTGGGGGAGGGGCGTTGGAAATGCGATTGGTGGAAGGAGGTCAAGGTGAGGGTGATAGGCCGGAGTGGGGTGGGGGCGGAGAGGTCAGGAAGAAGATTGCAGGTTAGGAAGGCGGTGCTGAGTTCGAGGGATTTGACTGAGACAAAGTGGGGGCGCGGGAAATGAGGAAACTGGAGAAATCTGAGTTCATCCCTTGTGGTTGGAGGGTTCCTAAGCGGAAGATGAGGCGCTCTTCCTCCAACCGTCGTGTTGCTATGTTCTGGCGATGGAGGAGTCCAAGGACCTGCATGTCCTTGGTGGAGTGGGAGGGGGAGTTGAAGTGTTGAGCTACGGGGTGGTTGGGTTGGTTGGTCCGGGTGTCCCAGAGGACCAACCAACCCAACCACCCCGTAGCTCAACACTTCAACTCCCCCTCCCACTCCACCAAGGACATGCAGGTCCTTGGACTCCTCCATCGCCAGAACATAGCAACACGACGGTTGGAGGAAGAGCGCCTCATCTTCCGCTTAGGAACCCTCCAACCACAAGGGATGAACTCAGATTTCTCCAGTTTCCTCATTTCCCGTCCCTCCACTTTGTCTCAGTCAAATCCCTCGAACTCAGCACCACCTTCCTAACCTGCAATCTTCTTCCTGACCTCTCCGCCCCCACCCCACTCTGGCCTATCACCCTCACTTTGACCTCCTTCCACCAATTGCATTTCCAACACCCCTCCCCCAAGTCCCTCCTTACTACCTTTTATCTTAGCCTGCTGGACACACCTTTCCTCATTCCTGAAGGAGGGCTCATGCCCGAAACGTCGATTCTCCTGTTCCTTGGATGCTGCCTGACCTGCTGCACTTTTCCAGCAACACATTTTCAGCTCTGATCTCCAGCATCTGCAGTCCTCACTTTCTCCTCGTCTGCTACATAGCGCCAATGCACTGGGATTCAACAGTAAATAAGCTCCACAGTAAATAATAAACACTTAATTCCATACATTCACAGATAGAGGTAGAACCAATATTATGAAATCTTCTCATACTCTTCTTAACAGCCAGGAAGGTTTGGTAACCAAACAGAGTTGACTTAACCTTTGTTTGGTATCGATATACTGTGAATTTTTTCCAGTTCTATTCACCTTTGGCAGTCCTGGTGAGAAACCCTAGTCCATCAGTATGTTTTTTTCCTCGAGAAGAATGAATACTTTGGAGTTCTTGTCAACAATTTTATTGTGTGAAAATGACTTGCATTTCGTCAATTTCATCAACTTGCATTCACCACAAATTCTAGTTGCTGTCGAATATCTTTGGCATTGCTACGATGAGCTGCAACAACGTCTTAATCCAATCACCTCAATTCAATCAAGTTTAAATCCGGTAGCTCACAGAGGTTGACCGGTCAGTTTTGCCAGACTGCCGCTAAGTTAGAACATGAAAATCAACCTCAATATCTCTCTATTCTAATGCTTGGGTGGCTAGAACAATTTATTTAGTTATGGATATCAAAGTGTATTGTCACAAACTGTGTCCCCTAGCTATTTGTACTTAATGCATGTCTCAAATAAAGGGCAAATGATCTAGTCACTAACATGACAGTAGTAGTATCTATTCTCTAAGTGAAGTGGCATGTGGAAGCACTTAGTGCTTGATTCCAACTTATCTACAGGCCAAGTGTTTGAGTTCAACCAAGGAGCAAATTTTACATTCGAGTAGACTATGTCATTGTTTCTGATGAACTCAGAAAGTAGAACAATGCAACGAGTAAGGAATAAATAAGGCATATTTTAGTCTCTGGAAACACAACAAGAGGTGTTCCCTAGATTCTAACACTTGTGATATCTTACTGATGATAGCTGTAAGTTATTACTTGATCACTAAACATTTGCTATTATTCTGTGAAGTCCAAACAAAATATGACATTGCTGCATTTGTGACTCCTTCGGCCCTTTTAATCTATTATTTAGGAACCTTTTAGCAACAAGTGCTCGGAAAAAGCAAGTATCTTTAGGGAGTACATAAATGTTTGCTGTTACCAAAGTGCATTGGAGTTGCAGAACAGTCAGGGAAGTTTTCTGGAAGTTTCATTTCTTCAAAGTTAACAGGTGGTGAAGGCAAAACAATGAAAATATTTAACATTTATATATTTTAGGATTCTGTAGGAGCATTGTGAAGAAGCCTTCAGGACAGTTAGCACTGTAAATGGAGGGATTAATAGAGTTCTGCACTTTAAAGAAGCAAGAAGAGAAATACCTATTTGCACAAAGAATAAAACTACTTTGGTCTAACATCAGTCATGGAAGATGATGGAAAGTGCTCTTGGGCTAGCCTGAAACAGTCTACAGAATAACTTTGACAAGAAACATTGGAAGTCCAAGTGGACAGACCTGCCAGACAAACCTCCTGGGCTTCTTTGAAAACCTTAAAGAGAAGGTTACTATTGGAGTTCAGTAATAAAAATGATACAGATTTGCTAAAAAAAACCTTTGACAAGGTTTCACATGAACAACTTTAAATTAAACCCAAAGCAATAGGAATTGAGGGAAACAAACAAGACTTAATTTAAGTTGGTTTAGCAGAAAAAGGAAACACTCTCTTTGTAAGATGTATAATTTCAGAATAGGGAGGTCTTAAGGTTCAATGTTTTTCAGTCCTATTAATGATGTGGATCTCTGATTTTCTAAGAAAACTAAAATAGGCAATCACTAGGGATGAAGGGTGCAGTGGAGAGTCGCTGAGGATTTAGATTGACTTTGCTAAGGAGTCTGACCTGCAGTTCACAAACCAAATCACATCTGCTTGCTGATTTGTCTGGCCCATTATACTTCACCAAAAGCAAGAGTTCATTTGTTGGTTTTCAAAATTAAAACCAAATTCCAGGTCACATTACCAGTTGTGACCAAGTTTCCATGGGATGACCAATTCAGTTCTTGCTACTTCAGCTTCAGTAGTGAACTTAAGTACAGCTCCTGAGTGAAGACAAGAGCTACAATTCATGGAGTAGGTGCCACAATGCCCATCCCACGCATTGCTGCTGATCGAAACTCTTTGGTGCTATTTGTGATTTTTGTTTTCTCAATTACCACAAAGTAACAAGAACACTAGTTACTTAGTGGGTTGTTCAGTGGTGTTAACTGTCCATTACTTGTCTTCCCTTTTTGCATTCTTGTGACCTTGTAATTGGCTTCAGCACTGTAATGTTTTATGTATTGTTTTATGTTCTGTGCTGTTTACTGTGAACTGGAATGTGAAAAGGATTGTTTTATTAACCAATGATTGTGGAAAGGATTGTTGTCAAGATACCAGTGTTTATTTTAAATGTTGATACAGTTTTTAGGTGCTACTGTAGTCAACTGGGGGCAGGGAGTGTCGACAAAATATGATTCCGTTGGCAACAAGTAGCTGATTTGGTCAGTGAAGTAATAACCAGATAGCAATGACAAAGGCCTTCTGCCTGCGAACAATTGTATAATTGTCTCCCAGCTGAACAGCTTGTGGGTGTGAGTGAGATAGGCAGAAGACTGTGGACCTTCAGAAAGAAAGACTGTCTTTGTCTCTGCAGTTCCAAAAAATAGCTGAAATCTGAAGAAAGCCAGTTTATTTTCACTCACTATTTGTCGTAAGTTATTACTTTTAACCAATAAATTAGAGCATTTATAAGTTGTGAAACAGTCACGGTCAAGTCAAACACAGTGAAAGGTTTGAGTTGCTGATCATATTTAGTATCAGACTCAAATTCTCTTACACCTTTACAAAGCAGTGTTTTGTTTACAGCAGGGTTTCCAAAGTGGAATCAGGGCCCAAGTTGGGTTTCAAGCTAAAAATTCGAAGGCAGCAATGGCTGTTGTGAAATTCTAACTGAGTTCTAACAGTGGGAAACCTATTCTCTTGTGTCTCCACTGGTCACAGCCCCTCATCCCTGCTATCACAGTTCTCACTTGTGACTGATGTAAGATGGTGAAATATCCTGATGAAGTACCACTGTTGTTCCCTAATTTTATGTTAACTCCTTTAGCCTAAATATGAGACATTAGTTATGTAGTCCTGAAGAATCCAATGTTTCTTTATCACAGATGAAGCTCCCACTTTTGCATATACACTACAATTACAGACACTTGGTGTATGGGCTCAAGCTAAGCAATTCAAATATACTGTATTACACTTCCCTCAGTGTGACATGCTGCAAGAGGACAGAGCTCATTGAAATGGAGACAGAGAGCTTTATACCATTAGGTCACACGCAGTGGTGTTGACATAATAATCATTTTCCTAAAAAGTATGTCACATATCAGCTGAGAGACTCAACACAACAGTGACAATTTTCAAGTCTCGAATTGGAGTCCTCATGGGAAAAAGCTGGGGAAGCACTAGTTTATACTTTCTGAAATCTGTATATTGGGTAATAAAACAAAGCAAAATGACTGAGCCCTTGAGCAGTAGATCTTTTCCAAACCCTTCCCTTTAAACCTCAACAAGAATTTGATTTATTCTCCATGCATTTTACCTTAAGAAAGCTGAAACGACGCCTAACAATCAAAGAGCAGCAGACTTAATAATATCAAAACATATAAGCTAGAAAGAAAAAGAATCACAGAAGAAAATACCGTCAAACTGGTGAATGAGATAAAGTGGGCTGATTCAGCTTATACAAAATGGAGAATCCATAAAACCAGTACATTCCTTTCCAAGTATTACAAATTTTTGTTGCTGGATTTTCCTTCAGGGATATTTCTAGAAAAGCATGATAGTTTGCAATTGTGTTTTTGCTCCAGCCTCTTAAAGATTAGATACAGGACTCCAATGTGAATCCCTGAGGCATGGAAAGATGCTGAGTTATTGCCCACCTTGTACTCCAGTAGCTCATCTCATTTGGGCTAGCAGGGTGAGAACAACACCTCACCTTTTGCCTCCTTGTGCTTAAGAAGTATTACATCAACCAGAGTTCCTGCTCTGATATGCTACTCAGGAGCTTTTCCTAGATTATGTCTGTGTGCAGATTTTGAGTGGAAATAGGCTAGCCCTTTGCTATGGTTCTTCTGGCAGTTATACATTCTTGCTGCTGATACTGACTGACTGTTTTGACACTTGTACCAGTAATTTTCAGGGGTTTTTCATGATCTGTCCTCCTGGCTTTGGCAGGAGATTGACTCATAACTGGTATAAACAGCCAATTTCATCTTTGCTGTAAAATCTTCACCAATCTGGTGAAGTTACGGTGATAGGTTGGAGACTCAGGATACCTTCAACGCACAGATCAGTATTTCAGCAATACCTCATGAAATCAATGAACAATCAAGATTTTAATTATGGTTATTTTCTAATCCATCTGTTCAGAGATGTTATGACACATTCTGGAGCAGAAGGGACTTGAACCCAGGCCTTGTGACTCTGAAGTAGGGACATGACATCTTTAGCACAAGACAGCTCCCACCAACCCCAGCTCCACATCCACAACCTTCCACTCCCTCCATCACCAATGCTCAGTAGTAGCTGTGTGTATTATCTGCAAGATGCATTGCAGAAATTCACCAAAGATCCCCAGACAGCGCCTTGCATATCATAAGACCATTAAGACATACGAGCTGAAGTTAGGCCATTCAATCCATCGAGTCCACTCTGCCATTCAATCAGGGCTGATAATTTTCTTCTCCCATTTCTCCAGCCTTCTCCCCATAACCCTTGATCCCCTTGACAATTAAGAACCTATCTCAGTCTTAAATACACTCAATGACCAGGCCTCCACAGCTTTCTGTGGCAGTGAATTCCATAGATTCACCACTCTCTGGCTGAAGACATTTCTCCTTATCTCTGTTCTAAAAGGTCTTCCCTTTACTCGAAAGTCGTGCCTTCAGGTTCCAGTGTGTCCTACCAATTGGAACATCTTCCCAACATCCACTGTCCAAGCTATTCAGTATTCTGTATGTTTCAATTAGATCCCCCTCATCCTTTCTAAGCTCCATTGAGTATAGACTTCTGAATTTTAGAAAATGGTCCATGCCTCTATTCTTACCAAAGTCGATGACCTCACACTTTCCCACGTTGTACTCCATCTGCCACTTCTTTGCCTACTTTTTTAACTTGTCCAAATCCTTCTGCTCATCTCCTTAATGCTACTTGTCCCTCTACCTATCTTTGTATCATCTGCAAAGTTAGTCAGAATTCCCTCAGTTCCCTCGAGATCGTTAATGTATAAAGTGAAAAGTTTTCCTAACACTGAGCCTTGCGGAACACCACTTGACATCATCTGCCATCCTGAGAAGAACCCTTTTATCCCCACTCTCTACTTTCTGCCAGACATCCAAGCTTCTATCCATGCTAGCACCTTACCTCTGACACCACGGGCGTTTATCTTGCTTACCAGCCTCCTGTATGGCACCTTGTCAAAAGCTTTCTTTAAGTCCGGGTAGATAACATCCTTTGGCTCTCCTTGATCTAATCTACTTGTTACTTCCGCAAAGACTTTTGCAGGTTTGTCAGACATGACCTCCCCTTGATAAAACTATGCTAACTTTGCCTTACTTTGCCATACACTTCCGAGTATTCAGAAATCTCATCCTTCACAATGGATTCCAGGGTCTTACCCATGACTGAGGTTCGGCTAATTAGTCTGCAATTTTCCATCTTTTGCCTTGCTCCCTTTTAAACAAGGGTGTCACGTTAGTAATTATCTAGTCCTCCGCAGCCTTCCCTGATTCTAGCAATTCCTAAAAGAGCACCACTAACTAAATCCATGACCAATTCTCTCTAAAAGGACAAGTGCAGCAAGTTCCCCTCCAAGGCACTCACCATCCTGATTTGGAAATGTATATTGCCTATCCTTTGCTGGTGCCTAAAATTCCCTCCCTATTGGCATTGTGGGGTCAACCTATAGCCACATGGACTGCAGTGTTTCAAGAAGGCAGCTCACCACCACCTTTTGTTTTAAGGGTAACTAGGGACAGGCAATAAATACTGATCAGCCAGCGAAGTCAAATTCCCACAAATGAATAAACAAAAACACCTTGTTTCTCTTATGCAATTAGGATTGATCAGTGACCCTAATTTTGGATCTGTAAATTTGTTAAAATTTACGCTTTGATACTTTAAGTCTGACTTCAGTGGCTCGAAGTTTGCACTGACTCTGCAGTGGTTCACCTATGCACACAGATGCTACTGCTCGAGGTAATGATATCATAACTTGTGAGAAGGAAAAGTTATACTTTATTTTTGGACGGAATTTGCCAGATGGTAAAAACATACTTTAATTGGATTGAGTTATGGCAAAAATATTGAGAAAGGCCTTCTATTACACCCCAATAACCATACAGCGAACTCTCCAAATTGACTATATTCTCTTGTTCAAAGCTTTGCCTTTCTTAAATACCTCTCATGGTGCTAATGGAAGACTGTATGTGGGAGATATGTGTTCATGTCCTGAATGCAAATAGGTGAGAGCCTTTGTCATTTTACATATAATAACATAGAATATACAATGTGGAAACCAGCCCTTAATGAGAACTCAAAGGGGCAGGAAGATATTATTGAGTCATAGAGATGTACAGCACGGAAACAGACCCTTCGGTCCAACTTGTCCATGCCGACCAGATATCCCAACCCAATCTAGTTCCACCTGCCAGAACCCGGCCCATATCCCTCCAAACCCTTCCTATTCATATACCCATCCAAATGCCTTTTAAATGATGCAATTGTACCAGCCTCCATCACTTCCTCTGGCAGCTCATTCCATACACGTACCACCCTCTGTGTGAAAAAGTTGCCCCATAGGTCTCTCTTACATCTTTCCCCTCTCACCCTAAACCTATGCCATCTATGTTGGGAGAACATTTTTCATTTAAAAGTCCTTTCATGGATTTGTACCTTCAGGTCTCCATAGAATAATGGGGTTGTATTCCAATGCTGTGCTACCATATGACACATTTGTTATGTAGAATAATTTCTTTGTCTGTGCTTCATATCTGTTATTAATGCAAATGTTGTGATTGTAATTGTACTGGAAAGGCAAGAAAGTAACTTGATTCTGTTTCTGTGCACTTTGTTACAATATACAGGGGAGCTACTAATCTGTCATGCTGTGTAGCAACTTCTCTTTTTTTTAATTTGCTATTCCCTTCAATCATTTTCCAGTTCAGTTCTGTGTGCACGAGCTTCTCTGAGCCTTTACATTCTTGCCTCTGATCTGCCCTTGTTGTCATTGTGTTTATATGGCTAGTCTAGTTCAGATTCTATCAATGGTTAATCACCACCACCACCCTTGAAAGTGGAGGATTTAACAATGGTAATGGCATCAAATGCTAAATCAGTTCAATGTTTTAATTCTCTTTGGTTATTCTTTCACAGCATGTGGATGTTACTGCAAAGGCCAGTATTTATGACCCATCGCTAATTCCCCTTGAAATTTAGTGGTTTGCTCGGCCATTTCAGAGGGCAATTATGAGTCAGCACTATTTCCATGGGTCTGTATTAGGTCAGACTAGGTTAAGGTGGCAAATTTCCTTTCCAAAAGAAGTGAACGTGATGGATTTTTTACAATAAATTATGACAGTTGTCATTGCCATCATTCTGAGGGTAGCTTTCAATTCTAGATTTTATTAACTGAATTTAATTCCACCAGCTAACATCATGGAGTTTGCACTTGTCCCCAGTCCATTAATTTGGGCCTCTGGCTTACTTATCCAGTAATATTACCACCATGTCACCATCTCCCCTTGAAAATATTGTAGACGGTCATTACCTATCTCTCATGTAGCATAAATGTAACTTGCCACTTTCAACCCAAGCCTGAATGTTGTCCAGGTCTCGCTTTATATGGACACAGACTGCCTCAGTAAATGAGCAGTCTCAAATGGTGCTGAATATTGGGCAACCATCAGTTAACATCCCAGCTTCTGACCTTCTGATGGAAGAAGAGAAGTTAATTCTGAAGTAGCTAAAGCTGGTTGAGTGGGACACGAATCTGAGCAACTCTTTCTGTGATGGCTTGTGCCTGAAATGGTTGGCTTCCAGCAAATACAACTCTATACTCCAAACAGTATAGAGTTTTCTTCCTGATACAATTGATTCCAATTTTGAGAGGGCTCCTGCTTGTCATTTTTGTTCAAATGCTGCCTTGATGTTAAGGGTGCAACTCTCACCTCAGTTCTGGAATTAAGCGCTTGTGTCTGTGTTTTGGCCAAGCCTGCAATGAGTCCACAAACCAAAATGGGCATGGCAAACCCAACCTGATGATAGTGAGCAGGTTATTGCTGAGCTAGTGCTGTTTGATAGCATTGTCAATGACCCCCTTCTATTGCTTTGGTGACGATCAAAAGTAAACTGATGGGGCAACAATTGGATAGCTTGGATTTGTCCAGTCTTTTGTAGACAGACTATTCCTGGGCAATTTCCCACATTTTCATGTAGACACCAGAATTATAGCTGATCAGAATAACTTGGCTATAAGGCTGTGCAGACAGTTAAATAAAGCATCAAGTAATCTGTTCCTAATGGTAATGGTTCACAGATGATTGTTGACCAGCAGAATTCTCCTGCTCTTCTTAAAGTTATGACATAGGACCTTTAAGATTCACTTGAATGGCCAGTTGGAGAAATTGATTTAGCATCTACTTGAAGGACGATATCTCTGAGTATGCAGCATTCCCTTGGCTCAGCGCTAGAGTGTCAGCTCCTATTATGCGATAATTGTGGCCTGATTTTTTTTGTTCCCCTTGTTTAGCTGCAGGTGACTGGCTAATGGTGTGGGTAGGTTATGCAATTCTACCAAATTATTTTTGTCTGCTGTAGGCCATGCCACATATGGTGGCAAGCATTTCCGATAATTGGAAGCGAAACAATGAAGGCGCTGCGGGTGATGAGAACCTCGATTTTTGGAGTGCTTGAGGCCTTGCTTAATTAGCTGGGATTCTGATGAGCTTCACAGGCTCTTGGAGCCTTCCTTGCCTGAGGGGGTCAGAAAACAATTGCACACAATTTCTCCTAACTTGGTCACTGTTGTTTTCTTTTCACTTGTTGCTTATTAACCAGGTGATTAATAGGTATGTTGATGTGCTGTCCATCTGAATTGAAGAGGCTTGATGAGTTTCATGCATTGTACCTATCTTCTTATATTTGCATGTTACTAGGTGGAGTTTATGTGCCCAGAGTTGTGGCTGTGAGTCACTTCAGTTGATTTTGCCAGTTGTCACTTTAGCATGGCTAAAAGTGAAGACAAATTCTTCTGCATAGATTTCCAACAGTGTTCTGTTACTTGGGCATTTATTTCAGAAAGCGAAATAATTCCCATTAATGTTTAATTTAAGTATTTTTGGAACGTCGTATTCCATTTCTGTTGCAGCTCATTTAATTTTTCTCTGAATTGAGTGCTTCCACAGTTACATCCATCTTCTTTCCCCCTCTAACACACCAAGTGGAGTTCAGTGCTTCTACTAACTGTGCAAAATTTATGAAAGAATAGATTTGTTCTCACCAAGAACACATTTGCTGCAAAATCAATAATGTTGTGAAGGTTTTAAGTAGAACTTCGGATGGAAAAATGCTTCTTGCATATTAATTGAAAGAATAACCAGATGTACCCTTAATATTTAATTCGTGTTCACTCTTTTACAAAAAAAAAACGTATCGAGAATGTCCATTTCTATTTGCAGTTGGGACAAGTATCCATGCCTCATTGCATTTTACAACCTTCTGCCTAAGTTACAGGAAGCAGTATTTTTGAAATATGAGGTTCCTGAAAATCTGATTTTATTATCAGGAACAAAAACCCTCAACTGCTCATGATGCAATTGTAATAAAGCAGCAAGCATTTTTGTTAATATTCAATACATGCCTCAGATAGTTCATTAGAAACAAAAGCGCAATCAGTTCCAGAAGGTATTCGTGCGCCTTGAATTTAGAACTGTGCCAATATTATCGGAATTGAATATTTGCAGTTTTGCACACCTGTCGCCACATACATCTCTCTCCAACCATTTTGAAAGTGGCCTGAGGAAACATTGGGTAAGATGGTCAGACCCAAATCATTATGTTGTATTTTGTTCTTGTCAAGAAAATACAAGGAGCAATAGATATGATGAGGACTCAGCTGCATCAGTCATTGCAACTTGTCTACAAGTAATCTACAGAAAGTGAGTCCATATTTCCCACAGGTTGCCCTGCTTGAGTTAAACTGCACTTGTTGCATTTTAACTTTGCTGATGCAGATTTCTTTTTCAGATGAGTAAGTATTTATGCTTTTTTTTTAACCTCCATGTGTTCATAATCCGAACATAGAGCATATTACAGACAAAGCCTTCCAAACATTCAGGGACTTTCCAACACAATGGATTTAAGGTCTTCATTGATTTCTGAGACAGGCTAATTAATTACTTATTGTTTAATGTCTTTGGGGGAAGCAGTGTCAATGTAGAGCCCATTAGCATTTTAACCTCATTTTACTTTGGGACTGTTTTGAAAAAGTTGGCCAAATAAACTTTGTTTTAAAAAAAACAAATACTTAAATCTAACTCTTTTCTAATCCTTCCTTTTGGGGAAAATGGAAATATCACAAATCATTACTTGACCATTAGGAATATAAAAATTTGTTACCCGAACTGTCAAGTCCATAGTTCCGAGGAAAACGAGGTGAGTATACATAGTCATAGAGAATAAAAAAAACACTGACAACACATCACAGCTTGACAAGAGGAAGATTTTGGAAGATGTTGTGCCTATAAGTAGTGTTGAGCTCTGCAGAACTCTTAGTACATATCCTATAAACCAAAAAGTTTATCATTTCTGTTTTATCAGCATTTCCAGGTATAGTGTCAGTGAACAAATACATAACTATAATATTTTGGCCAAACGAAACAACAGTATCCTATTTGCTCCATTCAAAGTGAAAAGAAGCCAATGGTGAACCATACACTCTTGAGCAACACACACCCGGATACCAATTGTCATCAAACCTACCCTGAGGAATAAATGAAGCTCCAGGACAGACACATTCGCAGCACAGAGGAATCACCACTGTGTTCAGTGAGACAGAGTGACAATGATGGAAGTATAGCAGTAGTGCAGGTAAATGAGGGTGCAAATCCAACAGGCTGTGTGTCTCTCTTCAGTTTCACGTGGGTTCAGACCTTATTATACTTGCTATTAGTAGAACCTGTAAAGACATGGGTCCATGTAAAACTGTTTCTCAAGTCCCTTTATATGTATGGTACTGAAAGATGATATGGAAGGTTGAACCAGCAAGTTGACTGTTATAGCAAGCCATTGTTCATTAAGTACGAATGACAACTATATTCACAAACTCATTTTCACTTGGCCAAAATGTAGTTGGGGAATTCGCATGAGTGCTTACTTTTCAGCTATTGCGATCTTGTCCAATGTAAAAGATCTCATCTTTGTGAACTTCTGTTCACTAGTTGTGATCATAGGATAAGACTTTGATATCTGATTTTATATGCTCACACTTGTCTTTTCCAGTAGTGATATAGATGGAATAGCTGAGATTGCTATGACAATGAAATTTGGCATCATAACATGCTCCCTCATGAGTTCATAAGGCCAACAGAAATAAGAACAGGAGTGGGCCATTTGGCCCATTGATACTGCTCTCCCATTCAGTAACATCCTAGCTGATCTGATTGTGGCCTTGACTGCAATTTCCTGCCTCTGTCTCCCCCACAATAACCTCACCAACCCTTGACTCCCTTGTTGATTAAAAATCTACCTAGCTCAACTATATGCAATGGCCCAGACTCCACTGCTGTACATGAAAGAGAATTCTAAAATAAATTATTCTTAGAAAGTGAAAATTCTGTTTCATCTCCATTTTAAATGGAATGTTCCTTATTTTTAAATTGCTTCCCTGTGGATATTCTATCTATCTATCCTGTCAAGCCCATTCAGAATCTTATGTGTTTCAATTAATCATGTCTCATTCTTCTCAACTCCAACTGAGTATGTGTCCAACCTTCTGGATGTTTCCTTATAAGACAAAACTTTCATCCCAGGAAACAGCCTAATGAAACTTCTTCGAATGGCTTCTAATGCAAATAGATCCCTTCTTAAGTAGAGAAATCAAAGGTTATTGCAGACTCCAGGTGTGGTCTCACCTGAACAGTATTACAATCAGGTGATGAGGAATGAATTGACTCCCCTCCTTACAACAAAAACTGACATTTTTTTTTAGCATAAGGCTATACCTCTCCTAAATAACAATGTTGCCACCAAGTGACTACTGTATCTTTCGAGCTGTTCTTGAGCCCCAGAAAAAGTAAAATTTTATGATGTGCTAACCCAGAGAAAAATAAAAACATGACATCGAGCATAAGTATTCTTGGGCACAAAGTTAAAAATGGATAGTGTCCAGTTCAAATAAGAAGAAGGGAATATATACTTATCAGATTTTGCAATCCAATTTTGCTTGAATTGTAAGACTCGGTGATTGATGACGTATAAGACCACTCTGGGCACAAGTGTGTTTACGCAAGGTATACCAATTCATTAATTCATTAGACCAAAGTCAAACATAAATTACAGCTAGCTAGATGGTAGATTCAGTTGCAGAATGGAAGAGAAAACATCTCAGTTAACTGGGGTGCTCTCGTGTATGTTTTCTTCTTTGTCCTATTTTTCTTCTTTCTGTACACACAGCTGCTAAAAAGTAGACCTTATTAACCTTTTCCAAATGATAACCAATAGTGTGATCAGCGATGTCTGTCAAACTTGACTGGTTCAGGCGTTGCATGATGAAGTTCCTAATGGTAAGGTGTAATGTATGCATAGTGCACGAACAGTCCATGGTTAGTCTTTGACTGGTTGGTCATGTGTGCCCAATTTCTGATTCTTGAAAACAAATGGTCATCTTCTGACATCACTTCTCATTACCTACTGATTCATTCTTTCTTATCTGAAAATGTGTTGCTGGAAAAACGCAGCAGGTCAGGCAGCATCCAAGGAACAGGAGAATCGACCTTTCAGGCATAAGCCCTTCTTCAGGAATGAGGAAAGTGTGTCCAGCAGGCTAGTGGTCTGGGTGTCCCAGAGGACCAACCAACCCAACCACCCCGTAGCTCAACACTTCAACTCCCCCTCCCACTCCACCAAGGACATGCAGGTCCTTGGACTCCTCCATCGCCAGATCATAGCAACACGACGGTTGGAGGAAGAGCGCCTCATCTTCCACCTAGGAACCCTCCAACCACAAGGGATGAACTCAGCTTTCTCCAGTTTCCTCATTTCCCCTCCCCCCACCTTGTCTCAGTCAAATCCCTCGAACTCAGCACCGCCTTCCTAACCTGCAATCTTCTTCCTGACCTCTCCGCCCCACCCCACTCCGGCCTATCACCCTCACCTTGACCTCCTTCCACCAATCGCATTTCCAACGCCCCTCCCCCAAGTCCCTCCTCCCTATCTTTTATCTTAGCCTGCTGGACACACTTTCCTCATTCCTGAAGAAGGGCTTATGCCCGAAACGTCGATTCTCCTGCTCCTTGGATGCTGCATGACCTGCTGTGCTTCTCCAGCAACACGTTTTCAGCTCTGATCTCCAGCATCTGCAGTCCTCACTTTCTTCTCATTCTTTCTTATGTCAATCACCTTACCAACTATTTTATAACCACTTGTCTCTCTGAGCAACACATTTCATACATTACAATAAAGATTAGATACGTTATTTGTACGTCTGATTCATGCAGACATTGTCACCTTCAGATAATTAACTATCTCTCAAATATTCTAGATGATACGTTCAGAATTCTCTAAATTCGATCAATATCCTTTAACTAGAAGAACTATCTATGACCTCACAATAAGTATTGATCACTTAAAACAAACAAAATCTCAAAATAGCCCAACAAACTAAGATGCATAGGCCTGTTGCAGAATTTAAATTATAAAGCTGAACCATTTTAAAGCTTAGCTATATCATTTGAGAAACAACTTTTCACCTCAAAACATTCTTACATGTCAGCCTTAGTTTTTTAACCTGAGCCATAAATAATAAAAACATAAACATTACATTTGATCTGCCAAATACATTTCTCTGAAAGAAACAATATAGCAACTAACCATAATTAAACAGAAAATTTTTTAAGTTCCACATTTGTTTGGTTGAGTCAGTATTATTAATAATTTTAAAATGATTCAATCTAACACAGTTTAAAATCCTTAGGCTATCCTTGAGAGGTAGGGTTTTAACCTGAGACCATGAAGTCAGTTATTGAATTTTGACCCAGGGTGAATGAAGAAATGGCAATACAGTTCCAAGTGAGGATGGGGTGTGGCTTGGTGAGGAATTGGCAGTTGGTGGTGTCCTCATGTATCTGCTGCCCTTGATCTTGAAGACCATTTGTATCTTGAATCCTCAGCAATAGGGATATTTCAGTTGGCCTTTGGGTTTTTAGCATTCTGATATTTATTTCTAATTAGTCTGTCACTGGACATATTTTCTTCTTGAGACATAGAGAATGAGCTTTCTACAATTCTGCAGTCACATCTATCCATCTCCCCTGCCAATTGCCAGATACATTTTCCTGAAATACAAACTAGTTTGTGTATTTCATTGTTTCAAAACTTGATAATTACAGGTGATGTCCTTCAACTCCAGAATGTGCAATGTATCCTACAGGTATAAATCAGAATAGGAAATGATGGCTTTTTCAAGCCTGATTAGATGAATTAATTTCAATAATTTTTGATAAAATATTAATTTCAGTTCAGCCAATTTTGTTTATTCTATGTTGGATTTTTTGGAGCTCTGGTAACCTCCATGGTCAGCTGATTTCTGTAGCCATTTTGAACTGCTGCAGACCTTGGGGTGGAATAATATCCATGGTGTGATTAAGAAGGGAATTCCAGGACTTTGACCCAGAGTGAATGAAAAAAAATGGCAATAACGTTCCAAGGTAAGATGGGGTGTGGCCTGGTGGGAAACTTGCAGTCGGTGGTGTCCTCATGCATCTGCTGCCCTTGGTCTTCAAGGTGATAGAAGTTGCAGGATTGAAATGAGATGTTAGAGCTTTGATGAGTTCCGCAGTACATCTTTGATGGAACACACTCGGTAGTGTGCATCAGTCATGAAGGGAAGCAAGTTTGAAAATAGTGCATGGTGTGCCAGTCAAGTGGACTGCCTTGCCTTGAATGAGTGTCAAACTCACACAGGCAGGTGGATTGTATTCCATCACACTCCGGACTTCTGCCCTTTGGGTGATAAACAAGTGCTAGGCAAATAAAAGGTGAAGTACCTGCTGTAGAATTTCTAGACTCGAACTTACTCTTGTGGTTATGGTATTTATATGACTGGTCCAGTTCAGTTTCTGGACAAAGCTAAATTCGATATTGTTAATAGTGGAGGAATTCAGAGATGATAATGCCATTGAACGTGAACTGTGATAGTTAAATTTTCTGTTGTTGGAGACTGTAATTTCCTGGCTCTTTGTGTAGTGCAAATGTTACCCGCAGCAGATCACCTTAGGACCGGATTTTCTTGCTATATTTGAACGTGGACTGTTTCAGAATCTGAAGAGTCATTCATGGTACTGGATGTTATGCAGTTATCAGTGAATACCTCAGTTTTGACCTTATGATAGAAGGATGATTGTTGATGAAGGAGCTAATGAAGCTTGTGCATAGGACACTACCCTGAGGATCTCCTGTACAGGTAATGATGTCCAGGAGTGAGATGACTGACCTCCATCATTCACAACCAACTTCCTTTGTGCTCAGCATTACTTCAACCAGCAGAGAGATTGAGATCTCCATGATTGTATTGACTCCAGTTTTGTTAGCACTCCTTGATGTCCCGTTTGGTCAAACGTGGGCCTGATGTCAAAATTAGCAGTTTCTTTTCCATATTTGGAACAAGACTATAATGGGGTCAGGAGCTGAGTGGCCGTGATTGAAACCAACTGAACATCAGTGAACAAGTTCATCCTTTGTTTGCACTTGCATTACTTTTTGATGACTAGTGTACTTAAACAATTTTCCCGATAGTTGGTAAATGCCAGTATTGTAGTTGTGGTGGAACAGCTTGGAGGTGGGCACTCCTATTTCTGAAGGTTAAGCCTTCAGTACCACTGGTGGAATGGTGTCAGGGCTCAAAGCCTTTGATGTATCAAGTGTTTTCTGTTGTTTTTTGATTTAATATGAAGTGAGTCAAATTGAGTGAAGGCTGACATCTGTGATGCTGGGGACATCAGGAAGACATAATTAAAGTAGAGTGGAGCTGGAGCAAATGACACTTTGTTGCCGAATGAACAATGATATCAATGCTTCAAACATTCAGCCTAGATGTATGTAAAATAAAAAGACTTAAAGGAGAATGCAGACAATAGCACTCTTACAGGTCATATAACCAGTCATATAGAAAACATACCAAGCATCTCAAATATCGCTACATGGAAATGACTGCACCACAGAGCATGCATTTATCAGGAAAATCAGTCCTAACTTGTACCATTGTGGCCCTGCAGCTGCTCCCATCATAAGCACTGCTCAGTGATTACACCAGGGTCACACCCACTAGTGCCCTCTTGTGTTGACCCTTCCACATTGTGCTCATGTCTTGCGACATGCCATTATTCAAGTTTGGTTGCAGCCTGGCTGGCTGTAATCTTGGGGGAATGCTAGCTATTCTCGTTGACCTTGATGATGGCACCAGTTATTGTGACAAGCAATGGAAAGCTACAGTGAAGTTCATGCCAAGATCAGAGTACTGTTTCAACATTGCGCTGGAGTGTATTGATTCATAAAATATCTACAGTGCAGATAGGCCATTCGGCCCATCATGTCTGCACGCAGGAGTATTCCAATCCATGCCACCCTATCCCCATAACCCTGGATATACTAAAGCTAACCCATCTAGCCTGTACTACCTGGATACTATGGAACAATTTAGCACCACTCTAATCTTGACTCTAATCTCCAGCATCTGCAGTACCCACTTCTGCCTAACAATTTAGCACAGTTAATCCAGCTGTATGGGAGGAAACCAGAGTAGCAAAGGAAGCCCGTGCAGCTACATGAACAACATACAAACTCCATACAGACAGTTATTAAATTTTGGTCAGCGTCAGTAATTGAAACAGTGATGAGCAGAAGAAAGAGTACTTAAAAATGTTACCTCAGTGAATGACATGTTTTGTCAGAAAACAACAAAATTCTACTAGTCACTGTCATGTTATTCAGTGTAGCTCCAGCTTTCTCACAATTGAAGTACAATAGAAACCATGATAACCACTTCTTCCTCTGATTGTGCCATAGTGTGATGTAGCTTTTGGAAAAGCTCAATTGTTGAGGGCCTTCCAGCAATTAAAGACTGCATTCCTGTGGAAGGAATGGTATTGATCTGGTGGGCTTCTTAGTCCTTGTAGGAGGTTGGAATCTTTCTCTCCATGTGTCAAGTCATAAAATCGTTATGCAATATATTATAGTTGCTACCTATAGAAGCATGCCCTAGTATCTACATAGGGTGCATGTATTTCCTAATAAAGATGTTCTTCTTGCTCCAAGTCCAACTGCTTCCTAAGGAGACATCATATCAGCAGGCAGTGACACATTTGTTAGTCTGAGATTTACTGAATGCAGAAGATCAAGATGCTGGGATTTTATATGATTCTAAGCATCCGCAGTTACTTCTGAATGCTTTGCAACCTATGGCACAAATATTGCAGTTATTTAATGATATGTGCTGCCTCAATTAAACATTCCTTTTCCACCTAATAATTGTGCTTGATGGCTCAGAATGGTGAGAATAAATGATCTTCACCCATTTTAATTTTACTTGCAAAAAGCATTCAGTTATTTAAGTGACCGGCTCCACAGGTTATGGCCCGACTCATTCATAAATGTTGAAACCACGTCTTGGGTTATGTTTTTGTGATGACAGCTATCTTAACATAAATCATATTTGTCAGTTGTAGCTATAGCAACAAAACTTGTAATTTTATTGGCTGAACCGTAACATAAGGTTGTTTAATAGTTTCCACTGCAATCATTTGCTTGAATTTTGCTGGGAAGAGAGGCATGTTGCTGAAGCATTTCATCTTGAACTCAACAGGGCAAATGTAAAAATATGAAATTTCAAATGGTCACAACAGTTTGCACCACACTAGCAAATGATGCTGATTGTTTGGCAACTCGGCTCTGTTTGATCGAGACATTGCTGTGGAGAAAGCATTGGGCCACCATGTACTCCCCGGTGTGCTCCCAGATTACGCAAAAGGTGCAAGAGTTTGAATGTATTCCATTTGTTTGTGTACGTCACTTTTAGCAAGCAAATTGACACTAGATTATGAATTCAATTGATTAGATTAACTTTGTCATTACTTCAAATACTCAAGGTTGTTCAGCAAGAGTTGCTTGATTGCAAAATGACATAGAACATTAGACATTTTGTTTGGGTTTTGCAAGTGTGAGCTGGTTGAGTATGGTCTGTTTATTGGCTAAAATGAACAGCTGGAGGAATATGTTGCTTGATTTCAAGTATGAATTGGACTGTGCAGCATAACTCCACCTTCACTGGTCAATATACATATATACTTGTGTGAAAGTCAAATTTTTTAGACTATTTTTATGGTTCAATTTATGGGATCAGCTATTTGATGGATACTACTTTTGAGGGGCTGCAATTCTTGCCACAGTCCAAAATGCCGTATCATTAGTAGAAGCCTAATTGATCTCGAAACAAATAAAATTAAAACATTTGATCTGTTATCTGTGAAGAACTAGGGTCAACTTTTCACTTGAGATATTTGGAAAATTCCAGAATTTTTGGTCAAAAATAAGGGGTCAACTTTTACTTGAATATATGCTCTGCATGCTGTCAGCAGTATACAACATATATACAACAGTAATAGCGGCAATCTTTTAACCAGTGTCCTAGACATTTGCAAACCTTGCAAGCTTAACTCAAATAGAGAACATCAGAGCTATTCTGTGGGACAGTGCGTATCCTGATCAGATTATGATCCACTGTGTTTCATGCAAACTTCCAACTGGGCCAGTGATCACTGATTTCATATTGGAAAGTGCCTAATCTACCTCAGAATATCCTGGAAATAGAAAGTGTCAAAAAAAAAAGGTTTGAACGACAGGTTAGCAAGCCATTTTGTGTTGATTCCATGAAGTAAATGTTGCATTATTTTCCACTAACAGGATGCTGCCATCCATCCAAAAAGACATTTTGCTAATATACAATTGAGCAATATTGTGTTGTGTGAATCGTAAGGCTGCTGTGATGCCAGGTAAACAGGCTGAATATCCAAACAGTTAGCTGATTGAATCAAACAACATGTTCTTTCAATTGTTCATATTAGGCAGACTAGAGATACTTAACCAGCCTCCTCTTGGAAAGCCCCCAATGAAACATTGAGTGTTAAATGTGAATCTGTAATTGGACAGCACGTGCTGAAGAATCCGGAGTATGTTAATAACTATACTAACTACTAATTAAAGATGATCAGTCAAGTTTATAACATGACTTGTATGCACACTTACTGGAGTGGCATATATCATAAACCAGAAAATATTTTCTGCAAATAAAAGTAATAGCTTCAATGCTTGCATCATTTTGAATGACCCAAGAGTTTAGGGAGCTAATTGCTCCCCATTGTTTTCTCCATGAATGCCTTGGCAATCACAGCCAGCCAATCTACACCCTTTTTTCTGTTGGGTCATTACTGGGATTGTTTGAAATGATCGATTCTTGTCATTGTCCTGATACAAGCTAAGACTAAAAGCTTTGGTAATGTCTCTCCCCTCTCAGCAATATTCAAACAACAATCTCCTTTGGTTTTCCTAATGTCATTGAATTGTTCTACACTTCTTTGGTGATTTTCTCAGTGCATTAACTCACTGTGTCATAGCCTTCCATGCATGAGATGAATGGGCCCTAGTTGTGTAACTCACTGACCCAAATATTTCCTTTTGAGAGCCTGCACTTCATTTCTAAGCAACAATACCACACAGTCAGTGAAAGATGCTTTTGTCATAGAGATAGTAGCCATGATGCCTCCTGTTACTCAGATATTTCAGTGGACACAGCCGGTTTTATCGTAATTATCAGTGGCGTTAAAGCACTTTGCAGTCCCTAATGCTCAGCAGTGGGTTTTATAACTGCTGACCTGAGGCACAAAGAGTTCAATTATTGCCCAGTGGAGAGCTCCAGCCATGTTCAATTATTTGCCTTATTAGTGGAATTACTGGCAACAATGCCAGAACTGAAGCAATTAGCTCTAGATGTCCAGAGGCCAACCAAGCAAAACGACCAATTTGTCTCAGGAGTATCTAAAACGTGTACACGGCATAAAAGTTGAGAGCAGTGGTGATCCTCACTGTCACTTGTCGAATGTGGCAGAACAATCACTCAGCCTGCGGCCCTTTGTAGATCAGCAAGCACAGTGGCTCTGAAATGAGGATGTGGGTGTGACCATTGAGACATTTCAGGAGACTGCAAGAGGCAACAGCAGAGTGCTGCCACCCACACATACAAAGACAGTGAGGGCTGCTGTCTCAGCTAAGGAGATGAGTACCAAGTGCAATGTGAAAGTAAATATCTGTTTGCTTTTAAAAAAAAACATTATTAACACTTTTGTTAAATGCAACAATTTAATGCATTCAGGATGATAATTCAGTTGGGATGTTGGGTTCATAATTATTACTTTGTAAAGTGTTGAGACCATCATTGTTTTCTTTATTTTTCCTCATTTTTGGTCTGTAATTAGGTGGATAAAGAATTTGGTTGAGCATCAGGAGACAGAGAGTAGAAGTTGAAGGGAGTTTCTTGAAATGGAGAAAGGTGACCAGTGGTGTTCCACAGGGGTCAGTGCTGGGGCCACTGTTGTTTGTGATATACATAAATGATCTGGAAGAGGGCACTGTTGGTATGATCAGCAAGTTTGCAGATAACACGAAAATTGTTGGAGTAGCAGAAAGCATAGGGGACTGTCAGAGAATACAGGACAATATAGATAAACTGGAGAGTTGGGCGGAGCAACGGCAGATGGAGTTCAATCCAGGCAAATGTGAGGTGATGCATTTTGGGAAGCCTAGTTCTAGAGTGAATTATACAGTAAATGGAAGAGCCTTGGGAAAAGTTGATGAGCAGAGAGATCTGGGAGTTCAGGTCCATTGTACCCTGAAGGTTGCCGCACAAGTGGATAGAGTAGTCAAGAAGGCATATGGTATGCTTGCCTTCATCGGATGGGATATTGAATATAAGAGCTGGCAGGTCATGTTAAAATTGTACAAGACATTGGTTTGGCCGCATTCAGAATACTGTGTACAGTTCTGGTCGCCACATTGCCAAAACGAGGTGGACACTTTGCAGAGGGTGCAGAAAAGGTTTACGAGGATGTTGCCTGGTATGGAAGGTGCTAGCTATGAGGTGAGGTTGAGTAGGTTAGGATTGTTTTCATTAGAAGAAAGGAGATTGAGGGGGGACCTGGTTAGGGTCTACAAAATCATGAAGGGTTTAGGCAGGTAGATAGAGAGAAGCTTTTTTCCCAGGGTGAAGGATTCAATAACGAGAGGTCACACTTTCAAGGTGAGAGGTGAAATGATAAAGGGAGATACACGCGACAAGTACTTTACACAGAGGATGGTTGATGCCTGGAATGCGTTGCCAGCAGAGGTAGTACATTCATTTAAGATGTTTCTGGGTAGATGCATGAGTAGGTGGGGAGCAGAGGGATACAGATGTTTAGGAATTGGCCAACAGGTATAGACAGTGGATATGGATTGGCTCAGGCTTGGAGGGCCGAAGGGCTGGGCTGTAAATTTTTTTTTTGTTCTTAACTGTGAGCTGAAATCAACAATTGAATTTTGACTTTGAGCAGCAGCGTATTTTAAAGTGAAAAAGAGAGAACAAACAAACAGATGTTTGCATATGGGAACTGGCCTGGTAAGATAATTACAAGTTAGTTATTGTACTAAGAACACTGCAGACTTTTCAGCACCAGAGTGTGTTCTGTTTGAGGATTGGCAGTTAATTGAATATGGCATTGGTCAATCTAGGGAAGCTGATGTTTGCCAGCCAAGTACAGAGAAGGTTGAAAAAGAAAGAGAAACCATAGACTGAACTGTGTTTTTGGACAGAAGGCTGTGTGCTTAAAAGCTGCTGGACTCTGAAGCTGTGTTTGAGTTTTACACTCTTAGTCTTATATCTGGTTCAAGAATTGTTAAACATTTAAAAAGAAAATCCCAGTTTATAAGTAATAAGTGAATATTTCTTCCAGGCTTGGAAGCTGCAAGTCACTGGTGACTTCAGAATTCAAGAAAGATATAACCCCATGTGCCTGTAGTACAACACATCTTTCAAAGAATTTCATAAAGGCTGGTTAGTCATTGAACTGGCTAGTTCAACCCATTTATTTTTAATTTATCCCTCAACTATGCCAGACTGTCTGTCTGTCTATGTGAGTGAGGGCTATAGACAATAATTTGATTACCTTGTTGAGCGTTACTATGTTAAAGAGGGTATTAATATATCGTTCATTTCTGCTTTAGTTATAAACTCTATGTACAATACCTGCTTTTCTTAAAGTCTAATTTGGAACAATTGGATAATTTTGAGTGCAATCAACAGTTTTATTTCCCTTGCGTTGCAAATCAGTGTCAGCAAGTCTAATTTGGTCTACTTTTGGAACCATTTAACCAAAAAAGCTTGAGAGCCACTGACATATCTCCCCTAGGCACGTCAAGCTTCTGGGCAAAAGTGGGTACTGCAGATGCTGGAGATTAGAATCAAGATTAGAGTGGTGCTGGACAAACACAGCAGGTCAGGCAGCATCTGAGGATCAGGAAAATCGATGTTTCAGGCAAAAGCCCTTCAGGAAAGTAAAGTTTCTCATGCATAGCTACAATACCATGCTTATGCTGCTTACTTTCCACATCATGCTAGTACTGACCATGAGCCAACAGAAAACACTCTGGTGCTGAAAAGTCTGCAGTGTTCTTAGAACAATAACTAACTTGTGATTATCTTTCCAGGCCAGTTCCCATATGCAAACAATTCTTTTTGCTTGTTCTCACTTTTTTCTTTGAAATACACTGCTGCTCAAAGTACAAATTTCAATTCTCAACTTCAGCTCTCAGTTACAACCAAAAATGAAAAAAATAAAGAAAACAATGATGGTCTCAACACTTTACAAATGAATAATTATGAACACAACATCCCCATCTAAGTTATCATCCTTTAAATTGTTGCACTTAACAAAAGTTTTAATAATTTTTTAAAGCAAATATAATTTACTTTCATGTTCCATTCGGTACGATAATTCCACTGGATCTCTCTCCCCATCTGCTGAACTGGAATGTTACATGCTGTGACTATGACACTCAGTTTGTTAAGTGGAAATTTCCTCTGCAATATACAGTTATGTGGTGAAACCTCAAGGTTTTCTCTTCATTGAATTCACCAATATCAGTGCTGATCTGGAGTGAATTAAGGTCTGTTGGTTTGGAAAGTGTTGCCACAGAATTTTCTGATGAATTCACACACGATAGGCCTACATTTGGGTGTGGGGCATCCTGCTGAAATTGTGGAGATGAGATGATTTGTGCAGGATCTCTACTGTTGATTCCATCAAAGCCCACAGGATCACTGGGGCTCCTGTTATTCTAATGTTATTGGCAGGCTGGTGGACCACTAGGACTATACTTTGCAAATCTGACACAGTATGGAGCTTGGAAATCCAATACAGGATGAAAGTAAAGTGAAATAAATGAAAATAGCAGCAATATTTATTCTGCAGATTCAAACCAAAATAATGGTTGGGTGGGTTATACGTCTGTCCTTTAGTTAGTTGGTAGAACCTAATCTATCAACAGCTAGTTGCTCACAGGATATCCTATCTCTGCCTTCTCCTGAGATCCCCAGCATCATAAATGCCAGTCTTCAGCCAATTTGATTCACTCTGTGATATCAAGAAGTTGCTGGAGGCACTGGATACTACTCAGGCTACATATTTCACTAATGATACTGAAGACATGTATCCCAGAATTAGCCACACTCCTATCCAAGCAGTTTCTCTCCAATTACAACACCGGCATTTACCAGCAATGTGGAGAATTGTCTAGTTACATCCTGTCCTGAAAAAGTAGAACAAATCCAATCCTGGGCAATTACAATTCAATCTGTTCACTCTTGGGTCATCAGTAAAATGATGGAGGAAGTCAGCAACAATGTGATCAAGCAGCACTTGCTTCGCAATAACCTGCTCACTGAAGCTCAGTTTTGATTTCACCAGGACCACTTGGTTTCTGACCTCATTATGCAATTGATGTGAAGACGATATTTGACCAGTGTGTCATCAAGGAGCTCTAGAAAAATTGGAATCAAGGGAAATTGAAGGGAAAGCAATCCAATGGCAGAGCCAAAACCAGCTCAAAAAAGGAAGAAGATTGTGATTGTTGAAGGTCAATCATCTCAGCCTCAGGGTATCTCTGTAGGAGTTCCTCAGCAGTGTGTCCTAGAACCAATCATCAGCTGCTTCATCAACAACCTTCCATTTATCATAAGGTCAGAATTGCACATGTTCACTACTGTTTGACCCCCTCCACAACAGCTCAGACACTAAAGAAGTCTATGTCTGAATGAAGTAAGACCTTGGAAAATCTTCAGGTTTGGACTGAAAAATAGCAAGTAATATACATACCATGAAAATGCCAGGCAGTGACCAAGAAGCGACAATCTTCTCTTGGCATTCAGTGGCGTTTCCTCCCTGTCTCCCCTACGATCAACATCCTGTAGGCTTACCATTGACTGGAAACTGAACTGGAGCAACCATTATTTTGATTCTAATTCTGTGAATTGTATGTCTTGCAACAATAGCACAAAATTAATGAATTTGGATTAAATTATGTTGTGGTAAAACTGTATTTGTCTATGTGGCAGTTTCTCTGGAGGATGGAGTTGAACCTGGACAGTGTCTCGACTTGGGCTGATAAGTGGCAAGTAACATTCATGCTTTCAAACTGCTGAACAATTACCTCCAGCAAGAAAAGAAACCAACCATTTCTCCTTGACATTCAGTGGCAAAGCCAGCACTAAGTCCTCCATCATCAACATTCTGGATTAACTGTTACCCAAAATCTTAACTGGAACAAAAAAATACTGTAGTTATAAGAGTTGGTCAGAGACTGGGAATTATGTGATGAGTAACCCGTTTGAATTCTCAATGTTTGTGCACCATCCACAAGGCACAAGTCAGGAATATAATGGGGCATTTTCTATTTGCCTGCATTAATGCAGGTCCAACCACAGTCAAGTCCAACTGCTTATCAGACAAATAGCTTGATTAATTGACATCCCACCTACCACTTCCAACCTTCACTGCCTCCACTTCTAACACTGTGGCAGCAGGGTTTGGCATCTAAAACATGCCTCTGCAACAGCTCACCAAAGCTCATTCAAGAAATCTTTCAAAATTAACAACCTTTAACAGGGGAGCAGCAGATACACTGGGCAACTATCCTTCCAAGCAAAAGCAAGCTCCCCTTCATCATCCTGGCTTGGACCATGACACTCCTAATCGTTGTTGCCAGACCAAAATCCTTTCCTAACAACACCAAGGGTTGAACCCAGCAGTTCAAGAAAGAAGCTCACTACCACCTTCTCGAGCAGGTTTGGATGGACAATAAAAACTCAAAGAGGAAGCAATAAGCACATCCTTTGTAAAAGAATTTGTTTACAATCTGCTCAAATTCCTTTTGTGGAGGAAGTGAGTCTTGAACAACTTGCAAAGGGATTTTCCAGCATGTCGTCCTCTTGCTGTGATGGAGTTGTGTCGGACAGGCAAAGATTCAAACCCCATGGGCTATCCAGGAAACCTCTGTGAATGTGTTAGGTACTGTCATATCCACAGCCTAGTAAAATATAAAACTGATGATTCAGTAGATACATAAGAATTCCAGTGAGAATCTGATGGAACAGACCCAAGTAAGTTGCGAAGACTATGAGAATGTTGGCCCTCGTTTTGGAGTATGAGTTGAGAAACCTTACTGCAGCGGTAAAAGGTGCTAATAGGGCCACATTTGGAGAACTGTGAGCAGTTTTGATCCCCTTATTTAAGGAAAGATACCAGTTCATTGAGGGCAGTTCAGAGATGGTTTACTAGGATGATCCCTGTTATGGTGGAATTGTCAAATGAACAGGTTGGACTCTACGTGTTGCAATTTAGAAGAATGAGAGATGATCTCATTGATATCTCACAGATTATTAAGGGGTTGACCGGGTTAGATAAATACTAAGAGCATGTTTCCCCTTATAGGAGTGTCTAGGTTCAGAAGGCATTAATTCAGAATGGGGGGGGGGGGGGAGATTTTAAAACTGAGATGAGGAATTTCTTCTGAGTGTTGAGAGTTGTTGGAAATCTTTGCCACAAAGAGCTGTGCATATTTAAGGATGAGATAGATTCTTGATGAGTAGGCGAACCAAGGTTTACAGGGAGCGACTGGGAAAGTGGATATGAAGGGTGTCCGATTAGCCATGATCCTACTAAATGGTGGAGCAGGTTTGAGGAGCCAAATGGCCTATTCTTGTTCCTCTTTCCAATAGATCTTATGTGTATTTGAACTGTACGTTTAGTTTCCTCCATCATTTTTCAGTAATGCATGTGTGAATCCTTAATGCAATACCACAGATAAGCAAATAGTCTGTGAACCTTCAATTTATTGCCATCTTATTTTTCACAAAAATGCCCAGAGAAAACCATACTCCACAGGTATTATATTCAGGCAGTATTTCCTGTGGATATCTCCAAATATGTTTTCTGATAGTCTCTTTTTTTTTCCTGTTTCACTGATACAAATCCTATTTTCTGCAATTTGGCTAGTTTTATACGCAAAGCTCCAGAATCCCTCAGGGGTTCCTCCAGTCTCCAGCCATAAATCCAGCAGGATATTGGTAGAACCATCAGGTTAGCAATGGGGATCTGGCTTATGTTGACTTTCCATTGCTTATTCAAATCTCCTTGGTGTCCTTTTCGAAGCCAAATGATAGCCAGATGCAGGGGCTCTCTATGTCAGGAAATCCTGCTTTGCAGGCTCAGTCATGGTCTGGAAATTCCATATGTCCAGTGAGGTGTGGTAAGTGGAGCATCCTGTCACTAAGTCCCTGAATGTGGAACCCACGCATTAGCTGCAGTTTAAACAAGTAACCTGGACCCGTACATACGATATTCCTGCGTTCCAACAGTGACTGCACTTCAAAAATAGTTAGTGTACAGCATTTTGTGTATTTGAAGGTTATGAAAAGTGCTGCAAAAATGCAAGTTTTTCTATCTTTCAGAGAATAGCTGTTTTAGTTGGAGGAGAAAGCTACCCCACTGGATAAAGCTGGTCCAATAGCTTTCTTAGAAGATGGTGGCAGCAACCATAATGTTAGGCAGCAGCTCAGAAGCACAATGAGCTAGCATATACAACAACAACTGACTAGTACAGTAGTTGACCTCCTTCAGTCTTTCCTTGTCGTAGTTTTACGGAAGGTTGAGCTGGTGCAGATGATCTAGCATTGGATGACCTAATCAGTAGTCTAGAGAGTGGTCAGAATATTCCAGTCTCTTTTTCTCCATAATGAGAGGTGGAGTGATTGGCTGAACACATTTTATATTGATATACAAATTTTGGCAATATTCAAGGACAGGCTAAGTCCTTGCTGAATTGAAGAGATTGAGAGTGGCTTATAAGACTGGGTGAGCAGCCAACAATACTGCAGTTATTTGCATACTATAGATCATGTAGATCTGTGGTGACCAGTTTAGGTTTGGCATAGAAGCGACTGAAGTTAAAATAGTTTCCATCTGAACTGTATGTAATACTTACGCAGGGTGCAATTAATCTTTGAGGTGAATAGCCACGTTCAAATGGATTGTAAATAGTGTAGGGGTCATCACACAGCCTTCCGTGGCACGATTCCAGATTTTGAAGGTATCTTTTTAGGATCTTCCACTCAAGACAGCTGTAGTCATATCACTGTGGAATACTTGTTGGATTAGGATGAAGTTTGTTGGACGTTGAAATCTCTGAAGAATAGTCCACAGAGTCTCACAATTTACTGAATCAACTATTGGTCATGTTGATGAATGCAGTGATAAGTTCCTGGTGTCGATTTTACCAGAGGGTACTGCCACTGGTTCACAGTTAAGACATTTTTGGAATAGCTTTTATCAATATTGACAAATAACATTGTCATCCTTAAGAAGAGTGATACCATCCTGCAAGCAAAGGGAACATGGTCCATTTAACATTGGCCTATAGACAGACCTGGTGACTTCAAAACACTTGACACATTCTAACAGAACTAGACAGGTTAGGTGCAGGAAGGATGTTCCCAGTGGGGTGGTAGTCCAGAATTAGAAGTCATAGTTTAAGGCTAAGGACTGAGACAAGGAGAAATTTCTTCATCCAAAGACTGGTGAGCCTACAGAACTCACTAACACAGAAAGTGGTTGATGTCAAAACATCGTGTTTTCAAGAAGGAAGTAAATATAACTCTTGTGGCACAAGGGATATGGGAGCAGGGCAAGATTGAGGTATTGAGCTCGATGAGCGGCCATGATCATATTGAATGGGCAGGGCAAGCTTGAGGGGTTGAATGGCCTGCTCCTGTCTTTCTATAATGGTCAGGATACTGTTAGACTTCCTCAGGCGTTGTCTTCCTTCTACTTGGCTTCTAGATATTTTCTAATCAAGCTGTTCAGAAATGTTATTACTCACCTCTGCAGCAGGTGGGACTTGAACCCAGAGCTCTCAGTCCAGAGGTAGGGATACTACCCCTGCACCATAAATGTGTTGCTCTGGTGCACCTAATATTCTGAGGTAGACTCCTATCCAAGTGCCAACCAGACCTGAGTCTGCTTAGTTTCTGAGTTCAGATGAGATTGGGAGTTTATAGACTAATATGGCTACAGGCTTGAGTTAGGCAGTTGCCAGGGATGTGCCATGCTAATTGGTTATCCTACGACTGACACTAAAAAATTTCATGGGGTCAGTCTGCCCTTGGGTATTTTAGAGTCAAAACTTTCAACATTCTAGATGACCCAGCTGATGTATACAATTTTATTTCCACTTAAATATTTGGTGCCGTGCTGTTTGATACTTTAGACAAACTTCCTGAAATACAATATTGCTAATAAATGTATAAATTAACATAAACCTACTTTGCATTCAATCAGTTAAATGCAGCACTCAACAGAAGCCACATTTTGATAATATTAACTAAAGCATAAAAACAAGTCAAATACCTACAATACTTTAAGGTTATGAACAACTGACCGATTGAAGGGACAAATTTCATTCCTTAAGACAAAGTTTAGATTGTATGTCACTTACATATTTCCTGCATTATTTAACAATTTATTAATTTTCACACAAAAAGTAATTAACAGGAGCAGTGCAGCTCCTCTTCATCAAAATCCCCCATATTCTTTCGACAATAACCTCTTCGTTACAGACACACACAAACAAATTGAAGGCTTTAGAACACCGGTATCCAACCCCTCTCTGATTCTTTTAAAATGGTACAGGATATAAGCATTCGCTGCATTGGTCATTCAGCTCCAGAACAGAGTACTGTATACAGCGGTACTTTATTAATGCAGTTTAAGTAGTTGAGAGAGAGAGAGAGAGAGAGTGCGAGAGAGAGAGGGAGCGCGAGATCGAGCGGGAGTGAGCTCTAGAGATACAAACACACAATACAGACAGGCACACACGCTGTCCTGATACATGCTCTGCTCAATGGCAAACTCCGGCTGCATCCTGCTCTCCAACTCAGCTATGCTCCCTCACACCATCCCCTGCACTCCGGCCTTTCTCTTTCTCCAGGAGGTAAGTGACTGATTGAAATAGGCTCCTTTGTCTTGCCCTTGCTTTATGAGGTCAAGCCCTTTGTTGAATTGAAAGCACTGTGTATATGGAAGGGAAGGTGCTGTATTCAGTACTCCGTGCTGAATAGAAAGAGAGAGATTTACGTTGCCTACCTTAGGAACCCCCTCACTACAGAGGACTCCTTGCATCCTGTTTGTGGCTGGCTGCTTTTGTTTTGTGCTGTTATCATAAACCAGATTTTTAAGCAGGAACGCAAGCAGGTCTCGCGATTGTGAATGAGGTCTGTGTCTCAGCTCAACTGTTTATCTGCAGCTGTGCTGTCAAATACCTGGGCTTTTCCTTGAGGAATCCTCTGGTGTTGTGTGAGTTCCTTCGTTGCTCTGCAGTTCCCATTGCATTTCATAGCACTACCGTGACAGCACCAGGGAAATGATAGGTGATGGTAGATATTTTAAGGTCATAAATTTCCCATTTATCAGACTAATTTATGGGCTGGGATGGAAAGGCTGCAGCAGTTTGTGTCTTCATGTATCTTCCTCCATCTGCTCAGCTAGTTTAATTCTTCTATAAATTAAGTGCTTCAAGACAGGGCTCACATCCATCTTTTCCCTCCTCAGTGCCATACCAAGCCATCTTTCCATCATTACTTAACCCTTTGTACTCCAACAGCACTGTTTTCAAATTATGTGGCAATCTCAGCATGATACTGATGTTGTTTGTGTTCGTTGAACAAAAATTAAATCCTGTGAATTAACATTGCTAACTGTGAAGAAAGATGCCTCATTATTAAAGATTTTTGCAGTCAATATAAACACTTCAAAACTGAATTCTCCACCCCTCAAAAACAGGTTGCACTAATGTATTAGTTCAATGGGAGAAGGAATAGTTGCTTTTATTATTATTGCATTACAGTGCCTCTGTGGATACTTTTTTGAACGTGTTTTCCCTCTCTTTTCAGGTTTTCTTTAAAAATATATGATAAAAGCTTTTCTATTATTTGTATTGCATTTCAGAACTAAGTGGTTAGATGTATAAACTACAGATTAAAGTGCTAATAACACAACAGGAGTATATTCTTCTGGTAAGTCAATGCATTTGTGATTAGTGCTCCCGGAGTAGTTATGTTCAGTAAAGCAGCAGAATAACTCAGGGATGATGCTGTATAAAAAAGGTATGGTGTTTAAAATAGGATGTGGCATTCTTGTTACAGTGCTCTCCATTTTAACGTAATTTCTGTTACAAGGCTACCGAACCTTGGCTCCCAATATTATTCATGTTCCATTTACTGCCGTTATGGAGCATTCATTGTAGCATACACCTCATTATAACACACAAGATTCTTGGCTCGCTGCGACATGTTGTAATGAGGATCGAATGAATGTAAAATTTATGTCAAAGGTTGCAGAAAATATGACGAGTAAAGATAATGTGCCAAAACGATAAAGCGTGAGGGGAAAAAATTGATACAAAAAGTTCAGGTGGCACTCGCTGACAAAACTGAGGCAAGCCAGAGCTTCCTGAGAGAAAAATCTCCGTGTAGTTGAGAGCAAAGAATATTCTGAGGTGGCATGGAATATTTCAGCATTTAATATCTTTACTTACCCAAACCTGTATTCAAGTGCAATTGAAGTGCCTTCAGGATGTCACTCCCCATAGTTTGTACAGCTGTTACCCGAGTGCTGTGCAGTCAGTGACATTCTGTTATGTGGCATGTTATTTTGGTACCCAGCAATGATACGGCTATGAGCTCTATTGACATTTATGGAATATATCAAGTAGTTGACAAATGGAATTTTCAGACGTAATTACAACGAAGTCTCATATTTATTGAAAAAAGGGAATTAAAGCTTATCTGTTTAGAATGTGTGCCACTCCCCAGTTGTTGCATAACGTAATGCTACAATCTGAGAGTATGTCGGACCTTAACAGGTTGTTTTCTAAACATATGACTTTGTATTTTCAGACGGTCTTCTCTTTCTCCCTCACAGAAGCAAGTATAGATATAAAATTTTACTTTGTTTTGTCTTAAATGCCAATACTCTCCAATATATAAGTTTGTATATAGAGAAGGTACAGTACCCTTCTGTTGCATCTTCTCCTGAATATTTCCTTAACACTTCAGCGGCCGTGATACCATGAAAGATGTCCTGCCAACCACTGAGTAACATGCACTGAATAGAATAGCATGCATCAGTACTCAGTGGCCTAATATTACCCTATAGCAATGGAAAGTGTTTGACAGCATCACTTAATAATGCTCTATTCTGTTCGCCTCCATAGGCAGACCCTTCTTTTATTTTGTTAATTAAAATAAGAGCCCATAAAAATAAATGCCAAAGCAAAATAATCACAATTGTCTTTCAAGAGCGAAAAAGAAAGATTTTGAGAAAGCTTTTAGGGTATGACCAATCATTCACACGATGTGAAAACAATGATACCCATGAGCTGACCTAACTGGACCACTCAGAACTTTTGCTCTCATGGGTTACTGAGTGAGGTCACTTGTGGAATCGTTTGCATATCTCACGGTCAATCGATGGAGCACCCCGTAGTTATGTTACTGAAAAATGCTGTAGTTCGTAAAATAAAAACTGCTTCCCATTGCACTTTTCCAGCGTGCAAGATTTTGCAAAATGTAGATGATGAAGTAAAGCCTGGGGCAGAACCTTGGTTACTATAGCTACACACATTAAAAAAAATCCTTTGAGCTTCTTTATTAGTTTATTCAGAAAATACTGCTAATGATTAAATATTCTGTGTTTCCTGATGCTTTCGGATTCTAAATAGTCCTAAAATCGTGGTGAGGAAGCATTGAAACAGGCGCAGAAGAGATTTACCAGGATGTTGCCTGGTATGGAGGGAAGGTCTTATGAGGAAAGGCTGAGGGACTTGAGGCTGTTTTCGTTAGAGAGAAGAAAACTAAGAGGTAACTCAGTAGAAGCATATAAGATGATCAGAGGATTAGATAGGGTGGACAGTGAGAGCGTTTTTCCTCAGTTGGTGATGGCTAGCACAAGGGGGCGTATGTTGAATTGAGGGGTGATAGATATAGGACAGATGTCAGAGTTAAGTTCTTTACTCAAAGAATAGTATGGACGTGGAATGCCCTACCTGCAACAGTCGTAGACTCACCAACATTAAGGGCATTGAAATGGCATTGGATGAATATATGGATGATAATGGAATGGTGTATGTTAGATTGACTTTAGTTTGGTTTCATTGGTCAGCGCAACATTGAGGGCCAAATGGCCTGTACTGCGCTGTCATGCTCTATGTTCTACTAAGATGGTAGAGACAGTCCTAGGTAGGAAATGTAAATGAAAGAAATTTGTGGATTTTAGTTTCTAATCTTGCAATGCACATTAATATTCAAGATATTAAGAAGTGGATTCACTAAAAATGTCTGTAATCAGAGGGAAGGGAAGTGGTGGTCAGATCAAATCAAGTTAAGTTCACTACCTTTTTCACTCAGACAACAAGGTAAAATGTAATTCTTAAGCATGATTGCTATGTAGAATTGTTGATTTCCTGTAAGTCCTCAGGAATTTGCATTTGAAGGTACAGTGTCTTAAGTATAGAAGTACCGAGGCAACTGGAATAGTTTTGATATTTTAAAGCCGGTCTTTGTTTTCAGATCACAAGACTTGTTGAGACAGCATTTTCAACCAAACAGCATACATCTCCTCAATTTCACATCCATTTCCAAGACTCCAAGCTAATTGTGTACCAAAGAGTCGATGCTTACACAGGCTTACTCACAAGACCTTTGGCAAGTAATGAGTTACTGCAGCAAAAAGATCATTCTCTCAAGAAAAAATTAAGATGAAAGTGATCTGGAAATTTAGGTTTAAGCAATGTACTGTGATTGGATTTTTTTTTATTGCAATAGATGCCTTTAAGAGGTTTAGAAAGATAAATAATAATGCTGCACCCAGTACTCTCAAAGCTCTGCAGGAGCATTTCTGCACCAGCTCTATAGTTAGAAGATTAGAATTGCCTTCTTCACTACACTGATAAAGGGAGCTCTATTCATTGTCGTGTGTGTGTTGCATTGCAGCATTGCACATTAAGCTTTTTACAATCTCATATTTCATGAGCTGCACAGAAGTCGATCAGTCCTGCTGGATTTCTCCAGTGTAATTTGAAAAGTTTCATGATCGGTTCCAGAGCATCATCTCCTCCCACTAGGAATAAGTCACACAATCTCTTTAGTCCAAACTGTGTTGGTGGTATTGTGCACGTCACATGGTGAATTTATAAAGTCATAATTAATTTATAAGAAAAAAGACTTTGAATAAATATGACTGAATGCTTTAGCAGCTAGGAGTTAGTGGAAGGACTGAACCTCAAAGAATTTTTAGTCGTAGGAGGAAATATACCTGATATTAACTTGTTGTCATACTGCTAAACTAATATTGAGCTCTATAGTACAATTATGCTAATATTTAATTCAACAAACAGTTTATCTTTGTAAAGTATATTTCTACATTTCTTAGACTAATGTTTGATTTCAATTATGAATGTTATTTCACAAAATAGAAGCATTTTGAAGTTAGTAGTCATAGTGCAAAGATTTGATTTAATTTCTGGAAGGAATTTGTGACGCTTTTGAATGGTATGGTGAATGATTTAGAGCAATAGTTAAAGTTAGCCTCAGATGTGTAACTCATATTAGATGTATGTGTTTATCTGCAAGTGCCACCTATTTAAATATGCATGTTGGGAAGATGAAAATGTGGAAGGAGCAATGTTTACAGAGGAACTGAAACACTGTAACACAGGCTGTCATATTCAACCGAGACAAAATAGGTAAAAAGAAAAATACTTTCTATTGCAGCAAATAATTGATAACTGTCCGTCTCCATTTAACAGTTTGCAATCAAGAATTGTAACGGAATAAAATGTAGACTCAAAACCACAGCATAATTTGAATATGATCTGGCAGAATCTTATGTCCAGACAGGCAGCCATATGCAGTGTCTAGCAGCACACTCTGATGAGGTTGAGTGTGGTACAAGGCCAAATAATTTCCACCCACTCGAATTTCACCACTTCAATTTTTATTTGATATTTTTAAAAATGTGATTGCTCTATTTAAGGCATCTGAATCAAAACCGTCATAAAGTTTTTTTTCTGTTTTGCAATTGGCTTTAACTTGCCTTTTACATCCATCTCCAGGGAAAACTGGCAATAGCCACTCAGCTGCTTCCAAAAGCTTAGTGCATTGAAATGGCCTTGTTTGCATGTGTGAAAATATGAGCTTTGTAACTTTAGCTCTGGGTATACCCAACACTCATTCACTTGCGTTGGAGGCAAATCAAACGATTTCATGAAAGAGCAATCCAAATGTTGAAGGCACAAATTGGTGCTGCCTTTCCAGAGGATTTCTAGAGGCATGCCTGATATCAACCCACTCCTCAGCCCCAGGAAGCTTGCATTTAAGATTGTATATTCTAATTTATCTGAAGCACTTGCTTGCTTTGCAGTAATAAATTATTTATCTAAAAAACTTAAGCAATGTGTCAATTGAATCTTGGTCAAATTAATCCGACACCAAATATTGCATCAACATTCGTTGTCCGATATCCAGTGCCTCCCACCATATTCCTCGAGGCATTCTGCCCATCTGGAGCCAGTTCACTGAGATTGGACTCGGTTCAAACCAGGAAAAAGTATAAGGAGAGATTCTCTCCCTCAACTCTACCTGTTCCCCCTTCTCCCAGTCTCATCCCTTCCTCATCTGAATCCTTATTTCTGTTGCTTGTTCTACACAATATTGAACCCAAGTTTAAGCTAACATTCTTTCCTTCTCCCTCCGGTTTTGCTAGAAGTCTTATTCCCCACCCCTTTCACACTTCTCCTCTAAGTCTAGCCTGTATTCTTCTCCCCAGGCTAAAACTGGACATTCATGTTCCCCACTCTGCAAAAGCACAATTCATGTTGATGACTACTCTGATCTCGTCTATCTTTAGCTGACCCTTTTTCTTGCAGCTTATGTTGAATATTCAAGCCCTTCACCAAGCTTTATAAAGTCGTCATAATTAATTTTTAAGAGAAAAATACTTAACATGTGGCATTTCACCACATCCATTAGTTCCCAGGTTGAGTGATGTTCTTCCCTCTCCCCCTGTGGGTGACAATCATAATTGTCTCTGACCTCATCATACCACTCATTGTCACACTTGTCTTCCTCCAGTTATTGTTGCTGTACTCCTAATTCCATTCATTTTTACACATCTTTTTTACTTACTTCCAAGCTGGGGTGCCTGCATTTTGCTAGAACTCAGATTATTCCTCCCTTCTCCTCTCAGTTAATTAATAACACTCTCTTCCTGCTTCATCTATATATCATGTATAGTTGATACTTCATCTGCCATCTCACACCCAAAGCGGTTCTATTTGCTCAGCATTCAGAGTTTTCAGCATATTTTCATTCATTTACAGGGCACAGACACAATTATATTCATGAGGTAACCCAACTGGTCCACTCACCATGTTCATTCTCACACGTTATGGAGTGAGATTGCTGGTGAAGTCATTTACAAAGCAATAACTTTGCCTTTCCACTCTAATACTAGCTTCTGCCAATTTCTTTCATCGCTTCTGTGTTGTGCAAAGTTTTGGCCTCCTTTTTGGATGAAGAAAATCCTTGCCTTGGAGGGGATGATCATCTATAGTTCACTGGATTCATTCCTGGAAAGAAAGACAAAGTGCCGGATTGATTTGACCAAGATTCCTGTTTAATCAGGAGAGATTGAATAGAATAGACCTGTGCTGTCTGCAGTTAGAAGGATGATAGGTGATCTCATTGAAACACATAGCATCCTTTAAAGCGCTTGGAAAGTTGATGCTGTGAGGATGTTTCCTGCTGTGGAATCTAGAACCAGTGAGGTCACAGGTTCAGAATAAGAGGTCAGCTACTTGAGATTCAGAAGTGGAGAAATATCTTCCATCAAAATACTTTGATGGATCTTTGGACTGTCAGTATCCCAGGGAATTGTGGACTCCCAGATGATGCATATATTTAAGACATGGGTTGCAGTGGTAATGCCCCTCCTTCTGGACTAGGAGGACTGATCAAGAGGTGTGTCTCAATATGTCTGACAGGTTGCTTAAAATATCTAAACTGGTTTTGGATCTGAAGGGAATCCCGGGACATGGAGACATTTTCTAAATGGGGAAAGGCTTCAGAAATCTGAAGCACGAAAGGTTTTGGGAGTCCTAGTTCAGGATTCTGTTAAGGTTAACATGCAGGTTCAATTGGCAGGGATAGAATTCAAAAGCAGCGAAGACTCTGGTCACACTGCATTTGGAACATTGTGAATGGTTTTGGGCCCTGTATCTAAGGAAGGATGTGTTGGTATTGGAGAAGATCCAGAGAAGGTTTCCAAGAACGATCCCAGGAATGAAGGGCTTGTCATCTGAGGAGGGGTTGAGGACTACGGGTCTGTCCTTGATGGAGTTTAGAAGGATGAGGAGGAATATGATTAAAATTTACAGAATACGATTGAAATTTACAGAATACTAAGAGGCTTGAATAGAGCGGGTATAAAGAAGATTCTACTGGGTAGGAGAGACTAGGATCCGAGGGTATAGTCTTAGTGTGAAAGGACGATCCTTTTCGAACTGAGATGAGGAGGAATTGTTTCAGCTAGAGGGTGGTTAATCTGTGGAACCCATTGCTGAAGAGGGCTGTGGAGGCCAAGTCATTGAGTGTATGTAAGACAGAGATAAATAGGTTCTTGATTGATAAGGGGATCACTGATTAGGGGGAAGGAGGGCGGTAGAAGGCAAGAGAATGAGGTTGTGAAACACAATCAGCCATGATCGAATGGCAGAGCAGACTCCATGGCTTACAGCAGAGTCAAGTGGCTTAATTCTGCCCTTATGTTTTATGATGTGAAGGGAGATTAAGACAGATCATCAGCCATGATTTTACTTCATTGTGGAACAAACTCAAATAGCTGAATGGCCTCATTCTGTTCCAATTTCTTATGTTCTTCTGCCCATTGTTAGCATTAGGTCTCCCTTTCTTTTCACCTTCATTGGCACCATTTTCTCCTCTCTCCATTGTTATCTATTCCCTTCTTCATCTTTGCCATGCCTTAGCCATCCCACCTTTCAACTTATCCTACTTTCAACCCCTTCCATAGGCATTTTCCAAACCCTCACCAATCTATACCAGTTTAACTCCCTTGATGTGAATGCATTTTCTCCACAATCCCTTTTTCTTTCAGTGCCACTACTACCCACTTTACAGTAACAAGCCCTCACGCACAATAGATAAAAACTTCTGTCCACCTAGCGGTATCAGACCCACGTTGATTCATTTAATCACCAAGCCAGTGCCTGAACCAAAATCCCCAAAATCTTGACTTTCAGAGTAAAAAGCCAAGTGATTGGTTTGTGTGCAAGTTTGTAATTCATGGTTAGGTTCAAGTTGAAAGGACAGCATTGCCTGGACGAGCTGCCTGAGCTCACACGTCAATGCTCATCTTTGCCACATAGTTAACTTCAAAATACAGAACTGCAGACATTTGTGACTGTCTGTCCCTTTCTTTTTGAATGTTTGCAGTAACTGATTTTGAGATGCAGTGATTTCTGAAAACCTTGCTGGCAGACTATTTCAATGCTGCTAAGTACATGGTGTTTAGTTCTGCTGTGACCTGAATAAAACCATACAGTTGGTTGCGCTCTCAGAAAGGCACACATGGCTGCTTTCAGGCCATTGGTCACACAGAAAGTAATTGTTCCATTTATTCACATATGATTTGCAACAACAGAGCATGTATCAGTAATGTAACCACTCTGTATAGACAGAGACGACGTTTCCCTTGGATAGTAGGGTGGGGAGGGGAGGGGGTAGGTCTGGAACCAAGCAAGCCTTTTCAGAACAATTTGAGGAATTTCTTTATCAGAGGGTGATGCTTCAAATCTTTGCACCTCTCCACTGTAGATGACCATGGAGGTTCTGTGATCATATTCAAGATCGAGATCAACAGTTTATTTTTGTATGAGAGACATCAAGGGAAAGGAGGATAGTGCTCAGATATGGTTTGAAGTCGGAGATCAACCATAATCTCATGGTTTGGAACAAATTCAATGGCTGAATGGCCCACTCCTACTCCTATTTCCTGTGTCTCTATAAAATCCCCTCTAGCAGCAACCTACTGTGAAGGCTTCAATGTACAGTGCACTTATTTCAGTAATGAGGAGGTCAACAACAATGCATGTGTTTAAAGGCTGCTAAGTTACATCACCAGGATTTATTACAATCAATGCATGACTAAAATGAAAGCTTCTTTTCTCTTGTGTCAACACCAGAGTCTGCTGCAACAGGCTGACTGAAACAAATATAGCAGTTCATTTAAAACTTTCACATGATTATACTGACCTGTTAAGCAAGTATCTAGAAAGTATCTGAAAATATACTGAGAATGTAGGCATTTCTAAACAAGTGCTTCCATTCAATCTGGGGATATTGTTGCCTTCAAAAACCTGTAGTGGAAGCATCTGAGGAAAGGCAAAGGAAGAAGGAACATTGAAGGTTTTTATTAGAAAGTCAAAGTTGATTCAGCAAACTATTTTCTGTAAATATGAATAAGGTGAGAGTGTTGCCACTGGGTGGGTGAAGTTGTAGAAATTGATCTCTGAACTCTGGGACTATTCTTCAAATCAGATTGGTTACTTGAATAAGGTTTGATATTTAATCCGTCTGATTGTAACAAGAGCTTTACATTTAATGAATTGATGTAAACTTACACAAAGTAATCACTAATTTGGCACTAAAATTCAGAGAGGTCGTAAGTAAATAGAATATGTCATCCTGAGCCATTTTTGCCCAGAGGCATGGTTCAGCAGACTGGAAACAATTTTACTCACGCTACACCTGACCTGGCTGATTTCTGAAATGGAAAGTGTTCCATTTCCCTGCAATCACTTTACCCTGATTCCTCAATTTATGAATAAGGAGACCATTGAAGTGGAACGTTCTAACACATGGGGTGGAACAAAACCTGTGCAACATGTCATTAATGAAGATCAGTGAAGCAAAAAGTACAAGTAGCTTCACAAGTCAGCAAGGTGATGCTCCACATTGGTCTGACTTTCGCCATATATCGAACACAATGGACTTTTATGAATTCTTCCTCCATGTGCTGTTCTTCAAAGGACTTGTTCTCTTTCAAGAAGACATTATCCTAGAACAGAACCAATCAACTTGACGGCAGCACTGTCTCGAAGCGATAGAATGGAAACCTGTGGTCATTTGGTTTTCAAAGATGCTGATGCATCTTGGAGATTGCAAACAATTCTTTTGTAATGGCTCATCCTGACTACAAATAGACATGAAAGTGATATGGTCAAGGCTGGTCTTTAGTCGTCACAACTTAATCACGTTTGAGGTGACCCTTTCTGACTGGCAGTTCACATGCTGAGCTCATTTCCCACTAAGTTGTACACACTGGCTCCCCAATGCAAATTTAAACAGCCTGCAGTCAACCTCAGCTCATCCATCATATCCTTGTGTGCAGGTGAGGTTAGGGGAGGGGACATCAAAACTCAGGGAAATGCTACATTGAAAATTCTAGAATTCTAATTAATGGCATTCACAAATATCTTGAAAAGATTCTATGAAATTGCTGGGGATTGTGAGGAATTCTGACTCCAGAGTGCTAATGAATATTATACAGTTGAATTATAAAAACAGAGAGAAACCTTGAGCATTTTAATTGATATGATTTTATGCCATCTATGCTATTACTGTGCATGTCAGAGACTTAAGGAGCAGACGATCACATTTTATTTAAGGCCTCTTTGGCATCTTAGCAATCTGCTGAAATTTAATTTGAAGATGACATTCTTTGACATTTTTTATTGACAGTTTTGACATAAAGTAATTCTACACTGACAGAAAATGGGCAATAAGATTTTTGCTGGCAATTTTCTCACCTTTTAATGGTTTATTATTAAAATGTACAACATTGATTAAATTAATGTAAACAGCGAATAAGAAAATTTAAACATTAATCTCACAAGTAAAATCAACCAATTACACTCTAGACCTAAAGGTATGGAATTCATTTATGACCCTTGTGACTCTCTCACTGCAAAGGTTTTGACTTCATGGCTTCTTCTTTTAATCTAAGGGTATATTGACACACTGCCATTTTGATACAATGCCATGAAGCTTAAGGGGGAACCCCAGTGAGTTGCTGTGTTATCCAGATATGAATCACCAGTATTACCATTTCTAACAAGATCAATTATGGTCGGTGTTTTTCATAAATGTCTAATCAGTGAAGGTACTGGATGTATTATGAGTGCAGGTTACTCCTGAAAGCAAGGATTTCCTATTTCCATTTTTAAAAAATCTCCCTAGCAAACAGAGTCAAGTTACTTTTCAGAACATACAGAGTAATTTATGAAAATCCATACAATGCCAACATAAAAGTATTCTGATCAAACTGATAATTGGATTTTTCAAAAGCATGGATTCTCAAGCAGTCTTTTATTGTCCAGTGCAGGAAGGCTATACATGTGTTTCCTGGATCTGTGTTCAGCCTCTCTGAAGAATCAGAAAAGGACACTGCACCTAAACTAGTGAAGAGAGTACATTGAGTAAAGGAATCGGGAGGTCATGTTGTGGCTGTACAAGGCATTGGTTAGGCCTCTTTTGGAATACTACATCCAGTTCTGGTGTCCCTCCTGTAGGAGGGTTGTCGCAAAACCCGAAAGGGTTCAGAAAAGATTCTACAAGCAGCTTGCCAGGGTGGGAGGGTTGGAGCTGTCGGGAGAGGCTAAATAATTTGGGGCTATTTTCCCTGGAGTATCAGAGGCTGAGTGGTGACATTGTAGAGGTTTATAAAATCATGAGGGGCATGGGCAGGGTAAATAGACAAGGTGTTTTTTTCTGTGGGGTGGGAGTGTCCAAAGCTAGAGGGCATAGGTTTAGGGTGAGAGGGGAAAGATTTAATAACGGAACCTAAGTGGCAATCCTTTCATGCACAGGGTGGTGTGTCTATGGAATGAGCTGCCAGTGGAAGTCGTGGAGGCTGATACAATAACAACATTTAAAAGGCATTTGGATGGGCACATGAATAAGAACGATTTAGAAGGACATGGACCAAATGCTGGAAATTGGGACTAGATTTATTTAGGATATCTAGTTGGCATGCGTGAGTTGAACCAAAGGCTCTATTTCTGTGCTATGCATCTCTTTGACTCTATGACTGTATGACTCTGTGCTTGACAAAGCTACTTTCTTTAACTACTGGTTCATGATTTCCCATCAAAATGGTGCATGTAGCCACTTGACGACGACAGGAATAGACTCAGTTATAAGGTAATGCATGTGCATGGCTTCATGGAGCAATGGTAGTGTGCACAACTCTAGGTAAGAAGGTTCTATGTTCAAAGCACATAAAGCTCATGGAATTCCTGGGTGTTATTCAAGACAGAGTTTATTGTGTGAAGATGCTCGTGCCACATTGAATTTCAAGGGTCTTGTTGCACAGTGCCAGTGGCCCTACCTCGGAGCTATGAGATCCAGGTTCAAGCCCCACCTGCCCTAGAGATGTACCGTAATGTGCCTGAACAGATTGATGAAGATAACTCCCTCCTTGGATGGTGGAATGCAAGGCCGTACAAAATGCTCCAGGTGAGATTTCACCAAAATATATGAATGTTTCACATGGATGAAGAGACTGGTGAAACTCTCCTGGCTGATATATAATGAATCGTTTCTTTGGATTAGGCACTGCAGTTAACAGCAATACTGAACCTTACTTGGCACAAGGAGAGAAAACTGAAGGAACGTTTGTTTTTGTAAAGTATATTATCATTATAACCTCATGGTCTGAGGAAAATTGGGTTCAGGCATGTCCTTGAGTTCGAGATTTAGAAAAGCATTAAATGTCCAGTTACAAAGAAATTTGATTCTTCATAGCAATATTGGAGAGAAGCCCAATATTGATGCCTATTTTGTCAATGTGCAACAGTCTACAGCTCGCCAGTCAAATTGAAATAAGAGCCTGTTTCCTTCGAACCTCAAACCTACTTTCTCTTTGCACAAAATTCACTATGGTAAGCCAACGCCTCCTTAATTGCTATTTTGATATGACTTTTTTTGCATTGGAAACATTTCACATTGCATCCTATGTAATCCTATTTGCTAATGGGTTTGCTTATAACATTTTTAAGTGGTAATGGAGACATCTTTCATAGTCAGTTTTCTTTTTAAAAAATAATTATATTCATGGACCTGAAGATATGGCGCCCATAGATCACCCTTTCAACAATAAGGGATTTGCTTTGCAAGTCCTCTCCTTGAAATATCAGTGAATCACATCACCTGCCAGTTTTGTTGCGATGCAGTGGAAGCAGCATTAATTTGATGTGAAAATAATCAGTTTTAGTGAATAAAGTGGGTGCATAATCTATGCAAAATGCCATCTCCTGATTGACTATTACAATGTGGCTGTAATACTTGGCTGGTAGTGTGAAATTCTGATGGGTCGCACTCAGCTTCTGCTGAAAAACAGCATCCCCAAATATAACTCTCAGAAACCTAAAATGAACAAGGGAAAAAAAAATAACTGGTTGTTTCAACCATGTGTGTAATTTTGTATCAGGAAATCAGAGGTTGGTGCCATTGTGCTATGGTGTATTTTATCAAAACTGTTTATGAGATTGAACATACCATACCCTGCAGACAGGTTAGCAATGATGACAGAAAACTTGTACCAATGCCATATGCTGTCTTATGCCTGCAATATTTTGCTAAATGTGCAACTGCCTTTTTAAAAATTTTATATTGTGTAAAGTAGGTTAAAGATATTTAATTTTGTGGACTTAATATTCTGGCGAAATTCAACATTAATTAATGAAGAAGGGAATATATCAATGGTTTTAATCACTGGCAATAATGAAAGGTTATTGTGGTATGAAGGTAGAATCTCAATTTGAAAATGTTATTTGTTTTCAAGAAAGTATATCTGACTTGTAATTTAGTTGACTCTTCTGATGGGCACTGTCTTAAGTAGACTTTTCCTCAATCAAGACCTTCCACAACTCTAAGTTAAATAATTAAATGAGCAAAAGACTCTCAAATCTGTTGAATGGAACTTGACTCTAGCTGGATATTAAGAATAAACAATCTTTTTTAAACAGAAAAGGTGTAGCTCTGCTCTGTCAATGGGGACTGAAAGCCAGGCTTTCTCATGAGGAAACAGAGATAATTCATTTTATCAATCAATAACTACTGTCTGCAGTCAATTAAACAATTATGTGAGAAAAAGGCAGCTGCTGTGAGTATTTAATCCACTGATCCTTGTAAATGCCTTTTTGCAACTTTTGTACCCATTTCATCTCTTTACAATATTATTAATAATATTCTATCCACAAACATCTTGTGTGTCTGACAGAACCATTTCAATAGGTTTTTTTTAATGTTTGCTTTGCAAGTTGTGGAGATGGTTTTGTGCTTTGGCCTTGAATCAACCGGGAGTTGAATCTGAAACACTCTGTGTTTCACAGTGCTAAGCTCAACTGCTATCAGAATCAAACCACTTTGCTTTAGAAAGTCCAATGCTACAATAATTGTTATCCTTGTCAAAGCATGAAGACCGACATCCCTTCTGGAGCAGACTTGAATTCAAGCATGAGTTATAACATGCCAAGATATTATCCACACTGTCTGGTCCAGATTGGAATCGGAAACGTCATGAGAGAAAAATTGCAAGCAAATTGCGATTAAAACTTACCCCCAAAATAACAGTGTGTTTGATTTTCAGAGACTGCTATAAATATACATTTTTCATTAGCTCAATGGTTCCTCAATAATAATCTTAATAATTTATGTGCAATTAAAAATAAGCTTCTGAGCTGATAAATGGCATGTTGGAGGTTTCCAAAAAAAAATACACCGTTTTGCTTATTTTTAACCCAATTGTGTTATTATTCAGAGGGTCACCCTGTGGAACAAAGTTTGAATTAGGTTTGTTCTTCGCTTCCCCAAAATCCCTCTGATTGTCTGATGCCCCAGTGGAGCTATGTATGGGAAGCCAAAGGGGGAATATTTTAATCATTGGGCTGATTTTGATCAGGAGAGTGGTGACCCCAGTGTCGCGGTGGAAAGCAGATCCTGAGGCAGAGCTTGCCAGCAGCGAGATCCGCTTGGCAATTTTACCACAGGCAGCTTCCTAATTGGCCATCTGTGGGCCTGCCATCCAATTAAGGAGAAGAGACAGAAAATGTGCCTCCTTACCGCTCAGCACTCAAGTTAATCCTTTCTAATACTGTAAACAAAACAGGAATGTTGGCAATGAGAAACAGCATAAGCGGTATTACCCGGTATTATTTCACTTCTCATTCTTTTGTCAAGCTTGTCGATGATCTTACTCCCTTCTGAATGTAACTTCCTCCAGCCTTTCGCAACGTCAGCACTCTCCACTATTGCCACTTCTGCCTTCAGCTGCCTCGATCCCAAGTTTTAGAAATCTTTCCTGAAACTGCTCCACTTCTCTACCTGTCTCTCCCTCTTCCTTTCATATGCTCCTTAAAAACTACCTTCTTGACCAATCGTGTAGTCATCTGTCCTAACTTTATCATGCTCACATGCAGGATCTATAGATTTTGTACTATTTTAAAGATGCTGTATAAATTCAGGCTTTGATGTTGTGGCCACAGATTGTCTGTGGCCATCTAACCCAAAAGGCACTTCAGTAGGCTTAGTGTGTGTTTAGACTGGTCAAGGAAGTTGATTCTCATGTTAATGCTATTTTCTATTATGTTTGAATTTATTTGGCCTCTGTTCATTCTAAAACTGATTTTACAGCACCATTTAACCCTTTCATTAACTCCTACCAATTACACACATGCTCGCTTCGTAAAACTGCTGTTGAATCTGAAAAACGAAAACTAAAAATGCGGTCAGCTCTTTCTTTGTCTTGTTGTACTTGTCATGCAGTAAACATGCTTGAAAATAAACTTGGCAATGCAAAACAACATAATTATAGTCATCCCACATGCAGCAGTTTATTTGTTTAACATACCCAATTTTGTTAGTCAAGACAATATTGTTTAAATAGTTGCATATGTTCAGTTGCCGGTTCTGAGGAACTCAAAATGTAGATTAACTAAATACAGTGTAATCACCAACTAATTAAAACCAACACAAGATTAACTTTAACAGCAGTGTTCCCACCTTTATTTTAACAGTCTCCACCCTCGTGTTGAACAGCCCTGGTCTCTTCCCCAACTTGTTAAATTGTGGAACAGTTTTTTAAAAATATTTTGTGTTATATAATTCCATTGTCAAATGCACAGTCCAGACTGGTGCTGCTTGGAGTATGTGTAAGCTATATTTTGTAACACACAACACTAAGGATTTATTATCTTCGGTAACACAATGTGCATTACCTAGTTCTGAGTTCATATTCAGCTGCACAGAATATATAATGTACAAACATTCCTTAGATCTGAAGAAAGAATGCTTGGTGGAATATTTAAAGTACTGTTTCCCATCTTGCTACCAAACTGAAGTATCACAAATCTAAAAGATATATAATGGAAATGAAAACAATCCCATATAAGTCAATAACCCCTCGTAGCCCACATTAGCAGGTTTAGATGTGCAGTTATTTATTTTATTAAGAGTTTGCATTCTATTTCCTTCCTCATCTTGGATCCAGACATTTCACTCCTCTTGAGGGAGAGGTGATATGGGATCATCTGACTGACTTCAAACGATAGTTCAATAGCTGCACATGAGGAAGTGAACAAGTCAAGTTCAGTTTTCCATCCCCCAGTTTCTCCTCATTCTCTCCTCCAGTTGACAATAAGGTGAGGAGCTGATTGTGTGGAGGGGATGACACACTGTTGTAACATTACATCTCTCAGGTTGTTGAAATTTCTTCATGCTGCCCTATTGCTTATGTTAATTTGTTTGGAGAAGGCTTAACATTCCTATCTGATCTCAACTGAATGTAATTTCTTTCAACGATACAGCTAGCCATTGAGAAAGACAGGCATCTGTGCTGTCCTGACTGTTGTCTAATACAATAGTCAGCAAGTTCGCAAACAGGATGCTGGTGTGAGTTTGCTTCTAGTAGGGTGTTTTATTTGATGTAACAATGTTTATGTTATCTCCCAAAATCCAAGAAACTGGACATGTATATTGTGATATTGAAGAATCTAATAGACATTTATTACAATTAACTATCTTGCACAAACAAAACATTCTGCAGGCGTTTAAATGTCTGATCTAACAATTGTTTATAACAGAGGAGCATGCTTCCAGAAGAGTATCATGCTTAGTGATGTGAGATACGGTACAGTGTGAAATCTATGTCCTCCGGTCACATGCAAAGATACAGTAAATATATCATGAGCATATGTCGTGAAGATTTTCTGACAGACTGATTTTGAGGTACAAATTTGGATATCAGCTTTGATGATGGAGTTCATCATGGCAGAGAGTTAGTCAGTATTCGGTCTCTAGAGCAATGTTCTCTCTATGCTGCATCGATAAACAGCCAGTCCAAGGGTCCGTACATGGTGATCAGCATGCCAAGACTTTTCCCAGCATTGACTTACAGTTTTGGAAGTCATGGCTATGTACACAGATCTCAGAGGTCCTACCAGATCAAAAAAAAATTCGAGGGAACATATCTCTAGAGTCAAAATTTAAAAATGATCATTTTAAGCAAGTTATCAGAGATAGGCAGGATGTAAAACTGTGTCTCAGTAAGAGTTAGTATCAAAGGAGATGGGATTAGTCATTTCTATTTGTAGACTATACCACTTCAAAATGCCATTATTAATGGCATCAGTCAGAGATTGTTTGTTGTAAGAACTTTTATGTCTAACTTTGAATGCTCTATGACTGTAATGAGCATCTTTGAGCCACCACAGCATGGAAATCCTGTACTGTTGAGAGAGAAATGTCTTAAAAACAGAACATCTTTAATAAGAGTAATTGCTTGATGTCCTGTTGACTGAACTCAGTCAGATGCTTTTTGTCAGTCTTGTGTATAAAGCTCACTTGGGCTCAGTTATTACATTTTGAACTATGAAAAGGTTTTGACGATTGATTGTTACTCCACCTAACTCCTTTGTAACTCGACAGTGTAGTGTTCGTGCTGCAAACAATGTGGCAGAAGCTTATGTGTTTACCTGTTTTTGTACTGCTCTGCTGGTTGGTGAAAGTGTACAGACCAGCAACAGTGTGGTGCAAAAATGACAAGAAAACTGGGGTTAATCAGTTTTCAAAAGCTAAAGATAAAATGAATTGTACTTAACTGTTTTAAATTATATTTTTGGAAGCTACATGGTGTGTCTTATTCCCAACACACACATCTCTTTTGTCCTGAGATTTTATTTTTTGTAGAATTCTCACTTTTTTTTAAAACATCCACTTTCTCATGTTCTTAGATAACTACTGTTCTTAAAACAAAACAACATTATTTTCAGCTGTATCCTTTTTGGAAGGCCAATAAGTTAAGGATTTTTCTCCCCCAGCAGCAATAGAATAAATACATTTTTAATCTATTGCTTCAGATTCATCCTCAGGGCTGAAAATATAAGTAATTAAAAATGTCCTAGAATGTTTGTGTACTGTACCTGCTGTGAATGTGACTTCCCTGTTGCTAACCAGATGACATTCCAACACGGTTTCTACTTTGAATCTGCTGGGTTTGCTGAATGAGTCACACACACCAGGACATACACCAGGCAGGCGAAAGCCTCCATTTCTAAAGATGTGCAAACTACAGAAGAGACTGAAAACACATTATCTCTGTAAGAATGTGATGACCAAAGAGCAGACCACCCTAATATGCTGGTTCATATACAAATCTGAATGGATAAGAGGAAGAGAAGTCTTTTTATTTCAGTTACTAGAATATGTGTTCTTTTCACACAGACTGATGTTGCATCATGTCCGAATTCTCAGTCTGTTCTCTCTCAGGTTCTGCTCTTAATTAGTGCTAATTAGACCTCATTAACATGCAAATGAGTCTTTAATTAAAAAAGCAAGATAAATATTGATACTAATTTGTATACAAAATTTCATGAAATTGAGTCATTGGCATTGCAATATTTGCCTGAAACTTCTTAATAAGAGTGAATTAACCCACATTTGCATAAATTAATTAGCCCTCATTATGAATGGCAATGATAAAGACTGCACAGGGTGCATCTCTCTTCTAACAATGGTGTAATGACTGAGGCCTGCCAACAGCAACACAATAATATAACCCCAATTATGATGACAGAAAATTATTCAAGTAACACTTAGAGTAATCCAAAGGAATTTCCACAACGGGAATGAAATTCACGCTGTATTACAAGTGATGCTATTTCAGTCTTATCAACATGTAATCCTGTTCTAATATTTTCCTATTGTCACATTATTCCATCCCCATTAATACATACAAGATGTTCTTTCCCTACTGTAATATCATCCTTTTGCCCAGTCTTCTGAATGCTGCATTTCCACATAATGCCCTGTATTATGTTCATATTCAACCCTAAAAATGCTGGTTCATTCCCAGTGCATAGATTAATGACCTTTCTGCCTCACCTGAAATAAGTTTTAACTTAATTGTATGTTATTTTTATAACTCTTAGGATAATTCTCTTGGAGAAAGTGAGGACTGCAAATGCTGAAGAGTCAGGGTCAAAAGCGTAGCACTGGAAAAGCACAGCAGGTCAGGCAACATCTGAGGAGCAGGAGAGTCGATGTTACGGACATTTCTGATGAAGGGCTTATGTCTGAAACATTGATTGTCCTGCTCCTTGGATGCTGCCTGACCAGCTGCGCTTTTCCAGTGCCACACTAATTGACTCAGAATTATTTTCTGGTTTACTCTGCCACTGCATTTAATCAATACTGGATATCAATGACATTTTAAAAATAAATCTCTGACATAAAGTGGTATGGTAGGAGAGAGCATTGAACCTTCAAATTGGATGTAACAATGAGTAGTGTCATGCAAGGTTTGGTGTTTTGCATTTGCTACAGTGAAAGGTGGCTTGATGGAAGAATGATTCTTCCTTTGAGCAATGGAGTGAAAATTGAAGGAGTTGCTGTCTTTTTTTTTGCATCTACCTGGCAGTTGCTTCAGTTCCTGGTGCAGTTTCCTTTCATGCTGGCAACAAATCAAATTTCCATTTTGTGTTGTGCCTAGTGGCCTAAGCAAGTCATTGACTCATACTCTGCGGGAATCCAAAAAAACCTTGCTCCCTGCGTCATGCTGAGCATTAAAGCATTTATATATTCTGTATTTAAGAGGTAGGCCAGGACAGGAATGATAATAAAATGGGTGCACTGTATCTCATATAAAGAGGAAGAAAATATTATTAACAAGATAAGAAATGTTATCAGTAGTAAGCTAAATTGAATCTAGTACCTTTTGGAGATGCTTTTCATCTGATGTTTCATCAACAAAAAGTAGCAAATACAGTTAATTGACACAAGGTCCTTCTGAGCAACATAGTGTAGACTTCTTCATTCTAAACTGATTGGTCTAATCTGATGTTAAAAGCGATCTGGGGACTGCAAGACTCTCTGTGAATAATGATCTGTTTTGCCACCTTAACACTTGACAGTCAAATGAATCTTGACACGTTAAAATCCCTGGCGATGGCACCTCCTCATTCACTATTGATTAGCTTTCTTTCCCAATCATATTCACATCACTGGGCAGTTGGATTTTCTTTCCATGATACAAAATATCATGCTGTGATCTAGGGCTGATGTGAAGGTCCAAGCATTTTTAAGGTTAAATTTTTTTGATGGCTAGCCCTTTGGGTGCTGCAAGATTTTCCTACCAGTTAATGAGATGAATTTACAAGAGAAACTTTTGAAGAACAATGCACCACATTTATATCCTTGGAGATAGCTTTGCATTCCAGTTGAATGCTGGAAATGTATTCTTTATTTCCCTGGAAATTTCAGACTTGAATCTGGATTATGCTTGTATCAGAATTTTTGTAGACCCAAAAAGAATGACAAATCGCTTATATTTGTAGTCTGCTCTGAACATTTGCATTTTCAGCCTGCTTTATTCATCAACTCTGCAAGTCAAACTGAGTCACAATAGTACACTTCTGCTGTGATGAAAATATTATCAAAATAATCTTTAACAAGCCTTGACTACTCAACATTTGAATGTCAATAATAGATTTCTCTAAGTGGCAATATTAACAGCAAGAATAAGAATGGTGTAATGGCATAATGGCATAATTTTGGAATACTTAGTAAATTGCTGTGTCTAAATCAGAAACTCCATATAATAGCACTGACAGAAAAATTATTCTTCCTGGAAGTCTATAAGTAGATTTGTATTTGCCAATATTCATGGTACATAACATATGCAGTGTATGAAGTTTGTTTATTAAAAAATACATAAGCGCACAAAATTTTGGAATGAGTTTCACAAGTGAAGAAACCCCAGAATCGCCTTCATGTGTGACATTTATGTTTGTTCCATCAATGCATGCTTTTGATTGAATATTAAATCAGTCCCTATCTATTCATACAGATTTTGTTTCTACATTGAGTTCTTGTTTGCTGTGAATACACGTTGGTTTTGTCTCACATATATTAGTTGTTCCCTTTGTTCACACATGTTGATACTTTGGGCAGTGAGATTAGCTGTTCACTTGGGACACGAGGTAATGACATACACTGTGTCGAGAGTTTCCTTACAACCAACTGCAAATTATTTCTTGATAATACTGCAGTAATGATGTCACAAAGGAGGTTAATTCTCTCTTGTAAACACCATAGCTCACAGCACTGTTGCCATGCAACTCCCCAAACAGTAGTAAGGAACAGAAGTGGTAATTCTTAATTTAAAAAGCCGAAACTGTGAATGTTATGTAAAATATTAGACATTAAGAATTGAGATCAAAGCTGTAATCTAATTGTGGATTGCAGGTAATATTTTCAACACATTTCAACTTCACTCTAACTGTTTATAATGTTGTTCAAACTCAATTACATTATAGCTACTTGTTTTTTTATTTGTATTTTCATGAGCTTTATTTGCTTGTCAAAATCAGAAGAAAACAAACACTGCAGAACCTGCATTTAATATGTGCAAACAATTCAAAACTCTACCTTTATGAAATAGGAGGCTTAAAAAAATGTAACTCTGCAGATATTAAATAACCTGTGCAATACAACAGCTATGAATAAGCAGCAGCAAAACATTTTGGTAGGGTTTCAGGATTTATGCAAGGCAATTTTATTTTTTCCTTTTGTTATTCATTGTCTCATTGTGTGGTACTAACACTGTTTTCTTTTATGTTTCTAGCTTTGGCATTAAGCCGTCTCTGGTTGGGTACATTATGGTCATATTCTGGTCAAATGTTTTAAAAGAGAGGTTCTTGGAATGCCTCTGGACGATGTTGCCAATTTGTGGAAAATGGTTGAGGGTTTGTGTTCTGAAATCTCAAACCTGGTTGAACAACCCCAACTCATTTTGTTTTGAAGTGGGAGAGGAGGGAGATATTCACTTAGCTGTTTGTGCTACATGAAAATGCGGGTCCTAAAGGAAAAATGAGTGTGTGCTAATCCACAGTGCTACTCTGTCCACCAACTGTAGCAGTTTTTGTTACTGTCTCCCTTTGTCATAGAACATTTGTAACCATTTCATCATGTAAATGTTTTGTACAAATTTTAAAATGCTATCATTAAACTGTTTAACATGTCAAATGGTTCAAAGAGTAAAATTAAGGAAAGCAATGCACCTTGAATATATACTCCAAATGACCTGATCAGGAAAGAATACAGACATATATATAAATCCATTTTAGTTATGAGCCTTGTATGCATGTACCCAGTGGTTTACCATTCATGTGTTTAGTGATTTAATGTGAAATTGGTGCGGAAAATATTTAAATTTATTATATTGTTAAGCATCAGAAAAGGAAGTGCTACTTACGAGTATCTCAGCATCTTCATTAGATCACAGCATGTTTAGTCAGCTATTCAAAATAACCTTTTAATAAATGTCCTTCTAGTTTGACTGGTCAAAAAAATAATTGAGATAAACCAAATTCATGCTGGTTGTAGTGTTTGTTGCATTCTGAGCACAGCTTCCTAGTTATGTTCGGAGACCTCCTTTCCTTTTGGGACAAAATACATATTCCTTGTGCATCTTCTAATGATGCAACTTCCTTCTTGTTTCTACAGCTTAGAATTTTAATTTTCAGATTTCAAAGTGAAACAGTAAGTTGTCAGTCAGATGGGCCTATCATTTTTTTCTGGTATTCATTTTGTTTCTGTTAGAGTCTAGAATGGAATAATCGGTAATGTAATATAATTAAATGAGAGGAATCAGTGGAAGTCTTTGGAGATCATCTGAACTGGATGATCGCCCAAAGTGTGTTCCTTTCTAAAGCTGTAAACAGCTGCTTTGTGAACCAATGCTGTAGATGTTTAGCAATGTGTATTCTGGTATAAAACTCTGTTGATATTTATAGCTTTAATAGAATTAATTTAATCTATCCAGCAGTTTGACTATTTTGGAAATCTGTTTATCATATTGTAATATTTCTTTGTAGTATTTGGGTTGTGGCCATTCATGGAAAGACAAACCTTTTTATTGCTGGTTCATAATTGCCCATGAAAAGGTCTTGGTGATTGCCTTCATGATCCAGTGCAGTCTTTATGGTGAATATACTCCAATGTACTTAAGCAGTGCTAGGATTTTGACCCAATGTCAATGAACAATTTATGTGATATATGACCAACTTGGATTGTCATACGTTTGCTGCTCATGTTCTTCAAGTTGATAGAGGTCATGCACTTTTCATTTTACCAGAAGCATCAACAGCAACTGTGTATAGTCAGGCAAAGTGTTTTTGAACAGACCTTAGTCATTGATGAGCAAGCATATTCTTCAGAGGGAACCAGGGTCAACTCAGGACAACTACATTGTTGCCGCATGACAAATGAAGATTATATTTGTTGTTACCCAGGTCCACGCACAGGAAGTTTAAATGAGCAATCCATTCAGTAACCAAATCAGAAAACCTAGTAGCTAATGAAGCCCCATTGACACAAACTAATAATTTGCTTACTAGAGATAGCTAGAGATTGCATCAAATGATGTCGATAAATCCTGGATACTAATTATGAAACTAATTGACAATTTGTGTGATGGCCAATTTATATTGACAATCATTTTTTGATACCATAAGACCAGTCCTAAAAACCTTGACTATATTGAATGACGTTGATAATCGATTGTTTAGATTTATCAACTGCAGATAATTTGATTGACAAATAAACCAGCAATTGTATTAGTAATTTCTGTTAATAGGACTTGCTACAGTAAAGAATCTAATCTAAAGAATCTAAAAGAATCTAACAAGTACAATAACTTGCATTCAAGCATTGCCTTTTAAAGTAAGCAATATGTTCCAAAGTATTTTAAAAAATGCTGTATGCATTTTGATAGACATTTTTGTTTTGCTTATGGGGGAATCTACAATGTTGTAACAAAATCCTTGAACTTCCTCCCTAACCATCATGAAACTATTATGTTCAAGAAAGCAGCTCACAACAACTTTTTGACAGACATTTAAAGATGAGCTAAAAGTGCTAACCTAACCAGTAATATTTACATCCTGTGAATAAATTTTGTTAAAAAAAGGATAAGTTCTTCATTTATTTATAGGTCAAGATATGAATTAGGAGCAAGAGTAGGCTGTTTACCACCTCAAGCCTGCTCTGTCATTTAATACAATCACAGCTGATTTGAATATAACCCCAACTCTACGCTCGCACTTTGCCTCTTACCCTTTCATCCCTTGCTTGGCAAGGCTCTATCAACCTCTGCCTTAAAATATTCAGAGACTCTGCTTCTACCACCTTTACAGGAAGAAAGTTCCAAAATCTCCCAATCCCTTGAGAAAGATATTCTTATCTGAAATGATTGGCCCTTTGTTTTTAAACAATGGCTCCAACTGTGAGTTCCAGATTCTCCCACAAGAGAAAACATCCTTTTGGCATCTGACCTGTCAACACCCTTCAGAATCTTATGCGTTACAATCAAGTTCCCTTTTTCCCTGCTAAGCTCCAGCAGATACAAGTCTAGCCTGGTCTACCTTTCCTTACACAACCTCCCCATTCCAGTTATTAGTCCAGTGAACCTCCTTTTAACTGTTTCCAATACATTTATATCTTCAAATAAGGAGATCAATATTATGCATAGTAATCCAGATGTGGTCTCACCAATGCCCTGAAAATAATTTTTTATTCCATTCCTCTTGGAACAAACAGTAACATCTTTCTTGATTACTTGTTGTACCTGCATACTAACGTTTTGTAATTCATGCACTAGGACACTCAGCTCCCTCTGCAGTGCCAAACTGGGCAATCTCTGACCATTTATATCAAATAATTCTGCCAAAATTAATGATTTCACATTTTTGCATATTCTTCTTCTTTTGTCAGGTCTTTTGTCATTAACTTAACCTAGTTAAGATAGAACTTATCATTCTTTGTGTCATCAACAAATTTAGCAACTTTACCTTTGGTCCCTTCTTCCAATTCATTTATTTAAATAGGAAAATGATGAGGTCCCAGCGCATCCTTGTGGCAAACCACTTGTTATATCTTGCACAAAATAACTCATTTATGCTTGCACTCTGTGTCTGTATGTAGCCAATCATCCATCCAGGCTAATATGAAACCTCTGTACCATGAGCTTTTATTTTCGCTAATAACCTTTGGTGTGGCATCTTACCAAATCCTGTCTGGAAACCTAAGGTACAGTACATCTACCAGTTCCCCTTTAACCAGAGCACATGTTATATTTTCAAATCATTCACTAAATTAGTGAAACATGATTCTCTTTAAACTGTTTGATTTGAAAAGTGTGTAAAAATTGTCAATTGATTTTTCGTAGTTCTATTGTTTAAATGTCAGCTCAGTGAATGTTGAATTCCTTTTGTTACATTCAAATTGTCCATTTATGACGAGAACATACAATTTGAATACCACTAGGGTCTACTTCTGTTTGTCGAGTAGTCTTTGCAATGAAAACAATTTACTAGTTTTGAAATAGTGGCTGCATCTGTTCCTCAGCAATGACGTGATTGGAAAAGCACAATCAATTGTGATCTGCAATGTACAGAATTTTAAGTGTTTGCACAGTAGTCAAAAGATGACAATTAAGCAAAAATGTCATATTATTGAGTATGAGTGAATGAGGAAAGATAGATTTACTGAAAACTTACTAATGTCCTTCAGGGAAGGAAGTCTGCCATCCTGACCTGGTCTACTTGTGACTCGACATCCACAACTGGTTGACTCTCTACTACCATTCAGTTGTATCGATCTCTACAAAGTCTCAACAAAGAAATGACTATGGCCACCTAGAAGGACAAGAGTAGCAGATGCATGGGAACACTACCACCTACTAGTTCCCTTCCAAGTCATTCACCATCCTGACATGAAAATATATCACTGTTTCTTCACAGTGGCTGGGTCAAAATCCTGGAATTCCCTCCCTGAGGGCATTATGGATCAATCTACAGCAAATGACTGCAGTGGTTCAAGACAGTAACTAACCACTCACCACTTCTCAAGGGCAACAGGGGAAGGGGAATGCTGGTCCAGTCAGTTATGCCCATGACCCATGAGTAATGAAAAACCAGTTGTGCAAGAGGTCAAAAAAAGTACACCCATTTCATAGTCACACTCACCATTGTCACAGCTGGAAGTATAAGGTGTAGCACAGGATAGGTAGCAGCGCATTGTAAGCAATATGGCTGACTTACATGGAGAGCTATTCCAGACCATAACTCAGGAAGGTGTGAGCTTCCAATATTTTAGAAGGTTGTCAGACACCCTGCAGTTAGCCAGCATGTGTTCCTCACTCAAGATGGATTCCGACATAGTAGCTTATGTGTTCTGCATCACAAATTGCGCAGATACTATCCATATATTGCATTTGTTCAACAGTTTTAATGTGCTTGCTTTGTATGTCAGGCTATGAATCTCAGTGAATGGTTTGAATGTAATACCACAACAATAGATTTGTATTGATATTTGTGAAGGAAGTGCTCCAAAATGGTGTTTTAACCTAACTTATATTTTGTGTGCATGGACTTTGGGATTTCTTTTCTCTCAAGACAAGAGCATCTTAAGTTAGAAACTAGCATCCCCTTCTTCCAATAGCACTTCTATATTTAGGTGATGGCTTTAATGAAGAGGATGATTCCAAAGGAGTGGTATTGAGACATTAAAAAAATGCTTTGTTGGAAGTTAATATGAAGAGGAAATCTTTATAGTGGACAGAGAGGTAGAGAGCCAGAGGAATATAGCAAGGGAACTCCAGACTGTGAACTGTAAGTAAAAGGAGACATAACTGCTCAGGGGCAAGGGACACATGGTGCCAAAGAAGTCAGGGGTGATTTTCCCCTCTCTAGTGGCAGAGGAATGTAATGGCAAGGACATTGATTGAGCCAATCTGGAGTCAGGGGTTCGGGGCCAGGAAAGTTGCTGTTAAAATTCTCTAGAAACTAAAGTTTAATCTGTGAGAAATTCCAAAGGTTTCTCAATAAGCTATTCTTGGTCCTTCTTGAACAGTTCACCCAATTGGGTTGCTGACAGTGTGACAGTTCTTCACACAAAAATGCACAATGTTAAAGTCCAATGTAATTAGATTGATAAACTGCAGAGTGAACAGGCAATTGAGATGAACAGTGACAATTAATGCCTAGAAGGAGACTTTTTGTGATTTTACATCCAGGAACAATCTAGGATTTGTAAGACATATACTCTGAAAAGTTCTGCAGTAAGAAAATCTGGTGTTTATAGCAGATGACTTGCATTATGCTGTAACAACTAATGTCATTAACACAAATCTATGCTGTTAGTGCTTTTATTATTCGTTGACGGCATATAGGTGTCAGTGGCTTGGCCAGCATTTAATGTCTTTCCTTAGTTGCCCATGAAAGGTGGTGGTGAGCTGCTGTTTGAACTGCTGCAATTCATTTGGTTTTGATAGACCCACAATGCCATTAAAGAGTGAGTTCCAGGCTTTTAACCCAGGGACCCTGAAGGGAAAAAAGATATATTTCCAAGTCAGGTTTGGAGATAAACTTGCAGTACTTTTTTCCCCCCATGTATCTGCTGCCCTTATCTTTCTAGATGGTAAGGTTTGTGGATTTAGAAGGTGCTATCTCAGGAGCCTTGGTAAATGTCTGCAGTCCATCTTGTAGACCGTATGCATTACTGTTACTAACTGTTGGTGGTGGGGAGAGTGAATGTCTGAGGATTTGATACCAATCAAGTGACTGCATTGTCCTGGATGGTGTCACATTTCTTAAGTGCCGTTGCGCTCATCCAGGTGAATAGGAAGTATTACAACATTAATTTCTGTCTTTAGCTAGAAATGATGCTATAATAATGAAGACTAATGAAATATTTAGAAAAGCTATCATTTCATCTCGTTCAGTGCAAACAGTTGCCTTTGTACTCTTTAGTGTGAGTGATGAGGAACAGTACTATACATAACAATTTGGTTAAATTGTGGAAGAACACTAATAATATGAGCAGCTGCTGGTTATTGCAGGTTGCTTTGCTTTGCTTGTTTTTTTTGAACCCATGTAACTGAAGAGCACTGTCACCTGATAACTGTCTACCTCAGATATGATTGGATTTTGGTGGATAGTTTGGAAGGTCCTAACACTGCATTGATTCCCTCTTCCATACAGGCTCATTACACTCCAGAGTCATGTCAGCCTTTGATTCTAAGGTTACGCACTAACAATAGCAAAAGTACAAAGGGAAACTGTTTCATGCTAATACCATACTTGTTATACAGCCTGAAATCTTCTAAATCTGAAATTGGAATAGAACATAATTATGATCAAAATGAAAATTTGTTCCAATTGACTTCAGTGTTCTTATATCTATTGGCATTAAACTATCAGAATTGGACCTTTGATTTATCTTCAACAAAATACCAGCATTTCTAAGTAACTATACAGACAATGAACATTGATCTGAATCATATTTCAAAAAGATATGTACCTCCCAACCTCCCTTAAGGATACATTTTTTCAAAACACATTTCTAGGTTATCTGTACAATTGGTGCTAAAGATCCCAAACTTTCAAGCCTAAAATGCATTCAGTGCAACGAGTGTTTCTGTGACATTCTGAGCTTGTTTTGTGCTAGAAGCCAGACTTGTCTAGAGGCTGAATTAGAAATCACCATTGAGTTACTAATTTTTCTTGTTTGTAGGCCTTTTGAAGAGGCTCCAAATATTAAACTGAAACATTTTGGACAATAAGCAAGGGTGATGTTTGGAGGGTTTTTATTTTCATTTCCTGAGGAACTGACTTCAAAAACCACCTTAACAAGAGAATAGTTTTTGGCAATGTTTCCAAGTTTTGTCAGGAAGTTAACAGCACATTATTAACAGATTATGGCAACATTAACTAAAGTAAAAACAGAAAATGCTGTAGAAATTCAGCAAATCTGGTAGCATCTGATAAGAAAGAAACAGCGTTAACGTTACCAATTCTGTGGACTTGAAATGTTAACTCTGTAAGATCTTGCCAGACCTACTAATTATCTCAGGAATTTTTATTATTTCCGATTTTGAGCATCCACCGTATTTTGCTTTTATTACATTAATGAAGATGTTTTCAGCTGTTCAAATTAAACTCTTCCAAGCTACCACACTTAAGTATGTCAATAAATAGTTTTTAAAGCAGTTTTATTTTTAAATGGTGTTTCAAAACCCTGCCTGATTGTGCTAGTTCATGACACATGATGCATTTGTCAATTTACAAAAGTGTTGCACAGAAATTCAGGGTGGGTGAGGGAAGGAGCAGTTTTCAAAATGACCATTATTTGCATAAGAATTGCCAATTGCACTCAAAGTGGAAATTCTACCCTTATAACACAAATACTTACCAAACTGAACACAAAAGACTTCTAAAGCAATTTTAGAGAGGGAATATGTTTTGTCTTTTTGCAGTTTGTGTCCTTTAATGATATTGAATAACTTCGGCTTAAGGCATAGCATGGTCGTGGTAATGTCTTGAATTTGTAACTTGAAATTTATTCATCCATTGGAAAAGCCCATCACAAATGGCTGCCATACAATTTAGTCAAATTAGTTGATCGATTAATATGGAATGAGCCATAAGACTGAGAAGATAACAAACTGTCTGCACAGAAAGGTGTCTTGGTTTCTGTTTCACCGATTGGCTTGGATCCATATTGACATTGTTAGCAGTGGATGGTTATTTAAAGGTGAAGGATGGATAATAAGAGCATGAGTTTCCCCTTTAATAATGAAAGGTGTGAGGGAGAGCTTGTTAGGTGGTGACTAAACCCGCAACCCCACTGCTGAGAAAACGCAACCTCTTGTGCATCAATCAGTTTATTAAGAACTGACAGTCAGAGCATTGGTGAGTTTCTCGGCCTATCAAAGTTCTCAACACTGGCATCCCTGGTCACCAGCAGCTGCCAGTCAATCAGAGGCCAGTAACTCTCAGTCCTCAAGGCTGATGGTCAAGGCTTACTCCTTAGGACATCCATCAGCATGAAGGTAAGATCTCTCTCTCTCTCTCTCTCTCTCTCTCTCTCTCTCTCTCTCTCTCTCTCGCACACACGTGCTCTCTCTCTCTCTCTCTCTCTCTCTCTCTCACACATACACTCACACACACACACACACTCTCTCTCTCTCTCTCTCTCTCTCTCGCACACTCTGTCTGTCTGTCTCTCTCTCTCACACTCACTCACTCACACTCAAATCTGTGCCTCTGATTGCAGGGTGGTTGGAAGCTTTCCTCCTCGATGTGGCTGATAAGTTGGCCCAGTTGCCCAGTTAGAATACAAGCTCCTTTTCTCACCAATATGGCAAGGAGGTAATAAGGGAAGTGGCCAATGGTCCTAATTGATAGCAGATCAAAAAAGTCACCTGTGCTTTCTCATATCCAACACTTAATTGCTGAGGTGGCAAGAAAGCGGTAAGTATTCTGCCGAATCAACCTGCACCATAATGCATTTTGCTTGCCCCCTCTCTTTGCCGCTTCCAGGAAGGGGAAATTTCCATTCTGCTTTCTTTTCAGACAGCAGATTGTAACTGAATTTACTGTAGAGAAGAATGACTGAAACGAAGAGCAGACTGTTGGTTTATGACTTTACATTGATGTTTTGTGCAGTTGAACCTTACAATCAATGGAAAATGAAGTTGATATGTGAACATGGATTATGTCTTTGCCAAGAAAGAAACAAACTGTGACCTTGACACTGTCACTTCCTACTAGAAGCAAGATGAGCTGCACTGTGCTCAGAGCTAGGATCTCAACAGTTGGAAGCTGAGGACATTTTAGAAGTTCTATTAAAATTATGGAAAATAGTCCTGCTGACTACGGTGATTGCTTTGCAGTTAGTGGGCAGCATGGTGGCAAAGTGGTTAGCACTGCTGCCTCACAGCGTCAGAGACCCGGGTTCAATTCCCGCCTCAGGCAACTGACTGACTGTGTGGAATTTGCACAGTCTCCCCGTGTCTGTGTGGGGTTGCTCCGGTTTCTTCCCACAGTCCAAAAATGTGCAGGTTAGGTGAATTGGCCATGCTAAATTGCCCGTAGTGTTAGGGGCAGGGGTGAATGTAGGGGAATGGATCTGGGTGGGTTGCGCTTCAGCGGGTCGATGTGGACTTGTTGGGTCAAAGGGCCTGTTTCCACACTGTAAGTAATCTAATTTAATCTAAAAAAAAAGTAATCTAATGATAAAAATGATGTATTAAATGCATATGAGGCACTAATAATAGGATTTAACAAGGTTGCAAAAATTCTGCTCTGAGAATCTTAATTCACAGCTTTCCTTTAAACTTGCAAACTATATTTAAGGTGTCAAACATGGACATATTAACAAGAGTTAGACTTTTACAAAAACAAACTTCTGTAACCCATCAGAAGCCATAAAAATGATTATTGGGAAAAAATTAATTCCTTGCAGCTGTAATGGCTCAAGTGGGACATTCAGTGACCCAAAGAATGTTAGTGGAAATGCAAGGCTGATAGTGTGGTGCTGGAAAAGCACAGCAGGTTGAGCAGTAAGCAAGGAGCAGCACAATCGATGTTTCGGGCATAAGTCCTTCATCATGATTCCTGATGAAGGACTTATGCCCGAAACATCGATTTGCCTGCTTCTCGGATGCTGCCTGACCTGTTGCAGTTTTCCAGCACACACTCTCAACTCTGATCTCAAGCATCTGCAGTCATAGAGTCATAGAGATGTACAGCACGGAAACAGACCCTTCGGTCCAACCCGTACATGCCGACCAGATATCCCAACCCAATCTAGTCCCACCTGGCAGTACCTGGCCCATATCCCTCCAAACCCTTCCTATTCATATACCCATCCAAATGCCCCTCAAATGTTGCAATTGTACCAGCCTCCACCAGTTCCTCTGGCAGATCATTCCACACATGTACCACCCTCTGCGTGAAAAAGTTGCCTCTTAGGTCTCTTTTATATCTTTCCCCTCTTACCCTAAACCTATGCCCTCTAGTTCTGGACCCCGACCCCAGGGAAAAGACTTTGCCTATTTACCCTATCCATGCCCCTCATAATTTTGTAAACCTCTATAAGGTCACCCCTCAGCCTCCGACACTCCAGGGAAAACAGCCCCAGCCTGTTCAGCCACTCCCTGTAGCTCAAATCCTCCAACCCTGGCAACATCCTTGTAAATCTTTTCTGAACCCTTTCAAGTTTCACAACATCTTTTCGATAGGAAGGAGACCAGAATTGCAAGCAATATTCCAACAGTGGTCTAACCAATGTCCTGTACAGCTGCAATATGACCTCCCAACTGCTGTACTCAATACTCTGACCAATAAAGGAAAGCATACCAAATGCCTTCTTCAGTATCCTATCTACCTGCGACTCCACTTTCAAGGAGCTATGAACCTGCACTCCAAGGTCTTTGTTCAGCAACACTCCCTAGGACTTTACTGCAGTCCTCATTTTCTCCAAAATGTAAGGCTGCCCAGATAGAGGCTGTACGCATCAATATGAAGGGAGGAACAGAACTGAAAGGAGTGATGATAGAGATAATTCTGGTAGTAATAACAGACGACAGGAACTGGGGAGCTATAGTAGTAGAATGAACCCTAAATAAATCACCAAGGTATGGTCAAAGAGTTTTAGATGTGACTGAAAAAAAAAAATACTCTCCTTCACTCTTCAGTGTACGAGGCTTGATCTCCTCACTCGATAACAACAGAGTAGGGTATATGTTGGCCCACAAGGTTGTAAATAGTGGTTGAAAACAATTTTGCAGCTACTGATAGCTCACACCCCCAATGGATATCCAGTCTAGAGTTTAAGATCTGCTTGAAATCAATCCTATTTAACACTTTGGTCATTTGACAGCATGATGGATGATATCCTCAGTGTGAAGACCAAACCTCATCTCCACAAGAACTGTGCAGTGGCTACTCTCACCAACAAGTGTATCTGCAAAGGTCGATTGGTGAGGATGAAGTCAAGTGTGTTGGTCTCTCTTGTTGCCTCACCACCTGCTCTGCACCAAGTCTAACAGTTACATTGTTTAATTTAATGCTGATAGTCTATTTCACAACATGTAACACTAGTGCCATGCATATCAAACCTTTCTGACAAAGCAGTGTCATTAAACAAACCCTAAAGAAAACATGTATCATATAGATGGCATGAGGATTATCAACATGTTTTCGAATCACTCAAACAAGTGTTGTCAGCAGAAACATGTATTCTACTGTTCTATGACCCAAGGAAGGGAGGTGGTAACATAATGGTAATATCACGGGGCTAATATTCCAGAACTCCAGGCGAATGTTATGGGGTACATGGGTTCAAATTCGACTGTGACAAATGGAGAAATTTAAAATCAGGTATGAGAAAAGCTAGCCGAATGGTATTTGCATTTCCACTGTCAATACCGTTAAAATAAATCTGTTTCACTGATCTTGTATAGAGAAGGAAATTTGCCATTTTTACCTGTCTAAATGTGATGGATGACCTCCTGGGCAAGTAGGAATGGATCATAAATGCAGGAATACTCAGAAATGCACACATCACATGAACGAATAAATTATGTTAAATGAAGACAAGCCTGAAAATCTATGCATCTCAAAAATTGCTGTAAATGTGTAAGATGGCAAACCAGTTGCATTTGGATCCAAAAGCCGATCGCAAATATAAACCAATTGTTGCAACGTAAAACATAAAACAATTGCTCTCAATTTGGTATCAACTCGAGACGTACCTGCTCAGTAAGCAACTTTCCGTGGAAACTGATCATAAAACATTGGAAATGATTAGCAGAAAATGCTGTCAAATGTACTACCTAGTACAATTGAATGGGCCTCTATTCACTTGCATTTTGAAGAATGAGTGGGGATCTGATTGAAACATATAAAATTGTAACCAGGACTGGACAGACCAGATAGAAGGAGAGCAAATGATTTGCCTGGTTGGGGAATCCTGAATCAGGGGTCACAGTCTCAGGATACCGGGTAGGACTGAGATGAAAAAAAAATCTTGACTCAAAGGGTAATGAACCTGTGGCATTGTTTACCACAGAAGGCTCTGAAGACCAGGTCTTGAATGTGTTCAAGAAACAGGGAGATGTGTTTTTAAATTTTAAAGGCAGCAAGGGATGTGGAGAGAAAGCAGGAATATGGCATTGAGATAGAGGATCAGCCATGATCATATTGAATGGTGGAACAAATTTGGAAGATTGAACAGCCTAGTCCTGCTCCTAGATACTTTGTTTTTTCCATGATGCAATGAGTAGTCCTAAATGGAACAAGACGTTTCAAAACTTTGAAATTTTTGCATTACCTGGAATGTTTGGATGGAGAGGATGGTGGCCCTGATCAGGTGGAGGGAATAGTCACAGGAAGCTTCAGCCTAATAATGCATGTTGTAGTGACACACTCATTCAACTGCAGCATGGTGGTTGGTGGATACATATCCACTTTGCAGACATGGATTAGTTACGGTATTACCCAGATCCTTTAAATAATAAGGATCCAAATGAATATAAAAATTTGAGAGATATCCTTGCTTCAGGTTTGGGGGTAAGAACGTGCAGGAATAACTAAAAAGGGTATGATGCCTTGTAAAATAGCTGAGGTAAATCTGATTTATCAACACAGACAAAATATCAAGTTAAATAGTCTTATTATTGAGCAAGCCATCTGTTTAAAAAAGGTTCAAATGAAACTGGCACGCATCTTTACAATGAATGTAAATGTGGTGCATGTGGGATGTCATGTTGTGGCTGTGCAGAACATTGGTGAGGCCAGTTTTAGAATACTGTGTTTAATCCTGGTTTCCTTGCTTTCAGGATGATGTTGTTAAACTTGAAAGGGTTCAGAAAAGATTTACAAGGAAGTTGCTGGGTTTGGAGGGCTTGAATTATAGGGAGAGGTTGGGGCTATTTCCCCTGGAGCATTGGAGATTGAGGGGTGATCTTATAGAGGTTTATAAAATCTTGAGGGCATGGTTACGATGATTAGCTAAGATCTTTTTCACAGAGAAGGGGAGTTCAAAACTAAAGGGCATATGTTTAAGGTGAGAAGGGAAAAATATAAAAGGGACCTGAAGGGTGACGTTTTCACACAGAGGGTGGTACACATATGGAATGAACTGCCAGAGAAAGTATTGGAGGGGGATACAATTACAACATTTAAAATGCATCTGAATGGGTATATGAATAGGACAGGTTTAGAGGGAAATGAACCAAACGCTAGCAAATGTGACTTAATCAGTTTCAGATATCTGGTTAGCATGGACGAGTTGGACCAAAGGGTCTGTTTTCATGCTGTATGACCCGATGACTTGATGACTTGCCAAGGTTGGGTTCTACAGAATTTGAAGTATGAGAATACGGGGAGATGAAGATCAGAAATCAGAATTCTGAGGCCGAGAAATGTATGGGGTTAAAAGTGAAGCATACATCAGGATTGACTTTGAATCAACAGTCTTAACTGGAAAAAGTTCAATCATATCCCAGTAAATTGGGTAAAGATGTCCCAGAGAGTTTATTTTGCATTCAGGGAAGAAATAAAGTAGTTGAGAAATTTGACCAGGCAGTTAAACTGGCTGCATGTTCAAACTAGACCCAGTGCCTGTTATGGCACGTTGAAGGTGAATACTGTAATGAAACGTGACACTGTTGAGGAAGTCTTCAAAACAAATAAACATTAAACAGATTAACTTCAACTTTGCTGGAAATGCTAACGTGCATTTTTTATAATGAGTGACCGAGAAGATACAAAGCTAGTCACCGCACACGCACAGTGGCAACTGATGGGTCTGGAATTTGAAAAGGTAGAGATAATAAATTCTGTAAAGGTCTTGGTTTCAGTTTCACTGGTTTATATCTGAATCGACACACACTCCTGAATATTTCCAGCTTTTTTTTTGTTTTAATCTCAGTTTTCCAGCATTTGGATATTTTACTCTTTGTTTCTATTAAGTAAAATGGTTTGATTGGGTCTCTTTGCGGAGGCATATTGATAATAAAGGAGCCATGATGTAGAGATGCCGGTGTTGGACTGGGGTGGACAAAGTCAGAAGTCACTCAACACCAGGTTATGGTCCAAAGGGTATATTTTAAATCGCAAGCCTTCAGAGTGCTGCTCCTTCGTCGGGTGAAGTCTTCTTACTTGAAAAAGTAGCAATGCTCCAAAAGTTAAACCTTTTGGACTATAACCTGGTGTTATATGACTTATGGAAATATAGGAAACATAGAACCCCATTTGAAAATATTCTCAACACACTGGCAAAGTATCACTTGAATAATTCTGTGGTAACTTGACAACTTTGGAAAAGTTCTCCACAAGACAGTAGCTTGCAGCCATGCCCTCTTTTCTCAGTGTTTTATGGAGATGAACGTCGAGACATATGTGCTGAATATTTTGAGACCACAATTGCATGAATAACCTGTGATGATTGAAACTTCACCTTATTTGTACTGTGTAGGGCTTGCTCCCTCTCAGCAGGCAACCAGTGGACAGCCTGATTAGTTCAACCCCATCGAGAAAAGGCAACTTAGTTTTAAATCAAGATTGTAGTGCACTGCGAACCAAATTCATGCCAAGTAAATGCATCAGTAATGTAATGCGCAAAGCAGGATGTGGGTATCTCAAATTTGAGTAGTAAATATTGCAAAATTGAAACTTAGATTAAATATAGAACATTATTCTATCAGATGTGGAGGTGCTTGGAATGAGTGACAGGATAAGCTGCTTTATATGGAAATGGGTTTTATGCCAGGTGCCACGTAAGGTGGATTATATCTTTTTAAAGTAGCAAATTCTAATTATTATGAAAACCAGCTCTAGTGACTCAATGTTTAACTGTTTAATAAGGGAAGGAGCTAAGTAATTTGTAAAATGTTTGCCTTGAAAGCACCAGTTCAGAAGTACCCAACTTTAAGTAATTATCCTTTCTTGGCTCTTTATTTTCAAATTATTTTGCCTCCTTAACATATGTTGTATCTGCTATTTAATACTTCACGCAGTTTTTAATATGTTACTGGGAGGGATTAAATGAACAAATGAAATTGATTTTACATGCCCTGAGTTTATATCCATAGATATAAGTATTGATATCTTTGCTTTAAATTTCATCAAAGTGTCACATACATTTTACTGCGTACATATTATATATCTGTGGTCTTTCGAAGAATTTTATTGATCTCAATGCACATTTAATGCAATAACCCCATTCAAAAAATCTTTTTACTGCCATTCATTACCAAGTTACTTGTTTTTGGAGAAAAGATCAGGTCAAGAAAATGCCTTTGGTTCACTGGCATTTTCTACTACATATCTCTGGGATCTTGCCAATCGGAAAAACAAATTGGCTGCAGGATTAAACAGACAAAGAACAAAATGAACAAAGAATAGGATAGTACAGCAACGGGTCCTTTGGCCCAATAAGCCTGCACTTACATATGATGCCTTTCTGAATTAAAAACCCCTTGCCTCTACACAGTCCATATCTTGCTATTTCCTGCCTATTCATGTATCTGTCAAGAAATGTTGCTTTTGTATCTGCTTCGACCATGTCCTCTTCAGAGCATTCTAGGCACTTGTGAAAAAAGTTGCCTTTCTCATCTCCTTTAAACTTTCCCCATTTACCTTAATCCTATGTCTCCTCGTAATTTAAATTTCTACTGTGGGGAGAAACGTCTCCAACTACCCATTCTATCCATCCCTTTCATAATTTTGTAAACACTTATAAGATCAACTCCCAGCCTCTGACGTTCACGTGAAAACAAACCAAATTTGTCTGATCTCGCCTCATAGTTGATACCGTCCAAACTAGGAAACATCCTAGTAAACATTTACCAATGCTCCACAACCTTTTTGTAGTGTGGCAAGCAGAACTGTACAGAATATTCCAAACTTGTCCAAACAGAAGTTTGATATAGCTGCAACAGATCTGCCACTTTTTGTACTCTGTACCCTTAGCAATGAAGGCAAGCATGCCATATGCTTTCTTGACCACTTTTTTCCACTTGTGTTGCTAGTTTCTGGTAACTCTGGACCTCCGTGCCCACATCCCTCTGTATGTTAAAGCCGTTCTGCCGTTAACTGTATATTTCCCTCTTGCATTAGACCTTCCAAACTTCATCACCACCATTTGTCTGGAGTAAACTCCATCTGCCATTTCTCCAACCAAATCTCCGGCCTACCTAGATCCTGCTCTATCCTCTGGCAATCCTTCTCACTTCCTACAACTCCCCAGTCATCGTGGCATCTACAAATATACTGATCAGGCCACCCACATTCTCCTGCAAATCCTTACAAACAACAAACGTCCCAGCACTGATCCCTGCAGAACACCACTGGTCTCATGTCAGAAAATCACCCTTCCTCTGCGACTCTGTTTTCTATGACCAATCTAGTTCTGCATTCATCTTACCAGCTGTCTATGGATTCCATGTAACTAAACTTCTATATCAACCTGCTATGATAATCCTTGTCAAAGGCCTTGCTAAAGTCCAGATAGACTGCATCCATTGCCCTGCCTTCATCAGTCATCTTTGTCACTTCCTCAAAAAACTCAATCAAGTTTGTGAGGCAAGTTTGGACCCTGCATAGAGTCATCCTGAGTATCGCTAATTATTCCATATTTCTCCAAATGTGAGTTAATCCTAAGAATCTTCCCAATAATTTCCCTACCACTAACAAGGCTCACTGGCTTGTAGTTTCTGAGATTATCCCTGTTGCCCTTCTGAAAGAAGGGAACAATATTGGCTAATCTCCAGTCCTCTGGGATCTCTCCTGTGACTAAGAGGATATGAAGATTTCATACTAGGCCCCAGCAATTTCCCCCCTCATATTCCTCGGCATTCTGGAATAGATCCTATCAGTTCCTGGGGACTCGTCTACATTGATGCTTTTCAAATCACCCAACACCACTGCCTTTTTAAAAATATATTGACATTCCCAAGAGTATCAACATACCCCTCCGAGACTTACGATCCACCATGTCCTTCTCCTTTGTGAATACCGATGCAAAGTACTCATTAAGGACCTCACCCACTTCCTCTGGCTCTATACATCAATTCCCTCCTTTTGTCCTGAAGTGGACCTACCCTTTCTGTAGCTACTCTCTTGTTCCTTATATATGTATTTTTTTAAAAATCCTTGGGATTTTCCCTAATCCTGCCTGCCAAAAAGACACTTCCTGGTCCCTTTTAGTCCTTCAAACACCTTATCCAAGTTGTTTCCTGCTTTCTTTATATTCTTCAAAGGTTCTGTTTGTCTTCAAACCACACAATTCCTTAATTGTTGAAGTCAAATTCTACTTGCAGCAATATCAGTACATCTATCTTTAGAACTGATTGTTTTGGAGAAAAATTAATAAGTCAATTTATGAAATTTTGAAGGAAAATTGACATTACTAAACTTCAGAGTATTCTGCTCCAGGTTGGCACAGATAAATCTGCAGCAGCATATTAAAAACTGGCATGTAAGTTCATAGTGCTGATTAATTTCATTCTAATTGGCACCAAAGTATTAGCTTTAGACTGAAGATGTTAATAGTATGACTCAAGGGATTATTTATTTTAGATTTTCACTGCTTCATTCCTGCGCCTTGAATTATTTACAGAAAGTTTCTAAGTGACTTAGTGATGTCATGAGGGATTACCCCACCCAGAAGTGTCCCAAGGCCTCAGTCAACTCCAGTGATTGATCTTATTGCTTCACCTTCAGCTTTGTTAGCAACAGAGTTCGCCATCTGATTAGAGTTTAAGGGATTGGGGTCAATTTTCTGCCATTTCTTTCCTCTCTATTTAGCTAATTTAACTGTGCAATAGTTACAAATTTAATTTTATTATGGCACACTGCTTTTCAGCAGAATTGAATTAATAAAATCTAATTTCCACAGAAGTGCTGAATATGTAATCATCTGGAGATTGCCCATTAGACTAGATGCCGTTCATTGCAATGGCACGTGATAGTATTGGCAAGTCGCATTAACCTTCTGATTGCAAATTAAACAATATCTTTAGGCTGTACAAAATGAAGAAAATTTCATCTTTTCCACTATTATGATACATTTGTTCTAATTAGCACGACAACATTCAGTTGGAATTGTACTTACATGGAAAAGTGATGGGTTTCTCAAATGATCTGCGAGTAGAATATGCTCTCTGTAATATTCATCTTCTACCCAAACAGCTGATTTTAGTAAAAAATGCAGCTCTAATCTTTCAGTTTGGAATGAGAAATTAAGATGAAATGATTTTTAATGTAAATGTTAATTTCCTAATTCAAGGTTTAAAGCCCGACAAAATAAACTATTCCTTTGGAAAAAAATCTGATTGGTACTAAATATGACTGTTAGGTCAGTCACAAAGAATGAGTATTCCTCTCTTTAAGGAATTGTTTCACTTTGACTGCACTCCTCCCTGACATAATTAATAGTTTCCATTTTGAGAACTACTGAGCAACTACCCATATGCAGAACACAAAGCACTGAAACATCACATCATGATTCTTCACTCTATTTACACAGATCTGTTTTATAAGAGTGTCTTGAAATAATGCATTTCAATGAACAGGGATGCAACATCGGTACAGAATATATTCAGTCAAACTTTGGATAAGCTGATGCATTGACTAAGGTCAAGGATTTCAGTTGAGGAATTGCAGGTTCCAATTAGTTGACATTCAGACAGAAACTGTTTGTTCCCTAATGGCTTCGTGAATATATGTACTGTTTTGAGTTGTACAAAACCAAAAAGATCAGTGAGGGCCAGGTTTTGTCCCTGATATGAGAAACTAGCTGACATTAGATGAGATGGACAGTTATTTTTAATAACTCAAACATAGTGAAGGGAGAATAAATATGTCAGGTTCTCCTCTGTTTGCTTTTCAATGCTCCTGTTAAACAGAATTGTATGTAATTTTGGGTTTTATGCCATTCCAACTTTGGGCTTTAATGAGCTGTTGCCACCCTAGACATTACAAAAATCAAATCTTGTTCTTTTTTTGCCAGCTGATTTTTCAGTCCAGACCTTCAAATGGTGCAAATAAACAGGAAAGACTCTTGTTACTACATGCTAGCCTGGGAGGTGTTTTTCAGATAAAACCTCTCAACTTTTTTTCATCAAAATGCTCCTGGCTATTATCACCTCCTGCTGAAAATGCAGGATAGAACATAGAACAATATGCCATCGGATGAGGCCACTCAGCCCACCATGTTTATGCTGTCCATGATGCCATTCTAAACTAATCCCATCTGCCTACCTCCTTATCTCTCTAATCCCTGCCTGTTCATGACTCTGTCTAAATTCCCCTTAAGCTAGAGAAGTGATTGCTGGGCATCTTGCTGAAATATTTGTATCATCGATAGTCACAGGTGAGGTGCCAGAAGAATGGAGGTTGGCTAACGTGGTGCCACTGTTTAAGAAGGGTGGTAAGGACAAGCCAGGGAACTATCGTCCAGTGAGCCTGATGTTGTTGGTGGGCAAGTTGTTGGAGGGAATCCTGAGGGACAGGGTGTACATGTATTTGGAAAGGGAAGGATTGATTAGGGATAATCAACATGGTTTTGTGCGTGGAAAATCATGTCACACAACCTTGATTGAGTTTTTTGAGGAAATAACAAAGAGGATTGATGAGGGCAGAGCAGTAGATGTGATCTATATGGATCTATATCAGATTACAACAGGATCTGGACCAGATGGGCCAATGGGCTGAGAAGCGGCAGATGGAGTTGAATTCAGACAAATGCGCAGTGCTGCATTTTGGGAAAGCAAATCTTCGCAGGATTTATACACTTAATGGTAAGGTCCTAGGGAGTGTTGCTGAAAAAAAGAGATGTTGGAGTGCAGGTTCATAGCTCCTTGAAAGTGGAGTCGCAGGTAGATAAGATAGTGAATATGCATTTGGTATGCTTTCCTTTATTGGTCAGAGTATTGAGTACAGGAGTTGGGAGGTCATGTTGCGGCTGTACAGGACATTGGTTAGGCCGCTGTTGGAATATTGCGTGCAATTCTGGTCTCCTTCCTATCGGAAAGATGTTGTGAAACTGGAAAGGGTTCAGAAAAGATTTACAAGGATGTTGCTAGTGTTGGAGGATTTGAGCTATAGGGAGAGGCTGAACAGGTTGGAGGTGTTTTCCCTGGAGTGTTGAGGTTGAGGGGTGACCTTATAGAGGTTTACAAAATGATGAGGGGCATGGATAGGGTAAATAGGCATAGTCTTTTCCCTGGGGTGGGGGAGTCCAGAACTAGAGGGCATAGGTTTAGGGTGAGAGGGGAAAGATATAAAAGAGATCGAAGAGGCAACTTTTTCACGCAGAGGGTGGTACGTGTATGGAATTATCTGCCAGAGGAAGTGGTGGAGGCTGGTACAATTGCAACATTTAAGAGGCATTTGGATGGGTATATGAATAGGAAGGGTTTGGAGGGATATGGGCCAGGTGCTGCGAGGTGGGACTAGATTGGGTTGGGATATCTGGTCAGCATGGACAAGTTGGACTGAAGGGCCTGTTTCTATGCTGTACATCTCTATGACTCTAAATATTTATACTGTATCTGCTTCTAACACTTCCTTTGGCAGTGCATTACAGGCACCTACCACCCCATGTTTAAAAAAAACCCTCTCAAAAATCCTTTAAATTTGCCCCTCATGCTAAACCTATGCCCTTTATCAATCCAAATTTGTCCCACTTCTCCTGAAAATTTATACACTCCAGTTAATTAATAACGTTCCATTCCACCATCATTGAAAAGAATACTATTTATTTGCACTCCCTTTTTATTAAAATAACAATAGCCAATCAACTATGTTGAGCAACGATTCATATAAATGATTACATCAAGTGTTAAACTTCATTAAATTGAATCATCCAGAATGATCATTTTGCTTCTCTAGACTTTTTTCACATCGATAAGTGAGCACTTCAATCTTCCTTTCCTCAGCACCAGCTTTCAGGATAAGATGGATCCAATTGCCATTATATTGGATACTTGATTTAGCCTGTTGTAACGTAACATTTACCTTTTCTTACTTTGTCCCTGCATTTAAATTTTTTCACTGCTTTAAATGCATGGTGTTTATCCCTGCTGATTATCTCAGATTAGACATTTCAGCAATTGGCAAGAGGAAGGTTACAAATTCTCCACTAAACACAATTAGCTGGAACCCTTGAAATGTTATTCCTAATTGTTGTTGAGGTACAGTAAATTCACTTGGGTCATGTTAAATAACAAACCACCAACATGAAATCATGAGGCAAGAATGGAGGGAATTTTTGTGCTCCCTGAGTAAATTTAAAACTAGCAGTTTATGAAACCAATTCTTGTCATGGAGCATAGGGGACATTTATTTCCTCCAGTGTTGCTAATTACAACAATGTAGAACAAACACTCAGCTCATAACCAGTTTAGATTCCCAGCTATTCAAATGAGCAATGACTAATCAATCCTCAATAGCAGATGTTATTTCAACTGCTGCTAAGTCATTGAAAGCTATGGTATACCACAATTGTCTTTAAATTAAACTTTCTACATACGTAGATGGAGGGTACGTGAGAAAAAACAATGCCTTTAGTAGCCTCTTTGAATTCTACAATCACGTGAAGGAACTATGTGCCTCCAATTTTAGCTTCATTCTCATTCACAATTTTATCTTGCTACAATTGATAGCTGTGCTTTCAGCTGCCTGGGCCCTACAGGTGACAATTCACTGTCTATCCCTCTCAAATTCCCTCTCTCTCTTCCTTTAAATCCCTTCCTCAAATCAACAAGTTCTGACCAAGCTCTTTGGTCCCTCCTCCCAATATCTCTTTATGTCCCTCAGTTGATTAGATTAGATTCCCTACAGTGTGGAAACAGGCCCTTCGGCCCAACAAGTCCACACCGACCCTCCGAAGAGGGATCCACCCAGACCCATTTCCCTCTGACTAATGCACTTGACACTACGGGCAATTTAGCGTGGCCAATTCACCTGACCTGCACATCTTTAGACTGTGGGAGAAAACCAGAGCACCCAGAGGGAGCATACACCGACACAGGGAGAAAGTGCAAACTCCACACAGACGTCCGAGGCTGGAATTGAACCTGGGACCATGGCACTGTGAGGCAGCAGTGCTAACCACTGAGCCACTGTGCCGCTAATGTCACCTTTTGTCTAATAACACTATAGTGAAAGATACTGTTACGACATTGAAAGCCCTATTTTATTCAAAATTGTTGTTCTTATTCAAAGTTCTTCAATTTGCGGAGATTTTAATGCTTGCCTTTTTTTTGTAATGTCTCTGCTCTTGTGTTGTTGTCTCATGTTGCCCATCATACTAAGATTTGGCAAGAAGAAGTGTCACTCTTCTTCTGTCCATCTTTCTTGAATGATTGACTGTGCATGAGAGAAAAACTGGCTGTATTAATATTAAATGGTCATTGCATTAGTGATCCAGAAGCCCAGGTGTGGACCTGGGTTCAAATCCCACCATAGCAGTAAAATACTTTGGGGTAAAACGCTCATCAACTGTAGATTGTTGTAAAAACCTATTGGGATCCCTTGTGTCCTCCTTAAAGAAGGAAATCTACCCATTCTTACCCATTCAGGCTGACATATGACTCAAGATCCACAGCAATGTTATCTGTTAACCTTGGAGCAAATGGAGTGGGCAATAAGTGCTGGCCTAGCCAGCCATGTCCATTTTCAAGAATGGATAAAAGAAATGCCCAATAAAGTGACTCTCCTCATTGTGCCTCCCTGAATGATGTGCCAAAGATCAGGGACACATTATTTAGGGTATCATAGGACAAGCTTGTGTCTGAATTCTGGTGGTGAGGTGTACTGCAGCACTGCAATATTATTTCAGCACGGCACAGTTTAGCATCTAAATTTCAACACATCCTTAGGCTCACTCTACCTGAAATCTTGTGGAACGCCTAATTACTTATCCAGGAGCACTTGTACTGTTACAACCAGGTGTGGAAGGGAATCCCTCCCCTCTTTGTGACCCAGCTGGGTGCCTATCCTGCATGTGGAGTATCCTTACACTAGTGTTCCAATGAGAGGTGCTACAGAGTGCAGTAATAAAGTGCAGCAGTGTGCTGTAAGCAAATTGGTGACGTGCTGTTCGGGTGTGGACAGGCTGGTATTTGTCAGATGCCAATGTCTACATACAGTCAGTGCCCATGAAATATGCCCTGAGCCATTGATGCGGAGTGTCCTAGATGGCAGTCCAGTGTCACCTGGCATCTACTGTCACTATCACATCAGGAATTCCAGTATCTAGCCCGTGGACGGTAGAATGGGAAACTGCATGTTAATAAGAAGTGATCAGGTACTAATGAGGATGATAATGATCAATAATCCCCATTAACCGGCCTCTTGCCTTTCACTACAGAGAAACTCACCTGGACATCTGGAAAATGTGATCCCAATATCAAGAAAGACCTCACTGGACTTCTCTCACTATTCTGTCAGAATTCTCAGCATATATTCCCAGATTCTGCATATATTTTCTTACTACCTTCTCAAGTCTGGATCCATTGTCTTTCCAAGCTGGCTAACTTGTAGATGAGTCTTTCATCGCCCAATATGTGAAATTCTTGACACAGACTCAGCTGCTTATTTTCAAAGTGTTCAGATGAAATTATAATCCTTGTGGGGACTGCTGATTATTCCACATTGGTCTCCTCGGCATTCTAAATCGGTGATTAGATTATCACAGCAACCATTTTAGGTCAGTATTTGGCCTTTCTCAAAAAAGTGTTTCAATCCATGAAAGGTATAAAAATCCCATAAGGGAAGTTTAAAATTTGAGAGTCCATATTTTTCACTATTATGGACAGAAAGAAAGAATGATTGTAACACTTGTCTGGGCAAGAGCCCACACACAGCCCTGCTACCAGATGGCAGAGTGAAGAGTGATGGCAGACTGAAGGTAAAGTGATGAGTGATGACTGATTGGTTGACTGAAAGAGGATATTCCAGAGTGAATGCTCAATCTGGAAAGCAGATGGATGAGGAAGCATCTTTCTTTCATCTCATGGGTGACAAATGGCAGAAGCTGATTTAACAACTGCAGAAGATGAAATTTGAGCATGAGGACTAGAAAGGTTGTGGAAGGGTAGTACAGTGTATCAGAAAATTGAACTCAAATATGGTCAAGGGGAAACAGCAAAAACTGAAGTAAGTTTAGGCAAAGAGTGCAGAAGATTGGATTAGCATTCAGATTCAGTTGATATAAAGAAACTGGTTAAATAGGATGCTTGTTTATATTGTAATAAAAAAAGTTACCCCTTTTAGAAATGAAATAACAGTAGCAGAGCTCATCCTGGATCTTTGGAGCTTATTTCCCAGCTCCATGGGCTACCAGTCAAGAATGTTGAGGCAAAATATAGCACCCATCTGAGATCAGTTAACTCAACTCTAATAATGTGAATCCACATTGTCAGCAGGACTCAGTCATTTGAAAAATTCATTGAACCATCATGAAGTGAAAGATTTTACTTTGATGTTGTATTCGCCAGATACATAGTGAGGTTTATTTCAAAAGCACAAGAATTGCTTTAAGGCAAATATTATCACAATCAGGATTAAATAATTGAGTGACTGTTGAAGCATTTTCATTGAGAAGAACAAATATGGACTTTTCATTCTAGAATCTGGAGAATTTAACTTGACCAAGTGAAAGTTTAGATGTAAGTGCTTCATGGTTAAGTTGTCAATGGAAGACCTTTATTTGTGACAGCTCATTTTTCATTCTAATTATTCTTGATTCCTGGTTTTATATTAAATATACATGTATTTTCTGCTTTAATTGCACATCAAAGGAGCTGAGGTGGTTGTGTAATCGTGATGGCGTTTACACAAAGGACGATGCTGCATTTCCTGAAGTTTTATTGAGTTTGTCAAATGACCAGTTAAGTCATTCAAAGAGAGATTTTAATTTGGGTTGGTAAATGAACCTTCAGTCAAGTGCTATATTTGCCGTCAGCATCACTGACTTATGAAGTCTAATATTCAACTAATACTCTGTAATAAAATCCCAAGTACTGTGGATGCTGGAAGTCCGAAATAAATACAAGAAGTCCTCGAGAAACTGAGCAGGACTGGCAGCATCTGTAGAGAGACAAACAGTTGATGCTTGAGTGTGATATAAATCTTCTGCAGAAAAGAAAGGGGTTGGAAAAATGGTACTCTTTATACTCTTAACAGAGGGGAAGGAGGAGTGGAACAGATTGTGAGCATGTCCAGAGCATAAGACAGTGAAACTGCTAATGATCATAAAGGAGTGATAGAGATGTAAAATGGGTGTAAATGCTAGTTGTGAAAATGGGAAAATAGATCCACTCCGCTGAGAGCAAAGTCAACAAGGCACAAACAAGACATGGCCGGGGTGGGGTAACTGGTTAGTACTCAAATTAGAAGACCGAGGTTATGAAGTTGTTGAACTCAATGTTAAGTCCTAGAAGCTGTAAAGGATAATGAGGTGTTGTTCCTCCAGTTTTTATTGAGCTTCTTTGGAACACTGTAGCAAGCCCAAGTTGGGAATACTTACATGAGACCAAGATGGTATATTGAAATAGCAAGCAACTGGAAGGTCAGTATCATTCTTACAGACAGAGTGGAGGTGCTTTTCAAAGAAGTCACCAGACTCTGGTATCAACAATGTGAAAGAAACCCCACAGTGTGAGCAGCAAATACACTTGAATAGGAAGAAAGAAGTACAAGTGAAATACTGCTTGACCTGGATGATTTGTTTGATCCTAGGCCAATGACAAGGGACAGCCGATACCAGACATAGAAACAGTGAAGTCAAGGAAAAGACTAGTCAAAGAAGGACCAATTGGAAGTAAGAGAAGGATGGAAATTGGAAGGAAAACTGACTTTTCTTTTTCAATTCCAGACATGAGCAAGAAGCAGTAAAGATGACAAGGCACATGTAGACAATTCACTGAAATGTGCTAAAACAGTAATCAGTTAATTGCATCAGGGGATTTCAACTTTCTCAACATTTGTTGGGATAGTCATAGTGTAAAGGGTTTAGAGGGGGCTGGTTTCTTGAAATGTATTTGGGAGAGCTTTTTATAACCTGTAAAAGGTCCAACAAGGGATGGTGCAGTGCTGGACCTAATTCTGGGGAACGAAGCCAAACAGGTGTTTGAGGTGGCGGTGGGAGAATGTTTTAGTGATAATGACCACCACGCCATACGATTTAAGTTTGTTATGGAAAAGGAGTCTGCAGACAAAGTGTTTTGGGAGAAGGCAGATTTTATTAAAATAAGACCACATTATTGGCGGCACAGTGGCTCAGTGGTTAGCACTGCTGCCTCACAGTACCAGGGTCCCAAGTTCGATTCCAGCCTTGGGCAACTGTCTGTGTGGAGTTTGTATGTTCTCCCTGTGCCTGCATGGGTTTCCTCCGGGTGCTCCTCCCACAGTCCAAAAATGCAGAGCAGGTGAACTGGCCATGTAAAATTGCCCATTGTGTTAGGTGCATTAGTCAGAGGGAGATGGGTTTGGGTGGGTTATGCTTCAGAGGGTCGGTGTGGACTGGTAGGGCTGAAGGGCCTGTTTCCACACTGTAGGGAATCTAATCTAGTCAAAGTAGACTGGAGATCAGCTACTTCTGGGAAAACGTAGATTAGGACAGTAGGGGGATGTTCAAAATGGAATTGGTGAGAGTACTGGCCCAATAGGTTCTCTTTATGATGAAACGTAGGAGCAACAAGCCCAGGGAATTGGGATGTATTCAGTACTGGGTAAGAAGGAAAGAGATATTTTTAACAGGTGCAAAAAAGCAAATCAGTGGAAGCCCTAGTGAAGTGTGGAAAATGCAAAGAGGGACATGAAAAAGCACCGACAGGTAGGATTAGGGAGAGTCTCAAGATATTCTGTCAGTACGTCAAGAGGAATAGGATAACCAGGAAAAGAATAGGGCCCATTTCAACGTCAAAATTCTCATTGTTGTTTATTGAATTTCTGTTTGAAATGGCCTTACCACGGTGTTTGCATTCATCTAACTCTGCTCTCTTGAACATCACTACTTTTCATTGCACTATCATTGGTGGTTGTGTTATAACTAGCCTAATACTTAAACTTTGGAACTTCTTCATAAATCTCTCTGGCTCTCTCCCTCTCACCTCTACCTCTCTTTCTTCTCATAAGGTGCTCCTTAAAACCTAACTCTGTGACCAATCTGGTGGCCATCTGTCCTAATATGGCCATATGATTCAGTGTCTAATTTCACTTTTTAATGTCTCTATGAAGTATCTTAGGGTGTTTCTTTGCATTAAAGGTGCTAAAAAAAAAACTAAGTAAGTAAAGAGCTGCTACTGTGATGTCGAAATGGACCCAGCTTGTATCAAATTGCTGGTAAATAGCTTCCTTTGTACCCATTGTATGGAAGTGCATGTGAATAATGACTACTTAGGTCAGACATCAGAGAATGACTGCTGTACCCCCAAAAGGAGTCCTTGAGAAGAGGAATTGGGTTAAGGATAATGGGGGAAGAGAAAGGAAATGAGAATTTTGTATAGGCATGATCAATAACATAAGAACCTTGTGTGATTTATTAACAAGATTTAAAACACATACTACAGGATATTTTACCAGTGGCATCCTCTCTCACCTCCCATCTCCTATTCACAGCGACATTATCAGAAAATCAGAACAGTGCTGTAGCCTTTTATCTCCTTGTTCCCATGATTCTGAGTAGCCCTGGGGTGCTCATATAGAATGATGTCAATAACAACTCATGTGAACACTTTTGTTCCACTTGGAGCCAGTGAAAATTACAATCTAAGATCATTTCACAGCACTTTTCTCTCAATCTATTTACAGTTTTTTTTCCCTGCTGAATAGTAAAGTCACTTACTTATGATACATGCTGAAATTCCTTGAAATCAGTCCATTCCCTGCACAGTCCTGAATGGTTTCATGACACCTCATTATTCAGAGTTCAGAGGAGATATTAGAGCTCAAGTTAGAGGTCAAATGCAAAGATTCCGTGTGATAAGTTTTTGTTCTCACCAATATGTCTAATAACAAAAATGGCATGTTCTTGCTGAAACAATTGGTACTGACATTACTTTTGCCTTATAAAATCTTTTGATCTTGTAGGCACCACGTGCTGTCTATGACAGCATTCATTTAGATTTTTGTTATCAAGCACATCTCGTACAGAATTTATGGAATATGCATCTCTTTCAGCAGTGATAGGCCTTTGCATAACAACAATATAAAGATGCCCTGCTCTAAATTATTACAATTAAGTCATACATCATCTTTTGCCTCCTGTAGAAAGAAACACATTCTCCAGTGCTTCAAAAGGACTACAGCCAGGCAATTACAACAAAAGTCAATTGCATTGATGGCAGTGATGAGGTTACTATAGATTTCATTTATAGAAAGCTCTGGGTAATTCAATTTCGAATTATAAAGTTTACCATAGTGAATGAAAACTGTAATAAGGGCATTCTCACTGGGCATCCTATATAATTGGAACAAGCAACTAACTACTCAACTAAATGCTAATTTTATTTTTCCATATCCACAATGCCTGTCCAATACCAAAACCTTGAGGTGTTCCAATTTGTGTTGCTTTATGTCAGTGAGTGGAAGCCATTCCTTTTCAATTGTTTTGAGAGCAGTGAAGGCTGGCTCTTTGAGTATGTTCAAGGTTGGGTTCAATAGATTTTTGATTGACATGTTAAGTTGAGGGTTGTGGAGATAGATAGGAAGGTGGAATTAAGGGCACAACCATGTGATGCATAATGAGTGAATGGTGGAGGAGACCACAGTGACCGAATAAACTACACCTCCTATTACAATCTCCCACCAATACTTGCATGTCTGTATCCCAGACTCCCATCATCCTCCTCTGGCTAAACCTGATGATCTACAAGCTTGGACGTCTTTATTCTAATCATTCCTGAGGTTTGAATGTGGCTGGTGGGGCCACTTTTTATTTAAATCCCCCTCACAAGTTAGAATTGAGATGCCTTCCTGAACTGTTGCCGTCCTTATGATATGGCTGCACCACTACAGAGTTGATCGGAAAGGAGTTCCAGATGTTTCAATGCTGCTCGGCCCTTTGTGGAGTTTTGCACCGACATTGAATCAGCAATCACAAGTGGTTTCTTCACCTCTGATGTAGTGCTTGGCTACAGTCCTGGCTTTGGTCAAAAATATGAAAAACATCATCCTCAAATTGGAAAACTTTTTATGATCTCCAAATTGAGATTAATGGATAATGTCAGCATAAACAAGCTGTCTAATTCAAAATGAAATGGAGGACATTGACAGAAATGTTGAGTAAGAGAAGTGGTGAGCAGAATACCTTCCCCTTCCCTCCATGAGTAATTAATGTGTGGGATACATTCTCAGTCAAAACAATTAAGTGAAACCTCAGTCATACTGAGGCAGTTGTACCGTAGCAATGTCACTTGTCTAGTCATCAGAACCCCAGGCTAATGTTTTAATTTGAACATAGGTTCGAATCCCAATGTGGCAGATGGTGAAATTTGAATTTAATAAAAAATCTAGAATTAAAACCTAGCCTAACAGTGACTATTGAGTATCTTAAATACCCATTTGGTTCATGAATGTCCTTGAGGGAAGGAAATTTGCCATCTTCATCTGCTCTGGCTACATGTCAATCTGGATCCACAGCAATGTGATGAGCTCTTAACTGGCCACTGGACAATAAGTAGCAGGCAATGAATACTGTCCCAGCCAGTGATGACCACATTTCATGAGCAAATAAAAACAATGCAATTGAAACATACATCCATGCCATGATCCCCTCAAGACTTAATTTCTCTCTAGAACTGTCCACAATTATTTTCCTCTTTGATCCAAGTATAAACTCCAGCTTATCCAATCTCTCACTCTTAAGTCTTTCACAACAATCATGCTAATAATTTTCAGTCTTTACTCACTCCCCCGTCCCAGTGATTCAACTTCAATACCCTTATTAAAAACAGAAAATGCTAGAGAAACTCAGCAGTTCTGGCAGGATATGTGAAGAGAGAAACCGAGGTAATGTTTCATGTCCAGCATGACTCTTCTTTGGAACCTTTAATCATCTTTGTGATCATTCAGCCCCTCTACAAACACCTCCAGGGCTGTGCATCACTGTGTTTCAATACCCTTCTCCTACTTGAACTGCATCCTCACTCTTTGAACTAATTTCCTGACTCCAGCTGCCCCATTGGTTGAGATCATACGTGAGTCCCTATTCTTGACGTTCTCACAAATTTTTTTAATTTCAATTCGTGATTTTGAAAGAATGCTTAAAATAATGTATTTGTTCATAAATTTAGACTCTTGTTTTTGGTTGGTGTTTTCCATTTTCCCTGCCTCTTAAAGTTTTAGAAACGCCTGCTACTTTGGGAAAGCTGTGCAACACCAAACATTGTTGTCAGCATTCTTACTGATATATTATTATTAATATCCAGTCCTGCCTTTGAATGTAAAGATGAAATGATTGAACGTTCAGAGACCACTTGCATAGGTGATTATAATTTCCGGTGCACAACTCTAACTCTTCTGGTTTCTGTTATGAGAGTTGAGAAACCTATGATTTATAAAACAATGGTTGTGGATAACGTAAATGTAAGCAAGCTGAATAATTTAAACTGTACGATGAAGCAGAGGACATGGGTACAAATCTTGAGTGAGATAGAGGTAAGCAGAAATTCCTTCTCTCCCTGACAGAGGTGTGAATGTGTGGGATAGATGCTCAGTTGAAACCTCAGCCATTGTCACACTGAAGGAAACATCCTTGCTCTTTTAATATGATTTGCATCAAATTAAACAAAATTATATCAAAATAAATAACCACATCAAACCAATTTAAAAGCCAGCTCCTTGAAGGGGTTTGAGGAAGACATCCTATGTACCCATTGAATAATTAAAGTTTATTGAGAATAAAGATTCTGCCTTAAGAAAGGTAGATTACAGTTTTTTTTAAAACATGCTAGTGTTAAATCCCATACTTAAGGGAAATTGTGTTAATATGTGGGGTTCTTTACATTATCCTCTTTAAGCAATTCATAGAATCCCTATAGTGTGGCAACAGGCCATTTGACACATCCAGCTCTTTCCCCCCCCCCTCCAAAAAAAAACCATTCCTGCATTCCCCATGGCTAATCCACCTCGTCTACACATCCCTGGACACTCTGGGTAATTTAGCATGGCCAATCTTTGGACAGTGGGAGTAAACTGAAGCACCCAGAGGAAACCCACACAGACACTGGGAGAGTGTGCAAACTCCACACAGTCACCCAAAGTTGGAATCGAACCCGGGTCCTTGATGCTGAGCCAGTGTGCCTCTCTGATTGGAAGCAGTGTTTGTGACTTTGATTTTCTGGCTAACATCTGCTTCCACAGTTAACATCCATGGCACAAAAGAACCATAATGGTTTCACTGTAGCATAGCACAGCAGTATGAACATATAAACATGTTGAATGGCTTTCAGGACATATGCTTTTTTTCTGATAAAATGTACTGTTGGCAACTCCTTTTCATGTATTCTTACAAAACTTATACCTTATCAAGTGAAAAGCAAAGTGAATTCTGTATTTTGCCCAATTAGGTGATGTTTTAAGAGTTTCAAGGAGTGTCGGAGTGCTAATAATTAGCAAAAGTTCTGGGGGCTGAATCCTACCTTTTTTTGTATGAAATGCAATGAAAATGACAGTCTCTCTGAGAGTCCTGGTGAGTTTTCATGTACAATCATTCCAATCTGCTCTCTTTAACTACATCTCTAGTGTGCTCATCTGTTCCAATTCTAACCTGATTCTCTTATACAGTGTCCAAAAATACTAGCCACAAATGATATATGTCAGGAAATCTAGTGCTAGTACCATCTTTAAAAGGCTGGTCTGTACCCGCACTGTTAGTCCACAGGCTGCTCTGCGTGGTTTGTGACGTTTTGCTCAAACCTGGCCGATAAGGGGAAATTCATCGCTCAAATAACAGCAGGAACCTGGAGGTCCTGGTGATGTCCTCTTCTTACACAACCAGCAAAGACCCTATCAGCCTGGTCCAACCTTACACTCCCTCTACATCTGCTATTGCACATTTTCCTTCAAGAATCATGTTCTACCACTTCCACTATTGCATTGCACCATTTTCCCTAATTCACTTCTACCCTCTCGGTTCCCCCATACCACTAACCCCACATGACCCTTGACACTACTCACTCTCTCATTTTTCACTGGAGCACAGGAGGTTGAGTGGTAACCTGATTGAGATTTATAAAATCATGTGAAGTATAGATAAGGTAAATGACAAGGGTCTTTTCTCTCGGGTGGGAGAGTTCAAAACTAGGTGGCATATTTTTAAGGTGAGAGGAGAAAGATTTAAAAAAGACATGAGGGGCAACATTTTTAGAGTGGTTCATGTGTGGAATGAACTGCCAGAGAAAATGGTGGATGCAGGTACAATTACAATTCACTGAGGATGAATGGTTGATGCCCCACTTCATAAATGGTGTGTTCACAAGGCAGTAGAGTGAGCATTTCAGCCAAGAACCGGTAATAGTGATTGTGGATAGAGGCTGGAAACTGTGGAACTTAATGTGCAACTCCTGAAACAGCAACTGCTGCCCCATCAGACCATCAATAGAAGAATGGTCCATCGGCATTTGCCAATACTTCATACCATTTCCAGTTACCCTATTCATTGCTGTTAACAACATCTCTATTGAAAAGGGAAAATAATGTGTAAGGCAATAAATAATAACTCAGATGAAGCTTCAAAGTGCACATATTCTTTCATTGCATACATGAGGCAGTTAAAGCTAATCACTCAGAATTTCTTTCCACACTCCTTTAAAATTCAGGGACGGCTGTTTATTTTCAGTGAATGCATTGATTTCATCATGGTAAAGTTAATGACCCGAACCGACAACGGAATACTCCGTCTGAATTGCAAAGGGATATAGGCTTTACTTCCATCACATTTAATTAATTTTCAGCCCAGTCTTTTTTAATAAACACCTTTGACCCTCATGGAACATCACTAGAAAAGGGTCAAAAGTTCCTCTGATTACAAAGAAAAGGGAGGCTGAAAATAATGAGAAATGCATTCTCTAACACAATATAAGTAAAAGATGAAGCTGATTCTGTAATACTTTGCGATGGAAGGCGAAAGACACCATGTTACAGGAACTTATTAACATTTAAGGATGGCTTTGCTTTTGGGTTCTTTTACCATGTAAGATAATTCAGATCACCAATCCACATACTAGACAGAGAGAATCCTTCGATATCAAATCCAACATTAGAACTGATGGTACCTCAGATCACTAACCTTGAAGGCAAACTCACACCACTAATGCCATCTAATTTGGATCAACCAAAGAAAGAGGCCTCTGCTGATCTAACCACAATTGATCTGAGTGTCCTGTGGTGGCGCAAATTCAAACGGCGAGGATTTCTACAACTGACTCCTACCGAGTGACTGCTGCTGGCAAGTGTATGCACATGCATGTTAGATAAATGTAAGATTGGGATCAGTCGGGATGTCCCCTAAAATCAAGCCACCTGCCCAGAATTCAGTATTTAGGCTGCATGGTTAAAATGGGAAACAGTGCATTTCAAAAGGACAGCACTTCCCAAGTGTCTTCCCACTGTGACCCCATTTTGGTGCTTGCAGGTTCCTCATGCCCCAGATGTTTGAAAGTGAGGGGGAGGGTGCAGACCTCTCGGGGTCAGTTTTTCTTTGCGAGTGGGTGGAGAGAGAGAGAGGAGATCTGTGTGTTGGGGAATGTCTGAGAGGGGCTTGAAGAGCTGTGTGTGTGTGGGAGGAGTGGGGAGCTGCTTAATTCAAATTAAACAACTAACCAGTCCATTAGGTTTTTCATGATAGGATTCAGACCTCCAGGATTGGACTGTTAGGCCCTGCCCATGATTTTAAACTCTCAGAAGATTTAAAGGGAACACTCAACCATTCATACTTGGAGACCCAAGGGAGCCATTGCTGTCTTGGAGCTCACACGACCAATATTTCAGCTACCAATCCCACTTCAGGGGGATATCACAACCGACAGTTTGAGGAGCCCTTTAATAAAGATTTCTATTCTTTGTGTGTGGAGAAATTATTGTTTAACTGAGTTGCTGCCTATTTTTTAAAGAGATAACAAAAAGGGTTACAATGTTGTTGTTGTGGTGCACGTGGACTTTCAGAAGACTTTCAAAACAGAGGGTAATGATCAATGGATATTTTTTGGACTGGAAGAAGGTTTGTAATGGAATTCCCCTGAGTTCAGTATTGGGAGGTTGGCTTCTTCTGACATGTACCAATGCCTACAATCTGGATGTTTGGGGACAGTTTCAAAGTTGTGGATGACACTAAACTTGGAAACATTGCAAACTGCAAGGAAGACAGTTCAGAACTTCAGAAGGAAGTTGGTGGAGTTGGCAGATGTGTGGCAGATGAGATTTAGTGCTATTGTGAGGTGATACATTTGATAGGAAGGGCCTGGGCTGTAAATATAAAATAAGGGACAATTCTGAAAGGGGTTCAGGAACAGAGGAACCAATGTCTATCTGAGCAAATATCTGTGAAGGCAGCAGATTAGGTGTAGAGAGCAGTTAATAAACCATACAGTAACTTGGGCTTTATTAAGAGGAATTTAGAGCACAACAGCATGGAGCTAATGTTCAACAATTATATCACACACTTCTTAGACCTCAGCTGGAGTATTATATACAGTTCTGTGTAGAACACCAGAGAAAGATTGTGACTGCATTCCAGAGAGTGCAGAAGAGATATACAAGAATGTTTCTAGGCATGAGAAACTTCAGTTATGAGATAGATCAGAGAGGTTGAGACTATTCTCCTTGGAGAGATGCAGGCAAAGAGGAAAATTGATGGAACTTTTCAAATTCATTCTGAACTGAATAGAGTAGATTGAGAGAAACTGTTCCTGGTCATTTAAAGGATGAAGGATGACAGGACACAGGTTCAAAATGATTTGCAAAAGAAGCAAATTTGATGTGAAAAAATATCTCTCTCAGCCAACAATTGGTTTGATTTGGAATGCAGTGTCTGGCAATGTGGTGGAGGCACGTTCAACTCCATTCAAGTGGACATTTGATGAATATTTAGATAGAAATGATGTGCAAGGGTATGAGGTAGGATGCAGGAGAACATTCAAAGTTGGGATGCTGATCTGGAAAACAGCGCAGACCACAACGGGCTGAATAGCCGCCTTCTGTACTGTGACACGTCTCTGATAGTAAACAATACCCTTCAGAAAGTTCGAAGAATAAAAAAAAGACTGAATGTTTACATTTAGAAATGTATCTGCTGAAATTCATTTCCCTTTCTCCCGTAATTACCTGAATTCCAAGTACTATAATTTGGATGTTGTTCCCAAGCCTATGTGTAAGACTTCAGTAGCTCTCCTTTGGAAACAGAGTGTTTATTCTTACTACTTAAGAAGTTGGTGAATTTAATTTAGTGTTTTCTGCTCCGAAACCTCACCTTTCTCTTATTTATTTTCAAGCTTGCATCTAATATTGATGTCTGTGGTGTATACAAAACAAAACAATTCATATCATACCCATTTTGAAAAGAAAATTATTAAAACAAAGTGAAGTGACATTTACAAAGCTGTAGTCATCCTGCAAGGTTACAAAATAATCCACTTGGCCACATCAGGAGTAAGGATACTATTTCATTTGCGTCTGCTGCTATCCACATAATTGCAACATATGTAACTGTTTCATTCCGGCAGTCACCTTGTTATTAAAAATCATGTCAAACTCAATGGGGCAATTTTAACTTAATCCAACTCCCAGGAAGCTTGAGTGCAACACTGGTTTTAAATCCAACTTGATTTTATTCTCCATTGCAGTTAATGGCTAGCAATATTTTGCAGCTTATAAAACTGGCATCTCACCGACTCTTTGGGTTGAATATACCCCAATTGCTTCTATTGTTTTGATAATTCCCCCTCTCGCTTGATCATTCATGATACAATAAACCCATGAGTATCTTCAAATTTTGTTTCTCATATGCAACATTTCTTGAACCATTCAGCACTTACCTCTCAGTACATTTGGTTTTATTCCAAAATTGTCATTGTAGAATCTCTTTTTTTTTCGAGGTAGCTACAAACAGTGTCAGTCCAGAACTCCTTTCAAAAAATGATGTGGAGCTGCAGGAAATTCCATTTCTAGACTACTCGTAAACAATTTTAGTAAATAATTTGGCCATAATTTGAACAAGATTTATACTGCAGCAGCAAGCCCATTAACAACAGTTTAAACGCATGTTTTTCTTGGAAAATAGCCAAGGTCTTTTCCCCGGGGTAGGGGAGTCTAAAACTAGAGGGCATAGGGTTAAGATGAGATGAGGAGATATTTAAAAGGGACCTGAGGAGCAGCATTTTCACACAGTGGGTGGTGCTTCTATGGAACGAGCTGCCAGAGGAAGTGGTAGAGGCTGGTACAATTACACAATTCAAAAGGCATCAAGATAGGTATATGAGTAGGAAGGGTTGAGAAGGATAGGGTCAAATGCCAGCAAATGGGGGTAGATCAGTTTAGGATATCTGGTTGACATGGACGAGTTGGACCAAAGGGTGAGTTTCTGTGCTGTACAGCATTTAATTTGATCAAGACACAAAGAATCATTATGGTGTCATCACAAGGAAATTGTTGTCAAATATTAAAAATTGTTATGCATAAGCATTTTACTCAGATAAGACAGTTTTATTAAATTCTGTAAGTCTCTTCATTCTGAAGCCAGTCCCATAAACTGGTTAAGGAACATGTGACGTCTGTGTGAGATAATTGCATGTAAGGTAGAACTGATGAATAGTATGTTGCAGGATGAAAAATATTAAAAGTATGCTTTGCGAATCTTTGTCTAAATATATAATAATCTATGTTCCATGTTTAAGGTGAAGACTACGAAGGTAGTTACACATTTTATGTGTCCATTTATTTTGAAATATCTGATCATTTGTTGCATATAGAGTCACAGAGATGTACAGCATGGTCCAACCCGTCCATGCCGACCAGATATCCCAACCGAATCTCGTCCCACCTCGCAGCACCTGGCCCATATCCCTCCAAACCCTTCCTATTCATACACCCATCCAAATGCCTCTTAAATGATGCAATTGTACCAGCCTCCACCACTTCCTCTGGCAGATCATTCCACACACCTACCACCCTCTGCATGAAAAAGTTGCCCCGTAGGTCTCTTTTATATCTTTCCCCTCTCACCCTAAACCTATGCCTTCTAGTTCTGGACTCCCCGACCCCAGGGAAAAGACTATGCCTATTTACCCTATCCACGCCCCTCATAATTTTGTAAACCTCTATAAGGTCACCCCTCAGCCTCTGACGCTCCAGGGAAAACACCTCCAGCCTGTTCAGCCTCTCCCTATAGCTCAAATCCTCCAACCCTGGCAACATCCTTGTAAATCTTTTCCGAATCCTTTCCAGTTTCACAACATCTTTCCTATAGGAAGGAGACCAGAATTGCACGCAAAATTCCAATAGTGGCCTAACCAATGTCCTGTACTGGTGCAACATGACCTCCCAATTCCTGTACTCTGACCAATAAAGGAAAACATACCAAACCCTTCTTCAGTATCCTATCTACCTGTGACTCCACTTTCAAGGAGCTATGAACCTGCACTCCAAGGTCTCTTTGTTCAGCAACACTCTCTAGGAGCTTTTCATTAAGTGTATAAGCCCTGCTAAGATTTGTTTTCCCAAAATGCAGCACTGCGCATTTATCTGAATTAAACTCCATCTGCCACTTCTCGGCCCATTGGTCCATCTGGTCCAGATCCTGTTGTAATCTGAGATAACCCTCTTCAGTGCCCACCACATCTCCAATTTGGTGTAATCTGCAAACTTACTAACTGTACCTCGTATGCTTGCATCCAAAACATTTCTGTAAATGACCTGTTGAAAACATTTCCGTTCCGAACAATGCAGCCTGCACAGCACTAACCAAAGTCGCAGTGCATTAATACTCAACTCAGAATTTATCTTATGGAATGGACCTACAAATAACTTATCAGTCGAGTGTCATAGGGTAAATTAGTGCCAAATTCTATTTAAAATGTTCACATTTTATTAGTTACATATATGAATGTGAACTTAGATATCTGTGAAGAAACTAGTGGCTGCAAGTAATCTTCTAACCTTTCTGAATGCCATGTGTTTGTTTTCTCTAAGTTTCATAAGGATGCCTCAAGATAGGGGGTGGCAGGGCTTGGTGCACACATTTAAAGAGAAAGATTGCATGTCTGAAATGCTTTAGATTTTCTGTCCTTTGTTGGCATGATAATATGAATCCCACTTGAGCCTCAAAATCAATGATGTCAGTAATTGAGCCTCATGCTGATTAGGATCAGGGTATCACAATGAGCGTATAGTGAGATTTATCAGACAGGAGCCATTATCTCTTACATTAATGCAGAGAAACTATTGATTTCTCCTGAACCATGGCCAGCACTTCACACGGCCAGCACCAGTAATTCCCTTAAACCTTAATAACTGTGTTTTTAAGAACAATTTAGTGAACAGCATCTACAACACAATACTCAGATTGGTGACGTTGATTCTTTTTGATATACTACATACTGTATCAGAGTTGTTAACTACATTGTCTATATTTCGTAGAATGTTAGATACAAAACTTTCGAAGATGTAGAACTTGAATTGGGAAACAGGGGCATAGATTTTATGGGTCAGGGAATAGTTAACCACCTCTCCTGAGCTAGACATCTGTCAAACATTAGTTGGTGTGAAATTTGTTTGTTCCCCCTCATCTCCAGCAATATGTTGGGAGCCACCTTCATTAGATCAAAGTGGGGCTTCTGCACCACTGGGACAGGAAGTCCTCGAGAAGAGAACGGCCTGCCAATTTGATTGGCTGTCAGTTCTATACTCTTAGCAGTGCTGGAAGAGAATACTGGCCATTACTGGAATTACACACAGCACTGAAAGAAGAAGTGAACATACGTCCTGGACTTAAGTAAATTCAGGGATTTTGGGTAGGCAAAGCTTGGACACCCATGAGAGTTTCAGAAGAAGGACAGGGCTTCAGACTAAGGAGGTCAGGAACAAGGGAAGATACTATTTCAGGGCAGCACCCCCAGTCAGCATAGAGCACCACCAGCCCCCAGAGTAGATTTCCCTCTTTTCTGTCCAGCAGCATCACATGCAATGAAAGCTGCTGGCCTGTTAGCCATTTCCCATCTTCCCCAGTAAATGGAAACATCAGGGAATTGAATTGTCCTCTTAAGGGCTCCAGTACGTTTAAGGACAGGCAGACTGCCTGCCACCTTACCCTTCCTTTGTAATATAAGGCTCAGATTGGGACTGGATGGAAAGGCTGCTGGCTAGCAACCCACTTTATTTTGCGTGCACCTACTCGCACCATCGCCACCTTCAAATAGCAAATAAGGGCCATAAAATTCACAACAATTTCTTTCTGACTAACAATGCGGCACCTGTGTCTGTTTTCAGAGCTGGGGAATAGTACTGTGCTGAATAGCAACTTTTCTGTTCTTCTCATTGTATGAATCTGATATAAAGAACTATCAGCAAATGCAAGCTCTTTCATCATTATCTGTGTGTAGGTCAGGTACGAAATCTAGTCATTTGCTGACTAGGAACTCATTTACTTTACGACATCTTTAATTGTTATTTACAAACCATCATCTGACATATTATCTCGTTCCTTTCTATGTTTAGCACACTTGTGTGCACATCCAATGAACAGAAACCTTTTCAGAGTTTGTCTTCAGTTTGAGGAAAGACACACACTAATTTTGTTTGGGTCATCTCAAAAGAGGGCAGTCAAGACAATCCCTTGCCTTTGTTTCTTAACTTCGAAGATGGAAGAACAGAAAATGTTATAGCTTTGCATTAATAGCAAATTATATGCTTAATTTTAACATAATGTTTATGTGTTGGTAAGCATGAAATAACCAAACTAGACGCTATCTATGCCATGAACTACAAGTAAAGGGTATATGTTTCAGAGGGATCATCTGTATCAATTCAGTAGATTTTTTTAAAGGAGTGTTTGGAGCATCAACCTGGGAATTTGATGCAGATGTTTACACAAGATTGGGACGTTGAACTAGCTGCCTGGAGTGTTCCTTGACGAGAGCCTGAATCATTATTTTGGAACCATGCATGTCCATTGAAGTAATCCCTGCATGATCAATGAAGTTGTCTGCTTAATAGTCAGCATGTTTTCTCAGGTCAGCTTTGAGCAGTCTGAAGCATGTATCACTGACTACCGAATGAGAAAAGAAATTACTGAAGGAACATTCAGTGGGAAGTATCATGCAAGAATGATGGATAAAAGTAGTAGGCCTTGTAAAATGAGAATCTGGGCTAATGTTACATAGTGAATGAAACATGCTGGGTTTTTAAAGCAGCAGGAAATGTCAGAGATGTACTGCAGTAGTATTCTTGGCTGCTTTTTAGATTTTCTTTCAATATAAATGAAGTGAGACTCCATCATTACATTCTTGGAGACCAACAAATTAGCTGTACGTGATAGGGATCTATCTTATGAAGACAAGAGTTCATTTACTGACTGTAATGGAAAGTAAGTCAGAACATATAAAATGATTTTTTATAGTAAGTGGATTGTAACAAGAGGGCAAAACTTGCAGTGAACAATGCTTTCATCACTGAATGTGTTTGGGTAACACTATTTCTGACTCACATCCACGCTGGTAATGGCCTTATAGTCGGAAGCAAAGGAAATTGGCACTCCATGCCCAATATTTAACTGTTCGAAAACAAACACCAGGTTTCGTCTTGCACTTACCAGGACAGAATCACAAGTACCAATATTTTGTCTCTGTTTGCAGAAATTAAGTGCCATTGTTAGCCATCATTATTACTGCACCAATACTTTACTTTAAATGCCCTAGGTCATCATTTGTGGCTACAATCACTTCTACAACAGGCCAAGATTCGAATGGTCCACTTAAAAAGCATTTGTTGAGGAGTTTTACGGTTTTGCCCATCTGACATCCCACCTATTTCTCAGTCAGACATCCCTGGTATATTTTCCAGCCAGGAGCAATCTTTTTCTTTTGTATCCTGCTTTAAAGGAAATGTCAAATAGACTGCGACCAAATCCAGCAGGCAGATTTCACAAACTTGACTTAAATATCTCCAGTTATAGAAAGAACTTTAATACACATCTGCAGCAACGTTTCACCAGCTACCCTTGCTGAGGCAGGTGAATAGCTCAGATAAATGAGGACAAATTCCAGGGTAACCAAAAGATCTAGGCCGTTTGGATAAATTCACATGAGATTTTCTAGTAATACTGGGTTTTCATGGTGTGCATTGTCTGGGAACATGCACAGCCTGTTGAGGGAAGCTGGAGATTTTAGTCTACATCAACAGGTCGATTTAAAAAGAAAGGATTGATGAATGTTAAAATTTACAGTTCAGTTTTACAATTCAAGAACTAAAGTGAGGATCCAACTCAATCTTCAACTTAAGCGCTGAGTCCCAAGTGTTAATAAAATGGTCAAATGTGGTACTACTACTTCCTCTACCACCTACCGATCTGCACTTAATTGAGATTTGGTTGCAATCTCGTTTTTAGGTCAATAGGTTTTAAGCAATTTGAATTTAATTAAACTACACCTTCAAGCCCAAGCTGGCTTGCTGACCTTATGTCTACCTTCTTCTGTATGAGATCTGTTTGGAATCTTTCAAAATAATGCGCCTGTTTTTGTCTGGTAATATCTTCTGTCCATTAACTTGCACTTTCCACTTGATTCTTTCCCTCTTCAGTTTTCCATAACGATAACCCTCATTATCACAGATTGAAGTAATTTTCAATCTTCTTTTTCCAAGGGCGACTGTCTGTTCACTCCCGCCTCTTCTACTCTAGTTGACAATTCAAACGATTATGTAAATTGTAAGTGTGTTGACCTCAGTCTACTCATGAAAGTAATCTTCATTGAACAAATTACAGTTTCATAGATTTTTTAGTACAAACTAGTGTTTCCATTTAATGTGTTCTCTTCATCATTGTTTAGCAGCCCCTGAGAGCGAAGAGGAAACCAGCTTCACTACTAAGGCTGAATAGAAGTGAAAATTTCATATCGATTTAAACAATTTCTTTCTGATGCTTAGATTTTCAAGTGGTCAGATAAATATAGAATAGTACAATAATATCAGTGAAGTGCCATAGCCTAAGTGATGACATGAGATTGAAAGAAATTTACTGTAGTGAGTTAATAGATAGAAATCGTAAATGATCCTACCTCAGCGGCAGATTAGCTTCTTTTGTGTTATGTTGTCAAATTAGCGGGGTTAAAACCTCAACTGTTTGGGGTAGCCTCATCTATTTGTTGTCCTGTTCCAATTTTCTGGCTTTCTTACAGATAAAATAATGAAATGTTCATTCGATCACCATTACTTTAACACATTTTACCTTTTCTCCATAGTCATTGAAATCACACATAAATTAGAAAAATTCAATAAGAAGGATGCCTGAAGCCATGATATTGACACTTTTGTATACTGATAGCAGTCTGAGTTAAGACGCTATGATTGCACAAAAGACAAACAAAGTGTTGTTTGAAATTAAATATTTCAATTGATCTGAATTAAACAGTGCATAACATGATGAAGAATAAGTTCAACTAAGAACTGAGGGAGCAGTTTTCCCCTTTGAAAGGCAATTAGACGTTTAAATCAAACAACAAAAAGCTTAGCTCAACTCCTATTTACAAAACATGCAGTTATTCAGTGAAAAAAGGCATGCCTTGTATTTGAAATAGAGATGTCATTTTATAGCGGTAGAAATTGTTATCTTAGCCTGCTGGACACACTTTCCTCATTCCTGAAGAAGGGCTTATGCCCGAAACGTCGATTCTCCTGTTCCTTGGATGCTGCCTGACCTGCTGCGCTTTTCCAGCAACACATTTTCAGCTAAGACAAATTTTGTCTCATATACCTTCTCTGGTTCTAATGTGTGTAAAAAGGCAAAGGTTCCTCCCTAGTGCAACTCTGACTATGAAGTTGCATTTATTTCATACATATTGCAGTTCCAGTTCAGTTGGGGAAAGCAGTTTGAGCACTGTTATGGCAGTGTTTTAAATAATAAAATTTGGTTTGGAGAAAGAGCAGCTTTTAGAAGTAATTTGCTCTAGCGTATTTAGATTGGTGAGAAATTCAGTCATCTGCTTCCTTTTCTCCTCTGCTGCTGGTTGCTGGGAAGAATGAATTCAGTTACATACACTGCAGTTGGGGACTGCGTCCATTTCCCTGGTGATCTAAACTTTTCCTTTTGTCTGCTTTTATTTGTTGAAAAATGAGGGGAAAAGCAATAGAATAGGCTCAAGGCAGTATTCCATGGTTGTGTGCTAATTCACGGTCAGATTATATTGATATATATCTGAATCAGCACCAGTTTGAAATCAATCGCTGAAATGGTCACGCTTACACTGGTACTGATTTACCATGAATAAACCTGCTGAGATATATTGCATTTCACAGGTCAGATTTTAACCAATTTCAGCTCAGATCTGACCTCAAATGTAGTCTTGCCACTGTAGAAAGCTGACTGTCAGTCCTGTTGCACTAATGCATTTGGTGCAGTTTGAATAGAGTTGCTTCACTACAAATAAGGATATCTGTGTAACCTGACTTTTGATTTAGACCAATTTTTAGTGTTGACTGCAATTATGATTGAATTAATTTTATTTGAACTGAAGGCCTGAGGTGTTTGGTATGGTCTGTCAATGAATTTAGATCTTGGTATTGGGCAAGTTACAAGATGGAATCGAGACTTTGCGATCAAGGGGCAGAGAATTAGAGCATTGTTTTCGAAGGGCAAAATTATGTTTTTAGAATTCTGATTTTTGGCCATATTTTAAAATCTAAATGCAATAAACAACGCAGATCTGCTGCAAAAAATGTCTGTTCTGCTCTTTTCTTGAATGCGTGCCAACCTAATTTTAGTGTCTGGCTCGAGGAAGCAGAAAGTTGAATTCCTCACCTTAGGCAGTCGTTGCCTTTTTAAGATCCAATAATTTAAGGAAGAAATAAGTGAGCTAGTGCTGAATGTGCGGTGCCTGTCACGCGGAGCGATTTGTAAGGTGAGTTAGTGAGGCTATCATTCAGTGAGAACTCTGCTGGCAGAGCCCAGCACTGAGCTGCCAATCCCCTAGTCATCCATTAGTAATGGAGAAAGTAATTCACTTCTCATTTATAATGTATGGCCTAAGATACACCTTGATACTGTATTATGAAGTTTATGAACAGCTTAGACATTACACACTCCACTGCCCCTACACTAGAGCACCAGCCACTGCCTGGCAGTCACGTGCTTCCACAGGCATTCACTGGATTAAATGCCGCAGCCTTTTTATATTATGACTTCTGCTCCACTAAATAATAAGAAAAGGCAGACTGAGAGCTCAGCAGTTTTGTAAAGAGCTCAGCACACAGCTTCTATCATCTTGTGGTTTGATTCTAATTAGCATCCAGCTGTTTTGAGTGGACATATCACAATCCGTTTCATCTTGTGTACTTGACTTATGGTACCTGAATGGCAATTCAACTTGGGTGCTTAAAACTGAATGGTCACAAAGCTTAAGAATACTGCAGCTTTGTGGCTGGTGGAATAGGGATTTAGTCATTCAGCAATGGAAGAAGTAAGTGGAATAAGGACTTCTTAAATTTTGTTAACTAGCACTGAAGCTTTTTTATTCAAGAAGAATGCCCCAACTTTAAAGTTATGGTCCGTATCATGTTTCCATGATAGATTAAGAAGTACAACATTCGCACAGTCCAATGCGACACCCTGGCTAAAAAATATTGGATCAACCTAACTAGTGCTCCTAAATATATTTACTTCCTACTTATTCAGAATGAGTATGTATTAACTTAGTCCTGCAAACCGTGACTTTTGGATTGCTACTGTGATCATCCAGCAGATAAATCAGCTGTCCGATGTCCAATTGAGCTGAACCTATCCAACAGGTCCCAGGAGCTTGTTCTGTTCTGAATCAGTGAAGCTCAAGCAGGCTTGCAGTAACAGTGATATGCTCAACCCCAATGATCCAGAACAACCAGGCAGGACTACCACTCCTAATCAGCAGCCAGTAGCTCTTGCTGAAAAATGTTATGTCTAAATCTGAACGGTTGTGAACTTGGCAGAGGTGCTTCCTGTTGATTAAATATCTACATACAAGGTTATACATAAAGAATACAAACTTTCTGGATTTCTGGACCTCATGAATCTACACTAAGCATGGGCTGGTACTTTGGGTAAAATAGAAAAAAATTGAAGGTTAGGACGTTTGTTGCCTTATATTGTTTTTGCAACACGGCACACTGTCAATTGCAGGCTGAAGGCTTTGATGGCCAGTGTTGATACCAATATTCAGTAATTACCTTTGGTCAAGTTGAAAAAAAAATACATTCCCCCAAAATATAAACAACACTTTTGCATGAGGATGGGGTGAATGCTGTAGATATCATTACTTTCATTTTTGATTTATTTTCTTTATCTTATTTTGTTTTTTTTTCATCTGTGTGGGAGAGGATAATGCAAGGGTACAAAAAGCCAATGATCAGACTCGATATCAGCAAGAGTATTCCCTAGAAGTTGCCCACCATTGTAAACAGAACAGCTTTAGTTCATCACCTTAAAAGTGACGTGACAATGTACCAGATTCAGTCTTTTTGGTATTTTCACCTGTTAGGTTCTTTTGCATGACTGTTGTATTCTTTCTTTTGGAGATAGCAAAAAGCTGCTGAAAATAGGATTCTCCTTGTTAAGAATTTCAACCAGTAAATACAGTCATAGGTGGAAAGAACCTGGCTAATGATCTCAATGATAAACTTTGCCTTTGAGGATGAGAGGATGCAATTATATACAGAACAGTAATACATTCTCACAACTAAGGAGATTTGAAATGGGGCAGTCAGCCATTGGAGCTGTGTGTTGATTATCCAGTACTAATCCCAATGCACTGCTTCCTTCTCATCTTTTAATACCTGAATTTATTCAATTTTTACTAATCTCCATTTTCTATTGAAAACTTAATGAGCATTGAACATAAGTAGTATGCTGAAGGCTGGATTTTCCTGTTGGAGATAAAATCATAAAGCAAACTTGATCCTGGGTGTAAACTGACCTCCATTTCCAGCACTCAATTGAGGGCAGAGTTCTAATGAGCAGTGGAATCACTACCCAACTGGGGGAATGGGGAGGGAAGTCAAGACAGAGCGTTAGAGAAATGGACCACATCCTGGCTCCAACCAGCAGCTACTGTTACTGTCATCAGTGTATCGTCTTAATAAAGGAGGATGCTTGTCTTCAGAGTGAATAGAAATAGTAGATTTGGAACTGGGGTTAGGTTAGTAAATATCATTACTGCTCAGTAATATTTTGTCCAAACTTGCACTCCTTTTGCACTGAATAAATCTGCTTCAGTGCTTGTCCAGTCCGATGTCTGTTTGTTTACAACCAGTCAGTTTTAGGGAGCTCCTAATGATCTCCCACCCCCATTAAAGTCACAGCAGAGGTCAGAAAGTGAGCTCCTGACAAGCTGTCCATTGACCATCATGTTCCAAATCAACAGGAAAGGGGATGGTAAGGGTGGGCAACTTCACTTTCCTGTCTGCCCCCACTCTTTTCCACATTTCTTCAGAAAGTTATCAAGCTCAGGGGGAGGTGGACAACAGGTCTCCTGTACTTTTCTTGTTCCACCTCAGTTCCATCTTGATTCAGGAGCATAAGTTGGTCTTGAGATTGTAAAAATAGTAAATTGCAGTTAAAGCTGATCAGTAAAACAACAGGTATGCCACAGAGAGGAAAAATTCCACGATTGAATCACCAGACTTGAAGGGTTAATGAAACAGCTTTGACAGCGCAATTGGGCTTTTTTTTTGCATTAAAGTTGATAGCATCACTTTACATCTTAAAGATAAAGTAATAAAAATTAATTCCTGAACTTACATCAGAAAAAAGAGGTGTTGGTACATTTTATTTCAGCAAATCTTTAAACAGAGAGAAATTAACATGCTTTATCTTGCTCAGCAATGCAGTTTTCTGGACCTAGTCCTTGGACACAAGAGAAATTAAGATTTAAAACAATATACCAGAAAAAAACCTTCACCTTAATTATATGGATAAAATTGAATAAACCACTGATTACAGTTGAAATCTCTTGATACATTTATTTTTTTCCCCACTAGATATTTCTGAGAGAGTGCTGTGACAGTGATACACTGCCAAATGTAATATCGCTAAGATACCTCAATCCTTTTTCATGTTGTTATTAACTCTGATTTATGTTTTCTTTTCTCATTGAGCTCACTGATTTGTTCAGTGTGTCTATTGCAAATGTGGTGTCAATGAATCCAACCACTTCCACATAGAGGTTTAACGGTTTTAAATCTGATTCAAGTGAGGTAATTACCTCATATTGTGCTAAATTTGTATAAAAAGAGCATTTAATTCCATTGTTTATTTCTCTCCCCTCTGAACACCATATTTTTAAATAATTAAAGTCATACTTAGTGTCATTTTTAATTACCTGTTCTTGTGACAAACAGATTGCAGAATTATTTTTATCATCTTTCTTGAACTTAATATGTGTTCTTTAATTTAATTCCTGTTCTTGGATGATTTAAATAAGTGTGCTCTGTGAAGTTTATTAAAACCTAGATTCTACCCTTAAACAATCTGAGTTTATTTTGCTATATTCTGTTATATCAGGTTTTTTTTAGCAGTTTACATGATTTGCAGGCATTAGAATCCAGGACACTGGGCCTCCTGTATCTCCTAAGGGGACCTTCAGCTGTGAGCTTTTTCATGAGGAGGCTGTTTGGCAGCCACTGGAGGTCACTGGGAGTCCTGGGCCGATTGCAAGTCTGTTCCTCGTCCAAATCTCTGCACCTCTGTTGCATCACAGTTACATCAATGATAACCTCTGCACAGCACGGTAGCACAGTGGTTAGCACTGCTGCCTCACAACGCCAGAGACCCGGGTTCAATTCCTGCCTCAGGCAACTGTGTGTGTGGAGTTTGCACATTCTCCCTGTGTCTGCGTGTGTTTCTCCGGGTGCTCCGGTTCCCTCCCACAGTCAAAAAATGTGCAGGGTAGGTAAATTGGCCATGCTAAATTGCCCATAGTATTAGGTGAAGGAGTAAATGTAGGTGAATGGGTTTGGGTGGGTTGATCTTAGGAGGGTCGGTGTGGACTTGTTGAGCCGAAGGGCCTGTTTCCACACTGTAAGTAATCTAATCATGAACAGTGGCAAGATCCTTCTGTCATGCTTGCAGCAAACCTGTGTGGGGCCCCTAGAAACTGAACAGGTCCGTAGTAATGTGAGCAATCAGTATTCAGGGAACATGGAGAACTCCAACAAGGAGGCCAATAGAAAAGCCTTTACTTTGACTTTTGACTTTATTCCAATGAATGCAGCACCAGACATCGCAGATTCAATAAGAAATTGTAAGAGACCTTGTGCACTGAGCCCTATGTCAATTAATGAAGACATTGTTACATATACAAAACATGTTGCAGAATATTTTGAGTTCGAGGCAAGAGGAATCACTTGCACAGCCCCTGTGAAGCTTGATAAACCTTACATTATCTTTATGCCTCCAGGTATGGTCAGAGCTATTTTCCACTTGCAGTTCACATTTAGGAATAGAGTGACGTGGCAGAAAATACAGGTCGCACTTGACACACTAAGCCATAGGCTCAGCCTGATAATCAAGGGCCCCCTCAAACCTTTATGCCACTTTCTACTTGGCACCCTGTTCAGTACCAATGTGTCACTCTTTGGTACCTCATTTGCTTCGTAACTGATCTGGTTTGATAGAGATGTCAGAGTCCAGCAATTATTTTGCTTTAGATTTAGCTCACTATCCACTTGGACCATATTATCTGTCTAAATTGCACTTCCAAATTATTAATCAATCAGCCAATTAGCTATCATGTATGCTGCAGTATCCAGAGGCAATTTAGGATCAGGTTAGAGAAAAAGGGGCCGTAGGGAGCTGTTTGTTCTTCTTTTACTGAGCAGCAGAGTGACGTTGTAAATTTATAAACTACTTTATTCAGGAAAGCATGTTCAGAATCCAAACGGTTGTAAGCTAGTTATCTGACACAGCTTTCATCGGTGCTAAATGGTTTGTTTTACAACAGGAGAACCTGTATCAATCAGGAATAGCCAGATAAATCAAATTGAAGTAAATGGTGTAAGGTGAGCTTTGGAGATCAGAGCTTAAGGTTCTTGCAGGTTGTGGTTTATAAACAAACAACGTGAAGTACAATTTCATTAGCTTCCAAGATGTCCAGTGGAGTTTACAAAATTTCGAAGGCGGTAATGAGATGACTTAAATCGACATTAGCCTAAATAGATCTAAGTATTATACATTGTGTATGGACACAGTGTTAAGTTTTTCTATTGCCATAATGAGTGTTCCAGCTCTGCTTAAACTGTTGGATTTTAATTTAAGAGGTGTCTAAAATATGGTTTAAGAAGTAGAAATACCATAGATACTCATGTAAAAGTCAAATTTTTTAAAAACTTCTTTAAACTTAAATTTATGGGGTCGACTATTGCATGGGTACTATTTTTGAGAGCCTGAAATTCATGCTATAGTCCAAAATACCGTATCATTAGCAAAAGCCCAATTGATCTCTAAAGGAATGAAAAAAATTACAACAAATTACGTTAATTGCTGCTACACAGTAATTTATCTTCTCTGCAATTTCAATAACTTTCAGTTTAAACGTTGATGTATATTTTTTGCTTTTTCGGGAGGGCATTTTTATACAAAATGATGAAGACATTTCAAAACCTCAACCAGATGTATGACTGTATTCCACAAGTGTTACGGGAAACTGAGCTCAGCTGAACTGCACACACCTGACTCTGACCTGATGCGTCTTAAACTTTCCCATTAGTTTCTTCCGTTTCCTTCCGTTTTCGTTCATCTGCAGTTACGTCAGTTTGCAAAAGTAAAACTTTTTGAGCTTTTGTTTCTGATAAAAGCAAGATAACAGACATTTGACTCTCATACAGTCTCACCGATCATTGAAACCATAAGATTTATGTACAGGATAATACCTTGGCTCATAAATATTGATCTGTTATCTCCGACTTTTACACAAGATATGTGGAAAGTTCCAGATTTTTTGGCCAAAAATAGTGGTCGACGTTTACAAGAGATTGAATTTTACTTGAGGAAATATGGTTGTCATTTTTTTTTCACTGTTTTGAAAGCTTTTGGGGATATCATCTAATATACAATGTAACATTATAATCACTCCTACGTCTTAAATTGCCCAATCTACGCAGAGGCTTCAGTATTGTTGAGGAAGTGTCACATTGTCAGTGGTGCTGATCTTCAGTGGAAACTGTTACCTGAAGCCCATCTAACTTTTTGTGCCTTTTCAAAGATCCAAAGGCAGTATTTGAAAGGGACAGAGATTCTCCTAGTGTTCTGTCCACCATGCTCCACCAGTGACTGGATTGCAAAATATTGGTTGTGAAGTGCTTTGACGTGTCCTAAGAATTTGACAAGCTACCCGTTCATTCTTCCTCTCAGTTAATGTAAAGCAAAAGCAAAGAAAAAACTGATTACACTTGCCTAATCCAACAAAAATGGTAATTTGTGGGAAGTTGTCAACAGTTTTAAGTAACATTCTGTTCAAATTTCTAATTGAGATTGTGTTAGAATGTCATTCAACAATAGGAAGCATACAATACCAGACATGAGCGTGAGAGGCTGTGCAGAAAATAAAGTATATTAAAGAAGGTAACACCATTGCATCAAACTTCAGTAAAACTTTAATTTTGCAACACCATCTTTTCCCATGGACATTACAAGCCATGAGAAAATCATATTGGTAGGGAAAAATGTGCCCATAGTGGTCACTTAAAACAGGCGCACTGTCCTGAACACAGCAGGATTCTAAATGGCTGTTTTTTTGGAAAAACAAATGTAGCCTGGCTTGAAGTCCTTAAAGATAGGTTAAAAAAGGTATGTATGTGTTTAAATGTGGAGCAGCAAAAGTACACGTGCTGACTTCACAGTGGAATATCCCAACAATTTCGGAGAGTCAGGGAGCAGAGTTGAGTATGGTAGCCATTACAAAACAGAAAGTGCTAGAAAAGCTAAAAGGTCTAAAAATTGATAAATCTCCTGGCCCTAGAGTTCTAAGGGAGGTGGCTGAGGAAATAGCGGAGGCGTTGGTTGTGATCTTTCAAAAGTCATTGGAGTCAGGGAAAGTCCGAGATGATTGGAAAAATCGCTGTTGTAACCCTCTTGTTCAAGAAAGGATCAAGACAAAAGATGGAAAATTATAGGCCGATTAGCCTAACCTCAGTCATTGGTAAAATTCAGGAATCCATTGTTAAGGATGAGATTTCTAAATTCTGGGAAGTGCAGGGTCGGATTAAAACAAGTCAGCATGGATTTAGTAAGGGGAGGTCGTGCCTGACAAATCTATTAGAATTCTTTGAAGAGGTAACAAGTTGGTTAGACCAGGAAAACCCAGTGGATGTTATCTTTCTCGACTTCCAAAGGCCTTTGATAAGGTGCCTCATGGGCAACTGCCAAGTAAGGTGAGCTACAGGCATGGATTGAGGATTGACTGTCTGACAGAAGGCAGAGAGTTGGGATAAAAGGTTTTTTTTGGATTAGCAGCTGGTGACAAGTGGTGTCCCGCAGGGTTCAGTGTTGGTGCCGCAGCTGTTCACTTTATATATTAATGACCTGGATGAAGGGACTGGGGGCATGGTGGCTAAGTTTGCTGATGATCCGAAGTTAGGTGGATAGTGGTGAAGAGGTGGGGAGGCTGAAGAAAGAAATAGTTGAGGAGAGTGGTGCAGGAAATGACTGATGAAATTGAACGTGAGCAAATGGAGGTCTTGCATTTTGGAAAAAAGAATACAGGCATGGACTATTTTCTAAACGGTGAGAAGATTCATAAAGCTGAAGTACAAAGGGATCTGGGAGTGCTAGTCCAGGATTCTCTAAAGGTTAGCTTACAGGTTTAGCTCATGATTAAGAAAGCGAATGTAATGTTGTCATTTATCTCAAGAGGGTTGGAATGTAAAAGCAGCGATGTGCTTCTGAGACTTTATAAAGCTCTAGTTAGGCCCCATTTAGAATACTGTGTCCAATTTTGGGCCTCAACACCTCAGGAAGGACATACTGGCAATGAAGCATGTCCAGCGGAGATTCACACGGATGATCCTGGAATGGTAGGCCTAACATATGATGAACAGCTGAGGATCCTGGAATTATATTCATTAGAGTTTAGAAGGTTGAGGAGAAATCTAATAGAAAGTTACAAGATAAAGCATGACTTACAAAGGGTGGGTGCTGGGAAGTTGTTTCCTTTGGACGGGGAGATTAGAACCTGTGGGCACAGCCTTATAATTAAAGGGGGTCAATTTAGAACTGAAATGAGGAGACATTTCTTCAGACAGAGAGTGGTGGGCCTGTGGAATTCATTGCCATGGAGCGCAGTAGGATGTTAAATGTCTTCAAGGCAGATATTGATAAATCTTTGATCTCGCAAGGAATTAAGGGCTGCGGGGAGAGTGTGGGTAAATGGTGTTGAAATGCCCATCAGCCATGATTAAATGGCAGAGTGGACTCGATGCGACGAATGGCCTTCCTTCCACTTCTATGTCTTACGGTCTTTTGGTTGTATGGACTCCGTAGCACCCATAAAGATTGTTGTCAGTGCCATCCTTCCCCCTTCCATAATTGTTTTTTCCTCTGTCTAACACTTCCTTGAGAGATGCTTTCAGCAGCACAATAGCCTGAAATTGAATACCTTTATTTGCCAAGCCAGTTGCCTGGAAATATCCAGCTTGCTAGTTTCATGTAAATGAATCATACCAACCAACCTGTATGGTTTCTAGGTCTGATTTCATATAAAGCTACTTTGCATTCCAAAGAAAAAGGCAATGGGCATGTTTGGAAGTGTTGGGTAACAGTTACAGTAAGTCGCATACACTGTCAAATAGAACAAAGAAAACTTGCACTTATATATCAACCTTAATGTCGTAAAGTTTTACACATAATGGTACAGGAGAAAAATCCAACAACATTTGACAAAAAGGCACTGTGGATGGTGGAGATCTAAAATATAAAACCGAAATTGCTGGAGAAGCTCAGCAGGCCTGCAGTATTTGTGGAGAAGGACGAAGTTATAGAGGCCAGTGTGACTCCTCTTCAGAACAGTATTTGGACATCCTGTCACATGAGAAAAATATTGCAAAAGCTTGGTCAAAGAGGTAGCTTGAAGCAGCATCTTAAATGATGAAAGAGAAAAATAGAGGCAGAGGAGATGACAGAGTCCAAACCAAAGCTTAGGAGCTGAGCAACTGAAGACTGGTGAAGGAGTTGAAATCTCGTGCAAGGGAAATCGAAGCTGATGTAGCAAAGAGATTTTAGGGGGTTATATGGCTGGAAGAGGTTACTGAGATAGAGAGGGGCAAGGCCATAGATGGATCTGAAAGCTGATATGTTTTAGTGAAATTAAAGTTTCAAGTGATTTAGATTAGATTAGATTACTTAGTGTGGAAACAGGCCCTTCAGCCCAACAAGTCCATACTGAACCACCACCCACCCGTACATTTACCCCTTCACTTAACACTATGGGCAATTTAGTATGGCCAATTCACCTGACCTGCACATCTTTGGACTGTGGGAGGAAACCAGAGCACCTGGAGGAAACCCATGCAGACACTGGGAGAATGTGCAAACTCCACACAGTCAGTCGCCTGAGGCGGGAATTGAATCTGGGTCTCTGGCGCTGTGAGGCAGCAGTGCTAACCACTGTGTCACCCACAATTTAGTTATTCCTAATATAATTTGTAACTGGTTTCTTCGCTCCAAGTAAAGTTGTAATCCGTACAATTCTTCTTTATTTACATGAGCCAGTTGTTCTTTAGTCTTGATTAAATAGATTCTTTTCCTAGAATTCTTATTTGCTGCACATTATTATTGAGGTTGAAACACTTTTGTACAAATGAGATTAATGGTATCACATTAACCCCTGGGGTTCTGTTGTAATCATATCCATAACATGTCTTTTTCACATCTCTGTCTATAAGATTAATCACCCTGTTATGAATGGTACAGTCAACTGAACAAACAGTGACCAGGATGTCATTAATTTTTGTACAAAAGTTACATCAAAGCATGCAATATGTAGCTAGGGAACTTAAAATCAACCGGATTATCTACAAACAGTTATGAGTTCAAGAGTTTATTATGATACAAAAAAAGTATGGATATTAAATTTGTGATCTTAAGCATTATCTACAAGTATTTTGTTTGAAGGCAAGATTTTTTACACTTCATTTTTAGTTTTTGTGGTTGAATAATCTGGTGTGTTTATCTCTGTTTATGTTTTAATTTGCCCGTGTTCCCTGTTTTGTCTCCTTTCTTGTGGGTTCTTCCCGAGCTAGCCCTGCACATGACTGAAACAATGAGTCAATCATTGGAGTGAGTCAGTCTCTTACCATAAGTGGTGTGTTCCAGCAATGAGGAGCCACTTTATATTTCAGTTGGTTGAAGCCCAGACACAAGTATCAACTGCTACATAAAGTGCAAATGGTCTCAGATTGGCCTGGATGGAACATTACAATAATTTTAATGATATTTTATCATTTTGCCAAACTTCATCATTTAGGGTCATCAATGCCAGTTATGAGCACACATATAGATTCAATGGGCAAAGAGCATTGTGTTTTTTTTTAGTCTCTCTGGGAAGGGTAAAATGTCATTTTAATGCATCTGTCTTTTATTCATAATTATGCAAACATTTCAGTTGTATCACTTGGCCTTTGCTAAATTTGTTTTATATTTTGATTTATTATTTGTACTTAATTGCTTTTCAGTATAAAAAAAAGAGGTTTGATGTATTATACTCCATGTATTTTGAAACTGCAGTTAGATACAATGCTCATTTTAACTGTAGAATGAATAGATTGTAGCCAATCAAATATATGAACCAGGATAATTATAACACTCATTTGTAATATAACAGAATAAGGATTTTGTCCTTTCTGCTATTTGTGTGATGATACAAACTGATGAACATATTTTCTGTTAAAGTTTATCCAGGTATGTGAACAAGATTTTTTTTTGTCATATTATTACCAATTCCCAGCAATATTAGTAAACTGAGATTACTGCCACCAGATCTTGACATTGGGCTGGCCTAAATGTAGAACTGTTTCATTGGAGGGTGTTATTTCATGTTCTGTGTTCATTTTTTAATGGATTCAACTTTGAAGTAATTTGTCATCATTTTCATTGGTAGGTGTAGCAAAAAACATCCAAAATGAAATTAAATGATACACGTGCTTGGTGGAAAACACAATTCTACAGAAATGCAGCAGAAAAGCTGTGCACTTTTAATTGTCCCATCTTTCAAATTAAATATATAAAGAGTCAACTTGGTAGGACATAACTGGAATACTGATGAAAGGAGAGATATGGGACTGCAGCATTTTGGCTTGAACTTATTAATGTAGCTATTAGCCCACTCTAGATTGTTTAGCAACTGCTGCCCAATCATGGAATCATTTGTTTGGATCTTGCAGACACAAACTGGTCCAGTACTGTCTGTACCCTGCCTATTACAAAGAATTCAATGAGCATGGTATTTAATTCAATGACAAATTATCAAGATACATGGCATTTCACTGGCCGTGACATTTATACATGGCACTGTTCAGTGATGTGGCTGGCAGAATGTCTTTTCGGACTGATAGCAGTACCCTATTAATGGAAATTACCAATTGTGTAATCACTTTGTTGTAGTAACCTGAAACAGTTTGCTTAACCTGTTTTAATTTTTGTGATGCTTTGCCTCTTAAGGTAGGCAGAGGTAGTGAAGGTACCTTTCAGCTCCAAAAGTGGTGACATTTAGCCTAATTGCAGATTTGCATAGTATATAGTGAACAGTGATGTAATCAGAATAGTTATTCTCCAGAAAATAGTGTTGATACATTCTGTATCGCTGCTGAGGTTGCAAAGTGGGGAGCAAATGTCTAGAGCCTTACTTTCAAGACTGCCTGTAAGACTAATTTTATAATGCAAGTACAAATCACAGCATGTCTATTGAGCCATGAAAGTCAGGATATGGTAAACAGTGGTGGGGAACCCATCAGCTAATTTCTCAATGAGCTCGTAAAGGAAAAAGAGTGGATTAGATTGCTTTATCTCAAAAGTGACTGTGTTTGAATGGAGCCTATTAAGATGTGTAAAGAAATCCTTACATGCAGATACAGAGCCTAAGATCATAAATGCATCAACTTTATGTCAGAAATAGGCACAGATGGGAGATTAGGTTTGAACACCATTGGTAATGTTAATGTGTACTGGACTTGGAGGAAGTCCTATGGCTACACCATTGAGAATTGACTTGAAGCCAAATGGCACTTTATTTATCCAATTGTGTAAATCACTGTGATTTTTGAAACTTGGCTTTTGTGTTCATGTTCTAGTGAGTGCAAGATGTAAGATCTCAGCAAGATTTCTCTCTCTTTCTCTTTCTAGCGATAAATAAGTGGAGGTAATTTTTTTTAAAATGGGTGAATGAAACGAACAGTAATGTTGTCTCAATCTTGCTATAGTCTAAAAAAGGTAGAAAGTAAATTTATTGAAAAATGTTTGGTAAGGTGCTGAGAAGTCAATATGGACCTGAATTTACAAGCTGTAGGACTGATTGAAAAACTTCACAAAGCACTACACCAAACTTACTCTTAGGCCTGGTAGTTTGCGTTAAGAGGTGATAATGCTTGTGACTCGTGGGAAATTTAACTATGTGACCGTCTTTTAAATTTCCTGTAAGAATTAACAGCATTAAAATATATCTGCAAATTTCAGAGTTCATATTAATAAAGTTTCTAATGCATTTGGAAGTATCAATATATCACTGACAGAAGTGATTGAGAAAAGTTTACATCCTCACAAAATGCTTGCAATTATCATATCATGTAATGAAAAGATGGCTTGGGTCATTAAAATGAGTGTCACTTGATATTACTTTTAATGCATTTGATATTTATTCACATGCTTTAGTTCTTTGGTATTTTTCCACTTTGGATGCAAAGTTAATTTTATATTTCAAATGTCCAAGTTCTCTGCTTTTAATTGATCCTGTAATTGGTCAGTTCCATGGGACTCAAAGCTAAAAACCTGTATTTCTGATTGTATCAAGTGCACTTTTGTTTTGCCAGAACAGCCCTTTGCTCGAATTGCTTGGGATTCACTGCTTTCTATTATTGTAGCTAGAGTCATATACAGGTAATCAGGACTTGCATGAGTTCTGGGCAGCTGCTCCTGCTGTCTCCTTGTGTTCGAGTGGCAGGGGTATGTCCCTTTGAGACTCCAGAAAGTTTCTGTTTTAATCTCTACCTTGTGGGAAGCAGAATGTCTTTTTAGGCAGGACACGGGAGTGTCCTGTCACCATCCCCTGCAAGGCCTATGGGTTGTATGACATTAAGTTCTCAAATGTTTAAGACCATAGTTATAAGGTAAGAGTAAGTAGTTTAGAGGAGATCTGAGATTTGTTTTCACCCTGAGGGTGGTAAAAATACTGAAGGTGCTGCCTGAGAGGGTGGTGGAGGCAGGTATTCTCTTAACATTGAAGAAGCATCTGGATGAGTGCTTAAAACGTCTGGACACAGCAGGTTATGGGCCAAGTGTAGGTAATTTAGGATTAGTGTAGTTTGGTGTTTGTTGGTCAGCATAGACATAATAGGCTGAAGGACCTATTTCTGTGCCGTATGACTCCATTTGATGTTGGAAAGCGATCAAACTAAAGAGGGTTATGTCGAGCATTAAGCCTCTGTCAGCTTGGCTCAATGGTGGCATCCTTGCTTCCAAGTGAGAAGGATGTGTGGTTCAGCCTTGTTCTATGATCTGAACACACAATCCAGTCTGGCACTGTAGTAAGGATTGCTGCATTGCCAAGAATGATGTCATTCGATTTGGGAATTAAACTGAAGTCTGCAGATCGTGATCTGTATTATGGTTGGATATTAAGAAGCACAGGGTGTCCTTGCATTGACTTGACTAATATTAATTTCTGAATCAATATAATCAACTGGCTGTTCATCTCCTAACAATTAATGGGATCTTGCTACTCAAAACATGTCTGATCTATTCCTTTAAGTCATTGCACTGAAGGCAATTAATTGTTTGTGAAGCACTTTATTGTGAAAATGTGATTAAAGCACTGTCTGTTCCATTGCTGCTTTTCGACTGTTTGGCTCCAAACTATTTTAGCTCGACAATACTTGGTGTAGCATTTTCATCCCTTGCTCCTTCATCCACACCACTACGTAAAGGTTACAAAGTGTAACAGTGAAGGTACTTAATGTGAGTGATCATGTCGATCACAGTCAATTGCTTCTTTGCTCTGTACCAGGCTGAGATATATTATACAAGTATTGCATTGTCACATAATGTTTAAACTTATGCACATTCAGTGAGTATGGACACATAGATATACGATTTAGAACAAACAATAGAGTAGATGAGTAATTTACTATGTAGCACTTCTTTTTTCAAACCTTACCAGGTCCATAGTGTTTATAAGCTTTCGTTCCAATTTACTGAACAAGTCTGTTCTCAAGTACACTTAGTAGTTTCTCCTCCAAGGCTCACAATCTGTTACATCCCTTGCCCTTTGATAGTCTTTAACAATAAGAGCAATAAGAGAATTAAGGCAGGGTTAAATAGCAATTCAAAAATCTGTTATTTCTTAGTGTTAGTAAGAAGTATCCCTTTTCATTTATCATTCATAAATATACAAAAATTCCCATAATAGGGAAATAGAGATTTGGCACAATGAAGTTAATTAATTTTTCAGCTGAAATAAGAACTAGCCCTTTAACTTTATAATCAGAGCTCGGCTCCATTTTGAATACATGGGATTTGAGAATTATTATCAATCTTAGAGATTGGATTGTGTGATTCTATCAATTTTTCCATGAAATGAGGACATGCAATTTTGCCCACAGTATAAAAAGGTCTAGTAAATTAGTTCTAGTAAATTAGTATCAAAGTTTGTTTTTAATACTTGAAGTTCTGAGATTTTTATCTTTACATTTCATGACTATGTTTATTTCCCTGAAAATTAAAATTGCTATTTGGGATGCACATATTTAGGATCATAGAATCCCTACAGTGTGGAAACAGGCCATTCAGCCCATACCAAACCACCAAAGATTATCCTACCCAGGCCCACCCTATCCCTGTAACCCTGCATTTTCCATGGCTATTTCACCTAGCCTGCACATCCCTGGACACGACAAAGCAATTTAGCATGGCCAATGCATCTAACCTGCACATCTTTGGACTGTGGGAGGAAATTGGATCACCCAAAGGAAACCTATGCAGACATGGGGAGAATGTGCAAACTCCACGCAGTTAGCTGCTTGAAGGTGGAATTGAAGCAGGGTCTCTGGCACTGTGAGGCAACGGTGCTAACACTGAGCCACCTGCTGCCATCATATTTATTTCAGGGCGAATACTTCAGCCTGAATTTATCAAAGAGAGTGTTTATCTCTTTAAATAATGATGTCATTAAGACAATTTGAACGCTTGATTTTATCTCATCATGGGTCTTGAAGTCTGCCCATTGTAGATAATGGATGAATTGGCATGGAGAGTATAAATGATACTGGCATTGTGTGAAGTGAATATATCTGCAAGAATTGGGACTAAGTTGGCAGAGGGGCAATAAACTTCCATAAGGGGTTGTTTGGGAGGGCAAAGCATTGAGGATGTGAAATGTGGGTGTGGTCATAGGTTGGCAAGGAGCGAATATGGGCAGTGTGTGGGAAAGTGAGGGCTCGAGACAGAGAGTTTTGCCTGATACTTTTCCTGACAATTCTCGAAGACCAAGCCTGGCAGATCACTCGGCCCCTGTCTGTAGACCCAGAAGCCTGTCAGAGTATAGAGGGCTTGATTCCACCCTGCAATCACACAGGAACTCTCTCCCAAATCTGGTTCCCAACTCTGCGCTCTTGACTTGGGAGCAAGCATTTGTGTCTCTCACACAATAATAACATTTCATTAACTCAGTCAGGAGAAACAATACTAAAACATCAGAAATAGAAACTGGAGTTGGCTGTAATGTCTCTGGAACTTGATTACCATTCAGCTGTACATTATCTGATATCCTATCTCAACTACACACGCTTTCCCATTCGTGTATCCCATTATCCCCATAGTATTGGAAAATCCAACTATTTCAGCCTTGAATTTACTGAATGACTGGGTACCACAGCCCTCTGGGAGAAAAAATTCTCACAATCCTCTGACTGAAGAAATTTCTCCTCATCTCTGTTCTAAATGGAGAGCCACCTATTCTTGATATTATGGCCCATAGATCTAGACTGTCCAGTCAAGGAAAATGGTTTCTCCACCTTATTCTTGTCCAGCCTTGTATAAAAACTTCATCTGTTTCAATAAGATTACCTCACATTCTTGTGAACTCTAGAAAATATAGCTCCACTGTATTCAGTGTCCTTTCAAAGGATAGTCCCAGAGATCAATCTCATGAAATCTTCACTGAATTGTCTCTTAGTCTATCCATCCTTACACGTGGAGATATATATATATATAAAAATAAATATAAACCAACACAAAAACAATTTATCTCTCAGTCTGTATTTTGGGGCATTTTGGCTCAGTCAGCTGGAAGGCTGGTTTGTGATGCAGAATGACACCAAAAGTGTGGGTTCAGTTCCCTCACTGGCTGACATTACGATGAATGACTCTCTTCAAGCTTCTCCCTCACGTGAGGCAGAGTGACCCTCAGGTTAAGCCACCACCTGTCATGTCTCGCTAATGACAGAGCAGCTCAAAGCACACATAAGACGATGGTGATGTTACCTTTGATCTGTATTTTGATATCTCACACAATTATTTACATTTTTTCCATTTCTTCCGCTCCTTTTTCTAAATAATTCTTGTTCTAGTTGCTGAGTTCACTTTCTTTATTTTATATTGTAAACCTATAAGGGCCAAGTTTTATGCTCCTTGGAGGCCTGCAAGCAGCCCCATGCCCTAGTACCAACATCAGGGGAGCTATCAAACAGCCCACTCAGCACTCATCGGCTAATTAAGCCACTCTGGCTTCCACAAGCTACTGCTGGAATTTTACCAGTTACAGGGTAGGCCATTTCTGATCTCGAAACCCCACCGCTATCTCTCCCCACTGGCACCTACCTGCTTGCCTTGACAAGACCCCCTTACTTCCCTTCATTCCAGATCTAGCTGCTCTTCTTTAGGCAGCTGTTTGCATTCCCAGCAGTGGCCACTGCTTCTGATGGCGCTGTTATGACAAGGTAGCTGTCAGCCACTTGATGGGCCAGAAGAAGATGGGGACAGAAGTTTTGCCTCAAATCCATTAAATACACAAAGGCTATTAAATTCCTTCAAAGAGAGCTAGCCAAATGCAGGTTGGCATTTCCCAACTTTTATTACGACACGCCATTAAAAAGAAGTCTTTTTTTTCCTGTGCAGTATACCATTTCCTCTCTGCCTAAATCAGTAAGTCAGACTTTAACATTGCTCCAACCAAACATTGCTCAAGGCTTTGCTTATTCCTGCACTTCTACAGTCGAATGAACTAAATATTAACTACTTAAAGCAATGAAGTGTGAAACTTAGGCTGTTCAAAACTACATTGGAACATTATTACTGCTTTATTGTGGAAGGTTCATTTTTTTTTCTGTCATTACAATTGGATTCATGTTTTCTAAAACTGATACAAAAAGTATGGTCAACATCTGTTATTTGTTGACAAATAATATTTTAAAAAGTGTCTGCTAGCAAAAGGAAAAAATATCTCTGTAGCTTTTTAAATAATGTGGTTGGTGAATTGGGAACAAAAAGTCTATGTTTAAAGATATCTTTAAAAAAAGGGAGAGTCATAGAGATGTACAGCATGGAAACAGACCCTTTAGTCCAATTCGTCCATGCTGACCAGATATCCCAGCCCTATCTAGTCTAATTTGTCAGCACTTGGTCCATATCTATCTAAACTCTTTCTATTCATATACCCATCCAAATGCCTTTTAAATGCTGTAATTCAACAAGCCTCCACCATTTCCTCTGGCAGATCGTTCCATACATGCACCACCCTCTGTGTGAAAAAGCTGCCCCTTAGGTCCATTTTATTATCTTTCCCCTCGCACCCTAAACCTATGTCCTCTAGTTCTGGACTCCTCCACCCCAGGGAAAAGACTTTGTCCATGCCCCTCATGATTTTATAAAACTCTATGAGATCACTCCACATCATTCGACACTCCACAGAAAACAGCCCCAGCCTATTCAGCATCTCCCTGTAGTTCAAATCCTCCAACCCTGGCAACATGCTTCCAAATCTTTTCTGAACCCTTACAAGTTTCGCAACATCGTTCTGATAGGAAGGAGACCAGAACTGCACGTAATATTCCAAAAGTGGCCGAAACAATGTCCTGTACAGCAGCAACCTGACTTCCCAACTCCTGTACTCAATGCTCTGACTAATAAAGGAAAGCATACCTTCTTCACTATTCTATCTACCTGTGACTCTACTTTCAAGGAAGTATGAACCTGCACTCCAAAGTCTTTTTGATCAGCAACACTCCCCAGGACTTTCCCATTGTTTATAGGTTTTACCCTGATTTGCTTTTCCAAAATGCAGCACCTTACATTTATCTAAATTAAACTCCATCTGCCACTCCTCAACCCATTGGCCCATCTGATCAAGATCCCGATGTACTCTGAGATTACCTTATTTACTGTCCACTTCACCTCCAATTTTGCACTCATCTGCGTAGTTACCAATTATACCTCCTATGTTCATGTCCAAATCATTTATATAAATGACGAAAAGCAGTGGATCTATCACCGATCCTTGTGACATAACACTGGTCTCAGACCTCCAGTCTGAAAAGCAACCCTCCACCACCATCCTCTGTCTTCTACCTTTGAGCCAGTTCTGTATTCAACTGGCTAGTTCTCCTGTATTCCATGAGACCTAACCTTGCTAAACAGTCTCCTGTGAGGAACCCAGAGATTTTCTTTCTGAAACAGAATTCATTCTGAGAAAAGGAAGTGGATGAAAAGTATAATCGTTACATTTTAAAATAATTTTAAGATTAATAATACATTTATAAATAATGACAATTTAATAAATATTAAAAATCTAGAGCTATGAGTAAACTAATAAAGGAATAAAAGTAAGTGAATGGCTGTTTTGGATATGAACCAGCACAGATAAGATGCACCTCATGGCCTTGATCCTTTAGTGCTGTGCAGTTCTACCTTATTTTATGTTACTTACACATTTTTTTTCTGATTTGTACATGGAGGAGAAAACAGGAGTCAACAATAAACATGACCTAGAGGCATTCTCTGTTTAGAGAGACCAATACAATCAATATCACAAAATTTCAGGCTTCAGACTATTTGTGAGCCTGTAATCATCTGCAATTTAGTAGCTGCTAAAACAAAGGACCATGTCAGAGACCTCAAAATTGATACAACCTCTGTGAGAAGTTATAAAGACATTTGGTGACTCCCAATTATTTTTAATCCAGATTTTATGCTGAATATAAATACAGTTCTTGAAATGACATAATCAAAAGATTCACAAACGTGATAAGCACATGGAATTGTGTAGATTCTGTGTGCTAGGATTTGGATTAAGTAACTTTACCTTGAATGTTGTGGTGCAAAAAGAACACTATACAGTTAAGCCTTTATATATAGAATTTTAATATGCCTGAGAGTCAGGACCTGCAGAGTTGATTTGTTCCTGCAATTTCACGATGTTATTTGATACCTCTTTCATGACAAATTCACTGCACTTTGGCTAATCACTTTTTTTAAAATCCATGTAATTAAATTATATCAGCAAATTTGCTTTCATCAGATTGCATATTACAAAAATCCAACTGCATAAACTGGTTTTTGATATTGCCAGTTGCCGCCTTCAATAGCAGAATTATTAAGACTTAATCAGATTTTTTTGTGTGTTTCTGAACTTCTCGTGTTTTTATTGAATACAAGCTTTGAGCTGAGAGCTTGCCTATTGTACTTTCCCATGCATCCCTTAAGGACAAAGTACTTGATTATTGCCTTATTCCCAAAGCGCAGCTCATAGTGGGAGATCAGCAGGTAGGGGCAGAGAGTACGTGACTGCTCTTGAGCTCCTGATTTTGTGGTTAGCATGTGGCCTCATGATCGAGAGCATCATAATAGAGAGTAACTGCTCTGGTCACTGAGTTTGTAAATTGGCTGGTCAACTCGTGCCTGTGTTTTGGGAGACAATTACAATATGGATCAAACAGACTCACTTCTAGCTATTATATTCATCAATTTATGGATGATCTGTTTGTGTGTTTGAGGAGAGAGTAATAGAAAAAAAAACATTGAATTTGTGAATTAGTACATGGGATTCCTGTGTGTGTTAGAAGGCAGAAATACAAATTCACTTCAATTTGATGCCCTGGCTCAAGGATGTAAAAATGACAAGTTACCATAATGATGCATTTATGTCTGTTTTCTGAAAGCATTGCATAGGACAACACAGATTGTTCATCAATTTACGAAGGCACACAGGTTGCACCAAGCCAGGTCAAACCCTAGGATTTTTATTTTTCTTCAGGATAAGATTTTGAAGGCCTAACTTGCTAGTTAAGGAACATTTTTATCTTCCTTTGCAAATCTGTCTCTTGTATATTTTTGGTCGTATATATACTAAATGTTACTCATTATTGTTAAAAAGCAATTATCATTAGGTTTTTAAAATGCTCCTAGATCCTGATTTCTACCATTTTACGAAGACTTTAGTGATTCTGTATATTGGAAACCTCTTCACAACAAAATTAAATATCAGTATAAATACAGCCTAAGGCAAATGCCTAGATTATGTGGCATCGGAGAGGTGGGCATTGGGCAGGAGGCCAAGCACCAAGTGGTTAAACCAAGCGATTAGCAACAAGATAACAGAACAGGAAATTCCTCCATTAGCAGCAGGAAGCTCATTGATATGCTTAATGATCCAGTTGGATATCATTTTAATGTATTTCAACATGATTAAATCCTGCCTCCCTGATTTCATGAATGTCACATGTGTCTCCGCCTTCAGTAATGTGTCCGGTAAAAACTTTGGTGCTTCTCTGACCCACTGTGAGAGTCCTTTGCACTTTACATAGAATTCTTACAGTGTGGAAACAGGCCATTAGGCCCAACAAGTCCACACCGACCCTCTGAAGAGTAACCCACCCAGACCCATTCCCCTAACCTATTACTCTACTGACTAGTGCACTAACCCACACATCCTTGAACACTCTGGGCAATTTAGCAGAGTCAATTCACCTAACCTGCACATCTTTGAACTGTGGGAAGAAACTGGAGCTCCAAGAGGAAACCCACACAGACACAGGGGTAATGAGGCTGGAATCGAACCTGGGTCCCTGGCGCTGTGAGACAGCAGTGCTATCCACTGAGCCATTGTGCTGCCCATCTAGGCCACTTGAGTCACAGCAATGCACTGGATTGATCTTCGAGATAGTTTTTCTCTGTGTAACCTCTCGATGTGACACTCTGAGGGGCAGAGATTCAAACAAGGGGTTCCAGCCAGTAGTCAAACTAAATCCAGCCCCAAAAAATATCGTACTGTGAAATTATGAATGATAAGTGGAATATGTAAATTAATCCCTGTTTTTAATGCCAATTTCAATTGTTCACCCAATGTGTTGACATTCTTTTGAATCCATTAATTTTGAATTGTTTTTGATGCTGTTATCTTAAATATTTTCGCACCAATCAACAGAAAAGTCCCAAAACGCACTTTAGTTGAAAGTATAATTGTTTCTTGGTTGGGCTGCAAAGTTATTTTTGTGCATTAAGGATCAATGTGGTGTCCCACTATCATTGCAGCAAGTATGCCCATCGGCCTGTCACTTTGCTGTTGCACAGTTTAGATGCATAGTTCTTGCAGCAGATAGCTTTTCTGGCCAACTCTTTCAAAGAACGAGTTCTGATTAATTATGTTTAGTCAGTAAACATTCTGTCTCTCGAACTATTATTCCTTTTATGAACATAAATACAAGAAACAAGCGGAGGCCACTTGGCCCTTCAAACTTGCTCTGTTATTCAATCAGATGAAAGCTGATCTGATTTGAACTTCCACTCTACATTCTTCCAAACTCCTAATCTTTCATCCATTTGGAAATCAAGAATCTATTTACCTCTATCTATTGCCTTAAAACCAATTAAATGTTTGGTTTCCACTACCTTTTAAGGAAGGGAATTCCAAAGATCCATAATCCTCTGCGAGAAGAAATAATTTCTCCTCTTTTTTTTTAAATGGCATCCCCTTCCTTTTCAACTATGACCCCAAGTTTTCAATTCTCCCACAAGAGGAAACATGCTTTCAACATCCAACCCTACAAACCACCTCAGTTTATATGTTTCAATTAAGTCACCTCTGACTCTTCTAAACTCCCGAGAATAGAGACCTAGCCCATCTAGCATTTCCTCATAAGGCAATTCACTTCTTCTAGCTATTAGTCGAGACAATCTTCTCTGAACTGCTTCTAATGCATTAGGATCTTCCTGCAAGTATAGTAACCAGTACTAAATGTAGATGTGTACCCCTCTGCCACTCTAAGCCCATTCATAATTCCACTTCTAAAGGCAAAATTTGGGTTCCGCACTTATAAAGCAACCTTGCTGCTTCCAACTAACATGCTAACATCCTCCAGAAGAACGATTGTTCGCTTTATGTCTGTAGCACTGGGAAATACAGTGAATTAATGAAATTAGAAATGTTGGCAGCCAGCATAAATTCCATGGCCAGCTTCTGGATATTCTTCAAACTGACGTTATAGACAGAGAAGCCTATTTTACAAAGCCGACATAATTGACAATTTTATTCTAAGGGAAAAATGTATCTAGTAATCTGGTCAAATCATTGTCTTGCCTTCTTAATGCTTTTAACATTTTCCTTTCCTTCCATTCCATTTTTGGTTGTTCCAAACAATCACTCCCTCATTTCCCTCGCTTCACAATGTAATGTAGATGCTGCCTGTTTTTGTTTCACCTTACTTCTCAGTGTCTGCCGCCAGCAGTGATTCAGGTAAATAGCTCAGTAATCTGCCTGCCTGCTCCGGGGGCAGTCTGTTCCCCTCAGAGCAGTAATTTGTAGTTTTTATGGTTGAGAAGGCAAACACATTACTGCAGTGCTGTTGGAGTTGTGATAGCACCTCAGGGGGAGGCCTGTCCTTTGGGAATCAATAAGACAGATCACTTTAATCCCTGTATTGACATATTTCCACAGTGTTAGAAATGAAGAGGTTCAGGTTCATTCTTTTTGTATTGATTAGTTGTAAGCATTTCAAATCTCTCCCCCTCTGAAGACGGTAGCACCCCCCACAGACCAAAGCCAGCCATCTTTCTGCTGGCATTTCAATGGGCAGAGGAGCAGCACAGGAATTCAATTAAAAGATTTTACACGCTGAGGATTTGCGAGTTCATTTGGAGCAGAATTGGTTTTATCTGTACACATTTAGCACACACAGACTGATGTAACCTGATGCAGGTTTTATCTGTCTATGTTTAGTGAAGGGACAGATCCATACTGATTTCTAATAAGCAAACTCTGAATCTACTTGTAATAGAGTTGTCCTCCTCCAGGATAGCCGTAATTGCTATCCAGCCTGTGCTGAGATGGTAATAATGACTTTCTGCCGAATGATGAGCTGATAATTGCTGAGTTGATAATAGTTACTCTTTCTGTGGTGCTAAGGTGGTATAAGAAAGTTACATCAACACAAATTTTGATGATGCAGACAGATGTATTCAGTGCTTTGGCAAAATCTTAGATTTGTGTCGACCATAAAGAACTTTCAAACAAAACTTTGTAAAAGAAACTTTCAGGTTACTCCAGTGATTCACATGACTTAGTGTCCTTTGAGTAAATGTGGATCACTTAGTAAGGTGGAAACTAAGTATATTATCAGCACATAACTGTCTTTATATGGATGTATTTTGTTAGATGCGCTAAATTTATAGTTGACACATGCTTATTCTATACAAAGTCTTTTTAAGCATCAACAGTCACTCAATAACATAAGTAAGAATGGATTTAAATAGTATAAATTCCCTCAATGTAGGTAAAACCAAAAAATGCAACAGCATCTAGAGACACATCTGAGGTGTTCAACACAGGTTTAATCAAAAAGAAACACAGGATTAGGATTGGGAAACTGCTGAGTAGGAGAGGTAATCGAAGGAAAATCGAAAAGAGGAGAGGGCACTGGAGAGGCAGGGGAATTGAGGCAGCATCAGCCCAAGATGGCTTGGACCCATCTGCGGACAGGAAGGTTGGACTCATCGAGGTAGGAGTTAGAAAAATGAGCAGGTCAGATTTTAGGGCTCTTGGAGGATATCAATAGGCAAAATTAAGACTATGATAGGATTTAAATATGATAGGAATGTTGTGGGATCAGCAGCCAGTTAGGCTCAGCAAAGGGAATGAGTGAACATGATGTGTTGGATAGGACATGGGCACTGGAGTTTTGGATGGGATGATGATTGGAGAGAATGAAGAATGGAACATAAGGCAAAACAATGTGAACATAGTCAAGCTTGGTGGTAGCAAAAGTCTTAAGGAAAGTTTTAAGCTTCTGGTCTTAGAAAAACAATTGCATGAAGAGGAGATTCTTTTATTTCCTTATTCTGGGAGCATTTCAAAGCTTTTTGTACCAAATGGTGTGCACAAGAAAATATGTAATCTGTATTTGATGTGCAACATAACTTTTTCATTTATTGAATATGTATTCCATATATATCCATTATAATCAGGCCAAGTGACTGATTACCACATGTAGATTTAACACGATGATATCATTCAAAATATACTTCAAGTTCAGCATTCTCCATTCACCATGTCTTATAATGTCAGAACTTTTCACATTATTTTCCTTGGAATTGGAGTTCTGTTGCATTTGTTCTTTGAATTCAATCTAGAAAAGTTGTTGATTCAAGAACCATCCTGAGAAGAAAGATTGATTGGAAGGGACAGAAAATTAATCTGTGACAGTAGTTGATAATGTTTCCAACGTACTCATCCTGAAAGTAAGCAGTCACCTAAGACCTTGAGAAGTAAGCCATTCAGCCCTTGATTCTACTCTACTATTTAATAAGATCATGACTGGTCTAATCTGATCTCAACTTTCTTGCCTGTGTCCCAGAAGCCTTGACCTCATCTGTCAATCAAAAATCTGTCTAACATAGCCTCTGATATATTCAATGACCCAACCACCACTCTTGTTTGGGAGACATAATTCCATACTCTACTGAGTCTCTGAGAGAAAAAAATTCTCTCCATTTCCATCTTAAATGGGAAACTTTCTGCCGTCTTCAGTTGTGTAATTTGTGCTGTCCATGTAGCACCCTCGGTACTGGAGGAACGCATTCTCGTTTTTACTGCATCAGTTGCAGTTGGTAGAAATGACAAATAAAAGCTACTTTACTCTTCTGGTTTGAAACTGTGCTGCTAATTCTGGACCCCCAGAAGGAGAAACATCTTAACAATACCCACCCTTTCAAGTTACATTTCAATCATACATTTTTAACTGAGATCACGTCTCATTCTTTTAAAAAGCCAATAAGTTTAAATTGCTCACATTTTCCTCATAAGCCAACCCCTTCATCCCAGCAATCAGCCATGTGAACATTCTCTGAACTGCTTCCAGTGCAATTATATCCCTCCATAGTACTCCAGATGAAGGCTTATAGTAGTAGCAATGATTTGCTATTTTTGTACTTCATTCCCTGTGCCATATGGGGTGGGGGGGTTGGGGGGTGGTTGGAATTTGAATTCAATAAAATCTGCAGAATAAAAAGCTAACCATGTAACCAATATCACTTGTTGTAAATTCCAGTAATGTCCTTTCAGGAAGGAAATCTGCCATTGTATCTAGTCTGACTTACATATGACTCCAGATCCACAACGATGTTTTTTTTTAGATTAGATTACTTACAGTGTGGAAAGAGGCCCTTCGGCCCAACAAGTCCACACCGCCCCACCGAAGCGCAATCCACCCATACCTCTACATCTACCCCTTACCTAACACTACGGGCAATTTAGCATGGCCAATTCACCTGACCTGCACATCTTTGGACTGTGGGAGGAAACCGGAGCACCCGGAGGAAACCCACGCAGACACGGGGAGAATGTGCAAACTCCACACAGAGAGTCGCCTGAGGCGGGAATTGAACCCGGGTCTCTGGCGCTGTGAGGCAGCAGTGCTAACCACTGTGCCACCATGCCGCCCAAATGTGGTTGACTCTTAACCTCTGTCGGAGTAATTAGCAATGGGCCATGCATGCTGCGATGCTCACATCCAACGAATTAAAAAACTCAGAATTATTTGTCTTTCCAGTATACAATGAGGCTCGACAGAATGGCCAGCACACAAGGAGAAGCCTTGGTTATTGTCAGCCTCTTTTTTTTTGTTAGACCTATTTCTTTAATGCTCAATTTATATAAGATAAGGAGGCATTTAACTATTGTGATTTCTGCCAGTGATACTTTAAATATCTGATTGATTAGTCCTTTGACAGGCCTATAGTAAAAGCAGTTTTTAAAAGACAATTATCAATGAATGACTTTTAAAATTTTTTTTCCATAATTGACGTTGTTACTATAAAATTGATATCAAGTGCTGCTTTTGACTGAATGTAGCATCAAGGAGCCATAGCAAAACTGCAGTCAGTGAGAACCAAGGGGAAAACGCTTCACTGGTTGGAGTCATACCTGACACATAGGAAGATGGTTGTATTGTTGGAGTCCAGTTAATTCAGCTCCAGGATATCTTTACAGGAGTTCCTCAGAATCGTGTTCTAGGCTCAACCATCTTCAGCTACTTCTTCAAGTGCCTTTTGCTTCATCATAAGGTTAGACATGGAGATTCGCTCATGATTACACAACCGTTCAGCACCATTTATGACCCCTCAGATGGGGAAATGCTCAAATGCAGCAAGACCTAGACAATGTCCAGGCTTGGGCTCAAGGGTGGCAAGTAACATTCATACCTCACATTGCCAGGCAATGGCCATCTCCAAAATGGGACAATCAAATCACTGTCTCTTGACATTTAATGCCGCTACCATCACTGAATCCCCCACTATCAGCATCCTGTGGGTTACCATTGACCAGAATCTAAATTATACTCAGCATACCAATACAATGACGACAACAGCAAGTCAGAGGCTAGGAATACTGCAGCAAGTAACACACCACCTGACTCCCCAGAACCTGTCCATTACCTACAAAGCACAATTCAGGAGAGTGATTGAATAGTCCTCACTTGTCTCGATAGGTGCATTTCCAAAAACACTCAAGAAACTTGACACCATCCAGGACTAAGCAGTCCTGTTGATTGACATCACATCCACAGGCATCCACTCCCTCCACCGTTAACGCTGAGTAGCAGCAGTGTTGATTATCCACAGATCGTTGGACAGCACTTTCCAACAGTACTGTCATTACCAATTAGAAGGACAGGGGCAACAGATATGAGAACACCACCACCTGCAAATTCCCCTCCAAGCCACTCATCATCCTGACTTTGAAATACATTCCTTCATGGTTGCTGAAACTTTACTGCACCTTTCACAATGGCATTGTGGGTCTAGTTCCAATTAAAAAGGCAAGTCACTACCACCATCTTAAGGGCAACTAAGGATGGGCAATAAAATTCTGGCCCATGTCCCCCACGAGTGAATAAAAAAGTTCATTTGTTTCGTATAGAGTGTATGTTGATGAGTAGGCATGGAATGCCATGGCTTGGCACGGAGGCCACAAGGACCAATGGGACTGGGTGATGGCACCTAAATTAGCATAGATTAGGCATGTGGGAGGTTGAGGTACCATAGAATCATAAAACCCCTGCAGTGTGGAAGCAGGCCATTTGGTCCATCAAGTCCCCACTGACCCTCCATTCCGCCCCCAATCCTGCCATCTCCCCCAGCCCCCCATCCCCATTCCTGTAACCCTGCATTTCCCATGGCTAATCTATCTAGCCTACACTTCCCTGGATTCTATGGGCAATCTAGTATGGCCAATCCACCTAACCTGCATATTTCTGGACTGTGGGAGGAAACTGGAGCACCCAGAGGAAACCCATGCAGAAATAGAGATAATGCACAAACTGCATACAGACAGTCATCCAAGGCTGGAATCGAACCTCGAGTCCCAGGCACTGAGAGACAATAGTGCTGGCCTTTGAGCCATTATATGTATAAAATAAGGCTGAAGACTGGGGGCTGCTTCTGCTTTATTATTTCCATTACAACTGAGACAATGTTCTGCTCCCAGCAGTCCCAGTGGCTGTGTCTAAAGTCTTTCAGAGGAAGTGGACCTGAATTCTCTCACCAAGCCCATCCCCCCCCTACCCCAGAGTGAGAATCCCATATTTTCCGTCACTTTCTGACGAAGTGGGTGTGCTGAACCAGGGCATTTTCAAACTCTGGTTTCCCAGCACAAAATTGCAGATCCTCTTTGTGTCCACTTTACAACTAATGGTCCTGCTTATCTTTGTGTCATCAGTAAATGTTGCTACAATATGCTCAGATTCTTCATTCAAGTCATTTATATGAATTGCAAATAGCTGAGGCCCCAGAACAAATCCCTCTCCCATCCTACTTGTTACAACTTGCCAACCCAAAAACAGTCCTTTTATCCTGACTCCCCACCTCTTGTCAGCTAACCAATTCTCTGTCTATATATGGTATGCCTAGAATTACTTCATTCTTATACTCGCCTTAACGCTTAACATTTTAGGTTAATTTACTGTTGCATCTATTTTTCCCATGGTATGCCTACCAAAAATTTGCAGCCCTGGTCTATTTGTATTTGTATTCACATGTGAAATGGGTTGGTATTTATATGGGGAGAAAGCAGGGGCAGGGTACTGAGTTGGATGACCAACCTTGATCATATGGAATGGTGGAACAGGTTCAAGGGCCAAATGGCCTCATCCTACCCCTGTTTTCTGTGTTTCTATATTGTACCTCTGTATGAAATGCTGAGCTGTAAAGTGTAAGAGTTTGAAAGTAGAAAAGTAATTCAAATTCATTCCAATATCAAACACGACTTCTCTTTGGATAGTTCAAATTGATTACCATGAATAATGTGAAAGAAGAGTTTTCAAGCAAATAGTAATTGTTCCTGATGTTCCCTCTAGCTATTCATAGAATGAACTGCAATCTTCATTCTATTTAAATAAAGATGCAGGGGTGACATTTATATCTGTGCAATATTTTTGACATTTTCTCCATTCTTAAACTAAATGTAAACAAACAATACTTATGATTAAGTATTTAATGTATCCCTAGTTGACAGACCAAAATCCTTACTGTGTGGAAACAGGCCCTTCAGCCTAACAAGTCCACACTGACCCTCCGAAGAGTATCCCACCCAGACCCATTCCCCTACATTTACCCCAGACTAATACACCGAACCTACATCCCTGAAAATGATGGGCAATTTTGCACAGCCAATTCACCTAACCTGCACATCTTAGGATTGTGGGAAGAAACCCACGCAGACACGGGGAGAATGTGCAAACTCCACACAGACAGTCACCCGAGGCTGGGATCGAACCTGGGAGCCTGGTGCTGTGAGGCAGCAGTGGTAACCACTGAGCCACCATACCTCCACTGTGTATTTCATCAATACCAGTTGCTATGCTTCAAGTAAATAACAGGATTTTTCACAGCAAACTACAGCATAGTCCTGTCAGTTTTAGATATCCAAATGGAGGAAGATCCCAAATCATTCCTGCTCTGAACATTTAAGTCAACCATTGTGCTGTGCTGTAATCACACACATGTTAGTTTTTGGTTTTCTAGAAAAAGAAAGCCTGGTATTTATAGCACCTTTCATAGTTATATGGCATTTGAAAGCATTTTACAGCCTTTGAAATATTTCTGAAGTTGAGAAACATCTATTGTAGGGACACAGCAGCCAATCTGAGCTGAGCAGCTTCCCACAAACAGTAATATGATAATGACTTTACAATATTTTTATGACAAAATAAAACCAAGAACTGCTGATGCTGAAAATCTGAAATAAAAAAACAAATTGCTGGGGGAACTCAGGTCTGACAGCATCAGGCAAAAGTCCGAGTCAATGTTTTGAGTCCACTGACCATTCTTCAAAATTCAGAATTCTTTTTGTTTCAATGTCTTACTGTGATGTTAATTGGGGAATAAATATTGGCCCAGACACAGAAAATAACTCCCCTCTTCTTTGAAATAGTGCAATGGGACATATTAGGTTATCGAGAGGGTGGTTGGGGTTTCAGTTTAACGTCCTTAGACAGTACAGCACTACCTCAATACTGCATTTTAGTGTCAGACTTGATTGTTGTGCTCCTGTCACTGAGGTTAGTTGAACCTACAAGTTTCTAACTTAAAAATTAAAGTGCTACTGACTGAACAATAGTGGGTAGGCTAGTGCAGTGAGGTACTTTGGCTGATTTCATGTTATTCTGAAGAAAATGTGGAAAGCGAAGACCAACTCATCTGGAACAGTATTACCCCAAAGTCCAACAGATTATGCAGGAACATTGTTTATGAATATATACAGCCAGTTCTTCTGTAACACGACAGTTGTATTCTTGTGCAACCCCACATTATAGAAAAATTGCACTTTAGAAACAGCGCTGAGTGTTTGTGCTGTAATTGTGTTACAGCCAAAACACATTTTAAACTTTGCACTTCAGAAACAGCATCCCCAATTCATCAATCATGTTACAGCGAATTCATGTTGATGAAGTGCACGTTATAACAGAGCAACCTGTACTTTCGCATTATACATATTTAACTTTAATAATGCCATTACTTTCACCTGATCTGTTATATTCTGCAGACTCAAAATATAAAAGAAAGAAATTGACTGAAAATAGAATCCTATGAGAAAGACACTTTTGTTGTGTTTCAGTTTTAACATTTGATAACTTGCTTTCTTTTAATAGGCCACCATGAATGTTTGGTTACATTGCCTAGTGCCAATGGTCATGTTTGTTGAGTTCTGAAAACGTGTCACTGGACCAGAAACCTTAACTCTGCTTTCTCTCCATGAATGCTGCCAGATCTGCTGATTTCTCCAATGATTTCTGTTTGTGTTTGCTGGTGATAGTGTTTCTGTGAAAGCCACCAAGCCTGGCCATAGGCTGGGTTTGCACCATACATTGTCAGTGAGAAATTTGAATGTCACGATCTGTAGGAGTCAAAATCGACTTGACTATATTAAGATCAGAATTTAAAGTTTTGATAGAGTTGACAAGGTCATTTGGAATAACAATGCATTAAATCATAGAATTTGCTGCAGGCACTGTATCATCCAGACATGTAAAGATATATGTCTCCAGTTAGCAAAATTTAGTATGATTGTTTTATGATGAAGTGACAAATTTTAAGGATGTTGATACAGCGAACTATCCATTGGGAGAAGGATCACCAAAAAATAACTGAGAGAGGCTTTTTGTTGATTATTTATGAACTCTGAGGAATGTTTTCTGAGGTTTACTGCTAACAGCAGATCAAACAGTGCTCATCAGGTTATCTTAAAAAGTCCATCATGGCAAGCTTTATTTTACTCATGTTTGCAGTTGAGAAGTTGGGCCAATGCAGAAATCTCTGCCTTCCAATTAGTAGATACTACCACAACTGGCAATCCTGGTAGTCACACATCTCAGAGTCTTGAAACTAAAAAAAGAAAGCAAGGTATAAAATGGATTGCTGATTGAAGTGAGGTTAGATGAAGAGCATAAATATACCATGATGTACAGGTATAATTCTGCCTGCATCTTAACCTTTTGCCCTTATTTTTATACAAATATGTTAATTTGGTAGTTAATGTGTAAAACTTGGTGAATTTGAGAGATGGAGTTGTCGAATTTGTTAGACCTTAGAATGTCTGTCTGTCTGCAGTGCAGCTAGGGAACTTCAAGACACAAAGTTGCTGCAAAGTAATGTAACCTTGACAGAAGGATAGAATTGCACCCTGAAAGTTATCTTTGGTAGTTATAACTATAAATATAGATATATGAAACTACAATGAAAAAGTTGACTTGAGGTGTATGTAGGAGTAAGATTTTTGAAGAATGTCCTTTGATCCCCCCCAAAAAATGACAGTCTAAATCTCATATTATAAATGTTCGTGCTAAACCGTGTAAGTGAAGCAGGAGATGCTTAGAAATATGGCTGTTGGAATAAATGGCTCAGGAACAGCATTAGGACTAAATCGCATGCAATGAATGCAGTTTGCTGTGGAGAAAAAGGTGATGTTTCTAGAGAGAAGTGATTGCGTTTAACAAATACAGCTTCTCAATCAACATTTTCATCATCTGGTGTAGCAGTGTGGACCATCTGGTCGGACCAGCAGTTGGAGATAGTTACAGTTGTATTTGATTCATTACAGATGGTAGAGGTGCAGAATATGGAACCAGATGCTCCTTCAGACATCAGCTTGTGCAAACACAGTATTGATACCTCCAAAGCAACTGTGATAATGACAATCGTCTACTAGGCAGGGTAATTTGCTGGCATATTTAGATGCAGTCTCAAAATATCACTAGGCGATCACAGAAGAAATAGAATAGGACGCTAATATGATACCATCATGAGTCCAGATTGTGATGGAGCAAATGAAAGTAAAAATATAAAAATAATAGGATATGTAGATGCACTAATCAAGGTTTGAAGTAAGACATTGGCATTATCAAATAATGATGAAATTGCAGGCGATCAAAAGAAACCTTCAAATGAACAGTATGCTTATCTTGAATTGAGTGAAATTCAACTGTGCTGAACAAGTCTAGTGCCAAGAAAATCAGCAACAGCAGAGCAACTAAGTGACTTTACTTGTGTACCTTGGGTCATTATTTTAGATTTGGGTAAAAGGTATTTCAAGTTATGCATTAAGATCATAAAAGTTAAGTCATAGAGTGTACAGTGTGCCAATTTTATGAGTGAATGGATGATACTTGAGAAAAATAATACTGATGCTGATACTGTATTTCATACCTTTTGTGCTGATAACCATTTCAATAATTTTTTTTGCTCCATTCTTTGTATGCGGTCTTGACACAGCACACGAGATGTACAGGCAAACTCGAATCCATCTTCATTTAAATGCCCATTTGCATTATCAGAGAAGTATACTAAGTAATTTCTGCAGTGACAGCATTTTTGGAATCAAATCAAATTTTCAATGTGACTTTGTTTTGGTGGTGAAAATCCTTTCACTGCATCTCCTAGATTAATTACTAATGTTCTTTTTTTGCTAAATGGAATCACAGGAATAGAGGCTTCCGCGCATGGTTTAGTAGGTGTGGGAAGCAGTCAGCAGTGTTACTGTCAAGTAAACAGGTATTTATTCTGCCCTGCTCACCCTTTGCAGATGGTCAGTGATGGTCTGCATATGGAGCGGTAGCCTGGCTGCAGCTGGCAGTTAGACCCTGGTGAGAGTCACAGTGTATTTCACACTTCTGTGGATTTCAGACCATCTGTTTCCGTGTTTCCCCCAACCCCAAGCTGAGAGTCAAGGCTGACATGCACCAGACAAATCTGAGTTATAACTCATGATTAACCAAGAAATCTATGCAGACAAGGTCCATTAATTAATTCATTTCTAGTCATGGAGGGCCTGACAATTTCTTGATGGTACAATAATCTTAAAATAAATTACAATCATAATACAGGTTTAGTCACATAATATGGCAGAATACCAAGAATCATGTAATTGTCCCTGGAAATATGACCTCTTTTGTTGAAACGAACAGATCTCGTAAAGTTCTTTTAACCCCTTTACTATCATTATATCACAATTCTAATGCTTTGTAATTACGATGACAGGGGAATATCAGACAATCTACTTCTCAGTTTTTTTTTCCCAGGTCAGAACTTGTCGTATCTCCCGTGACAAACATCCTCTTCATGTTTTAACGAAATCAAATTTTGACATTTTTCATTTGTTCATAGAATAATTAGTTATGCCTTGCAGACTCATTCAGCTTAAAAGTTTTGCAAATTAATCATTTTCGCAATGGATTTATAGCAATATAAAGAACTCTCAAATTATGAGCATTACTAAAGAACTAATATTCCCTTGTGAGCCCCAGCAGTTCAAATTAAACTCTAGGTTTAATTTTTTTTTGCTATTGATAAAAACGATGGTGTATTCTCATATGTACAGAATTCTGATTTGACCTTCTTAACACTGAATTTATTTTTTTGAAAATAGTTGAATGACTTTACAAAAACAAGCTGAAAGTGTGAACTGAGCAGCACCAATGCATTTCAACAACATTGTACTGGTGTTAGCTGTAGAAGTGCCAGCGTTTCAATCCTGGTATCTTCACTTTGCTATCTAAGAATACATTATTTTTCTTTTGACTATCTCTAATGTTGTCCAAGGAAAGTTTCCAACTAGTTTGCCTTGGCCAACACTGTAATGAAGTTAGGTTAACTGCTGTTCCGTATTCCCACCTAACTCACTTCCAAACTAAGTCGACCATTATGGACTCACCATTCTGGCAATCACCTGTTTGTTCTGATGGAAAGATAGCTTTGTTATTACCAGAAAGGTTTTGAAGGCAGTTAAGATGAATAGTGGATATGCATCTGTTTTCCTGGATGGTCTAATACATGGTATTTGCAATGTAAATCCAACACGGTAAGATTACTATCTGAGAGTCGTTATAAAGCAATTAATTCAGGAACTTGCATAACATCATAAACAGCAGGAATAAAGCTGAAGTTTATAAATATTGTCTGAACCCCTCAATTAATTTCTGTCTTGAAATCATTCCAAGGTATCTATTATATTTCATAATATATATACTGTTCATTTTATTGGGCATTGTATTCAATTCTGGACCTCTTTTAGTGTTTGCAGTGGCTGTCGTTGCGGACACTAGCTATCAGTGCGCTGCATGTAATTAATGTGTGATGATATTTAATCTGAAAGATTAATGATTGTGACGCATTTCTGTAACTTTATCGAGAAATAATTTGCAGTTAATTACTAGGAAATTCTATGGCCAATATATATTATAGACACATAATTCATAAGCATCTGAAGCATGAGTGAGATAAGATCCTGCTCACAAGTTAAAATATAATTAGACAGCCATTGCTATTGTTCTGAGGAGTTGTCAGACAGGCTAAGTTTCCAGAACAGGCAGCAAACATCTCTCCAAATCCCTGATGTTCAGAAATGTTTCAACAGGAGCTGATATTGTATTTGGTTCACTTCAATATGTTTTATTGGAGTTTTGATAGAAATTTTAAAGGGCAAACTTTTACGAGGCAGGTGGGCAACTAGCAAGGTGGGGATGGGGTGGGTTAAATCCTGCAGGTGACCTTCCCATTGCCAACTTGCTCATCCCCAATTTTGCCATAACTTTAGAGCAGCAGGTGAGGCCTATGGTGACTCAGTAGCCTTGGGACCATTTGAAGTTCTTAAGCGAAAAATTGGGCATTTCATGTCCATTTAAGAGGCACCATCCTCCGCCTCAGATTTTCAGCCGGCAGGGGGGTGTCCAGTTGCTGGGGTGGGGGAGGGAGGGAGGGGGGGAGGGAAGGTGACAGTTCTCCTGCTTGGGTTTGATAGAACAGGGTTACGCCTTCCACAGGCCATATCTTTGCAGTCAGTGCCACAAGCACACCCCATACATTTTGCTACTTCCCCCTGTCTTTGCACATTGTTCCCCATCTCCTATCTCCACCCTTCTGTGAGTCCCTCCAAGTCCTTACTTAGCTTGCATCCTTGTTTTCTCAGACTCTGTGTGCTCCTGGTGGCACCACGGGCATCAGAAAGTTGTCAAATAATCAGTTAGCCAGCAGTTGTCAGAGGTGGGGCTTTGTCTTGAGTTGGGGGCGCAAGTCCAGACTCCAGCTGGTTATCAGAGCTGTCAGGCAATATCCAGAGCAGGAGTCGTTTCCAAACCGACGTATTTGGCGGTAGGATGAGAAATCCTGCTACCTGTTAAACTCCACTCTTAGTGTTTACAATATGTGATGCAACAGAGTAGTTGACTAAATTATTTAAGGCAATGGGAAACTGGTCTCTTTTTATTAGGACAAAGTGAGGACTGCAGATGCTGGGGATCAGAGCTTAAAAATCCTGAAGAAGGGCTTATGCCCGAAACGTCGATTCTCCTTCTCTTTTGATGCTGCCTGACCTGCTGCGCTTTTCCAGCAACACATTTTTAAGCTCTGGTCTCTTTTTATTGTCAATCTCTAATTGCCCTTCAATCTGACTGGCTTACCCATCAATGTCAGAGGGGAGTCGGTAATCCACATTGCTGTGGATCTGAGTCAGACTGAGGGAAAATGGTAGATTTCTTCCCTTGAAGGACATCTTGTCGATCCAAATGTATTGGTACAATAATCCAGTGGTTTTATGATTATTGTTCATGAGACTAGCATTTAATTCCGGAGACATTAATTTGAAATCAACCAGATACTATTGTGAAACTTCAATTCATTCTCAAGAACATGATCTGCACCTTTCTATTAGTGGTACAGTAACATTACCAATGGGATAGCAACTCCCTTAGTAAGTTACAATATCTAAAAATGATGTTGGATCCTATCATGCGTTTAATACAAAGTCGTATTAAGAGAAAGTGGATCATTTTAGGCAAATTAATAATTGAGAAATGAACTGGATCAATTTAAGTTGTAAAGGGGATTTGAGGGAAAGAGATGTATTCATAGATCTGTTTGATGACATAAAGCTACTATCACAGCACTTGCTGCCTGTTAACTGGTAGAAAGTGAGGACTGCAGATGCTGGAGATCAGAGCTGAAAAATGTGTTGCTGGAAAAGCTCAGCAGGTCGGGCAGCATCCAATGAGCAGAAGAATCGACGTTTCGGGCATATGAAGAAGGGCTTATGCCCGAAACGTCGATTATTCTGCTCCTTGGATGCTGCGTGACCTGCTGCGCCTGTTAACTGGTTGCTATCAGAGACATTTACCAGGCAACATTGCCCCTTTAATATGGTCACAGAATAAAGAACTGTTATATATTTTCATGCATGTAATATAATATTTATTTCCACCTTCAGGGACTGCAAGAATACCAAGAGTGCCTACAGAATAAATGATGTCTGTTCTAGCTGTGCTGCCCCTGGCAAAGCCTGAAATGTATCTTTAAATGAATCCTAGAACACCGAACATTGCTGCTGACTGTGTTATTTCACACGTCTGAATTATCATTTTCATTTTCACATGTGTGAAATATTGATCCTGTGGGCAGTGAAATTACCAGTCACGGCCATACAATCATCATAACTCACATCCAAGTGCACATGCGGGAGTTACAGAAAGGCAGCATTCATACAAGTGACCAGCACTGACCTGAGCAATATCTAATGTGGTTCTTTTTTTTTGGTTTGAGTCTTATCATCAGTTGCTGTCTGCAATATTTTATCTTGTCTGCAAGTCCATTAAAGATGAAGAGGACAATTTTCAATGTTTTTCATTCTTTTGACTGCAGAGTGTCCTTTTCCAATTTAGAGTGCAGTGGAATCCAGTTATGAACAATAGGTTAAGGGAAAAATGGACCAAATATATCAGCCAGGCTTGTACCAACAGTGATTGATGTCAAAATGCAATCGGCATTTAGTAACAACTTTGCCAAGCATTTGCTGTACGAAACTGTTGCTGAAGTGAAGTGTATTTATTTACTATTTAATGTCAACTTAGCAAACATGATCGCTTGTGAACTATTCATGTGGATTATTATTGAATAGAACGAGAGAAATATTTAACCCAGACCAAAGGATTTCCTTCAGATTTGAAACAACATTCATTACAAAATGAAAAAAAATGTAGGTTGCTTAATATAATGGATATGCATGTTAATTTGAGGTAATGCTTGAATTATTGCCCTCAGAGGGTTAACAGTAACAGCACGTGTTTACATGGAGCCTCTTCACTGCTGTCCCTGTTGATATTTTTTGAGTTCCAGGCCAAGTGTATTTTGAGAGCTCAAATGGTTGATGTAAATGCAAAGTGTAGCAAGTGAGATTATGCATGGAAATGAGGAGTAGTAGACCACTGTTAGTTTGCATATGAAATACAATTATCTTCATATAATTGAAATAACATTATGTCATTCAGTAATAATACTTCCTGTGATCAGATTATTAGAACTGGATCGTTTGCAACTTTTGCGCAGCCAAGATTGTTGCTGGCTTTCTCGTCTTTCTTTGTGGTTACTGGCACAGATTCCACAGGATCAACCACAGAAACATGAGCGGAAGGAGAATCGAGAGCCACACTCTCTCAAATTCCAAGCCCTTTGCCAAAAAAACTGACTTTCATTTCAAACAGGAAAGTGTGAGGCACAAACTTTGATATTAGGTGACTTTCAAAAGAAGTATCACTTGACACAATCTGTTTCTGTGCAGAGAGTGTTGGTATCTCAACTAATTTCGGGATTGGCCTTGAAATCCTTAACTCAGTTTAACAGAGTACTCTCAAGGTCCTCTTTTTGCTAATGCTATCAATTCTAATGTTCGGGGAGAGGCTTGGGAAAAGAATCATCGCTCAATTTTCTGATCAATTTTGAATGATTTTTCTTGGGTTTTCTCTTATGTTGCTTTCATTTTAATTGTCAGCAGCATTGGTCCTAGTTTTTATGGTGCAGCCATTTTCTTTCACCAATAGCCACAGTGGTGTGACACATTAGTTCCTCTTGTGAATCCTCTCTATAACAACAGAGGGACAAAGGATGGGCAGACAGCACCAACGGTTCTCTGCACTCACCCATCAGAACTCCGACTCCACAGGAACAGAAAGAGACTTATAACTGTCCAAGAAACTAGAGCTTGTGCAGGGTATATTTCACAAGGAAAGCTATAACTGAATGACACAACATGTTACAAAGAAGCTACAGCCAAACTCATCCACAGGCAGTGAATAGATAGATAGATGTGAAGGCCAGAGTAGTGCACAACATCTATGTTTCTGAATCATTTCTAGCTACTACAGGCAGTTAAGCCATATAATCAAAGTGAAAAGATGACAGAGAGTAGGATATGTGCTTAATCAACTAACTCCATCTTCATTAAAAGGTTAACTGGCAGCAGCATGAAAAGACCTGTCCGTTTTTATGAAATAACGTGACTGACATTGCCACATTTCTGCATGACAACAGTGACTTTACCACTGATGAGATACTTTTGAAGTAAAGCGCTTTGGGATGCCTTGCAGTCACAGAAGGCAGTATACTAATGCAAGTTAGAATGCTCTAATGGTTCAAAGGAATTGTAGATCACACCAATGTGGTCTTATATATTCTATCTTTCCACAGTTGTTGCTTGCATGAATCAGAAAAGTATTCACTTGCTGAATGTTCAGCCTTTTGGAGACCATCAGCACAAAATTATGCAAAATGGTGCTCACTTCGAGCATTCATTTTCAGGCATTTCATCTTTATCTCATCATTTGATCCAGAAATGCAGTCCTCAGAATAGCTTTTAGGCAATCACAGCTGTTCTCCAAAGCTACGTTTCACAATATCTCTCTATTATTCAGGATACCAACTGAATATAGCTCTGACAAAGTGCCTACTTGCACCTGAATCATCAACAAACAAACCATTGGCATATACATACCAACCTCTATGTGAAAAGGTTGCCCCTCAGGCCCCTTTTAAATCTTTTCCCCCTCATCTTGAATGTATGCCTTCCAGTTTTGGACTCCACCACCCAGGGGAAAAGACCTTGGTTAATCATCTTGGCAATGCCCCTCACAGCAGTACAACATAATGAAAGATATTCATATATTCAATGTCCTTGCACAAGTAGCAGATTTTTCCAATCGAGCTGTGGGAATGCCTAGGCCGTCTCTCTTTGTGAAGACAGTGAGGCCTAATGCTCCAGCTAGTTGTTACTTGAGCTGGAAGGAATATGTGAGGCTGCTGGCTCAATCTGTTCCTCCCATATTCCCCTCTCCAAAATCTCTTTCTCTTGGATTTTCAAGTCAACCTCTTCAGATGGGTTCAAGATGAGAACCTTTGCCTTTCTGTGTCAATGCTTTCCCTTTATTATTGGGAAAACAAAAGATATAGGGGCGATGTCAAAGGCAGGTTCTTTTCATAGAGAGTGGTGGGTACGTGGAATGCACTGCCACTGGTGGTACTACAGTCAGCGACACTAGGGAAATTTAAGTGACTGCTGGCCAAGCGCATGGACAGCAGTAGATCGAGAGGTGTGTAGGTTAGGTTGATCTTAGATTAAAATAAATATTCGGCACAACGTCGTGGGCCGAAGGGCCTGTACTGTTCTATGTTCTAATTGCGCTTTTGTAATTGGCAACCTCCAATGATATCTAAGTGTTGGCATGCTGTCATAAGTGGGTGCAATGCCATGAAATCAAACATTCAGAAATATTGACTGGAATGCATTCAAAGATTGCTTGCTGGGTAACAATGTTTGTAAGTGAAGACAGGATACTTGAATTTGTTACTGATGCTCTCTTAACAAAATGAATCTTTGACGGAGAGTTTGAGTCAGCTGTTATGACAATCAAAAGACACTGCCAAGGCTTCACATTGGAGTTTTGCCATTGAATTTGAGTTCTGGGAGAAGTTCCCCAATGAGCTCTACACCTGGTTCAACCAAGTAGAAAATGGTGCAGCCTCCTCTGAAAGCAAGCACATGTGAAGAGCAGAGAGATTGTAAGGAGAGGAAATCCTGAGCCAGAAACTCACCCGTGGTATCCAGTCCAATTTGCAGCAGAACCATCTGGTCACAGATCAGCCTTAACGGTCACCTATGTATCCAAACACCCAAATGACAAACATCAAATCCGTACAGTGTAGAAGAAGGTTATCAGCCCATTGAGCCCACACTGACTCTCTAAAGAGCATCCCACACCCCTACCCTACCCCTGTAACCCTACATTTCTCATGGCCAATCCACCTAACCTGCACATCTTTGGACTGTTGAAGAAAACCAAAACATCCAGAGGGAACACACCCAGCCATGGGAAGAATGTGCAAACTCCACACAGACAGTCGCCCGAGGGTGGAATCAAACCTGGGTGTCCAGTGCTGTGAGGCAGCAGTGCTAACCACTGAGCCACCATGCTGCCCAAGTACTGGTCCCAAAAGACAAACGAGAGAAATAAATTTCTAGCATAGAAGTGTGTTCTTCACCTTGGTAAGGACATTACATTTAATTTTGATATCTGCTCCCATTAGGCAGTGTGTTACTGATTGCAATCACACCTCCTGACATTCTTATTGAGCACCTTGTTTGGAGATATTGTTTTGTGCTGCACTAACTCTGTCATTATTTCAAAAAAGCAAGTTGTTCCTGACATTGTGCATCACCAAACAAGTGCTGCTGCTTTTGATGTCCCAAAGCATGCGTGCTGCTCCCTTTAAATCATGCAGCAACATTTGATGTTTTTCTGCACCATCAGACAAATCACAAGAGTTTCCCCTCCAACAGGCCAACAACGCAGACCCCAGAAACCAAAGCTGGATCGCACTCCATCTGTTCAGTGGTTGCCAAACCAACCATTCGAAAAGAATCGGCTTCATTATGCTCTTAGGAAAACCTGTGGAACTGATCCTGTGACCAGGAAGAGCTATCTGTCACAAACTCCTTGCCAAACTTACCTCTTGGTTCAGTTGAGGGTAGATCCAACCCTCCCTCCCTCCCCACCTCCCCACCCCCCCACCCCACCCCCCTAACCTTGTCTCCACCTTCCAGATTGTCAAGCTGCATGTCAGCGCCCATACAGTTCTGGTAACTAAACTGAAACCAAACCATGAAGCATGCATCAAGCTTCTTACTGTTACAAAGTCAAAATATTGTAGCTGCTGGAAATCTAAAATAAGAACAAAGAAAGACTGGGAAATCTCACCAGGTCAGGCAGCATCTCTGGCGAATGTGATGTTTTCCCTTATGACCATGCCTGGTACCTATTGGTGTTTCTCACCTCTACCAGGAGCTGGTAGAGTTGTTTGAGGTAAATCACACCACCAACTTTTATCTTGAGGTTTTCTTTGGCTTATCTAGTGATTGGTGTTAGAAGATACACCAGTACAAAGTATCTACAGAAGAGGCACTGTTCTCAGATAACAAGAATGTTTAAGGCATGAAAGCAATATGTAAAAAGACGTTTGGCCAGTCCTAATTATCAGAAACTGGTACACAAAGCTTAGAGGTAGGGACACTGTCACTGCACCACAGGAGTTCAGCTAGTCTGTGCTAGAAGAGAAAAATGCCCCCCAGCACACTCCACTCCTTAATTAAGGATCAGAATAAGCATTTCCAAAATTGGCATGTGCAGCAGCTTTGCAATTAAATTCTGTGGGATGTACCTTTAATCCAGTTGAAGCAGTATCACTGCATGCCCTATAACTAAGTTTAAAATCTGGTTTAAGCCAGTTCAACAGAAATTAAACCTTAGAGAAAACTCAAAATCTAAGTTGCAGGAAAGATTTTTGATAATATGACTCATAAGCCATTCTGCTGCAGGAAATGGTGTGGGTTGTGTTTTGAGCATATTTGTCAGAAGGCAATGACATAAATGAGAATTACATACTGCAAAGCTCTTAAAATTATATTCAAACTTATTTCTTAAATCTGACTGAAATTAATCCAAATCTGTGACCCTTAGCTTTATCGTTCTCTCAAGTGACTCTGTTAAAGATTTTAATATGCTGCTCAAACTACTACTGATACATTTGTCAGATTTGGTAAAGGTCCCTCCTTAGTACATGGCTCTGTAAAAGGTTAGCGCTTTCCTACAGGCCTGTAGTGATACTCTTGAGCTCCAGTACTGTAAGCACTGTTCTTGCTTGGTGATTGTAATACTCCAGGTTCCTGTGATTTTTAAGTACTGGGTGACATTTAAAGCTTTTGGGATTAGTTGTGAGTAGTGAGGATGAATATAGTTTCACTACTGTAACCCTTTGCTGAAGGTCTACAAGGACAGACAGCCTATATTAGTCTTGACATGAAATTTAATGTATGTTAAGCAAATTCAATTTAAAAGCGACAAGTAGTGCATAATTCTGTATCATTAAAACTGTTTTGTAGACCTGATTCCTTTTATGGGGATACCAGTAAAATTCATAATACCGCAGTGGTTTTCAAATACAGTTACCCAGATGTTTAATATTTAAATATTCTTAAGAGCACATTGTAGGAATGATGAATCTGTGCATCTCCTATAGAATTCTATATTCTATGACTTGTTTATCACAAAATCATAGAAATAGTTGTGTTATTCATAGCATGTACACGTAGCTGACAGGGCCCATCTCTGATTGCCCTTGAGAAGTGAGCCACCATTTTGAATCAGACCCAGACACTTGCTTTGCTATTTCAGAGGACGTTAGGAGTTGGCCATATTGTTGATGCTCTGGAGTCACGTATAGGCTATAAGATGGCAAATTATCTTCCCAAACAGGCATTACTGAACCAGAAAGGCTTTTGCATTATTCTGTTTGGTTTGTGGTCATCACTACTGATGCAACCTTTTTTAAAGAAAGTCAGATTAATTTAATTACTTGAATTCAAATTCCCACTTGCCATGGTGCTACTTAGATTTGCATCTTTTAATCTTTAAGCCAGCCTCTGGATCCAGTAAAACAATGACAGTGCTACTTACTCGCGTACCCACAGTCATGCACATTAGTCTCACATTTTTCCTGCACAATGTAAGTTCCTCATCCTTAAATATCTGCCGAGAACCCTTTTAAAAATAATCTAAAGAATGAACTTCCCGTTTATACATAGAAGAAGCTCCCAGACCCTGATCAATCTGAGTGAAAACAGATGTTTATCTCCTCTCTAATTATTTTCCCAATTATTTTTGAATCCACAATCTCGAGCCATTGAGTCTCATGCCAGAGGTAATATTCTTCACTATTTACTCAGAACCCTTAATCATCTTGTAAATTTCTATTGGATCACCTGTTAACCCTGTCCATTCCAAGGAGGACAAACCTAACTTTTCCAAACTTCCCCCATCCTTGTTAACAAGCTGATCGTAACTGCTTTCTTACGGGATAGTATTCAGAATTCTCAAGCTCAGGTCTGACTTCTAAAGTTCTCACAGTAATCCATCTTTCCATATTAGTCTTCCAAAAGTACATCTCTTCACACTTTAAAGAATTGAGCTCCCCTGAACACCCTGAAGGGGGCACCCTGAAGGCTTTAACTGTCCCCATCATTGGTTATTGCTCTGTCAGGTTTTGTGTCGGACTGTAAATATCATAAACTGTATGCTTTGATCTTTGTTCAAAATTATTCAGTTTGTTCCAACAATATAAACTGCTTACATCATGTTTATAGGATATCCCATGTAGGGAGAGATAAGAAGGTTAGCATTTTGGTGTAGGTGTCTCTGGGAAGTAAATTTATTTCCCATACTGTCCATGCATGTCGAATGGAAACATATTGTGGTTTCCTGTTTTAAACTCTGCCACCAATTCACAAATTTCTTCAAAAGAAGATGGTAGGAGACAGAGAGTGGTAGTGGAAGGTTGTTTTTCAGACTGGAGGCCTCTGACCAGCGGTGTTCCATTGGAGCTGGATCCACTGTTGCTTGTCATTTATATAAATGATTTGGATGAGAATTTAGGAGAAATGGTTACTAAGTTTACAGATTACACTAAAGTTGGTGGTATGGTCAACAGTAAAGAAGGTTCTCTGAGATTACAAAGGAATCTTGCACAATTGAGCCAATGGCTGAGGAATGGCAGTTGGAGTTTAATTTGAATAAATGTGAGATTTCACATTTTGATAAAAATAAACAAGGGCAGTCCGTATTCTGTTAATGGTAGGGCTCTGGGTAATGTTGTCAAACAGAGAGACAAGGGGTTCAGGAACATAGTTCTTTGGAAGTTGCATTGCAGGTAGACAGGGTGATTGAGAAGGCATTGAAGGCTTGACTTCACTGTTCATTCTACCGAGTATAGGAGCTGGGATGGCATGATGAAGTTGTACAAGACATCACTGATGCCCCTTCTGGAGTCCTGGTCTACAGTTCTGGCCGTCCTGCTATAGGAAGGATATTATTAAATTGGAGAAGGTTTGGAATTTATTTCCCAGGATTTCACCAGGACTGGAGGGTTTAAGTTGTAAGGAGAGGCTGGTCAGGATGGAACTTGTTTCCCTGACACTCAGAAGTTGAGGTTTATAAAGTCATGAGAGACATCAATAAGGTGAATAGCAAAGGTCTTTTCCCTAGAGTTGGTGCGTTCAAACTAGGGCCTTATTTTTAAGGTGAGAGGAGAAAGATTTAGAAAGAGACCTGAGGGGTAACCTTTCTACACAGTGGTCCATATATTGAATAAACTGCCAGAGGAAGTGGTAGATGAAGGTACAATTATAACATTGAAAAGACATCTGGATAGGTACATAAATAGGAAAGATTCAGAGGGATATGGTCCTAAAACAGGGAAGCGGGACAAGTTTCTTTGGGAAACTTGGTTGGTCTGGATGAGTTGGACAAAGGGTCTGCTTCTGTGCTCTAATACTCCATGACTCTGTAAATACCAGATACTTTGTGTGAAAATTGTTCTGTGGGTTATTGACTTGTAGTTAGCCTAGTGTTTTTATCACACTTTTATGCTGCAGCATCTATTTTGAACACTACCATACCCAGATAATGTTTAAATACCAAAAGAAAAACTGTCAAGCATGATTTTGCTCAAACAGCACAGTTTTAGAATGGAATTATTTTGTGCCATCAAACTATTTGTGCTACCAAATCTCCTCTCTTTTTTTTCTTCAGGGAAAACAGTCTCAAATTCTCCAATTTATCTTAAGTTCCTCATTCTTGTGAATCCTTTCTGCACTGTTTCTAATGCCTTCGCATCTTTCATAAAGTGCGGTGTCCAATCCTTCAGCAGAGGCTGAACCAGTATCTTAGTTAAGTTCCAGATAATAACCTTGCTCTCATATCGATGTCTCTCTTAATAAAGCCTAGAGGTCTTGACTATTTGAGTAACTAATTTCCGCAATCTGTCCTGCCTCTTCAGTGACTTGTACTCAGAAACACCCAAGTCCCTCTGTCCCACCCCCACTTTAATGTTGTTCCCTTTATTTTATCTTGTCTGTCCATGTCCTTCTTACCAAAATGAATCACTTCACTTTTGTAGTCCACTCACTCCTGCTGTCTCTCTCTCTCTGCACTTTTGAAATCCAGAAATACAACCTCATCATATCGGAGATAGCATTTGACTTACTGACCCGGGATTCCTGACTGAAGGGTATCTCCCTTGACTGCAGAGAAACATAGGGTTGTTTAGTATTTTTAGTTAAAAATAAGTTGTATTGAATATTTTGGAGGGATCTACAGAGTCATAGATCACGGAAAGAGACCTTTTGGTCCAACCAGTCCATACTGAACATAATCCCAAACTAAACATCCCACCTGTCTGCTCCTGGCTCATATCCCTCCAAACCTTTCCTATTCATGGATCTGTCCAAATGTCTTGTAATTGTACCCACATCCATCACTTTTTCTCAGAAAGTTCATTCCACACATGAACCACTCTATGTATAAAAGAATTGCCTCTTCTGTCATTTTTATTTACCTCTCACCTTATAAATCCTCCATCCTAGGCCACAGATAACTCCCATTAACTCTATCTATACTCTCATTGTATTATTATCTTCTATCAGACCACCTCTAACCTCCTATGCACCAGTGAAAAAAGTCCCACCCTGTCAAGTCTTGCTTTATAACTCAAACCTTCCATACATGGCAACATTCTGGAAAATCTCTTCTGAACCCTCTCTAGCTTAATAATGTCCTTCCTATAACAGGGTGACCAGAACTGGGTACAGTAATCCATGAAGCCCAGTGAAATTTTCTGCTGTATCTTAACAAAAGCACCTTGTTAACTCACCTCATCCCTTTGACATCCCCCACATTTGTCTATCCCCACATTACTGTTCCTGAAGCAATTTGTTACTCAATAGATATCTATCAAAAGGCAGGTATCCCTGACCTATTCCATCTTTAAAAGCCTGTTGTGTACAGACAAGCACTATCAGCTTGGAGCTGCCCTGCACAGTCCCTGGTATTTGGCCCAGATATGGCAGAAAGGGGAGCAATTGGTGCATGTTATTCAGGCAGGGGCCTGAAGATCATTCTGATCAGGTGGGGCAGATGTGGGATATCCTTGTGTCCAGGATCAAGAATGGAGATCATGACACCAGATCCAGGTTTGCCACCCTGGGTTAGTGCAGTCTCAGCCAGCTGGAAGAATGCCCAGTACTGTAGGAAGAAGGTCAGTGTCTTTCTCCACTCTGGCAAGGTTGCTGCTACCAGCCTCTCTCTGATACCTCATACATACTCCATCTCTGCTACTATACCCACCTACAACCCAATGCTCATGCTCTACTACTCTCGCTGTTGTCTGTGACACCTTCCATCATTCACTTACCCCAAACCCGAATCTGCCCAGGCTGAGCGGCACAGTGGCTCAGTGGTTAGCAATGCTGCCTCATAGTGCCAGAGATCCGGGTTCAGGTCCAGCCACCAGTGACAATATGGAGTTTGCGTGTTCCTGCCGTGTCTGTGTGGGTTTCGTCTGGGTGCTCCAGTTTCCTCCCATAGTCCAAAGATGTGCAGGTTAAGTGGATTGGCCATGCTAAATTGCCCGTGATATTCAGGCTTAGTGGATATATAGGCTTGGTGGATTAGCCATGGCACATGCAGGGTTACAAGGATGGGCCAAGGGGTGACTCTGTGTGGCATACTTTTCAGAAGGTCATTGCAGACTCATGGGCCAAATGACCTCTCTTCACACTGTTGGAGTTCCATGATTCAATGCCCAGTAACCCTATATGCCCTGTGCACTACCTAATCAATTCATAAGAAATAAGAACAGAAGTAGTCCATTCAGCCCCTTGAACTTGCTCTGTCATTCAGCAGGATCATGGCTGATCTGACATTCCTCACATCCACTTTCCTACCCTTTCCCGGTAACCCTTGATTCCCCTTATAACCAAGACTTTTAACTATCTCAGCCTGAAATATACAAGGGACACTGCCCAATGGCAATAAGTTTCAAAGGCTCACAACCCTCTGAGAGGAGAGAGTCCTCCAGCATAAATTGGTGCCTCTTAATTCTGAGACCATGTCCTCTGGTCCTAGACTCTCCCAAAGGGGAAAGGTCGGCTGAGCACTCTCACTGGAAAGCCCCTTAAGAATCTGATATGTTTCAATCAGATCACCTCTCATTCTTCAAAACTCCAAGGAGTAGAGTCCCAATTTGTTTAACTTTTGCTCAGAAGACAATCCCTCCATAACAGGGTTCATCCTAGAGAACCTTCTCTGAACAGTATATTCCTGTTAGGGTAAAGAGAAAGGCTGGTAGGTATAGAGATTGCTTGATGACAAAAGAAATTGAGGGTTTGGTTCAGAAAAAGACAGAAGCATATGTCAGATATAGACTGGATAGATCAAGTGAATGATTAGAACAGTGAAAAGGCAGTAGGAGTATACTTGAGAGGGAAATCAGGAGGGCAAAAAGGGGACATGAGATAGCTTTGACAAATACAGTTAAGGAGAATCTAAAGGATTTTTACAAGTACATTAAGGATGAAGGGGTGGCACAGTGGCTCAGTGGTTAGCACTGCTGCCTCACAACACCAGGGTCCCAGGTTCGATTCCAGCCTCGGGCGACTGTCTGTGTGGACTTTGCACATTCTCCCTGTGTCTGCATGGGTTTCCTCCGGGTGCTCTGGTTTCCTCCCACAGTCCAAAGATGTACAGGTTAGGTGAATTGGCCATGCTAAATTGTCCATAGTGCTTGGTGCGTTAGAGGGAAATGGGTCTGGATGGGTTATTCTTCGGAGGGTTGATGTGAACTGGTTGGGCTGAAGGGCCTGTTTCCGTACTGTAGGGAATCTAATCTGAATGGTAACTAGGGATAAACAGAGCCCCTCAAAGATCATCAAGGTGGCCTTTGTGTGGAACCGCAGGAGATGGAGGAGATACTAAACAAATATTTTGCATCAGTATTTACTGTGGAAAAGGATATAGAAGATACAGAATGTAGGGAAATAGATGGTGATATCATGAAAAATATCCATATTACCTAGGAGGAAGTGCTGGATGTCTTGAAATGCAAAAAAGTGGATAAATCCCTAGGATCTGATCAGGTGTACCCTAGAACTCTGTGGGAAGCTCGGGAAGTGATTGCTGGGCCTCTTGCTGAGATATTGTATCATTGATAGTCACAGGTGAGTGCCGGAAGACTGGAAGTTGGCAAACGTGGTGCCACTGTTTAAGAAGAGTGGTAAGGACAAGCCAGGGAACTATAGACCAGTGAGCCTGACATCAGTGGTGGACAAGTTGCTGGAGGGAATCCTGAGGGGCAAATGTATATGTATTTGGAAAGGCGAGATCTGATTAGGGATCATTAACATGGTTTTGTGCGTGGGAAATCATGTCACACAAACTTGACTGAATTTTTTGAAGAATTAACAAAGAAGATTGATGAGGGCAGAGTAGTAGACATGATCTATATGGGCTTCAGGAGGCATTCAACAATGTTCCCCATGGGAGACTGGTGAGCAAGGTTAGACCTCATGGAATGCAGGGAGAACTAGCCATTTGGATACAGAACTGGCTCAAAGGTAGAAGACAGAGGGTGGTGATGGAGGGTTGTTTTTCAGACTGGAGGCCTATGACCAGAGGAGTGCCATAAGGATTGGTGCTGGATTCACTACTTTTCATCATTTATATAAATGATGTGGATGTGAGATTAAGAGGTATAGTTCGTAAGTTTACCGATGACACCAGTATTAAAGGTGTAGTGGCCAGCGAAGAAGGTTACCTTAGACTACATTGGGATCTTGATCAAATGAGCCAATGGGCTGAAGAGTGGCAGATGGAGTTTAATTTTATAAATGCCAGGTGCTGCATTTTGGGAAAGCAAACCTTAGCAGAACTTATACACTTGATAGTAAGGTCCTAGGGGGTGTTGCTGAACAAAGAGATGCAGGAGCATATCTCATTGAAAGTGGAATCGTAGATAGATAGGATAGTGAAGAAGGCGTTTGGTATGCTTTTCTTTATTGGTTAGAGTATTGAGTACAGGAGTTGGGAGGTCATGTTGCGGCTGTACAGGACATTGGTTAGGCCACTGTTGGAATATTGCATGCACCTCTGGTCTCCTTCCTATCGAATGTTCTGAAACTTGAAAAGGTTCAGAAAAGATTTACAAGGATGTTGTCAAGGTTAGAGGATTTGAGCTATTGGGAGAGGTTGAATAGGCTGGGGCTGTTTTCCCTGGAGCGTCAGAGGCTGAGAAGTGACCTTATAGAGGTTTATAAAATCATGAGGGGCATGGATAGGATAAATAGACAAAGTCTCTTCCCTGAGGTGGGGAGTCCAGAACTAGAGGGTATAGGTTTAGGGTGAGAGGGGAAAGATATAAAAGAGACCTAAGGGGCAACGTTTTCATTCAGAGGGTGTTATGTGTATGGAATGAACTGCCAGAGGATGTGGTGGAGGCTAGTACAATTGCAACATTTAAAAGGCATCTGGATGGCGATATGAATAGGAAGGGTTTGGAGGGATATGGGCCAGGTGCTGGCAGGTGGGACTAGATTGGGTTGGGATATCTGGTCAGCATGGACAAGTTGGACCAAAGAGTCTGTTTCCATGCTGTACATCTTTATGACTCTATGGTACAGCGTTATAATGATAGTTGCTGGTGTGGCTCAAGGTGCAGCATTGAAGTGCAGGAGTATTCTGTATGTGGAGGTGCATTGAGGTTCTTAGAGACTGGCACATTGGGGTTCAATGTCCTTAGATATGGGGTCTGTGTGGGTGGTGTCCATGGACCATGTGACTTTGGTGCCTGGTGTCCAACATGGAGGTACTGGGGAGTAAGCAGCAAGTTGAGGTTACTAGGTACCCACTCTGGTTTCCATGTTGTGAATTCTTGATGCTTGGTTTGTTTGGTACACTTAGTAAGATCGGAAGCTGAATATTAATGAGTTGAGTTGTGGTGTTAACAAGCACTAATCTCCCTTGATGGGTAATTTGCTATTGCTTTGTGAGAAACTCACTTTGCCATTCCACACAGCGTAATTATGAAAGACAGTGAAAGACAGCCCCAATAATGTTGAGATAGGGCTTGCTGGGCCTCTCATCTGATTCTGCCACAAACCATAAGATTCTACATGGACATTTCATTATCAGTGTGGCCAGATTTCCAATATCAATGTACTCTTTATTTTCACATACTCAACAAGAGTCTGGAACCTTTCCAAGTGAAGACAGAAGAGAGAGGGAGACATTAATCCTTCCACACATCTCTGCACACTTACCACCAGTTGGGTAAGTTGTAGTTGGCTGATTGTGTGTGTTGTGTGGACACACTGGGTGAGAATAGTGCATCATAAATCCTGCCCTACTGTTCTCCAAGTAATTGCAAAAAGTTTAAAAATTTAGTCAAACTATCCAAAGATCCAAAGTTGTTGCCTAACGGACGAATTCCACTTCAAGAAAAATATTCACCAAGCTTTTTTAATTCACAAGCAAACAGCGATTAATAGCAAACAAATTGTTTTCAACTAGTGGAAGAAAAGAAATAGTTATAACTCTCTCGAATTTAAACTGTCCTTCTTTTACACCTTTTACAACAGATAGACACACAAGGACAAACAAGACATAAATATTAAGTGGGGAAAGAGGTAGGGCTACACAATTCAATGGCACCAGTCTGAACCACAGGAGTCATTGGATTGTTTTAGAGTCATAGAGTCATAGAGATGTACAGCACGGAAACAGACCCTTCGGTCCAACTCATCCATGCCGACCAGATATCCCAACCCAATCTAGTCCCACCTGCCATCACCTTGCCCATATCCCTCCAAACCCTTCCTATTCATATACCCATCCAGGTGCCTTTTAAATGTTGCAATTGTACCAGCCTCCACCACTTCGTCTGGCAGCTCATTCCATACACGTACCACCCTCTGAGTGAAAAAGTTGCCTCTTAGGTCTCTTTTATATCTTTCCCCTCTCACCCTAAACCTATGCCCTCTGACCCCAGGGAAAAGAATTTGTCTATTTATCCTATTCATGCAAAATAAGAGAGCAGTTCATGGAGGAAATAGTGAGTGAGAGAAGCTAGCAGGAGATTGCTTCTTGAAAGAAGACAGAGACAAAATGATTTTTTTTTGCTACTTTCACCTCACAAGTTAGATGTATTCAGCCGCTTGCGACCCATGGTCACCTGGTCAGGAATCAATCAAAACACTTGTCAAGCATGTCCCCCTCCCCACCCAAGTTTAGAACTAATCAGCTCCAAGTGTCTGCTTTCAGGAAAAAGCAACATTGTATACAACTCACAATAGAACTTAGAACAATACAGCACAGAACAGACCCTTCGGCCCACAATGTTGTGCCGAACATTTGTCCTAGCTCTTGAATGTGCTCTCGAAACATGCTTTTGAAAGCTGCAACCATTTCCTTGCACCTTCTCTGGTTTAAAGCAGTAGCTCCTTTTTATAGACAACAATCCAAAACTAAAGGAATGTTAAAAGGATATTATTTTAGTGCCCTGAGACTAAGATAGGGGTTTGCAAAGAAGGTAAAGTAAAATTATCTCCGCAAATATAGATTGTAGGGAGTCTCATTTCGAACAGACCATGCACAATAAATAGAAAATTACTACAAAAGAACAGAAATGACACAAAAACAATGGCAAGATAAAGAACTTGATAGTGAAATGGAATGTTTCTGGATGTGGTAACAAATGTTTTGTAAAAAGTTGTGCTACCGGTCCTGCTGTGTGTGCATCACAGCCATTTCTCTCCTGATCCAAATGCAGCCTTGGTTTGACAGGTTTATATGGTGATTTACAATGAACAAATCTCTTAATGCTTTATTGTCTTGCCATGCTTTTAATGAGAGGACACCTCAACAGCCTGAAGGTGCTATTACCCCTTCAGCTGTCAAATAGCAATAAATAAATGGTTGTGACAGATTATTTTATTTGTTTGGGACAACCTAGCCCACAAAACTTATTCTTTTATTTGGGTCTCACTCACCAACATATTTTTCTTCTCAAACCTGACTCCGTGTAGTTAACTGTGAAAAGGTAAGATCCATTCAGCTTTGCAGGGTCTCAGCCTGAGGGATTTGGTTTGAAAAAGCAAGTGGCTACTGTTTACTTTCTGCATCAGTGAACTCAAATGCTTTGATTTGTTCATCAGGGAGGCAGTTGAGGCAGTAAAATCCCTGTAATCCTCCAGCAGCTATCGATAAATCATTCAGGAATAACAGTTTGCATACTGACTGCTGAGACAGGCTCAATTCTCACAGTTTCACTCTTGGTTTCTCACCATTTCAATTCTGCTGCCCCCAATTTTCTCTCTCATTTTGCGGAACCAACTGAAAACTGGTGCCAACGCCCAGAATAGTTTGCAATGGCCCACGAAGGAACGCTCACATCTGGCAGTATGGGTAAGGATGAAAACTATGTGAGGATAACAATAGCGTCATCAATTTGTGATAAGGTGCCAAATACTCGGTGGGATAATTTAGTTACAGCTTCGCTAATAATTTCTTTTGGCATCTTACAAATTTGATATAAACAAATACAATATGACCAAGAGGCAAAATCTCAAACTCATGGTGAGTTTTATTTTTGTGTGCATATATGTAAAGGTGATTAAAATAAATAAAATCACATGAGCAAGCCATTCAACCTAACACAGAAACAGGAGAAAATAGCTCATCAGTAGAATGGTGACTTTCAAGCAAGAGGTTGTCTCATCTTTTGAATGTAACAAATAAAAGAAGATCTCAGGTGGCTTTGTTCAACCTTGAATTATGTGCTGTTCAATAAATATTATTATCTAATATAGCATGAAGGAATATCTGAGACCTAACTGTATAAGGCAACAAGTTATGGATAAATTAATTCAGAATTAATTGTGTTGGAATTGATTGTATAAATATGAGGAGGTTGTAATCAGTATGAGGTGTTATGGACCAGACCAGACCCGACCCCTCAAAATATATTAAGAAAGTAGCCTAAACCCTGACCTTTTCTTCTTTTAAAGGTAAATGTGAGGCACTGTGTTCCAGATACAATTCGATTGATCAAACTACTCAATGTTAAGCAAAATATAATTTATTAAAACACTATAGTTAAAATACAACAAAAGAAAGCAGAAGTTGGAATAGATTCACTCTGTTGGGAAACTTAACAGAATAATGGATACAGCAACTATTACGAATTAAGTGATCCAGTATAGTAACATCACACAAACACATGTTTGGCAAAAAGGCAATTCAGAAAACAAATTGTCTCACATGCAGTCCTCTAGTCCAGGAGGAAAGAATGTCAAAAGACAATTCAGAGAGAGAGTGAGGCAGCTGGGAGAGATTCACTGCCTTCCAACCTTGCTGAGACCCCAGCAATAACTGCCCAAAGCTAACTAAAAATCCTGGCTCTGTGAGAGCTTCATCACACCCACTGAGGCTGCTTCTATTATTCCAAGAGTTTTTTTTTAAAAAGGCTTCACAAGATGTTTATTTCCTCGTAGACTGCTTAACACCTGTCCCCCAATGTCTCTTCAAAAGACACCAGGACAAAGCACACCTTGTAAATGCACATGGGTGGGTTTTTTGAAGTATGGTTAACTAATAAAGTGCTTATTAGAAATTGTGACCTTGAATTTTAATTAAATGCAGTTATGTTTTGAGGTGTAATGATAAAGACCAAGTTAAATTGTTCTGTAATGATGGAATTTTGTAAATTGGAAAATTTCAGGCTCAGTCTCCAAAGAAATAAACTGATTTTCTGCTTTTATGCTGACTGTTTTTATGTGTAACAGAGTGAGATGTTTGAAGTATAACAATAGACTTTTAGATATAAGAAGTAAATTTTGACCTTCACTGTTTCACCCTTAGCATGGTAAGTTCTGAACTGTCCTTTTTTTATTTCCTTAGATTTTAGTGGATTGGAGCTCAAGGCTTGAGGGAGGTGGAACAGGTCGAGCCATGAATGGATGGAGCTAAGAATAGCAATATTAAATTCAGCATATGAAGGAAGGTGACTAATGATAGTTGGTAATAGTTATAGGAGGTGTGGTATGCCATGCGGGAAAGGATTTATGCAGGAGAACTTTGGATGTGTTCAAAGGTGTGAGATGAAATTTGGAAAGTCAGCAAGGAGAGTGTTGAGGAACTATGTCTGGAGATGACAAACAGATAGAAAACAGTTCCCCAACAGGGACAGAGGTAGTCTGATCAACCTACATATTTCCTTTTATCTCATTGACATCTATTCCATCTAGCACCACCATATTATTGAAGTGATATTTGCATTATTTTTCATACACCACGAAGACATTTAACATTGTGACTCTAATTCTCTCTAGTCCCTGCTTGCACAGTGCCCAGATAAAAATACAAATGTAAGTTTCCTCAGGGAGTGAAGTTTTTAATCTCGTTTGCAGTAGTGATCAAAAACTACCTGAGGCAAGAATGTGGGACCAACCAGTATCAGCTGGAGAGTCAAGTTCTGTATATGACAGAATTAGCCTTCCCATCCTTTGGCTATAAGTTACTAGGTGGTTTTAGTCAAGATTAGAGTGCTGGAAAAGCACAGCAGGTCAGGCAACATCAGAGGAGCAGGAAAGTCAACGTTTCGGGCAAAAGCCCTTCATCAGGAACTGTTGTGCCTTTCCAGTAGCACTCTAATCTTGACTCTAATCTCCAGCATCTGCAGTACCCACTTTCGCCTCGGTGGTTGTACTGCAGAGCTGCCTAAAGCAGGGATTAACTGTGTACACCAGCTGGGATAGTGTTTTGTGATGACCGAGAAGAAAACATTATGGCAAAATAAATGTACTCGGTAAATTTTATTAAAAGTAAATTGCTATTGCAAAATTAATATTTACAGTACCACCAATGGAAGGGCAGTTGTGTCAGAATTTGCTGGTACAATGCAAAAACTATATATCAATCAGTGTGAGTGAGGAATATATATATTTTCATTTTCTTTATTTGTTCATGCGATGAGGGTGTCGCTGGCTAGGTAGTACTTATTGCCCACAGGATAATTGACAGTCAACTGCTATGGGTCTGGAATCACATGTAGACCAGACCAAGTAAGGATGACAAATTTCCTTCCCTCAAGTGCATTTATGAACTAGATGGGTTTTTCCCTGACAATTGGCTACTGACGACTAAGAGTAGTCATTAGATTTTTAATTCCATACATTTATTGAATTCAAATTCTACCATTTGCTATGGCAGGACTTGAACCCAGATCCCCAGAACGTTACCTGAATCTCTGGATTAGCAGTCTAGTAATAATGCCACTAGGCCATAAATCCACCCCATGACTGGCTGACACTAGTGGCAAGGGAAGGGCTGCAGCATGTATTTTCTTTTCTCATGCAAAATGAGGAGGGTGCTACTCAGCATTTTCCTCTATCAGTAAATCACCTGTTGATTGATAGGGGCTGTTATTTCCACATCTCAGATATTACTCTTACAATTACTGATATGAACTGTTCAAATCAGAGCTAAAGTTATACTATCAGCAGCAGGATTATGGTGCGAGAAACTCAATGAGGCCCCATATGTGCACCAACATCCCATGATGTTAGTTTTACGATCCGCATTTCACTTCCGTGGACTTGGCAGAAAGAGACGAGGTTTCGCACAGATGCAAATTAGGATTGTTCAAATTTATACCTTATTTTTGCATTTATACTCCAGGTGGCAAAGGTTGGCAACTTTTGCTTTTGCCACTGGAACATGAATCTGAGAGTTATGTCTTTCACCTTCTTTAAACTAATCATTGAATTTCTAGGTGAATTTCATACTCCCCCACTGTCTTAAAGTGGGAATTACATTTCTGAATCTTAAGGTGCCTTCGAGACCAAAGATCTTCAAAACTAATATCTGAAAACTTTTTTTTTGAGTTTTTGGATTGGACAGTGAAGTTAGTGGTAAGTTGTTCTCGTACTACCCCACCAGCCCAGAATCTATTACGACAGAGACTAATTGACAAGCAGCAGAACTGGAGTTATACTGTTCGTTGTGGCTCCCAATCAACATCTCTGACAACGTGAAAGACTTCTGAGCAGTCAAGTAACCAGATACTCTGAAAACCCTGTTCCCAACTAATAAATGTTGAATATAATATCAAACAAAAGCATGAAATGGCAGTTATACTGGCAAAGTCAGTATTTGTTGCCCATAATTGTCTTTGAACTGCTTGCTATTGTTCGAGCATTACAAAGGGCAGATCACAGTCAACCATATTGCCTGAAGTCACATGAAGACCAAACCAGGTAAGAATGTCAGATTTCTTTCCCTAACAGACAACAAAGAGCCAGATTTATTTTACAACATATGATGAAAGTTTCATGGTCACCATTACTAAGATTAGCTTTAAATTCTAGATTTAGTAAGTGAATTCACATTCTGGTACGATGGGATTTGAGTCCATATCCCCAGAGTGTAAACCTAGATACTCAGACTACTACTCCAGTGACATTACCATTACTCCACTGTCTTCCTTGGATAGTTAAGCACACATGAAAGCTAAGATCTGAGATTGCAGGGAAGACAATTCTGTGATACAGTAAATATCTACCATTTTGAACATGTGGGTGTGAGTGCTTTCCAGCCGAGGAAATATTTTTAAAGTATAGCTTCTGCTGTAATTGAGGAAACACAGCAGCCAAGTTGTACATAGCGAACTATAGTTATCAAAAATGTGGTAATGTTCAGATAATCAGTTATGTTATCAATTTGGACTTTAGAATCAAAATTCAACTTCTACTTTTACAATTAACACCAAATTGGGGCAGAGGGGCAATAGTCAATACTGACGAGAATTTACAGGAGGACGTGAAATTTGCAGAATGGTAAAATAATTGGCAAATTAAATCCACCACACACACAATGTGAAATAGCATGTTTTGGTAGGAAGAATGGAAAGGCCACTTAATATGAGATGGGTGAGAGCTTTGTGTGCAAAGCACCAATCCCTGAAACCTGCAATACTGATAAAGTCACAATGAATGACAACGCATGAGACTTTATCGTCAAAAGGATAAAGGAATTAAAAACTAGGGAAGTTATGCGAAAGTTGTATTGAAACTTGGGCATGCCATACTCTGTGCAGTTCTGGTCTCCAGATGATAAAATGTGTACAGAGGCACTGGTGAGGTGCAGAGCGAATTTACAAGGATGTTACCTGAAACACATGAGAGATACACAGCATGAAAGGATTGACAGACTCGAGCCTTTTGCCTCTTGAATAAATAAGAGTGAGGGCGACCTAATAGAAGACTTGAAAACTGTGAAAGGTTTTGATAGATTGGATACAGAATGTTCCACGTGTGGGGACGACAAGAAGGAGGGACTGTAAATATGAGAATAGGTATCAGGAAATTCAATAGAGAATTCAGCAGAAACGTGTTTATCAGAGAATGTAGAACTCTCAGGGAATGGTTGAAGAGAATAGTGCTGATATATTTAGGGGCAGACTGGACAAATACATGAGAAAGAAATGACCAGAGGGGTGTGATGAGAGATTTAGATGAGGAAAGATGAGAAGAAGTCCAAATGGCCTGATTGTTTATTTGACATAAACAAGCTATTCAGGTCAATGTGAATTGCTGTTTGAAGGATAACCATTAGCAGCAACCTTAAGGAGAGCTTTTCTCTTCAAAATAGTGCAACAGAGGCTCTCAGCTCCACCTGAGAGGGAGACAGGACCTTAGCTTAAAGTCTTAATTGAAGGATGATACCTTTGATAATATGGCATTCCTAAGTACCACACATAGTGTCAGCCTAGATCTCCAAGCTCAAGTACTGAAATGGAACTTGACCCCATGACCTTCTAGCTCATAGGTGAAGTGTGACCAACTGAGCGACAGCTAACTCCAAAACTAAACCCTCAAAACATGAAAATCTAATAGTTTCAATCTGTGAAGTACCTAAGACGTCCCTCTGATTTTAATCTGAGCTCAATACAACAATGATCTTACTATTCCAGGTAATGATATGGCATAGGATTCCTGAGGGATATCTGATTGATGTACCCTGGAGTCAGTTCAGTCAATGATTGTGGAAAAGTAATGCCATTGTTGCAAAGGAGACTAATTTTTTTTTACTGTATTTTACCAGTACATGGATTCAGAAATGTGTAAAAGAAGTGGATTTTAAGCCAAAACATTTTAAAATGTTCATTTTTGGAAATCATTATAATGCAATAACCTCACTACCAGCATTAAAAATAGGGTAAAGATTCTAACCAGACTATAGGGCTGCAACTCTCATTAAGAGCGAGGCAACTGGTGGTGGTATAACCTAAGGGTCACTGTGCCTCAGGCAAGGGGAGAAGTTTAGAAGGAGAGTCCTTCATGAGAACCTCAGCTACAGGCAGAGATGTGAAAGTGCATGTTTACTGTAGGCTTCAAGAGCAGACTTTATGAACATTTGGTAAATATATTGATCTAGCATCCATGACATGCAACAAAGGTTTCAAAGGATTTATTTTAGATAGACTTTCAAACCTATGGCACTATTATGTGCACCAGTGTGAGTCAGTATGTTTTATTAAGGTTGTGTGGATTATTGGCTTTTCTGTAAATTATCATAATTCTCTCAGACTCAAGTATTGCTGTGAAAATGAGTTGACTCACAGATATGAGCTCATAATTGGCATTTATAGTTACTATCATAGAAAAAAATGTTACTTTAATTTAGTATGAAATTTGAAAATTTGGCAGCAGCGCAGCTCAAACAATAAAATGCTCAATGGCTTTTAACAGAAGGAAAATGTCAGTCTTGTTTGTATACATGTGCCAAGGCACTTACACCTCCTGCTTTCTGTGACCATGTTTTTTGTGATGGGGTGATTTTCTTTCCCTTGTGTATTGGGTGGGGACAGTGATTTGAAAATTGAACATGGAGCAAAGTCCTGGATTCTGTTCCCAGTGGCTTTCATCCATCTGATGTGTTAGATCCATAAACAAGATCCAAGGTGAAATTGTGATAAGATGGGCTCACAGTTTAATCACCTGAGCTTCCATGAGAATTGAGGAAGATGACCGTGTTTAAATTTCAGAGGTCTGGGACAACAGGATTTCCATTGTTTTCCCTGAGCATTTCAGGTCTCAAGAACCCAAAGCATTTGGCTTTGTATCCATGAATAGTCCCCTGTCCACTACATTGATCAGCAATTCAGGAATGACAAACCTAAAAACAAATGCTGGTTCTCTCAAATCAGCTTCAATATTTCAGTCAGTTTATCCCTAATCATAAACTCCCATGATATCATGACAACAGATGTTAGGCCAATTGATCTATAGTTCCATAAAATTACAATTCAAAAGAGGTTGCTGGAGCACAGGGAACTGGATGCATATGTGTGTAAATTATTTCAGATAACAGGATAGTTTAAACAAGTGGTTATTAAAACATATGGCACTCTGAACTTTATTGAAATAGAGGCATAGAGTACAAATTCTGGATTAGTGGTGCTGGAAGAGCACAGCAGTTCAGGCAGCATCCAAGGAGCAGCGAAATCGACGTTTCGGGCAAAAGTCCTTCATCAGGAATTGCCCGAAACATTGATTTCACTGCTCCTTGGATGCTGCCTGAACTGCTGTGCTCTTCCAGCACCACTAATCCAGAATCTGGTTTCCAGCATCTGCAGTCATTGTTTTTACCGCATAGAGTACAAAAGCAAGAAAGCTGTACTGAAGTTGGATAAAACACTGGTTCACCCTTAACGGGAATATTGCATCTAGTTCCAGGTGTAAGACTTCAGGAACGATGTGAAGGCAAAAAGATTAGCACGAATGGTTTCAGAAGTGAGGATAATTCACTATGAAGATAGATTGGAGGAGTTGGTACTGTTTTCCTCAGAGAAGGAAAGGTTCCATGAAGATCTAATTGAGCTGTTCAAAGGCTGAGACAGAGTTGAGTGGGATAAACTTTTCCTTCAGGTAAACCAATTGGGATCCAGAGGGCATAAGTGCCAGGTAATTGGCAAAGAAAAGTAATGATGACATGAGGAAATCCTTTTTCACGCAGCAACTGGTAAAGATCTGAAAGAAGACAGAGGTGTGGCTCAGTGTAAATTGTTCCAGTGAAGAGCAAGCCCAGTCACAATTGGCTGAATGATCTCCTCTCTTCAGTGGTTTTGTGAATTCCCTACTTTTTCTCTCTCTTACCTTTGTTGAATAGCCCAGTGATGTACAATTTTCCAATCCTAAAGGAATCATACTTGAATTGAGAAAATTAGGAGGATTATAATTTGGGCATCTGCAATGTTTTCATGTATTTCATTTAAGATGCAGAGGTAGAAACCATCTCATTCTGAGGATTTATCATATTTTCATGTCATTATTTTCTACTGATTTGCTTATTTAGTGTAAATTAATTTGCAAGTCATTTGTCCTTTGTGAGAATTAGAGTGTAATAATCAATTAATATTTGTTATGCTGGTGGAAGGTTTGCAGTCGAGGTCCTCAGGGGTCGGAATTGGGTCCCTGGCTTTTCCTGATACATATAAATGATCTAGATATTGGTGTGCAGGGAATAATTTCATATATTTGTATTATACAAAGCCTGAAAACTTTGTAAACTGTGTGGTTGACACTGGAGCTCCAAAAGAGTTAAGACAAGTTTGGTGGAGTGGGCAGATCAGTGGCAGACATAAAGTTCAATGCAGAGAAATGTGAAATGATGCATTTTAGTAGGAAAAACATGGATAGACAATATATAGTGTACATGTACATAAGTCATTACAGATGGCAAGATAGGTAGAAAGAGCAGTTAACAAAGCATACCGTATCCTGGAATTTATTACAAGGGATATGGAGTACAAGAGAAGGAAGGTAATGTCAAACTTGTACAAGACATTTGCCTGACTTTAGCTAGAGTGTTCTTGACACTACTGGGTGCCATTCTGTGGGAAGGATGTGAAAACATTGGGCAGAGTTCAGCAGTGATTTACAAGAATAGTTCCACTTATGAGGATAGACTGGAGAATAGAATTGGTCTCCTTGGAGAGAAGATAGCTAAGAGCAGATCTAATGAAATTTTTTTCAATATCATGAGGGCTGGATTGAAGAGATAGGGAGTAATTATTCCTGCTCATGAAAGGGTCAAGTATGAGAGGACACAGGTTTAACAAAAACAGACAGTGCTGAGAAAACTCAGCAGATCTGGTTCTGTCTGTGGAGAGAAAGCAGAGTTAACATTCATAACGAGGGAGAAGTAAAGATAACAAGAGAACAACACTTCTAACTTTGCAGTTCGTGTCCTGCTCCAGTGATTGCTGAGTAATCTCAGAACACCAGTGATACTGTTTTCAATGCAAACTACGCTTCAATCAGCTTTTGGACTGCAAATAAGTTTCTTGAACAAAATGCCATTGTAAAATATCATTATAAAAGAGGCAAGACTGAAGCAGCTTTACTGAGTACTTGTCACATACTCATATTAACTATCCTCAGCACTAAAAGCAGTGATCATCATAGTGTACAATAGGGATTTACACTAAATGGAAAGGGACCTCTATGGATATCTTATTATCTCTTCCTTTTACACATTGAAAAATGATAGAATGCAAGTTTTGATTTGTTTTACAGTCATGTATACTATACACAGATGTATCAGATACCTAGATGGTCTGTGCATTCTGCTATATTCAGCATCACTGCATTCATGAATATTATTTGATTTTAAAAAATGAAGACATTTGGTTCAGAGGCAGCAGTAGCCCCTCAATATCTTTACCAATTCCTCTTATGTGAAACATAGTTATAAACAAATATTTATAATATGATTGAGATTATTGAGATAGTTCATAAGTCAATTCAGTATAAGGATGTGTGTTTACTTTTGTATTAAATCAGTGAGATTTTTAAAAATGCATGTCAATGATTTTCATTCCAAATGATTGAGAGCCTTATATCTGCAATATCTTGATCATGGGTAATGATAGACTGTTCATCTGTGAGGGTAGCACATCAGTCTTAAGGGCCCTTAGACAACATCTGAATGTAGAGATCTTCCAGTGTGAGATTACTAGATGGTGATCAGCAATGAGTATCTTTGTCTGCCAGAGAAACACTGAAGCCAGTTGTAGAGCTCCCACCATCAGCCTGGCTAAGTTTGGTTAAACCAGAGATCATAGTTGTGGCTTTCCATGTCTATTTAACTCAGCACTAGATCATATAGTGTATTTACCTGCTAATCACTGACAGAGAGCTTAGTGAGACCATATCTTTCATGTATTATGGTTTTATTCCACTCACACTATCACTACAACCCTCCTGTTGAACTCCCTTTAATAGCAGATGATGATATTCCAAAAACGCTGCAGTGAAAATTTGCAACGTGGTGAATAATATTCAGCACTGGAGAACTATAATCTGTCCCATCTTTCGGATTATGCCTCTTATGATTTATGAAATGGAGAATGCTTTCAAGAAAATAACTTCACTAAATGCATTATCTGTCTCTGCCTTTGCAATAATGTCTGGTGAAAGCAATACTTTCCATAATTAATTTTTATACAAAATTGAAGTGTGCATATGAAGGAAAAAGAGCTTTATTAAACCCTGCACTTCTTTCACTCATCAACTTGAATTACATTAGTGGCAGTTACAAAATTAGAGATTGCTGGAAAAGCTCAGCAAGTCTGGCAGCGTCTGTGAAGAGAATCAGAGTGAACATTTCAGGTCGAGTGACCCTTCCTCAGAACATTATTTACTTCCAATCTTAAAACTGTACACTTTTTTGCACTATAGTTTTGATAATGTAGTGAATGCTCGGGTGTATTATTGAAGATGGATCTGGTAGTAAAATGTGAATCGGACATAGCATCACAACAGTCTGTCATTCTTCCACAAGCTATTAAAATAACCAAACTGACCACTCTTTTTAGAAGTGTAAAATTAGCTCATTTGAAGTTTGCTGTCCTTAAACACAGTACTTACAGTAGGACAGTCGTGTGGCACTTAACATGAGTACTTTCAGATGTACACTGCAGGTAAACACAATGAAATGGCTGGTGGGCAGGAATTCCATGCTGCAGGTTAAAATTGCACAACATTTTGGAAGCTGTTCTGCACTTTCTAAACTGACAATAGCTCTTCTAGCTTGCACAGGGCTCAACCCCAGGCTTTAAAAAGGTCAGGATTTGGGATGGTAGCAGATCCTTCATCACCTTGCAAACAGCGTATATGGCTAATAACTGTCCTTGATACAAATCATTTTAATTGCTGACTTTTTCAAACTTTTCAGTGTCCCTCACCAACATTAACAGTGCTTTCCTTCCTTCTGGAACTGTGGGCTGGATTTTATGGCCACTGAACCAGTTGTGTTTTCGGCAAGGGAGCTTGTAAAATTAGAAGGGTTGGCTTAACTCACTGCCCACCTCCGATTTAGTCCCTGTAGCATTGCAAGTAAATTGGCACCAGAGTCAGCAGTCTGCCGAACATCTTTTTTCAAAAAATTGATCACCGGTTGAGCTTGTCAACAAAGCAATTGCCCTAAAGGCATTCTGCCCATTGTGGTATGGCTGGATAGGGCAGGTGAGAGAGAATCATTGGGCTGCTTTTTTTTTGTTGACAAGTCAGAAAGAAGGGGGATCCCTTTAATCAGGGAGAGTCCTGTGCGCATCAAGGCACTCAATTATATACCACATTTGTGCCTCCCTTCCTGGCCTCCAAATCTTGCTACCCATGCCCTCACCACCTCTCCTTTCGAGGTCCCCAGGACTCCTCTTGTCCTAAAAGTCCAAGACTTAAACTTATTTCTCTAGTATCCATTACCCTTCCTGAAGAGACCTGCAGGAGAATGAAATACATTCTGAATGATAGCACAACCAAGAACTATTAACTTTTGTTAATAATCAAAAGCAGATCCTGGAAATCTGGAAAGGAAACAAAATGTGTTGGAAATATTCAGCAAGTTGGACAGTGCTTGTGGAGACAACTTTGAGTGCTATTTCAGTTTGATGACCTTTCATTGGAAGCAGAAACAATTAGAAATACAATAGTTGCTAATTAATTGAAAGGGTAGAAGGTAGAAAAAGAATGAAAGGGAAAGTCTGGAATAGGCTGGAAGAAGAGAGATTAGGTGACAAAAGTGCTTGGAATGGAAGGCCATGGGAGGGGTAATGCGACAGTTTAAGAAGAAAATGATGAGCCTGGTGGAGGTGCAAATGGCAGGATGATGAATGGAAAATAGGAATAAAAGCGAAATTGCAAAGGAAACACAAAAAATGGGGGCAAAGATTCCTCAATATTAAGTCCAAAAAGCTGTGAAGTGTCTAATTAAATGATTAAATGCTGTTCCTCGATAATGAAAATTTAGCGTTTTTGGACACAGCAGGAGGCTTAGGACAGAGAGATCACTGTGATAGGAAGATAGAGAATTGAAAAGACAGGTGAGAATAATTCCCAGAGAGTCAGATGGAAAGGGCAATTTAGAAATAGGAGAGTAGCCTTGAGCGAGTCTTGCACATCCACATCAACTCAGAAATAAACTGAAGAAACCAGCAGACAATTTAGTTTTTATGGTGCGTTCACAGGGCCCAAATTGTGAAATACTGAATGGAACAGTCACGATGTGTTGTGATGCATCTGACTGTTCTTTAAGGTTAGTTTGAAATGTTTAAGGTTAATTTGAAAAGACTAAATCTTTGAAAGATTCCATTGCATTAGTTACTTTTGTATCAGACAAGGAATGGTTCTGAAGGGATTAATGTCCATTTTACATTGACTCCACCCATTCTAGTAATGCCACATAGTCTGTAAGTGAAGATATGCTGTTCTCTAGCTTTTGGAAGGAGCTTATGCATTTGTATCAGCTCCCTAAGATCCTAGTAATTATGTTTGATCAAGTGTCACTGTTCTTATTTTATCATATATTAAATCTTACAATTTATGACCAGGGCCTCTTCTGTAAATACATGATGATGTATCTTCTGACATTAATCATGAGATGAGCCCAAGACAAAAGGAGTGTTGGTGGCAGTGAACTACCTCAAACAACCTTACCCAGTACCAGATACTGGTACAAGTGGCAAATAACATGAGGTGTCAGGAATTTGTCATTTGGGAAAATAACACCATCTGTAAGACTACAGTTTGAAACATTTTTCTTATATTTTCACTCACTGAAAACAAAGTAAGAAATGCTGGAAGATGGAATTAGGTGATCAGGTCAGCACTTGGCTTTTCATTCTCAGAAGACCGATAAAATAACTTCACAATCCTTGTAAATTTCATGAGAGCAGAAATCATCCAATCTAAAAGTGCCACAGTGTGATATGTTATTCAGTGCTGAACTTCCTTAGCTGCTAGCTAATAATCAAAGTTGATTCGGGATAGTCAACACAATTTTGAGGAGAGTAGGTTGTGCCTCACAAACCTAATTGAGTTCTTTGAGAAGGTGACCAAACAGGTGGATGAGGGTAAAGTGGTTGATGTGGTAGATATGAGTAACAGTAAGACATTTGATAAGGTTCCCCACGGTAGGCTATTGCACAAAATATGGAGGCATGGGATTGAGGGTGATTTAGTGGTTTAGAGCAGAAATTGGCTAGCTGAAAGAAGACAGAGAGTGGTGGTTGATGGGAAATATCTATCCTGGAGTTCAGTTACTATTGGGGTACCGCAAGGATCTGATTTGGGTCCATTGTTATTTGTCATTTATACAAATGACCTGGATGAGGACATAGAAGGATGGCTTAGTAAATTTGCAGATGACACTAAGGTCGGTGGAGTTGTGGATAGTGACAAAGAATGTTGTGGGTTACATAGAGACATAGATAAGCTACAAATCTGGGCTGAGAGTTGGCAAAGGGAGTTTAATGCAGGAAAGTGTGAGGTGATTCACTTTGGGAGAAGTAATAGGAATGCAGAGTACTGGGCTTATGGTAAGATTCTTGGTAGTGTAGATGAGCAGAGAGATCTCGGTGTTCAGGTACATAGATTCCTGAAAGTTGCCAACCTGATAGGGTTGTTAAGAAGTCATACAGTGTGTTAGCTTTTATTGGCAGAGAGATTGAGTTTCAGAACCATGAGATCATGTTGCAGCTGTACAAAACTCTGGTGTGGCCACACTTGAAGTATTGCATACAGTTCTGGTCACTGCATTATAAGAAGGATGTGGAAGCTTTGGAAAGGGTTCAGAGGAGATTTACTCGGATGTTGACTGGTACAGAGGGGAGGTCTTATGAGGAAAAGCTGAGGGACTTGAGACTGTTTTCATTTGAGAGAAGGTTGAGAGGTGACTTAATTGAAACATATAAGATAATCAGAGGGTTAGATAGGTTGGACAGTGAAAGCCTTGTTCCTCGGATTGCAATGGCTGGCACAAGGGAACATAGCTTTAAATTGAGGGATGATAGATCTAGAACAGATGTCAGAGGTAGTTTCTTTACTCAGAGAGTAGCAGGGGTGTGGAACGCACTGCCTACAACAGTAGTAGACTCGCCAACTTTAAGAGCATTTAAATGGTCGTTGGATAGGCATATGGATGAGAATGGAATAGCGTAGGTTAGATGGGCTTCAGATTGGTTCCACAGGTTGGCGCAACATTGAGGGCCGAAGAGCTTGTACTCTGCTGTAATGTTCTCTGTTCTATAAAATTGCCATTTGGCATTACTGAGATACTGCAAGAGCAGCTAATGGGTTTTGTTAATCCAATGAAAAAGGTATGAAATGTTTTTCTTTCCAACATTATGAACAGATTACAGTCAACTTGTAATACTAAGATCTTCTATCGGAATTAAGTGAGCTGAGCAGGGCAATGCGGTCAATTTTGAACTTTAAAAAGGGAATGAGATTAGGATTTGCACCATAAATAATGAAGGACAGTGAGTGTTTTGAAAATAAAAAGAGGCTCAAGAATGTTGTGCCCATGCATCAATGCATGTTAAAGCATTGTTTACATTGAAAATTGTACATTTGAAGATTGTTAGGGTCGCAAAATGTCAGGTAAAACAAGTATAGCTTTTAGTTTGAAAAATACCTGTTGCAAATCCATAGTGACCAATACGGAATCACTGGAATTTTCTCAATTGATATACTTCATATATTACTCCTACTTTTGATAAATTTGCACTTGAGCAGTTTTACTTACAGAAACATAACCATGAGGATATATCTATTAACATGCATCATGTATCCAAAAAAAATTCCATTGAGAAATTAAACAAAGGCAAATACTAAAAGAATTTTCAATTTTTCACAAATATATGAATCCAAAAATTTACATCAGGTTAAAACTTCACCTGTAGAGTGTAATGATTAATCAGTATATCAAATCAAAATTTGGAAATGTTTTAAGTTACATTCCTTATTAATAAAAGCCTATTCATGCAAACAATTTTTAACATTTTTGCAATGCAATAAAGAAGACTAGATAGACTTGTTTATTTGTAGGCAGACTTATGCATTCAGTGGTCAAACAGGCACTCCTTGCTGACCTTGAAGAAAGCTACTGTATTTAAAAGGAGCTAGCAGTCCCTCAAGCTTGGATTTTATTAGTGCAGTTTAAATTTTGCACCAAATCAAGGAGTTTTCCAGGCATCCAGCAACAGTAATATCAACAACCAGATAAAGAGCCAAACTCATTGAAGCATCTTTACATAGAAGATAATGTAAGTTAAGAGCACTTTATCTTTGACTTTTAAATTCAACTTTGAGGTAGAAAAATCAGTTGTAATGATTAAATTAAGATAGCAGCTAGAATAAAGAAAAAACATTTTTTTAATATTATGGAGAAATGTGTTATTTTACATTTGATTATCAGGACCAGTGATGGTATTTAGCAGGAAATATTAAGTTAGTCCATCTTTTTAAAAGCCAGTCACACCTAGGTGCAACTTTTGAGGATATTTATGATGAGACTAACACAAAAAAAAGTTCTTGTCAATTCAATTGATTCCCATTGATTGTAATCTGGGTAAACGTCTCAACAGTGCACCTTCTGGAGAAGTGTAGAATCACTGACAGCAACGTCTGGATTTTCAAATGATTCTGCAAATATGCTGACTCCATATATTTTAGTGCAGTAATGACATTGAACATTAACAATTTCAGTGTCAATACCACCACACAATCTGGGCCTACTTATATATGCGTGACATCTTAGTTATCAGGATTTTCAGAAAGTTTATGTCATTGGAAATCATGTACATTCCAGGGAATGTTACTTGCAGTCTACCTAAAAGGGATATTTAGTCTGAACAAGTCTAAATACAAAATAAATAAATTGAAATGTCAACATTAATTGACACAACTTCAGGAGATATAGAGATGGTGTATACCTCCTGTCTAGGAAGACATTTGAAAGATTAGCTCTATCACAATTGATTAAAGACACAGAAGATTTTTAAAAAAAGGTTTGGATGAGAAAGACCACTCAACTGCCCTTAACTCATTCAACCAGAAAAAAAGCAACAATCATTTATGTAACAAAAATAGAAACTGTTGGAGATACTCCGCAGGTCTGGCAGCATGTGTAGAGAGAAAGCAAGTTAATGTTTCAGGTCCAGTGACCCTCCTTCAGAATTTCTCATCTCTGGACCCAAAACCCTCAACATTAACTCTGTTTTCTCTCCTCGGAAGCTGCCAGACCTGTTGAGTTCTCTATTTGTGTTTCAAATTTCCAGCGTCTGCAATTCTTTGGATTCTGTTTAGAATTTTCAGCACTGACGTAGGCCTACCCACATTTCAGCACCTACGGCCTGCCCATGTTTCAGCACCTATGACCTGCCCACTTTTCAGCACCTACGGCCTGCCCATGTTTCAGCACCTACGGCCTGCCCACTTTTCAGCACCTACGGCCTACCCATGTTTCAGCACCTATGGCCTGCCCACTTTTCAGCACCTACGTAGGCCTACCCACTTTTCAGTGCCTACGGCCTACCCATGTTTCAGCACCTACAGCCTGCCCACTTTTCAGCACCTATGTAGGCCTCCCCACTTTTCAGCATCTACAGCCTGCCCACGTTTCAGCACCCACGTCCTGCCCACATTTCAGCACCCACAGCCTACCCATGTTTCAGCACCTACGGCCTGCCCACTTTTCTGCACCTATGGCCTGCCCACGTTTCAGCTTTTTGAAGGCTTTTTTTTTACTTGTCTCTTCAGCGACATGAAAATCCAAAGTTTTTGAGCTCATCACAATTCCAGACCTCATTTCACTTCATTCTTAGCTATATCACACAATTCATGAAAATGTTATTAATTTCCCCTCCTGTCTACAGTATGCTGCACTTGTTCATATTAAATTTCATTTGCTATTAATATGTCACCTTACTGTTGTCTAACTTGTGCTCCTAGAGCTTCAGCAACTCTGGCAAGTTTACTTACAGAGTCATGGAGATGTACAGCACAGAAACAGACCCTTCGGTGCAACTCATCCATGCCGACCAGATATCTTAAATTAATCTAGTCCCAGTACTTGGCCCATATTCCTCCAAACCCTTCCTTTTCATATACCCATCCTGATGCCTTTTAAATGTTGTAATTGTACCAGCCTCCACCACTTTCTGTGAAAGCTCATTTCATACATGCACCACCCTCTGAGTGAAAAAGTTGCCTCTTAGGTCCCTTTTTAAAACTTTCCCCTGTCACCTTAAACCTATGCCCTCCACTTCTGAACTCCCACACCTCAGGGAAAAGACATTGTCTGTTTATCCTATCCGTGCCTCTCATGATTTCATAAACCTCAATAAGGTCTTGTTACAATCAATTTTCACCAGTTTGGTTTGAATGCCTAAGTTGAAGTGGAAAGTATAGGAATCCCACTGATGATCCCTAAAACACCTACTTGTCCTCATCCTGGTAAACTTACGCTGACAAGTGCATGTTACCACGGTGTGCAGTCAATATTCACTATGTGGTATGACTTTCCACAGTATAATGGAATAGCAACTCCTCAATAAGGGCATGACATTGGCCAGGTTGGCTCTTCCCTTTTGAGACCAAGTTGGCTGCTGTTTATTTGCTTATTGTCAAATAAAATATCCCTGTATTGAAAATATTTTCACCTTTCTCACTTCAGGATCTGGGAAGGTCATTTCTATTATGGTTAAGGTTGTTCCTCCTTTCTATTCTAACAAACGTGTTCAGCTATTTGAACTCCACCTGTGTTGTCTAATGGTGCATATGTATTTATTCTGTATGTTATACACCTTTACAGACGCTTCACTGTATTTCTGCAATCAATGCTTCTCTCATTTTTTTGAAGTTAACCTTATAATACTGTCTACCTACCTCCTGATCTGCTGTATTATTGAATCTCAAGTTCTATTGAACTTGATGATTCTCTGGTCAGTATCTCCCAAGGAGATATTAGCCTAGCAGTAACTTGTTTTGCTTGTCTTTATTCAGTTTACTGTCTGGGTCATTTATCACAACTTGATGTGGCTTCACTGACATAAAATGTGTGACTCTCTACATTTACCAACTCAGAATCAAACCACTTGAGTGTTTCCAATTTATATTTAGTTGACATTATTTTAAGAAAAGGATCTTTAACTGTCATTACAATACTGCTTCAATATGTTAATACAACACAATTTCTAGTAGCACATTGATATCATCCCTACAGTATAACATGAGAGTAAAGCCAATATTAAACTTTAGAACAAAGTAAACAGTTGCCAAAATCTCTCTCAGGTGGTTGCGTCTAATAGATATTGTCACAAAGACTGCATCAAGTGTAAGTCAACCCTGAGAATGATTACTATGGAACTAATTAATACATTGCTAAAAATATCAGAAATAGTGAAGAGGATAAATGAGAGCTACTCTCTGTTATAGACTCAATGCAACAGTGATTGCAGGTATTGTTTATTACTGTTTAGAATAAAACACATCAGATTCTACCTGTAATAGACTAATTAGCAACAAATTATGAGAAGTCTAATGTATGAGTAGTTCATAATTATTGAGATTTTGTCATAAAATTAATTTGTGAATAACTATATATTCGTGAATTTTAATAAAAAGAAATATCATGAGGTTAATACAATTCACTCAATCAATGCTTCAATGTTAGAAAATTGCAATCTTGTACAAATTTTTGATTGCTTTTGAAGTTGTCCTTTATTACTTTGTTAATGCTGGATTTTCTTTCATACCAAAATTAAAAAATATAAACAATGAGATATAATTTAGTTTGTTATATCCTTAAGGGAGATCTAAGCTGAGATTTTTTAAATGTCTGAGCAATACATTAGTTTAGCCAGTTTATTTATAATTTAATCATAAATTTCTTTCAATTTATTTTTCTACAAATCTACATATGTATCACAAACTGCTAATTTGCAAAAGCTTTTTGATCAATAAATCCTATTTAACAAACACATAGAAACAATTCTGATATTTTTAGTTAACAAACATTTGCAGAATTACATCGTCAGAAGATTTCAGTTCTTGAAATTTGTTGAGTGCTGATACAGCACAGATAACAGATTTAATGGCACTGGAATTATAAGCACAAGGGCAATTTGATCAGTCACTCGGTTTCTATTAGCATTTAACAAATGTTTGCATGATTGAATAATCAAATAGCTGCATCATCAGACTTTAGTTTATGTTTAAAGATTTACAGATATTTTTGTACTGCTATATCTTATGAATGTTGGAGTGCAGTTGAGTGAGGTGATGGCTGTTTTATACTGCAGTGCAAAAGACCAAATCCTTATCTTTCATAGTGCTAAACTCAAGAGTTCTGTTTCTAATGTGATGCACTCTGTATTTTCTCTAATTCAAATTTAACAACATGAATGGTATTGGTGTTGAGTGGTTTTTAACTTTGTCCACCCCAGTCCAACACCAGCACCTCCACATCATGGTGTTGTCATAGTTAATCCTTTGATCGATTACCTAGTTATGGTCTTGTGCAAGTGATGGTCCTAAAGGAGTTAATGAACATATTACATTGAGCTCCATCAAACAGATGATATCAGACAGTCTTTGGGTGGAGACTAGCCCTTGCAAAGAGAAGATGTGTTCTGGAAACCTCCCCAGAGTCCTTTATAATTATGCCTGACTAGTAATGTAAGTTTTATACTTATTGCTATCAAGTAATAAATGATCTTCTTAACTGAGACAAGCGCCTCTTCTATTTAGATTTTACCACTGTTACATCATCTCCTGACTCCCCAAGGTCGGTCCAAAAGGCAAAAATCAGGAGTGTGATGGGATACTCCCCACTTATTTGAATGGGTGCAGCTCCAAAACACTCAGGAAGCTCATTAGGGGCATGGTTAGGGCGAAGAGCAAAGCTATTTTTCCCAGGGTAGGGAAGTGAAAAACTCGAAGCCATAGATTTAAGATGAGGGGACATAAAGTTTAAAAGGGACCAGAGGGGCAACTTTTTGACACACAGGGTGATACATTTATGGAATGAGCTGCCAAAGACGAAGGTGAAGGGTGGGGTACATTTCCAACATTTAAAAGGCACCTGGCTCGGTACATGAATGGGAAAGGTTTAGAGGGATATGAGTCAAATGGACTTGATCAACTTCGAATATCCCATCAGCATGGATAGGTTGGACCAAGAGGTCTGTTTTCATGCTGTTTCACTCTGACACTGTAAGCTTCATACTGTCCAGGAAAAAGCAACCTGCTTAATTGGCACCACTTAGACATTCAATCACTCCACTGCTGATGCTTGTTAGCAGTAGTGTGTATTTTCTACCGTTGGTCAGTTAGCTCATTTGGCTACCAGATGGGTTGTAATGCAGAGTGAAGTCAACTGCACAGGTTCAATTGCCGCATCACCATGAACATCCTGCCTTCTCAACATCACCCCTCACCTGAGGCATTATGACCCTCAGGTTAAACTCAGTGCCAATCATCTCTCTGTAATGAATGGATAGCCCTATGGTCCTCTGGGACTGTAATGATTTTATTATGTACAAGATGTACTGCAGAAGTTCACCAAGCCTTCTTGGACTGCACTTTCCAAACTCATGACCACTCCCATCTAGAAGGACAAGGGAACAACCCCACCTGCAAGTTCCCCTATGAGCCATTCAATATCCTGACTTGGAAATACATCGCTGTTCCTTCAGTACAGTATCACTGGGTCAAAATCCTGGAATTCCCTCCTTAATGGCATTGAGAGTCTCCCTACACTGCATGGACTACAGCAGTTCAAGAAGGCAAAGAGCAGTAAGGCAGGGTAACTGAATATGTTTCAGCTTGAGTTATTTCTGGATCAATCTAGCACTTTTTTTTTGCCTGCCAATTCCATTGTATTTCATGGAGGGTTTCTCTCTGCGGGGCCTAACAAGTTTTCTCACCAAGTCTTATCAAACTCGCCTAATTAACGACTCATCCCATCCCTCTGATGTCCCTTTCACCCAACTTGAGACCTGTTCTACCACTCAACAGGCCCAGAACAATACGTCACTGCCGAAATATGCCAGAATGAACTGGTTCTGGAATTAATTTTAAGAGCCTGATGTGCAGCTGGACAAATGCTGTTTCTCTGGAGCTGGCCTACACATTACCTGACGGAGACGGAAGTTGGCAGCTTGTTTGTGGACAGGGACTTGGAGGTCCTTGTGAACAGAGAGCAGGAATGTCCTCTTGCCCCAGGACGAGCAGAGAAATCCAGACCAGCCTAGATTCAAGTTGCTACCCAGGTCAGTGCAATCTTAGCTCTATGCAGGAATGCACAGCAATGTAGAAGATCAATGAGGGTCTCCACTCCACCGGCTTGGATGCCTCAATCTTCTCTCCAGTACCTTACACTCATTCTGCCTCTTCTACCTATCTCCCTCCAAAGCTTATGCTCTACCCCTCTTGCTATTGCTTCTAACATCTTATCACTTGCCGTCACTGACCCTGACCCACAATGCCACAAACCCTCTGCACTTGTTACTCATTCAGTTGGTCATCTTCCCCTTACACCAACATAAACAGCTGTGGCACTCATTTTTAACTCCATTATTAGCTGCCTCTCTCTCCTTCCACAAGGAGTACAGCCCACAGTAGGACAGAAAGTGTCAAGATGGGTGGTATACTGCCCAGCATTTGGCTCCTCACCTCTTAACAGGGCAGTATCCTAACTGTGACTACCCCGAGCTGCTGACAAACCTGTATCCAAGCTCCTGGACTGGTGTCAGTGGCTGCCTTTGCCATACTGTGCCAGGACCCAGGCTATCTCCCTTGAAATGACTGAGAAATGTTGACAATCATGGCAAGTGTCCTGGCTTTGTGTCATTGCTAAACGGCATAGCAAAGTACTGTGAGCCTGGTCTTTACTTTGTCATACATCCATTTCGTGGTTAGAGAATATACCACCGTCAAGTATCTACTGAAGCGGTACTGTTCTTAGATAACAAGGTATAACTCTACATACCACTTCACTTGGTCAGGCACGATCAGTGGGATGTTCGGGAGCTGATGCAGATCATCTGCTACCTCTAAACGCTAGAGGTGGAACTCCTTGTCTCCATCCGCAGTGTGACAGCAGTCGAATAGGTGGAGCCAATATAATATGAACAATAAGCCCTTCAGAAGCATTACTTTAGGCAATTGCCACCTTCCCTTGGCATGGAGGGTTTCATGGTCTGACCAGGTCGCACTTTTCAAAAGCCTTTGTAAGGTATATGTAGAGAAATGTGCTAGCCCTATCACCCCTTCATGCTCCCTCCTCAGAAAATGCAAATTAATCAGATCTGTCCTCCTGTTCACAAAGCCATATTGCCTGTTTATAATTAATCAGTGGCTTTCTTGCTGATGATGAATATTGCCCCTCGGATTTTATTTCCAATGATTTGTCCACCATATAGTTCAAGACTTAAGTAGTCTGTCTTACAGTTTCTGTCTTTATTTAAGAATAGTAAGTCATCTAGCAGAACACGTATAGCCACATTATTCCTGATCTGTGCTTTGTAGATGGTCGACAGGCTTTGGGGAGTCAATATTCAGAATTCCCAGCTTCCGACTTGTTGTAGCCACTGTATTATTTGGCTGGTCCAGTTCAGTTTTTTGTAAGTGAGATGCTGATTCAGTGATACAGGTTGTGGACAGACTGAAAAGTTGCATGGCCTTTCTTCTGTACAATTATTTTAGGATTGTATTCAAAGTAATACACAAGAGCTGCCTCCAGCAATAATTTCACCTCTCCAAGGGAATTTTCAGTAATATTTTACATTTAAGTTCAAATTTATTTCAAAAACTCTCTGGAATAGTATTTAGTTTCTTTAATTCTACTTCATGATCTCATTAGAAATCGATGTAAAAATTGTTCCAAATGTTTTACAAAACTCAGCTTTGTGAGTTGAAGTGGGTTATTTGTGCTCTGAATTAATTGATCGAATAATTCTAGCAGTTTATTTTGCAAATAATCAAAATTAGTTATCCTATAGAAGCAAATGAGTGGGTCAATGTTAATGGAAACAAGCAAAATTTTCTTTATGGAAAAGGAGAAATGTGTTTGTAGTGTTATTCCTTTTCTAATCGTACTTTAAGCACTGTAAGGATTCATTGATGAAAGGTTTCCACTTTGGGCCTTGCTTTGACCATCTTTGAAGCATCATCTGGTGCAGTAACAAGTCTTCAAACTCCTGAAGATAAAACAACACAATTCTTCAGCTAGTGCTGAGCTGTTAGGAGTTGAATCTTCAGGCGTAATGCTTGTTGATTAATTGATTCACTTAACATTACATTTGGCTTCATTCCCACTTCAGATCGTGATCCCACAAAATGCAGATGACTTTGATTATTTAGGTTAGGTAGAATTATTTGTGCTGGTAGTGACATCACTGAGTCGGTATTAACAATTTCTGTGTCAATAATTTGTGGTCATAGATTAAAAGTCGCTAACACAATAGTAATACTGCAAATGCTTCTGTATTCAAGTTAATGGTTAATAACAACCCCTTTAACATGCCACCTCAACCTTGGTGATAAGTATTCAGTGTACTGATAAATTCCTTCATAAAATAAAAATACTCAGTAATGCTACGTAAATGAACACATACTGAAAGAAAGTTCATGGCTAGGAATAAGCTTGGTTCCTATGTGACAGCATTATCTAAACACTTTACAGCAGCAGAGCATATTATATTCACTATGGGTATCTTTTTCTGTGCAGGCAGTTCATTTAAATTATTTTTGCTTTTTTTAAAACCACCCTTGATTCTATTAGCTTATAAAGTAGATTTATTCTCTTTTGAAGACTGAACTTTTTTAATAAATAAATTCTTTGTTTCTACATTGGAGAGGGGGTTGTACTAAGCACTATCACAGTCAACACATTCACCATTATGGTTTGACATGGGAATCTTCAGGTTACACATTTATATTGTGATCAAGTTTTGAGACAAAATGGATAGTTGAAAGAGATTGGACTTTTTACGGGGGCAGCAATTGTTTATAAGTTTCAGAGAAGTTCTAAATGTAGGTATTGCAGCAGGCACGTTCATAATGTGACTGGGGCTGAGTCAACAGTCAAAGAATTTGACAAAACTTATTCCATCAAAACGATAAATAAATACTGCAGTGCCTCAAAGCAAGGATGCTGACAGAATCTGAGCCAGCACTCCGTATAATCACAGCACCAGCTGACTGTGCATCTACACTCTGTCAGGTTGCCAACTCAAAGAAATAACCTACTTCTCATTGCTTAAGTGAGCAGCATTTTTTGTGCAATTTATTTTTACAATACAAAACTTACAAAATTTGATTCTTCCTCACGTTCAAACCAAAACTCAGTCAAAATTGGTCTTTCATGAAGACAACACTGATTCTATGGGACACATGAGATTTTTTCATACTTAAGTAATTTGTATGTGACTTTAGTAGCATTTCACAGATACAAATGAATGAGTGCTTTTGTGTGCAAAGATACTTATCAGTTTATAAACCATCACAATGTGCTGACAATCAGGAAAATGCTGAATGTTATTGATCCTATAATTTTCCTTTGAAGTGTCACTTTCTTTGTCTACTCACAAAGATGTGATGGCGGTCTTAACCCATTTTCCATGCCATGCAATTATCGCTGTGAAGGGGGAGAAAAAGTACGATAATCATAGGTTTCATTTACTTTAGTTTATTCTTGGCTGTTATCAATATTCCACAGGCTTGGAACATAATAATCAACTGTGGCAGAAATACCCATTTGCAGTTATTCATCCAGCAATGGTGCACACATCTTTCAAGAATACATTCAAGGAGTTAATGTAGAATAGATCGAAGATTGTCACATTGTTGATATTTTCCATTTATCTAAAAGATCACTCATATCAGTGTCCATTTGACATAAAAGCCTTTCACATGTATTCTTAATATAATTCTCCCAGACTGAAGATAAATCACAACATGCTGATATGTTATCATATTGTTTCAATTTTTAAACTCATGGTGTACAAATCTAATTTCAGTCAGCTTCCTAGTTGTGTTGCAGTTTCCAACATAAACTTTGTGTGAGAACATGGATTGACGATGCACCAATTATTTGATCCAGGTGCCCTCTGCCAAGCTCTGCTCCTGCTGTATGGGGACTAGTCACTGATGAATGTTTTTTTACAGACTTTACACAGTGACTTACTTAATAGCTGATCCCTGCACCCTTATCATCTTCAACTTTACAATCTTTTGACCTTTTGCCACATTGTTTTGGATTGAGAAGCTGAGCTGCACTGGCAGGGTTCTACAAAGCAGAGTCTCCAGGGTATGATAGGCGTAAACACTGGATCTTCAATAAAACATTTAAAGATAGAATGTCTCGTAAAAGCAGGGTCAAGTTTCGATCATGCAATAAAAATAAATACAGAGCACTTTAAGTGACTACAGGATTCCCATATCTGCAACACTGCTGCTGGCAAAGGCGAGTGAGGATTTTAAAGTGCTGATATTCTGAAATGCAGGAAATCATTTATTAGCGGGATATGGTTTTCAGATTGAAGAGTTTATTGGACAGGTTAAGTCACATGTTCTGCTAGTGACGGAACATAAAAAAATGTGTCAATATTTCAGGTAGACAAGAAGAGATGTTTCAACTACAGCATTAACTGTCTCTGGACAGTTATGGTTTTCACATTGAATTTCTTTTTGAGAGTTGCATTGCTTTTAAAATTATCTTGAAGTAAGTGGCCTCACAGTCAGCAACATGGCATTGTTGTGTCAAAAATAGCATCATTGCATATCCCTTACAAACGGCATGACCAAGTGACAGCTCGATGAAAATCATTTGGTCAGATTTGAAGTTTTTAAAATATTCATTTCTTTTGAATTTCTTACATTTTTTTATTAAAATAAGATTTTATCGTACTTTCTTGAGATTTAGCAGACTATCCAGGTTCCAATATTCAAATTAGCCTGAAGGGAGTCAACATTTTGGAGAATTTGGGCAGATTTGAACAGTTAAAATCGCCATTTATCCAAAATGTCAGGCTTGCTTTTTTAGGAATTGAGAGTCAACTCGCTGGCAAGTAATGTCTGACTGGAGTCAAATTCAAGCTGCGTTTCCTCACTTTACTAACCAAGAAATAGAGCTGGAAATGTTCAGTTAATGATGCCATCCCTGCCCCGGGCCACTTTATATGCAGCAAAAACAAGTGTCTAACAAGTGATCCCAAATTGGTGTAGCTCAACCGACATGAAAGGCAACTTGTCCCAGAGCAGCCCTAAATATAATCCCTTTCACTTTTAATGATCATTAGCAACAGAGTAAAACATCTAACTCAGAGTCCTGACAATATAGCCACTGCTATGTGATTGCATGTTTTCTTATTAGGACAATCCCTCAGTATCACAGTATTCATCAGATAACTTTAGGTGTCTCAATTGCATTGAACTTGCTATGAAATGATAACGAGTGCTATCTCTTGATGAGCATGTCAACATTAGATAGAAATCCTTGCTCTTCATTTTAATTCAAGTAAACTAGGCTGCCTATTATCCTGAAAAGTTAGCTAAAGGCACTAAAGAGTATATGTAATTTTGTTCAGCAATAGCATCAAGATTTTATTTTAGTAACTGCTGCACATGAGTTGTAGGGTTTCTGTAGCCTACACATTTACACCGGCAGCTCTGATCCATATGGGTTCATTATGTATACATAGGCCAGTTATATGTCCCTCACTGCTGTGCCAAGCTGTTCTAATATGAATCTGCGTATAACTTGCAACCTGTCATTACAGTACAATGCCAAACGTTTTTCACTTCAATCTCCATGCACTTCGCCACCTGCAGTTTTAACACTATACTGCCCTGCACTCTAAGTGCTGTACCCACCTGTTCCCCTACGAATCTGTGGGCTTTTTATATCATGCCCACTTACGACATAGCATCCTATAATTCTTTTATACATCATTCAGAACTAATTCTGTCTATAATACTGACAGACTGTATGCTGTGTTCTATCTCTCTGTTCAGTGCATAATGTACATTTTTGCAGTCTGGGCTTGGCTATATATATTATTCACCTGTCTGCATCCTCTGACTTTAGATTAATAATTCATATCAGTATTGTGCAATAAGGGCAACATCCATCATGTATACTTTACAAGAGTTCCATTCCTTGCAACCTAATTGTACTTCAAAAATCTATATTGATGCTGCATTATACACATATGCTCCTCCTTTAGTAAAGAAAAAATGAACATGAAACTCTTTCATCTGTATTATGCACCAGTGGTGTTTATTTTCTCTCCCTATCTTTCAGTGGCATGCAGTTCAAGTCTTGTGGTGTTATCTGCACAATGCAGTTGTGATTTAGTGAACTAACTAAATGAATGGTGCAGAAAGAATATTGCAGGGCACGAAGAGATTGCAATTATCCAACTCAATAAAAACTCCTTAACAGCTCCTCATAATGTTTGAACTGAAAGTGAAGAAGTGAATAGATGTGAATGGATGGGTCTTCTGTCAACCAACTGAAACATGGTGCTTTTTTTATTAAAATAGTAATTCAGCATTTCCATGTTCCACTGAAACAAAAAGAATAAAACAAAACACTTGTTCTATATTGAGCAGTGTTTGGTTGCCTCTGTAAAAATGTCCTTCATAAATTAAGTGTACAGATGTATGCATTCTACAAAAAGAAGAAACTGCATATTTGACCATTTCCTTTAAGGTAATGCTGCAAAGACCAAAGATAGTGCCACTCTTTCATTGATCCAATGGTGTACGTAATAAGTGTTAGGAACAGTGGTTATATTACTTGGAAATGCATGAACGAACACACAACACCTCACATGAATTGTCTCTCCTTGTTCAGAATTTGAATCTGATGCAATATAGCATATATTCATGGGACCTTCTGAAGATTTTAAAAACTTACCTTGCCAAGGTTTAAATATTATTGGAAAGCAGATTAACCTATTCATTTTAGCGTAACATTAGAAGATACAGACATTCTCCATCTCCATTAAATTCAGTGATTAAAGATGGCGGCAGTATAACTCTAGTTTGCTAAGTAAATCATGGAAACTACAGGGGCGAGCCTTATGCTGCAGTCATAGACAATAGCTGAAGGCAGTTCTTGAGCAATGGGCGCATTTACCAGCCACTGTTTGGTTGAACATGAAATTCCAAGCTGATGTTGTTTGTGGTTTTCTATATGTTGTTTAGCCTATGTATCCTATACCACAGAGTATTTTGTTTTTGTTGAGACAGATGCCTTGAAGTTTACTATCAACACCATCTATCTACATGCTACATTATCACAGACTGGATTCTCTAACTAATAATGTTACTGTGTAGTACATGATCTTACCTGGTTGATTGAAGACACTGCCCTGAGTCTTTGACACTGAGTGAGTGACTGAAGGTGATGATCCTGAAGTATCTTATGTTATGATGCCTTGTAACTGTCTTAAAGGTACAGGCCTGTCTGATCTGAAATCTGTGTAATAATAGAGCATCCTCCCTTTTCCCTTTAAAGAAGGTAACCCTTTTTGATAGCATGACAAGGATTTATGCAAGTCTATATACTCAAATAATGCCTTGGTGGATATATGACAGGACCACATCTGGTCTTTTTACAGTTATCATGCCTTGATGGTGCAGCATCAATCTGCAGTGTACTATCAATTGTCATGGGTGTATAATCATTTATCATAGATATGTGATTGCTGTCTGGCATGATTTCTTCAGTATGAGAGTTGACATTCTGTATGACGGTAGGTTGAGAATAAGCAGTCCAGATACATTGTTGATTTCTTTGCAGAACCTGACCATTGCTTATTAAAATATTATATAGCCAAGTCTGAACACCACCACATCTTCCCACTAACCTGTGTTTTCATGTGAAAATCTCAAAATTGTATATTCTGTCCTGGTTCAAGTTGGGACAAGTGTCTGTATGTTTGTTCAACATGCTGTAGTACCACGCTCTCCCTTCAATCCAACAATGCATCATGCACATTAGGTTGGTTGGTGAGAGTGTGGGAGTGTGAAATTGTATCTTCCAAGCATGGGAATAGCATATTAATACAACATAGCCATCTGAACATTTTAGAAAGTCACTTTATATTTAATAATCATGGACTTTACAGTATGAAGATGCATTCTGTGAGACCATGGTGGGTGGCACAGTGGTACAATGGTTAGCACTGCTGCCTCACAGCTCCAGAGACCCGGGTTCAATTCCCGCCTCAGGCGACTGACTGTGTGGAGTTTGCATGTTCTCCCCATGTTGTGTGGGTTTCCTCCGGGTGCTCCGGTTTCCTCCCACAGTCCAAAGATGTGCAGGTTAGGTGAATTGACCGTGCTAAATTGCCCATAGTGTTAGGTAAGGGGTAAATGTAGGGGTATGAGTGGGTTGCGCTTCGGCGGGTTGGTGTGGACTTGTTGGGCCGAAGGGCCTGTTTCCACACTGTAATGTAATCTAATCTGTAATCTGATCTAATCATTCAAGTAAGGATAGTGAGGAGAGGAAGCAATATATTGAAAACTCCATTTCCCGCAAATACCTTGGAAAGTCTGCAGAATGTTGATAGGCATAATTCTTTGAGGTCCACTGAATGTAGTGTATGAGTGAATCTTAATTGCTCAAAGGAGAATTCATTGAAGTAGCTAGTCACCAAAATTCATTCATGTTCATGTACAGGGCCAACATCAGTATGATTTTACAGCACGGCTCAGAAGAAATTCTGTGTGGAAGGAGAGGTTCTCCCAATTTTGAGTTTGCCAAAATTGATGTTTTTCAGATGGCTTGAAGAGTTGATTGTCCTCAGTAATGCCCGGCCAAGATGTAGTTTCATGCACCAAACATTATTTTTATGTTCCTAGTGACCTGTATGTACACAGTCTAGCATGTTTAGACATAGGGGACTACAGCTTCTTTGCTTTCAAAGATTATATTCTTGGAAAGTCTTATTCATCTCTGAGTGATCAGAAAGAATGTACTAGCTCAGGGCATATCACACCCCTCACTAATGCTGATCATCTTCACATGTCACAGCTGGTCATCACCTGACTGATTCTGCTGTGCTTGGCTGGGACCAACATCAACGAGATTGATGCTGGAGTAGGGAATCTTTGGTGTTGTAACTGATGGGTTTGTTACCAAATGGATCAGAAGAATATGTAGCCCTGTGCATATTGGCACGGATGGGGAAATTAAAGGAATAAACATTTATACTTATATATTACGAAAAGTGTAACACTGCAGATAATACATGGTCCTCTGTTTCAATAATGTAGAAACTCCACATGGAGGGTCACCCAAGGCAGGAATCAAACCTGGATCCATGGCGCTGTGAAGCAGCAGTGCTAACCACTGAGCCACCGTGCTGCCCCATGTAAAAGGTTGATATTTGCACTTGCATTAGTGCCAATTTTGGCATTTAGTGTATGTGGTCAGTTCATTTTGGGATATCGCACTTTGATCGAAATAAAGGCTTCAGCTTTGCTGACAGAACCTATCGGATGTCAGTTATTACCAAAAACTGGAGGTGTGCGCTATAATTCTGATCATACTATTAGCTTGGATTACAACATAAAAATACTGTTTCCAATTATGAAGCTGACCAGTTAAATACCTTAACTATATTAGATTTTAAGCAACAAGATCTATCAACAGATTTCTTAATGAACACAATTATCAGTTTATTATCAAACAATCTTATTCAAAGAAAATGCAATAATTGGTTAACGTACATAGTCGGTAATAAGGAAGTATAAATGTTTATTCCTTTAATTTCTCCAACATACATACACATTCTCTTCAGGAAAAGAGTAAAATACAAGTTATTTTGCAGAGACTTGCTTTCTGAAAAAAACATACACTTTAGCCAATGGTTTGTTTTTGAAAGCAAAAGAATAAAGCACTGTGAGTTCTAAAGTCTAATGTTCTGGCACGTGTGGTCAACTCACCAATTACGCACGGTCGTCTCCAAAGTTCTGCAGATACAGCTTGCTCACAAGATGTTCCTTCAATCATCCTTTCAAACAAATTCAGCAGGAAAGGAAGCAATTAATTGAGCAGCTTGTTCTTAGGTGGCATTCCTCCAAATGAACCAGATAACAGAAGAACTCTCCAAGCCATTTACTATTTAAAACAGCACAACAGGGGTCTATGGCAAAATAAGCAGTTATCACCATTCTTGTGGTTCCTAGATATAAAATAATCTTCAGTGTTTACAGTGATCTCTCAATGACAACTTTTAAAGAAACCACTCAGATATTTCCACAGAATTCAAACTCAGTTCTACTAGTAATGTTAAATATGAAGCATCTACATAAGTTGCATCAAGTTGATTTACGTGTACTATCTAATTGGGTTAAAGATCACACAACACCAGGTTATAGTCCAACAGATTTATTTGGAAGCACAAGCTGGAGAATAAGATTGTAAGACACAGAATTTATAGCAAAAGTTTACAGTGTGATGTAACTGAAATGATATATTGGAAAAGACCTAGATTGTTTGTTTGTTTGTTTAAAATGACCTTGTTGGTTTCAGTTCTTCACAAACAATCCAGGTCTTTTTCAGTTTATAATTTCAGTTATATCACACCGTTAAACTTCTGCTATAAATCCTGTGTCTTACAATCTTATTTTTCACGATCACCTGATGAAGGAGCGGCACTCTGAAAGCTACTGCTTCCAAATAAACCTGTTGCACTATAACCTGATGTTGTGAGATTTTTAACTTTGTTCACCCCAGTCCAACACCGACATCTCCAAATCATGTCTGACTGGAATCGGTCAGCTGCAAAATTGTGTTTTCCTGTTGGGTTTTGTTAATGTGCTTCTGTGCTATAAACAGGACTTTGGAAGCTTTATTGATATCGTTCTTTAGTTGGTTCTTCACATGCTGCTATGGAAAATTGCATTGTTCTTTGTGTTTCCTGAGGCAATTGAACTTATTACACAATACAGCCCAATATCCCCTTATAGAACGTATATTGCATAGATCTCAAAATGCTGAAAACAGTATTGGTGAGTGAGACAAGATACACTTTGTACAAGATTTGATGTTCTACTGAATCTGATGATGCCTGTAATAGTTGTTCCAGAGTCAAGTATTCGCAGATGCTGTTGGCCTTCTCCAATTGTTGAAACTTCATCCTCCTCCTTGCAGTGTGTCAATATTGTACTCCTTTTAGGTTGGTCCAGAAATGCTTTTCTGAAAGATATGCTTGGTGCAGAGCAATGACCAGCTCCATAAGCCTTTCAGCCAAGTTAACTTTCGGGAAGCAATATTCCATACTTTTCTGTTCAAACTGGTATGCCTACAAAATAGTCAATTGTTTCACCTGGTTTTTGTCAGTATGATATGAAGTCAAGTCTTGCATCCTGAAATTGATGTGCGCTTATCTTGAGCATTTAAAATCTGAAAAAATAAGTCAGGATTTTTGTGACCCATCATCAGAAATGCTGGTACATTTTATTCTTCTTGACCATTCAGTAGCCAAAGCAAGAACAAGTTTGACTGCTTATCATTTGTCATCTCTCTGCTGATCCATAAACTAAAGATTGATTCTTTTTAAACAACTGAAGCTCTGACAGGATATCAATGGATTGCCTGTCCTTGATCAGATATTTTTTATCCATTTTTCTTGTGTCGCTTTCTGATCTCTAAAATGCCAGTGCAAGATCTGGTATTGCAGTATCATGCTTTTCCTGTTTTCTTACTTCTTGTTAGGTATGTTCTTTTTTTCTCTCTCGTATTAAATGTTGTTGCATCTTTTAAAAATGCAGCATTCACACCAAAAATAGCAGTAATAGTGTCATATATACTTTTTTTTTATGTTTGCGCTGTTCCACAGAAAGAAAATGGGAATTTACCGATGTCTGGAGACAAGCAAGGTCTCTTTCATGCCGAGGGTATATTTTTTTCCGTATTTTATTCAGGAGCTGTTTTCCATGGGTGCTGTCCTTTCAGCACTTCTTAACTGTGGCATTGTAAATCAGAGCTGTCGAGCACATTTCATAAACTGCTGTCTTTGAGAGAGAGAGTCCTCACTGTGTTTTAGTGCAGGTTTGTAGCCTTTAGTTTTGACTTTAGACTTGGTTGTGGTTGTAACTTCAGCTCAGAACTTAGACAGATTGATGGATGAGTATTAATAAAAATTCTTCACAACTGCTATCAATTTTTCAACCTTTAGCACTCACTTGCTGCCAGCATGATGAGCTTCTAAATGTTAGTCTGTTTAACATATATTACAAAGAGTAAGGTTGTTGTTGAGAGAGATGTTGTAATATAGTCTCTGCACGAACCATTTATACAGTGACAATATTGTAGACTTGCACAGTCTCAGTTCTGTGCTTACTTAAATATTACTGTACATCACATACACATAGCTGACTGGCTGAAGATACGACACTGACCCCATGATGCAGAGAGTGACTGAAGGTGAAGTGGACATCTTTATAGCAGAATGTTGCATGCCAAGATGTCAAGTGACTGTCTTAAAGGTACAGCTGTGTCTGGACTGAAACCTTTGCTATAATACACCACTGGCAACATGACTTTCTGCCTTTACTGACACAATTATAGACCAGCCCACATGTGTCAGGATCAAGGTAGTGTGAATAGCAAATTGAGGGAAACCTCTGACAGATCAAATCTCTCAGCATGTCGCTCTATCAGACAATTTTACTAATAGCAGGGAAATGAGCAGACAGACTTCCCACTACATGGAGCTACATGTAAAGGATCGTTAAGAGCCATTTTCTCAGGGTGGCTGCATTTTGCCAGCGTTTAATTGATCCTTCACTTGCCCAGGTTAGAAGGCTACCAAATAAATGGAGTGACCTCCCGAAAAAGGAGTTCCATTCGAAACAAAAAGGGGGGAATGCTCACAGCGGTCACCTTGGAGGAGCTCACCCCTCCATCCACAGGGTTTTGCTTTTGTAATTATAATCGGGGCTACCTTCTGTAACCTGCAGTGACCCTTTCCTTCCTCAGCAGTGTCACTGCGGAGACTCCTAAGTTGCACACTAATCCCTGGGATCTCCCAATGACTTTCTAAAAAAAGTCTCGTTCATTGTGTGACAAGAGGAATTTACACTTTCACCTGTTCAAAGTCTGGCACATTTACCCGGTTCAGAGCTTGCATGTATATAGGTGGGGAGGGGGGAGGGCGGTATGAAAATAGATCTGGCTCTCCCCTGTCATTCTCAGTATGTATCACACAGTACATGGCCAAGTCTACCCACATGCTGTATTAATATCCATGGACTTTGCACAGCTGGACCCTGCCAGTCTGTGCATATTTTTCACAAGCAGTGTCCTGACTGTCCTGTCAATCTGCAGGTGCCGTTTGCAGCCTGTGCTTGTCTGTCCGTCTGACATTCGAAGTTTGTTCCTTGCAACCTTTGCCGAGCTCCTTCTCCTGTCAGTCCATGCATGTGTTTTACTATCTACATCTGGTGATTTGCCTGTGAATCTCTGTGCAGGTTTTACTGCCTGCAGTCTCGGTACTGTGCTGTGGTACAGCAGTCGTAGTTGTTTTCATATGTACAGCACGATTTTCTGTAATGAAATATTCACAGGTCACTGGTTCCTCAAGAAATGATGTGAATCAGTCAATTCCTTCTTGGAGAGTAATTTTCTGCCCCTTCAATGGGCTTTTTCAAGTTGACACTCATTAGTGTGTGAGATCGAAGTGAGCGCATTGTGATTGTCACAGTCAGACAGGTTGCATTCTCCACACACACAGCAGCCTAAATGACTAGAAAACTCTGACAGACGCTTTGAAAAATAAAGTGCATCTAACAAGGATTTCAAAATAAATGCGTTCACCTTTTTCGTCCTCGCTGATTCTATATTTTCATCTTTGCTTCTTTTTTGTTTCTATTCCTTTCTAACAGTCTCTGCTGAAAATGGAATCTACAGAAGCCTTATCAAAATATATTTCCCATAACCTTGCTGAATATTAATGTCCGCCTTGACTACTGTAAAGGACGTCTTATTTTGTCAGGTTTAATTACAATGGTTTTCACAAGATGCTGACCTATCTAACTAACTTGGTCATCTAATGCTAGTTTGTTCCAACTATTGCAATCAATAATCCTGGGTTTTGCCAAGCACATAATTAAAATCAACAAAGATAAAAAGGGTATATAAGAAAACCTGTTTCTATCTTAAGGTTCCATTTTGAATTCTGTAAATCTTAACCCTTTGTCATTTTATGAGGAGTACAGTTACATGTGCATAGAAAAATAAAAGGGCAAGAAAGCAGCTTTTTGGAACTAAGATTTGTAGCTCACTATTGAAAGTAGCTGCTTGTTTAATGTTGAAGGAAATATTTTCTGACTAGGGCTGTCCCCGCATGAGTGCTTTGCTGGTATTAACTTCCTCTGTGTGCTATTTTAATGAGGCGTTAACCCATTTATTGTAAAAGAGTGCACAGAGAAGTCCACCACAAGCACATTATATGTCGGGATGATTAGCAGCAACTAGAAAATATACTGATATGTTCTGGGTTTTTTAAAAAACGAAAATAGCATTAAAATACTAAAAAGATAAAGAAAAACCTCTGAAAACATTCTCATTAAATAAGTACCAGAACTTAAATAGAGAATCTGGCTATTGATCACAGTAAAATGAAATGAAAATGTTTTAATTTAGGCAAAATGTTATAGGAAACACGAAGCACTTGAACAAGTGTTTAATACTTGATTAAAACACTGCAATCATTATTGTAATATGTTCAGCAAAAACACCCATGGAGATGGAAAATTATCTCAAGTCCTAGCTCAATAATTATTCACAGAATCCAGAGTTTTAATACCATCATCCTGAGTCAGGATCTGTTTCAAATGGTATATTTCACTAGAGTAGACAAGGAATAGCCAACTGTTTGGTGGTGTACATACAGGAGATCCAAGAATGTGGCCAGAGAAGCAAAGCATGAAATATCTAACTCCCTCAATACCACAAGCAATATTTCTGAAACATAACTGTTCCTTTTGAGCATATCTAAAGAAGAAATGCATATCAAAAAGAAGAATTTATTTTTTAAGTGAAGCATTCATTTACTTATAAGGATTAGAATATCTTTTTCAGTAAGTTATCTTTTTTTTATAAGTCACCTATGCTTCTGAGATGCTCTCTGCAGGATTTGTGATATCAAAGTTTAATTGATGCATAACCAATCTGTTTTGTGTTCTTCAGTCCAGAGAAATATAAACAAGACAAACACATCATCCATTTCAAAAGGTAAAAAAACTTTATTGAACAGTCGTTAGTAATAAAAAAGCACTATTCCTCTTTGTTTCACGTAGTAATTGCATCCAATATTAGCCTTATTAGAACTTTAAATCGGTTAACCAATATTTACTGTTGAAACTAAAATTACTTCAATTGATTGTACTTCCAATTTGATTATCAAATAGATTGCTATAACTAATATATAATTACTATTTAATTATATAAGTAAGGGAATGAATCCATATTATACAGCACAGGAACACACGAGTAGGACATCCCAATCCTCAATCTTGACCTGCCAATCAACTTGCTTGTGGCTTATTTGAATTTGTAACGCCATCTACCAATCTTGTTTCTGTAACTTCTACTGTCATTACTGACCCTGTGTTGCTCAACCCTTGCAATGAATCGAATGTCTGTCTCTACTTTGTCCACACATTTCAGTATCAGCAGTTTAAAAGCAAGTCATATTATTCTTACATTTGTTAGATATACCTTAGATCCATTGTTTTGGCTTGAATCATAGCAATTTTGAACAACATACTTCTTTTATAGGGTAAATCATATAAGCAAAACTCCATTTTGAAGAAAATAAATCAGTGTCCTTTCCGTAAGTGACTGGTTAATTGCTAGTTACTGGAGTGTCACATTTGATTCCTCTTGCAAACTGTCACACTGTCAAACAATTCACCTGAACTCAGCATTAAGTTATTGTATTGGATTGTGGAACCTGACACTGAATCCTGAAATTTTAGGGTATGAGGTGAATATGCAGTTGTATATGAGGGAATGAAACCTCAAATTACTTTCTCATCTGTTCATTGTTTTGTTGTGTATTCTATGTTTTGCCTCTGGTTTGTCTCCCTGAAGTGTGCTCTTTACAGGCATGCTCATTTTATGCCAGAGCTCCTCATTTCCAACTGGATCTTTCCCTACAATGTCCTCCCATGAGGTCAGAGTAACTGGTGTCTTCCAGATCCCTCTGACATTAGCATCAGCAGATATACTTCTGGTGTTAACCCTTTACTCCATATAGGTGAAATGGGAAAGTATTGGATCACAGTGCTAATTGTTTTAAAACATTTATTGAAACCTTCAGTCAACTCCATCTTCTCCATTATGAAGTAAATGCATATGAATGATTTTAGAGGGTTTAGTTTTAACTATTATTTGCTCCTTTGGTACATCATTTACTAACCTTGTAGTTTATTGTTCTGGTATGGACTGTTATTTTTGTACTAGAATTTTCCCCACTATAATGACATTGATAATACATAAGGACAACAAAAGTGAACAAAACAACACAAAGAATGTATTCATATAGATGAAGAGTTTTGCTGAGTATGTAATCCACAAACGAAATGAAGAAATCAAAAGAGCAATCAGGGGAACTTGAAGATGGATTGCAACCATCTCATGAGAAAGAATGGGCAAGAATGCTGAGCACATACATAATATTCATGAACATCGCTAAAATCTGGCCCCCAGATCAAGTGGTTTTGTTGTAAGTGCAACAACATCACAGTAAGATCCCAAAGTGATATGTTATACAGAGTAAAGACAGTTTGTAGTTGCTTTTGTTTGAAAGGGTTATTTTGTTCTTATGCAGGATTCTCTGTACTAAACTTATGGTCCATTGAGTTACCACTTAGGGCAGAAGGAATCAGGTTATTCAGCCCTGTCTGATATCAAAAGTATTGGCTGACAGCGATAATGGATTACTACAATTTATTTAATAAAGCAATTCATACTAAGATTCTCAAAAACAACAAGAAACTGCCAGATGGAAGGCATCGCAAATCTTCCAGAATAATCTAACAATCTACAATATGCAATAATTTCAGTTTGAACTTTATATCAAATATTTCTGTTGAAAAATATCAATATTTTTAGGATTTAAAAATAGGATTGACAACTGTATGATGTATAAGCTTTTGCCACTCATGCACCTTTTATTCAAAGTTTATCTCTCAGTTTCCATACTTGGTGCATATCACTCATTCTATTTATTTTGATTGCTAACCTCACTCACTGCCCAAGGTAGTAGAGATGTTTTTTTTTCCCTGCAGTTGCTGAAGAACTGAATATATTGTCATAAGTGCACCAGTCTCTGGATTCTTGAAATATCTCCTGTTTATATAAGTGCAAAAGTAATATTCTAATGTAAGTCAGGAGACAGTGATTTTTCTTTTGTTTTCTTGCACTCGGTTCTGGTTTGTTTCACATTAACTCATATTCGGCTTAAAGTTAAACAAGTACATAGCAAAATCTGGCATGTTGAATAAATGTTTCATCAATCAATTGCATAACATGGATAGTCGTTTTGAGCGAAATGTTCATAAGCCCATGACATTCCTGCTCAGTGTGCGAAATCCAATGTTTGCTTCACCTGTTGTCAGAAGAAGCGTGCTCAAATGTTACTCAACGTCAAGTAATTCTGGAATAAAAGCTCAACCATTACACTTTATGCATTCAGAACATTTCAGAAGTATGAACTCTGTCTTTTTCTATAATTAGATTTACATTTACCAGAAAAACCTAAAAAAAAGAAACCTAGTAAAAGGATTATTGTCCCACTTTCTGTAATTCACCTAGAACACAGGGTAACCTTTGGTGTCTGACAGAGTCGATCAATTTAATCCTGACTCCATCACCCAGCTAAATGTAACTCCCATAATATTTGGCTATTTATCTGAACGCTTTAATGTCATTGGAATCAACTCACAGTTACTTTATAATCGGCCCGTTATGTGGTACTTCCTCAGCAGAAGTGATTGAATAAAGAGCTTTTCTTTTGAAATCTCAAGGGGTGTCTCCAAATCAAACCAACAGTGTGGCTCCATCGGCTTCTCGTCTGCAGATTTCTATAGAATGCTGAGTAGTCGCTGATATAAACGCATCAATCCAGGTTGCAATATGTCCTTTTGAGTTCAATATGTCATGGAGTCTGAATAGAATTTGTGGCATAGACGCATAAACTTAGTGGCAATCTATATCCACGCAGAATCACTATTGGGATTATTGTGACCAATGTAATAGTGATAAACTAGTGAAAATTTAATGTATAACACACTATTTGTCAATGGGGAGGATTCAGTCAAGATACTGTAGAACATCTTATAATGTCTAGATCTTCAGTTATTTCTTTGATTATACTGAAGTAATTTGCAATGCAAGAATTATAACAAAGTTTGTAATGCAAACCATTAATTTACTCAAAGTACATCACACTGTTAATGTGTCTCATAATTTAAAAAGCCACAGCTTTTAAAATATTTTGAAAAGTGGGTCATTGGCTCCTTACTATGTATATACTACTCACTGAATGAGTAATCTATTCCAGTGCAATGTTGTCCTCAGGTTAAATGAGGATAACTCTGCAAGATGAGTTGCTTTTCTTTGCACTAGAAACTCAAGTATTCACAGAATTCATCAACGCAGAATAGGACTGCTTTTTAAAAATGTGACTTATTTGCAGTTTAACCTTTTCCTAAGGTTCAGGATGATGGTGGAGAATGGCTGGCAGGCAAAGATCCAGAGCAGTAGATATCAACTGGTGGACAGCAGACTATAATAAGGCAAGAACAAAGCTGGACAGGATTGATTGGAATGGAAAGTTGGCAAGAGAAACAGTTACTGAACAATGAGCTACCTTCAAAGAAGAATTTTTTTTGTACAGTTAAAATATATTCCTCAAATGGAAAAGGAAAAAGAAACAAATTCGGAGCACCCTGAATGACAAAGGGCATAGGTATTAAGCTAAAGAAGAAAAAGTATTCTTAGGACAAGTGTCAGATAGAAAACAAGACTGAGAATCAAAAGGAATATCAGCTATAATATTGTGTACAGTTCTGGGTGCCACATTGTAGGAAGGATGTGAATGCACTGGAGTGAGTTTAAAGCAGTTTACAAGAATGTTTCCATGGGTGAGGAGCTTTGGTAATATGGATAGATTGAAGAAGTTGGGTTTTTTTTCTCCTTGGGGAGAAGAAGACGAAGAGGGGATCTGATCGAGGTTTACAAATTCATGAGTGGGATGGATAGAGTAGATAGGGAGCAACTGTTCATAATAGGAACAAGGATAAGAGGGCATCTACAAAAGAAACAAGGAGAGAGTGAGGAAAACCTTTTCACTCAGTGAGTAGTTAGGGTATGGAATACACTGCCTGGAGAGGTAGTGGAGGCAGGTTCATAATAGAGGCATTCAAGAAGGCATAGTTTAATTTTCTGGATAAAACTCGTGCAGGGCTATGGGGAGAAAGCAGAAGATTGGCATAAAGTCCTTATATTTATTTTAACGAGCGAGTGTAGGTAGCTGAGTGGCCTCCTGCACCAAAACCCTTCTGTGTTCCTGTGACGTTTTAGTGAAACCTTATTAAATATTACTGAAAGCCTCCCAAATGATGCACAATTCCTTCATTGAACTACGATTCCTAAATGAGTGGAGAGGTGGTCAGTTTCATTGGGAATTATTTTTTACTCTTTGATAGGTTCTGACCCTCAATAATAAGACCAACACTTGTTGCGCATTCCTAATTGTACTTGAACAGTGTGGCATGCTAGGCCATTTCAGAGAGCAGTTGAAAGTTGTGAGCAGTGCGTTAGTGTCACTGTGAAACAGATGAAGCAATAGAGACAGGGAGCCTGTGCCTCTGAAACAGCTTAAAAAAGCGAAGGCAGCAACTTCATAAAGAGCGAGAGAGAGAACAGAGTGAGCAACCTCTTAAAGAGTGTTTGTATTCTGGTTAGAGAAGAACAGATCTGCGCAAAAAAGGCAGCAATGGTAAGGGATAGAAAGCAACAACAGAGAGCCCCTTCAACTGGTTTCTTCCTGTAAGAACCAAAGTGTGGTAGATGAATGGAGGATATTTCTTCCTTTTTTTTGATTAGTAAATTAGTTCAAATCAGGAGTTTACACCTGAAGAGGACAGTTGTGAAATTCACCATAAAAATAATTAACATGCAAATTAATTAATTGAATAGAATAAAAATGACTGGACAGGTGATGTATTGCAGCTATAGTATGTGGAAGATGCCAGTGCAATCCATGGTGACCACATCTGCAGGAAGTTTTCGCTGCTGAAAGAACCTTGATCCAGAGCTGATGAGCTGGAGTCCAAACTGTGGACACTGCAGCACAGCATGGAGGCAAATAGGTACCTGACCGCTGTGCTTCAGGAGGTGGTCACAATCCTTAGATTAATTACATTAATTTTGACCTATGGTCAGGGACAGGAGAATATCACTGCGAATGAGGCAGGTATGGTGATCTGTAATTTATCTTTGGAGAACCCTCAGCCATTATCTAATAGTTGCAAGGTGCCAATAAGCACCTTGTTCCCAATGTAGCCCAATATGGGACTAAATTAAAATAATCTCCAGATTTCTAGCTGAGCCGTGTGCAAATTGGCATAGGATAAATAAGATTAGAGAAGTAAATGTGTGGTTCAAATTGGTGTGGGAAAAATGGGTTCTGAATCTTGGATTCTGGCACCTGTACTGGATAAATAGATGGGCTTTGTTTGAATCATGCTGGACCCAGTGTCCTCGTGAATTACATTACTAAGGTTGTGCAGAAGACATTAGAGCTAGATCATGTAATTATGGTAGAAAGTCAAAGCTTAAGGCTCTTTATATGAAGAGCTTCCATGGGTATATAAAGATAATTAGCATAGCTAAAGTATGGGACCCTTGAAGGATGCAACTGGGAAATTGATAACAGTGAATGAGGAAATGCAAATAATTTAAACCAAAATGTTGCATCTATTTTCACCTTGAAAACAGTGTAAACATTCCAAATATGACAGAGAAGCAAGATGTAATGCAAGGAAAAATCTTGTAATGGTCTTTATCACAAGGGACAAAGTATTTGACAAACAAATACAAATAAAGGCAAACAGGTTGCCAGGGGCTGACAGCCTGCATCCAGGCCTTGGAAGAATTGGCCAGAGAGATAATAGAGGCACTGGTCAAAATATTCCACCAAAATTCAATGGATTCCAGGAGGGTTCCCGTGGATTGGAAAACTGCTCATATGATGCCCTCGGTTCAAGAATGGAAGGAGACAGCAAGCAGGAAACTATAGGCCCGTTAGTCTCACATTTATCGTTGGTAAATGGCTAGAAATTACTTTAAGGAAAAAGTATCAAGACATTTCAAAAGGTTTAATACAATCAAAAAGAATAAACATGCTTTTGAGAAAGGCAGATCATGTTTGACAAAATTACTAGAGTACTTCGAGGATGTAGCAAGCAGAGTGATAAATGGGAACTGTAATGTAGTGTATTGATACTTTCAGAAGTCATTTGATAAGGTGCCACATAAAATGTTATTACATAAGATAGTAGATCATGATATTGGAGGTAATGTATTAACATGAATTGATAATTGATTAATACACAGGAGACGGCATCAGGATTAATGGGTCTGTCTCAGGCTAAAAAGCCATAACTAGGAGAATACGACAAAGCTTAGTGTTTGGCCTCAATTATTTACTTTCTTTCTCAGTGACTTGGAGGAGAAATGCAGTGTGATGTGTCCAAATTTGGTGATGATACACAATTAGGTTGTTGAGCATGTCTTGGTGGGAACCTAAAGAGGCAAAGGGGATATGGATTGGTTGAGTGAGTGAACAAAATCTCAGCAGGTGCAGTTTAATGGAGGAAAATGTGAAGTCATGCACTTTGGCAGGAAGAACCAAAAGGCAGACTATTATTAAAATAGAGAGAAAATCCAAAAGAAGGGCAGGGTGAGAGTTCTGCACAAAAATACACAAAATTGGCATGCAGGTGCAGCAGGTAAGTAATAAGGCAAATTGAATTTTGGTTTTTATTGCTGGGGAGTTGAGTTTGAAAATAGGGACAACTTGTTACAACTGTACAAGGTGTTGGTGAGGCCACAGCTGAGTATTGTGTACAGTTTTGGTCTCCATATTTTTCAAAAAATGATACATTGGTTTTGAAGACTGTTCAAAAGAGAATCACTAAACTGATTCCTGGGAGGAAGCAATTGACTTGACAAGAATGGCTCTATGAGGTAGGCTTTTATTTATTAGAGTTTAGAAGAATAAGAGGCAATATTTCCACCAGTGTGGAAATGTTGAACTAAAAGCCCTAGTCACAAAACAAGGGAACACTCTTAAAAGTGATATGCAAAGGAATTTCTTCTCCCAGAGGGAAGTGAATATTTGGAATTCTCGATCTCAGCGAGTTGTGGAGGCTAGATCACTGAATGTATTTGAACAGGAGGTATATGTTTGAAATGTCGGAGAGTTGACAGTTATGCTGCGCTAGCACGAAACAGGGTTGAGGCTTGGGGACAGATCATCCGTGATCTTGTTGTCTTGCGGTACAGGCTTGAGAGGCTGAATGCCCTATTCCTGCTCGCATTTCTCAAGTCACATGCAGACCAGTCCATGTAAGACATATAGATTTTCTTTCTTAAAGGACATTAGTGAACGATATGAGTTTTTACAACAATCGATGATTGTTGAAATCACTAGATTTCAAATCAGACCTTTTTTCCTTTTTTTTAAAATTTAATGACAACAGCTATGATAATAGGACTTGAACGCTTGTCCCCAGCATTTGCTGAGTCTCAGGTTTATTTGTCCAACCACTTTATCGCTGCTCCTTTATCTACCTCTACGCACCCTGGTCTTCCCCTGTTCTCCACATATTATTTGTACAATTTATTGATGGTTTGGGCACTTCAGTATCATTCTGCTGTTTGATTTGCACATGGACCAATACTTTTACAAGATTTGAAGCAAATTAAGAAGGTCTCAAACCAAATAAATAGAGTTCAGGAATTTGAACATGTAGCCTTCTTGGAACAATTTGCTTCAATTAGTTTGGAAAAGACCACTCTATACCATATCCAACCCACCCACTCAGCTATCTATAAGTATGTTATATGAAACAGCATGAGCCCAATACTTCCAACATATCCAAAATAACTAATTTTGGGGGAATATTTTTTGAATTCATCACTTTCTCCTTCATCTCACACTAATGCATTATTGCCTCAGTATGTTTAAACTGCTGTCCTGTACATACTGGGGAGTCGAAGAATTGCTGTAATTGAATTCTGCTTGAAGTTGTTCTCATCTAGTCTGAATTCCCACACTGATCTCATAGCAATAGTGTGGTCAGAAAGGCCATGAGCTTCTTATGATTTATTACCCAATGATTTGGATGTGGTAAGACACATGCAGTATAGGATCTCATTTCTTAAGGCTATTTGTTCTTACTGAACTCATGATTGCAAAGCATTATTTTGAAGTTCTTAGGATAGAATTCTCCTTGTCATGTGTCGACTGGCAGTGCTTTTATTTAGTGCTCTTTACTATTCAGTATATTTTTATAACTTTTAAATTGTATATTTCATCACATCAATATTATACATATGAATAACGATACAAAGATTCCTAAGTAATATCAGTCATGTAATGTAGCAGGAATACAAGGAAACAGAGAATGCTGGAGAAACTCAGGCCTGACAGCATCTGTGGAGAGAGAGAAACAGAGTTTGGAGCCTATAGCTTTCAGCTCTGAGAACGTCATACTGGACTCAAACGAATAACTGTTTCGCTGTCCACAGATGCTCAGTTTCTCCAGCATTCTGTGTTACTTTCAGAATTTCAGGATCTGCAGTATTTTGCTTTTATTAGAAAGTATGCAATATTATCATGTCCCAAAATTAAGTTCTCTGTCTCTGGAATTGTGGTTTTCGCACTTCTCTTCTTAAGGAAATGCTAGTATATTCTCAGGGCTATTTGGCAAATATTGACCCACTGACCTGGAATTTGTGGTAGAAGTGACTGCATTCATTGTATTTACTGTGTAAAACTGATTGCAATTTCTCACGTTTGCACAGTTAAAGAAGGAAGTCCGGAAGCTGCTGTCAGTAATATCGTGATGCACCACAGAGTATAAGTTTTGCTGTCTTTGCAAGTGCAGTCATCACAGGATCAGCAATTTGACATGAACTTCAAATTAGAATGCAATAGTCTTGCTGTAAGAAATATTGACAAAGTTAAGCCTTGTTACATAAAGTATAACTGAGTTCTTCACAGTAAATTGAATCATAATCATTGCTCATCAACATCTTTGGCACTGTAAAGCTATTTTTCCATTCCATGATAACAAAACTCCATACATAATAACATTTTTATTTCTAAACTTGTTTATGATATTTCATTTTTCATCTTAATCCCATCATATCTTTGTTTCACTTTCTGTGAAATGATTGAAATGTGATGATAACCAGTCTGTTTTATTTTCTGCCTTGTGTTTATGAGAATTCTTCAATCTGATAGGCTGTTCAGCTTGCTTGAGAACCTCAATATTTCTGGAGAGTTGTGAGCCCCCATGAATGGCTTGAGCATAAAATTGACATGATAATGTTTGTAAATAGCTGATTTAAACAAGCTTTTTTTTTGGTAATGTTGTGGTGCCATTTGGTTGCGTAACAGCTCACGGCGGCACGGTGGCACAGTGGTTAGCACTGCTGCCTCACAGCGCCAGAGATCCGGGTTCAATTCCCGCATCAGGCGACTAACTGTGTGGAGTTTGCACGTTCTCCCCGTGTCTGCGTGGGTTTCCTCCGGGTGCTCCGGTTTCCTCCCACAGTCCAAAGATGTGCAGGTCAGGTGAATTGGCCATGCTAAATTGTCCGTAGTGTTAGGTAAGGGGTAAATGTAGGGGTATGGGTGGGTTGCGCTTCGGCGGGGCGGTGTGGACTTGTTGGGCCGAAGGGCCTGTTTCCACACTGTAAGTAATCTAATCTAAGCTCAATATTCTCTATTCAGAGGAGACTGGGTAATGAACAGTGAGGCTGCATTATTGCCTTCGTCAGATTCTGGAAAAAGATATTGCTATAAACCTGGCATAAATTTAAACCAGGAAGGTTGCCTCAGATTGGTCAAGACGGAGGAACATACAAACTAAAAGAAGTTGACATTCAGCACTTCAAGCCTGATCTGTCATACAATAAGATCATTGTTGACCTGTTTGTGGTTGGAATTCCATGTTCTCATCTGCACTGATAACCCATGATTCTCTTGCCTAACTCCTTCTGAACTAAAAATTCAATACTGAGCCCCACCTCCTTCTAAGAAATGGAGTTCCAAAGCCATGAACCCTCTGAAAGAGAAAAAAATTCTCATCTTCACCCTAAAAGGGTGATCCCAGATTTTGAAACAGTGCCCCTAGTTTTATACTGACTCACTTCGTGGAAATATCTTTTCCACATCCACCCTGTCAGGACCATTCAGGACATATACCTCGATTGAGTCACACCTCTCTCTTCTAAACTCGACTGGAAATAATCCAAGCATGTCTGACCTATCCTCATAAGACAGCCCACCCCTTCTGGGTACCAATCTTGTAAACCTCTTCTGAACTTTCTCCAGCATTTACATCCTTTTTCAAAAAGAAGCCAAAATCTTCTCCCTGTATTTGAGATGTGGTCTCACTAATTACCTGTATAACAGCCCTATTTTTGAGTTCAATTCCTTTCATAATAAAAGATAGTATCCCATTGGCCTTCTAGATCATGTATTATATCTGAATACTAACATTCTGTGACGGAAGTACCAGAAAACCTAAATCCCTCTGCACCTTGAAATTCTGCAACCATTCTCCACTTAAGTAATATTCCACTTTTTTAAATTCTTCCTTCCAAAGTAAACAACTTCATATTTTCCCACATTATGCTCCAACTGCCATATTTTTTTTTCACATCCTATCTATATTCCTGCATTTTAGCTTTGCCTTCTTCACAACATATCTTGGTGATGTTTGTGAACTTTGCTACTGTCTTCAGTCCCCTCATTTAAGTCATGGATATGAGTTGTAAGACCTCTATGGGACTCCACTTGTCACCTCTACCCAATCAGACAAAGACCCATTTATGCATATTGTCAATTTTCTGCCAGCCAGCCCATCTTCTGTCAATGACCATTTCTTCTTGCTACACCATGAACTTTGATTTACACACAATAACCTCTGATGTGGCTCCTTACCAATTGCCTTTGAGTCTCCTGAAATCCAAAGGCAATACACTTGTAGGCTCCCATTTATCTACAGTATATATTACTCCAGCAAACAAGTCCACTAACTCAGTTGAACCTTAATTCCTTTTAATGAAACCAAGCTAATTCTTCCTGATTGCTTGAGTTTTCTGAAGTGCGCATATATAATGAATGTTCATCTTTAAAGATAGACGCTATCACCTTCACCATGACAGGCATCAAGCTAAATAGCCCGTAGTTTCTTGATTCCTTCATCCCTCCCTTCTTGAATAATCTGATAGCACCTTTCCCAACTTTGTAAAGTTAGCATCAGTGCATCTCATATCTCATTAGCAACCTCTTGCAAAACCACAGGATGAAGTTGATCTGGACTTGGAGATTTATCAGCCTGCAGTTGCATTAGTTTGCCCAGTACTATTTCTCTGATTGTAATTTCATTAATACTTCTCTCTCTTCCACTTCCTGAATTATAGATATTATCATTGGAATGTTTCTTTTTGTATCCTCTGTCGAGAAGACCGGAGCAAAATACTTATTCATTTCATCTGTCATTTCCTTGTTATCTTTTAACTTCAAATTTACACTCTCCAGAGGACCAGCATTCACTTTATTTAGTCTTTTCCTTTTTTAAATACTATAGAATCCCTTGCTATTTGTTTTTAGACTTCTAGCTAGCTTCAAGTCATGCTCTGATTTCTTTATCCTGAATAACCCACAGTCATTCTCTGCCATTCTTGATATTTTGAATAATCATCTGACTTGCCACTCATTTTTTCCACAACTATATGTTTTTTCCTTAAGTTTGATTTCTTTTTAAGTTGTAAGCTTCCATAACATCTGGCATTCTCTGAAACCATTTGTTCATTGCATAACCTTGATTCTGAAATAGGGTGCATCAAAGCCATCCTAGATAATGGCTGCCCTGATCAAATTATTTCTCACTGTATAGCCTGAAAATTTATGAATAAGCCCAAGACCACTATTTCTAGTCCCAAAATATGCCCTGTCTACATCAGATTGAAAGATTATTTGAGGAACTGTGACGTTAAATTTTTCACACCTTTATCAGACAGTAGCAACAATGACTGCCGTCAAGTCAAAATTCCAAGGTCTTGGCTGTCATACAAATGAGGGCTGGTGGGATGCTGGGGTTGTAGACCGCATGTCCCAAAGCCGAGCAGATTGTATCAAAGAGCTGTTCATTACTGGCAAAATACTGACTGTACCCCACAAACTTATGTTTACAATACACCAAACATTAGATGTGATTTATTTGATTGGACTGCATTTGCTTAATAATCCCAAGTTTACTATGAATTACGCTAACAGCCAGTTTAAGATTCTTAGTTTGGCTTGCAGTATGATGCACTTGCAAGTAATTGATGTTGCATATGTTAATACACGGAGCTCTGTTCTTTGCAAACAGAAATAACCTGTAAACAAAATGTGCCTTTTCCAACGAATCAAAATAGGTAGCATTCAGAGTCAAGCTACCTGCTTTAAATGTAAAGAAAACTTGACAAATAATTGTCCATCACCATATACTGATGGATTTTCCATAGCAGTACCTGTCTTCATCAGAGGTCACTTGTCAACCAATTAACACTCTAATTACATTTTCATACGTAAAACTACTGTTTTTACATGGATTTCTCCGAAGTTTGATGTGGAAACTCTTAACTGATAATATTAGTTGCTACTCATATCAAACTTTTCGTTACCCAAAAAATATTGTTTGGTTTGATATTAACAAAATATATAGTTGGGAAAATGTGTTTTATTTCATAATTACAGAACCTCAAGTGCATTATATAATTTTGAAGCTAATGCAATCTGTTTGGTTATTCTCTGCTGAGCTAAGCTAGGAACTACCTTTAGGACAAGCAGAAAGTCTGGAAATGTTCAACAAGTGAGGCAGTATCAGTGATGAGGAAAAGAATTAACCTTTCAGGTCAATGACCTCTGATTGGATATTGGCTTCCTCGTGTAATATTATCACTATTTTCTCAGGTAAAGTATCTCTTCACCTGCTCCCACCTTCCACTTCGCCACCCTCTACAAAATAAAAATCAAATGCTTCAGTTCGACCATTTGTTAATGTCTTAGAATACCAGGCGGTTAATAAAAAAACAATCACATGGCATAAAAAGGGAGTAAACTGAAACCAAAAAGAGGGAAACTAAGCCACATAAAAATCATATAAAACCTGTAATGCACTTCATAGAAATAAACAATAAGTCATAGATTAGCTTGTTGGTGTGGTATATTGTAAACATGGAGTGCAGTGATGGGAGAGCTGTGAAGTGTTTTATTTTATTATGGAGAATAAGCACATTAGCTATCCAATACCAGTACATCTGTCACTTTTCAGATAGTGGGCATTTGCCTCTTGCTGGCGTTCTTATACAAATGTACCGTAAGAGTTAATTTCCTTTCCAGTGAAGTGTGAGGCGGGTGATTAAATGCGGGTGGTAGATGAGGTGGAATCCTGCTTGTGTCAGCAGTAGAGACGGATGGAAATTCCATTAGCAGAATATGATGGACAGCTTGGGCCTCTCAAATAATACACTCAATTAAAAATTGATTTTTCTGTAGACTTGTGATCATAATGCACTACACTGAAACCTCTTAGCAGTACCAGCCTGTGCCAGATTGATATAAGGCGGCTGCGATCCTTTGCCATCACTCACCACGTTAGAAATAATTAACCTTTACCAGGCAAGGTTGAAAAATGGAAGTGTCAGTCTTTTTAGATTGTATTTTTATTTACAGTGCCACCTTCCACTGATTTGAAAGTGGTGGTGTCCAATTTTTGTTGACTTCGACTGTATTTCAAAACTATCAACACAAGAAGCTTTCACACAGCATTCTCCTGACCAGCATATTCTATGCTTTTATTACTTTTTCAATAGTATTGCCAATGCAGTGTTCACTTTAGTCTGCACTTTGAAATAATCTTTTTGGAGGAATAACATTGAGTTTCAAATCCCATGTTACCAAGTGGAAACTGGTCCAATGACTAGAGGGTGCATGGGACCACATGGTGGCAGCGTTCTCGGTGTACCCTTATGGAAATTGACAATCCTGCCATAGCTGTGACAGATGCCCTTCCACTTTTAGTTTGTTGTTAAAAAGTTGGGAACATTCTTCTTTATTGGGAAGGGACATTAGCAATGAAACAATAAACCTTTATTTCCTATATGAAATAACTTGGGGATTACAGTCCTTTTGGATGCATTTATAACATAGCTACACATAACAAGAACAATCCTTCTTCCTGTATTAGCTGTTATACAATTTACAAGTCTTGATTATCACAGGCTGTCTGTTGAATATGTACACGAAACAGAAGCCAATATGAAAAAAATTTTTTGCTGTTGTCAAAGTGTATTATAATTGATTTTGAACTTCTACCATACTTTTGCTGACCTACAAAGAAGGGACATGCAAGCGTTAGATGTGTGAGGTAAGATCAGTTGGATTAAGTTTTAAACAATGAATGGAGCCAAGCAGTACATGTTATAACAAATTATAACATCATGTTCATGAGATATGAACAATATATCTGAACAGAAGCCACTTTTTTTCTACTTCAAATTATTTAGAACACCCTGAAGCTGAGTGTTTCTTGTATCCTGGATGGCCATGATGTAAAGGTGTTGGTGTTGGACTGGGGTGGACAAGGTCAGAGGTTACACGACACCAGTTTATAGTGCAGCTGGTTTATTTGGAATCACTGGCTTTCTGAGCACTTACCCCTTTGCCAGGTCACCTGATGATGGAGCAGCGCTCCAAAGGCTTGGACTTTAACCTGGTGTTGTGTGACTTCTGATCGTATCTGGGATAGACATGAGATTGCCAGAATCTGGGGTAGACAGGCAGGAAGCTGAAAGAACACAGCAAGCCAGGTAGCATTAGGAGGTGGAGAAGTCAACGTTTCGGGTGTAACCCTTCTTCAGGACTAGGAGTGAGTGTAAGAGGAGTTGCAGGTAACTAGGGTGGCAGGAGCAGGGTGGTGAATGGGGATAGGTGAAGATAGGTAGAGGGTATGATCTGGTTGGTCAATGGGCGGAATGAATCTGGTTGGTGGCAAGGAGGAGTAGAAGGGAGGGGGAGGGGTTGGGAAGGGAGTCCGGGATGAGAAGGGAGGTTATTTGAAATTGAAGAACTCAATGTTGAGTCCACCCGCCTGTAAGCTGCCCAGGCAGAAGATGAGGTTTTATTCCTCCGATTTGCAGTTTGCTTTGTTGTGGTGATGGAGGAGCCAAGGATGGTCATGTCGGAAAAGGAGTGGGAAATGGAATTAAAATGGGCAGTGACTGGGAGGTCCACTATAGAGCTAGATTCTGGAACATGCATATTTTCACAATGGAGGTTGGAGAATTTACTGTTTTACCTTCTTTAACAGCATAAAATCAAAGTGCTTTATCCAATTACTGTAAAGGCCAATTATATACCTGACCTATATTAGATTTAGAATAAAAGAATCTCTGAACCTTTTTTAAACAATGCAAGGAAGAGTATTTTATTATACCTAACATCAGGTTAAAGTCCAACAGGTTTATTTGGAAGCACTAGCTTTCAGAAAACTGCTCCATCAGGTGAAATGAGATTCATTGAACAAAGCTGCAAGGCTGATTAATGCAGAAGTTGAAATATGAATTTACCTTTGTAAATAATTCTACATATGTATACATGCACATGAACTAAAGAAAAATAAGGTAAGGACTTTCACTGCAGACATGAAATGTTGAAAAGATATCTTGGCCAAATAATCATTAGTTTTAAAGGAAAAAGGATAGAGTATGGAATATTTCAGATGCTTTCTGTCTAACTTTCTTGCACTTGTGGCAGGGTGTCACTAGACACAGTTAGCACGGTTGGCACTGGGGTCTTGAAATGTTGTCATCCAGAAGATTCAGAAATCTTTCATGATTGAATAGCTGTTTCAGTTTCTCAGTTATTGCATAGAATGCATAGAATCCTGAAAAGGATTTTTTAGAAAGGTAGCAAAGGGTTGACCTGGGGCTTTGTCCCCTTACAGGCTGCATTCCAATTGAATTTCAAACAATATCAAAACAGTCACAGCTTCTGACAGCTATAAATTCAGACATATGCTTTCCTGTAGTTCCAAGCAGTTAATTGACTTCCAGTAATCCACAGGCTGTCAACTTGACTGTTCACTTTGTTTGAAGTATGTGATTTCCAATAAGAGATTTTGGAAAACCAATGTGTATCACAGTGTCCTTTCATTTTGAAATAACTGCACAGAGGCATGGTATTCCGTCCCCAACTCACCTTTATTTACATGAGCACCATACATTTACTCTGACCAGCCAGCTCAAAGCCAATCCTGGACCGAGGAGACCATCTGAATTGGCTGTTTATATCTGTCAGCCAGGGTTCCCTTATTGGGCTAGGTGAAAAGTCCCAATCAAGAATCTCCTAATCAATGAGATCCACCCCTGGCCTTGGTTCCAATCACTACATGTTTATCTTTTCAAAAAAACACAACAGGTTTGGGTATCTTCTCAGTAGTGCAAGTGAACCAGTTTTCCCTTTAGATATGAATACACAAAAAAATCAATAATGTAAATGCCTTCATAACTACATATAAAAGAGGGAGAGAAGAGGTGTACTACATATTTTCTGAAGCACCACATTTATACACTACCCTGCTGAGGTGGATTGGATGGAAATTAATCTATCTGGGTAAGTGAAGAGATGTTCTAAGTGAGGTATACAACTTTGTGAAAGATTGGAAAGAAACTAGGTGGGACTTGAGATGAAGTAAAATAAGCTGAGAGTCCACATTACTTGGTGACATTTTGGTTCCTAAACATTTGAAAATGCGCCTTTAAGTAATTTTTATAGGTTTCCTAAATTTCCCAGATTCAATTCTATTCGGCAAGCATTAACATTGAAATATTATTGGTGAGCTTTATTTTATGGGTCCAAGGGAAACTAATCCAGTAGAGTTGTGATGGCATCTCAGAAACAGTGCAAGGTTCTATCTGAGGAAGATCTGATCTGATCTGATTAATACAATGGAGTGATTTCAGCTGTAACTAAGTGAGTTTAGTGTTACTACCTTTACTTCTTGCCCCTCTACATTTTTTGATGGTGACTGCTATATCGGTATCAGGGAAATAATATATGACTTAGAACACAGACTAATGAAGGTCATGGGATCAACTAATTTAAGCTTATGCGTGTGGGCTTTATTGCATGATTAGAAATATTGTCCTGGCCCAGTTCCACTGCCATAGCATCAATCAAATATTGACTATCAAATCTGCAGTTACTTTGCTCTGTTCTTGCATCCGGCCCTAAATTTATAAATTAATTTCAACATCACTTTCAGATTGGAAGGTGCTGAATATAGGTGGGTGGTGGTGGAAATAAAACAAGTGCTCAATTAGCAGCTTTTTTAAGGTAATCTTTACACATATTGATATCCGATTATTGTATGTATTTTATCTCAAAATGTTGCATTAAATCAGAAAATTAGTCACGTAATGAGGGGTAAACTCAATTAACTTCTCGCACCTGCAAATTAAAAACAAAACATTGAATAGTTGTCTCATATACACCACTAGAATTATAAATTACACATTTGCTTCAGTAGTTTTCTACACTATAAACTGTAGATTACGTTCTATCTGGGAATGGGAAACAGCAACATGCTATGACAATGTTATGTGAAAGAATCTGATATTCAAAATCAACTGTGCAGCATGATGGGATTCACAGGAAACTCATTTTTATGAACTTTAGTTAATGAATTTCCTGTTCTCATATAGGGGCTTGTCCTGCACTCAGTCAGCAATCAATCACTTCTCTCAGTGCATATAAGATCCTCAACATGTTCAACTGAAAAGTCAAATGTTGAAAAATTCAACCCATGTTGAACAAATAGTAATGTTTTATAAAATTCCTAAATTGTGTTTTTTAAAAAATAAATGTTCTACGTTTTCTCACATTTTGATACTGCAATTTGGGCAGTGATCCTTCCACGGTTATAAGGTGACATATGAAACTGGTGGGATTAGAATTTAGGTTGGAAATTGGTGACAAGTTGCGTATCCTGTTGTTATACCATCCTGATATCAGAGTAAAATCTTGATTGGAGGATTATTTTTCTCTCAGTAAGTGAAGTCTCAACTTGGTTCCTGGAATTATAGCCTATCTACTGCGAATTGTAAATTAATTCTAGAACATGGAAAAGGGAAATGGAAGATTAAACTCCAATGACAGTATCCTTATGTCTACCAGCAATCAGGCTGAGGCAAAGTCAATGGACGTTGATAAGATTTATCAAATTCTCTGCATGTTGACTGCATTTTCTCTCCAAGACATTTCAGAATCTGTCCAAAGAGTTGACTAGAATTGGATTTCTGTGGCAGCACTTTAACCTCAATTTTAACTGAATGTAAGTGTCAAGTATGAATCAAGGGAAAAGTATTTGCCCTTTGCCAGCTTTTTGGCAAGAGGCACATTCCCCATTTAAAATCTCAGCTCTAGCATAAAGAGAACTGACTGACTTCAGCCTTAGCAAACACCTCCAACTGATGGGCATCGATTGGCTAACTGTGGCAGGAAACTCCAGCTGGCATCCTATGAAACAGTCCCCTATAGGGAGGTATTAGTGGGCCAACAAGGAAATTAATTGCAAAACGTCGACCCTTTTCTGTGCTTTCTCATCATCAGAGCGGCATTTCCCTTGAAAGAAGGCTGACTTTTAAAAGGGCAATAAGGAGAACTTAATTCTCTCAGTGGGTCATTAGTCTCAGGAGTTCTCTTTCCCAGAATGCATACAGTGGTGGCTAAGTGCATACAAGGCCAAGCTAAATAGACTCTTGACTTAAAAAAAACATTAAGTCAAGAATAATGGGCTAGTGGGTGATGAGCAGCAACTGCACCTGAGAAAGTGGTGTTAAGACCACAACCAGGTTAGTAATTATGTTACTGAATGGCAGAGCAAACTCAAGAGATATATGGTCTATTCCTGCTCCTAAGTCTATTGTTTCTATGTCCCATCCTTGCCAGATAAGCAGCATTGAGTTTGAGACTTTTCAGTGTGTTTAGTAATATAGATATATAATGCATCAATTTAATGTTGTCTTCCATTCAGACTTCTGTGAAAATTTTCAACGGTTCAGCATACCATATATCAGAAAGGACCTTTGCAACTTCTGATCCACTTCTCACCTCGAGAATTTTATTGCTCCAAACCACTTTACTTTGAAGACCAGTTTCCATTACCATTTGTGACAACTTGATCTGTGATTTCTACGATCCCTAATTTGCATTTCACATTCACGTTTAAGCACTGGAAATATCATGTGTGTTTATGTTGTGATAACTGTTTATCAATCACATATACTGTGCCAGTGTTTGTTCAGATGCTTGGAACAATAACAGTCATTAGGGTAGGTTCTGGTCATTTTTTTGTTGGACATTACTGATATCTAGATCATCATCTGTGAAGAGATAAAGATTTTGTGTTTGTGGAGAATGTCACAGCAATATAAGGAATAACATAAATATTAGGTATTGACAGGATGGTTAGTGCATGACAAAATGAATGTCATGGGCATCTATATTGTTGTGATGGTCCATTATTGAATGTCATTATTCTGATCTTGATATCCTTCAGGGCAAAACAGATATAGAAAAGATTTGTTTTACCAGCTACAGGAATAGAACTCATTCTACTGTTGTTCTATCCACACATTCAAGACAAACAGGTGTGAAATGTTCTTTTGAGCCTCTGTGTTTACATTTATGAGACATCTCCTGTAGCCCCCCCCCCACCACCTCTGGTCTACTGAACGTAGAATAAACTCCTTTGGCTTCTGCTTACAGCCATTGAATTATTTTTTGACCATTTCTCAGACAAGTCTGCCTTCAGCTAGAGTTATCGAGGAGAAAGTGAGGACTGCAGATGCTGGAGATCAGAGCTGAAAATGTGTTGCTGGAAAAGCGCAGCAGGTCAGGCAACATCCAAGGAACAGGAGAATGAGGAAAGTCACTTTCCTCATTCCTGAAGAAGGGCTTATGCCCGAAACGTTGATTCTCCTGTTCCTTGGATGCTTCCTGACCTGCTGCGCATTTCCAGCAACACATTTTCAGCTTCAACTAGAGTTATCTCAACACAGACTATCCACCATGGTTAGAACCAGTTTGTTGATCTGCAAATCTTCCTTGTCTTTTACAGCATTGCTAATCATTCTCTCTTCCAACATCTCAGCTGCTATACTCAGAGTGATTGGAGTCAAGTACCTTGTTATTTGCTTACACAAAGGAGAAACTGCCATCAAAGCTGTACGTACCTGTCTGGTTTAGTATACTGCTGATGATAAGTTAATTACAAAGAATTTATACTATGCCGTAAAGAATTCCAAAATTAAGGGTGGCACGGTGGCTCAGTGGTTTGCACTGCTGCCTCACACCGCCAGGGACCCGGGTTCAATTCCAGCCTCGGGCGACTGTCTGTGTGGAGTTTGCACATTCTCCCTGTGTCTACATGGATTTCCTCCAGGTGCTCCGGTTTTCTCCCACAAATCAGGTGAATTGACCATGCTAAATTGCCCAAAGTGTTAGGTACATTAGTCAGAGGGAACTGGGTCTGGGTGGGTTACTCTTCGGAGGGTTGGTGTGACTTAATGGGCTGAAGGGCCTATTTCCACACAGTAGGGAATCTAATATCATAGAAACAGACCATTCTGTCCACTTGTCTGCTATAATGTTTATAATCAACACCACTTCTTATGACTATAGCAGAATCTCTGTCTAATCTTTCTTTTATCTATCTGCATAGCCTCCATTTAAAAGCCCATGTGCTATTCACCCCAAGTATTCCATGTAATAGCACCCTGTTTTTTTTTTAATGTTGTTCTATGTTTAAGAAAGATTTCTTTTTCCCTGAATTCCCATGTGGAGAAGCAAAATATTCGAATTTATAGCAGACCTCTTGGTGAAAGTGTTTGTTGCTATATATCTGCACATTGGGCTATCACCTCCATTGTTATTCACAATAAAATCTCAATATCTGGCCTATTTTTAAAGGATATGGGTTGTAATCAAGAAATAATAGATTAAAGGCTACGGCTAATTGGCCTGACAGATTCTAAATGGTAGTTTTGCTTCTGTGGTCTATCAAAAGAGCTGGCAGTTCTGAAGATTTGATGTTGCCTACAATTATGGTTTAAAAGTAAAACAAAACACTTTTATATGGCTTTAGTATATTGCTGTGTAAATGATTTACGATAACTGATGACATCAGGCGCTCCCTTGAAAGCCATATATTCAGAAAGATGCACCAAATGTATTAATGTAAGAGCTGGGTTGTACAGAGGGCATTTAATGTAGTTTCTGTGAACGAGTTGAATGCAATTATTGTCACGGTGTATTATTTAGCATTACGATAAGCAGTACAGAGTTAAAAATTTAAAATTTATCTTTTAATATTCTTTACTTGATTCAGCTACTCTTGACTATTTTGATAGGTCCAATTTTGGACAATTTCCATTAATTTCTTGATGGTAGTTCAATGAAGTACTGAAATCTGCAAGGAATAACGTGGCATTCTCATCACATACCTTGCTCTTTCATCAGCTGTGTTCTGTTGAATACACCCAGAGAGTGAAAGAATAGGAGTCTTGGATGATTCGCCCTTTGGCTGTTGCAGTGGAATTACTGCACAAGCAGCAAATAAGTTTTTTTTTCAGAGCAAGCAGATGATTGGTGTCTTGGCATGTGCCTGATACTTTGCACAAGGCTTGCACCACTTCAGGAAAAATTATGATCCAACATTACTCTTATCCCTGACTTCAGGTTTCGGCCTATAACAAGTTTTCTTTTTTGCCCTGTTTTAAAATCTACCTTTTGCATGTGATGTAAGCAATTTTGAAAGATTATGCTTGGAGATTTGAGATGAACAATAATTGCCCAATTTCCATCCCTTTAATTAAGTTATTGTCAGTGCCTGACTGTGTACAAAAGTAAACTGCTTAATTGAGCTCTATAGCACTGTAAACACTGTCCAGCTGAATTTATATTACTTTAAATATGCATGCTATCACCATTTGAAGCTTTGTTCTGTGCCATTATTGCTCTGAGCGTCATTGTAAACATACAATAATTGAATCGGCTTCCTACTCTGTGCAACAATCTGAACACAGCTTAATTGAAGCTTAGTTTCAGTCAGGATATCAATGAAGCCAGTGATTTACTCTGGGTAAGTTCATTAACATTACTTAATTGGAGCTCGATGCTACTCTGAATATCATTGCAAACAGAGCTGAAATAAAGATCTGTACCATTCAAGGTATTAATATAAGCACAAGTTTTACATTAATGAATTACTTGCATCTAATAATAAACTTATCACATGCAGTTGTCTTTTTATGTTTCCTGATATGAACCTTTCATGGCAAAGGTGAACTTAATAAAGAGAAATTACTGTTTTGAGAGTTATTGTGGTATTTTGAAGAATAGCCATATTAACTGAAATGCCATCCTAAGAAATGAATAGATATCAGGGGGCAGACTGATTTTTTTTTGTAGTCCTGCTAAGTAGCATTAGTGCTGTGATGTATCACATTAGTGTACTTTAATGACATGATTTTAAACAATTAATTCCTCCTTACTATTTGCATTGGTGGAAGACTATAATGCTACAGGGGGAGTGGCAGAGAAGCTAAATCGCAATTAATACAGTACAGCAAGTATCACCAATGATATTTTAGTTAATTTTTCAATGTCGTGTTGGTGTACAGCACCAGTAAGGTCACCTCGGAAGTACTACAACAAATGCTCTTTGTTGCCAAAATCATTTCTTTGTGCCAGCAGAGAAAAAGCACTTCTTATTTGGTCTTATCGATACCTCCTACTCTCAAAAGCATGGTTTATACTTTCATCCATTCTAATGACTAACAAGATGTAAAGCAATGTTCCCAGCTTTAAGTGCACAGCTAGCTTCCTGTTAACATTAGTGAACTATGAGAAATACAGCCTGATGTGACCATGGTACAGATCAGTCTTACAGTAAGGAAGTGCAGCAAAAGCATTGCTTTAGATTCTACACCTATCCACTTGCATATCAATCAAGAAATGAACAAAATAAGGAATAGGGAATAGTGTAGCATAATAAGAACGCACTTGTTAATGTGATACCAACATCAGCAATTACATACTATGCTAGAGGGCTGTATTACAGTAAAATGCATAATAGTGTGTAAATAAAAGAGTTTACTGGATCTTCCGTGAGTCAGACAATAATCAATCTTCATGTGCTGTGTCTAGATCAGCCCATTTTATGGGGTCCAGGAAATTCCAGGTAATGGGATGCTTGGATAGCTTGGTTTTCCAGACAAATAACAGATTCAGGAATTCAGAGTAGGCTTTTTTTGCAGGAAAGAATGGTTAAATGGTTATTGGATAGGAATATATGTTAGAAATAAATTAACATTATGATGATCAAAAACTATGTGAAAGCTAATGGTTGCTCTGCGATTGGGACAATTTGAATAATGGGGATATATGTAGAGGTAGATATTAGAAATATCTGTTAACTAGCATTCAGGGAGAAATCTTGCAAAAGTTTCCCTGAAGTCATTAATTAAGTGCTATGTTACTGGGTTCTTCATGCATACTTACGAATCACATATTGATGAATGGTAATAAATATCTCACTCCTCTTTTATTGAAGATTCACAATACCATAAATAAGTTGTAGGAGAAGTCGACATGCACATCTTGCTAGTGAATCGATACAACTGTTGCTGCTCTGTCACATGCTATAGAACATCACTTTCTATCATGACGGTGCACATCGCATTAAAGAGTTATCATAACATCTCTTGTTAACATCTCTTTTTCTTTAGGTAGAATCTTACACAAAAAGAATAAATTCACAAAACAGAAATTGCAATGAGCACTATTTACATAAAAAATTGACTTCATATTATTTACGAGTCCCTAAAACCTATGGTCAGCTTATTATAATGCCTAGGCCATGTAACAGTAAACCAATTTTTAAGACCCAGAATCATCACTCAACATTAGCACACTGCTGGTTGTCTTCATAGTGGTCAAGGTAATCTTAAATACCTCTGCTAGGAACAAGGCTTCTCTTGTTTGGTGTTGAACTAAAACTTCTTGCCACACTTGTAAGCCGGGTAATGTTTTCTTCTTCATGGGATGTCCCTTTGAGGAAGGATGGGTGTCTCTGACAATGACTGCTTAAATGTGTTGTTAGTCTCCTTGCAACATAAACAGAGTACTTTTTTCTAATAGTTCTCTCAATGATGATGCTCTCTCATCAAAGTTATGTATATGGGGTTCGAAGCAATGGAATAACCATCAACATCATTGCAAAACTTGTCAGCCGTGGGGATAAGCATAGGTTGTACGTCTCGTACTTTGGCTGGATCAAGACATATCTCTCTGTTAGAACAGAATAAACCAGAAAAGTAACATAGCTTAGATTTATTCTGCAGGTTTTACTGTTCAAAATGAAGTTGTCTTTTAGTCATTTCCATTTTTTAAAAAAATGGAGATTTAGGAATTGCAATGTCATTCATTACACCGGTACCAAATTGGTTCCATGTATTGCTGTCTGCATTGAAACAAATCACCATGATTCTGATTTTCACTATTGCAATTCAACTTCTGCAATATGGTCTTCAAAAACATATAGCTTTCAACTTGTTGTGATACTGAGTTCCTCACACAAATTGCCAATCTCACGCTGATAAGTGACAATGAGCACTTTGAATTCTTGTTGCAGAAGACTCAAAATTTTACACCCACATTCCAGGAGAGGACTGTGTTTATAACTTCCTTGGGAATTTGCACAACTCCTACTGCTGTGTCACATGAAGAATGTCTTCAGTTCCTGCAATAATGCACATTCACTATTTACCTATTCCTTTAAAGCATTCGCTATTTACCTATTCCTTTAAATGTCTATTATGAGGTAGATTATATGCAGTGAATGACAGATTGACCTTTCTCTTCATTTCCCTGTTTGTTTGTGTATTTTGGCTCCAAATATCTCTAAGCCTTTTTGAAATACATGGTCTATTCCAAATTTGTTCATTTTGGTTCTGATGCCCCCTCTAAATCATTACAATGGATAGGACATAGAATGAGCCTCATATCTGATACTTGTGTTCCCTAATTTCAACATTGAAATACTTTATCATTTCCCATTTATGGAGCAATTTTATATTCTGCTTTTAAGTCAATTGAAACAGGATATTTCACTTCCTACACAGTGACTTTTGCGATAAATTATAACAATAATACTTATATTTATGTAACTCCCTTCACATGAAAATATCTCATTTTTTGCAGTAAATTGCCTTACTTTGACCTGCAGTGACTATTGTTATATAGCCATTTATCACTGAGGTGGAACCTTGTCAAAAGCTTGCTGAAAGCTCAAATATTTATCAGCACCATTTTTCCTGACCACCATGTCAGCAAGAGGTTGGAAAAATCACAGTAGGTTGGTCAAGCATGACACAAACTGTCCCTTAAAAATGTGCATTACCTAATATGCACCCATTAGATGTTAAAACCATCTTAAAGATGTTCCTTCTGCCTGTCTTTGTATAGTTTAGTCTATAACAACCTTGATGATTTCTTGACCCTGTATTATCCACTATTGAATACTCACAAATGCATTTGAGTTCAGAAAATGCCAAGATTTTGTCGTGCTGCTTCCATCTCCATCAACATGCATAGGTGCAAGTCATCCATTTAAAGAACAATAATTTCATCATGGTATATCCATTATCTGTGTACCTTTAGTTTCTTTACTTGGAATCAATCATTGGGGGTTGATTTATGGCACAGAAGGAGGCCGTTGACATATTGAGTCTATGCTGCTCCCCATGGATCAATCCGGTCAACTGCACTCCCTTTTTTGGTCACTGAGCGCCTACAGGTTTATTTCCCTCAAGTTCCCATCCAATTTCCTTTTGAAATCATCGATTGTTTCTGCATCCACCACTCTCAAACAGTGAGTTCCATGTTATCACTCATTGTGTAGAAAAGGTCTTCCTCACATTCCTTGCATCTCTTGCCCAAAATGTTACATTTGTGTCCCCTGTGCATGTACAGTTAGCTGAAGGGAAGCATCTTTCTTTGTCTACCAAACCTAAGCCTGTCATAATCTTGTACACCTCTGTCAAATCTCCCCTCAATCATCTTTGCTTCAAGGAGAACAACTGCAACCTTTCTAATCTAATCTTGTAAACTGTAACTTCCCATCTCTATTTATGAAAGCCAAGATCCCACACACTTTGCTAACCACACTGTTCTGCCAAAATGTATCTACTCTGCCACTTATCTAGCCTTTCTATGCCCTGTTGCAGGCAATTTGTACCATCTACCATCACCTGCAATTTTCTGTCCATAAGCCAAATTTTTTTTCAAAAACACACCGCTCCTCCACTTGCATAAGCCTCAATTTTGTTGACTTTTATAGCACCTTATAAACACTTAATCCATATCAACAACATGCACCACATTCCCTTTCTGTTCCATCATTTAAAAATTAAATTAGATTAGTCAAACATGTTCTACCTTTTACAAACTTGCTCTGACTCTCATTCATGAATTCAAACCTCTTCAAATACCTGTTGATGTTTTTCCTGATTCCAAATTCACTACTAATGTTAAACCACTGGCCTTATAGCTGGAACCGTCCATGCATTTTGTCGTGAATACAAGATATAACATTTGCCGCTCTCCAATTCTCTGGCACTTTCCTCATATTTAGTCAAGCAATAAAAATTAAGACATTTCTTTCTGTTATCTTCGCCCCCACTTCCTTTAGGATACAGTTGTTTCTGCTATAACGCGCATTTCTTCAATGTGAATTGCCAATTGCATAATTGAAGAATTTAGACCATTATTTGTAGAACGCGAACTTTCCTTACCTGTATTGGCTATAACATAATTCCAGTCCCATTGGTTTAAATGGTGCTGCTACTACACAATTTTCTTACAACACAGGATCACACAGGAATGCAATTATTGCATTATATTAGAACAGACTCTACATGCCATCTAGGTCAGGCAATTTACCTACCCTAAGCATATACCACCTTTCCAATGCAACTTCCTTTCTGTTGTCTCCACTATCTCTGTTTCTACAGATACTTGCTCAAAGAACTCCTAGCATTGTTCTCTGCATCCAAGCATGTAGAAGTTAATGTCACTATCGTCTTGCCAGACTGTAGGGCTGCTCTCTTATGAGAGAGAGGTACTAGTTATGGCTTAACCTGAGGGTCAACATGCCTCAGGCATGGGGGGAGGTTGAAAAGGAGAATTCTTCATGGTAATGAATCCTTCATAGTCGGTGTGAGAATTGAACCTACCCTGTTGGCATCACTCTGTGTTGCAAACTAGCCATCCAGCCAAATATGCTAACCTAACCTTTGTTCCTAATCAGATCCAATGCACTTCCCACTACCCAATTTTTATTTACAAGCTGGTAGATTTTTGTGTTCTCCTTTGTGTTGACTGGCATTCTATTTGCATACTATATTTTTATCAGTTTTATTTTCCTTTCCATCTCCCCACTCAATCTGACCAGCTTCTTACCTGAAGAATTCATCTGGTTTTTCATTATCAATTAACCTCTGTTTCAACGTGATTTTTGTTTCCGTAAGATAAAATCAAGACCTGTGGATGCTGGAGACCTGAAACAAAAACCTGATAAAGCTCAGCACGTCTGGCCACACCTGTGGGAAGAAAGCAGAGTTAGTATTTCAAGTCTGGTGACTCGTCATCAGAAATTCATTGGTTTTGCCATAATCTCTGCTTCCTCAACAAAGGAACACTGTTTATGCCTTACCTTTCACATTTGTTAGAACGGACTTAGCCTGTACCTGAAGTATCTTTTTATAAAAGAGCATGTTTTTTCCATAGTAGTTATCCATTCAGTCTCCAGTTCTACTTTATCCTAGTGAGATTCTCTTTTAATTTAGAAGATTTATGTCAGATTTTTCCTTGCTCTTCTGTTACTTGTCGAACAGAGCGATCTAGGGGCTCAGGTGCACGGTTCTTTGAAAGTTGCCTCAAAGGTAGTCAGTCTGGTTAAGAAGCATTTAGCATGCTTGCCTTCATTGCCCAGACCATTGAGTATAAGAGTTGGGATATCATGTTGCAGTTGTATAAGATGTTGTTGAAGCCAGTTTGGAGTAATGTGTAAAGTTCTGGTCATTCTGCTATAAGAAGGATACTATTAAATTGGAGAGAATTCAGAAAAGATTTGCAAGGGTATTGTCAGGACTAGAGGGTTTACGTTATAAAGAGAGGCCGAATAGGCTGTGAGTTTTTCACTGGAGCATAGGAGGTTGAGGGGTGACCTAATCGAGGTTTATAAAATCATGAGGGACATTGATAAGGTGAATAGCAACAGTCTTTTCCCTAAGGTGGGGGAGTTCAAAACTAGAAGGCATAGGTTTAAGGTATGAGAGAAAAGATTTAAAAGCAACCTGGTGGGGGGCAACTTTTTCACACGCAGGGTAGTTTGTATATGGAATGCGCTGCTGGAGAAAGTGGTAGATGTAGATAATGTTAGAACATTTAAAAGACTTATGGACACTACATGCACAGGAAAGGTTTAGAGGGATTTTACAGGCAAATGCAATTACGTTATTTTGGGAAACTTTGTTGGCATGTGCGACTTGGACCAAAGGATATGTTTCCATGCTGTATCATTCTGTGACTCTTTATATCCAGACAATGTGGTATATAGCCATACAGAAAAAGCCCTTCAGCCAATCGAGCCTGTGTCATACAAAAACAACCAGCTGATGATTCTAATCTCATTTGCCAGCACTGGACCCATAGCCTTGTATGCCTTGGCATAACAAGTGCACATCTAAATATTTCTTAAATGTTGTGAGGGCGTTTTCCTCCTGCCCCCCTTCCAGGCAGTGAATTCCATTACTCCTGAATTGTCTGGCCCTAATTTTTAGAATATACCCCCTAGTTGTGAAACCTCTGACCAGTGAAACTAGTTTATCTTTACATTTCTATCCTTTCCTGTTAATATCTTGAAGATTTCAATCAGGTCATCCCTTAACTATTAATCTCACCCCATAACTTCATCCCTGAAGCCCAAGTATCATTCTTGTAAACTCATGTTGTATTTCCTCCACGGCCAATATATCCAATATTCTATCTAAACAATCTAACAATTCTACCTGTTAGAATTGCAACCATGTACTGTTATGTTTTATGCAAAAACAGATCTCATTTTTTAATAAGGGCAATCACTTCTGTAGGTCACAGTCAGACTCATGAACAAGGGGTTTCACTTTCCTGTAAAGTTGAGACCCTGTACTCATGGTATCAATGACATGAAACAAACCTTGCATAAAATTTGCCTTTTACGTGGAGCACCTAACTAGATGGTGATACAAATTCATAGTACCAGTTGCTCAGTAAACATGTATACAAGCTCTCATTCTTAGGTTAGCCCACTGAACAACTTATTTTGTGCATTTTCTTTTGCAAAAGTATCTCTGAGTACATTACAAAACATTTCAAATCAGACATTATGGAAAATATAATGAAATATTTTTCTCAGTTTCTCACTTTGCACCCTTAGATGCCTCAATCCAGTGTAAAAAGGTGACATTAATTATATACATTGCATTTGAACAATACAGTCCAAGGGAATGTATATGCCATCAGTCCTCAGTACATGATGACTGACCTTTACATCAGCTGCCCCAAGTTTTAGCGCGTCCCTGAGCATGTAGTCTTGAAACTTTAAAATATGACAGTCTGCAACTCTCAGTCAAAGATAACTTGTGGCACTGCAAGACAAAAAGTTTTGGGACAAACAAAATGAGTTGATGATAATCGAGGTATGATTGATGGTTGTCATGGTGTGCATCCCTGGGAACAGCCAATAGAGCACTGAGCCATGTATCACGGAACAGCTCAGAACATCTTCAACATAGTGTTGCATCTCTCACCAGATGATATTTGCAAAGGCATGTTCCTCCAAAAATTAACCAAATCACTTAGTTGCAGCTGCAGCCTCAATGTCTTTCTGATTCTAACTTCATAACCTTTCCTGACTGTAGATCTTCACAAGGCAATACCTTGAAAGGGCTCATTCAGTTGCTTTTTGGTGTCTAATCAATCTGATCATGACTATGTAAGATCACCTAATTCAAATTGATGCCCTGCTCTTAACAGGGAGCCCCAAGGTACAGAGCAGTAGGGGGTGGTACTTTGTCTGCCACAGTGCCTAGACGAGGTACTTTCATAACACAGAAAGAAACCTGTTCATACGTTTGCAGGGAAGCCATTGTCTGTGTGGAGAAGTTGCAAACCACATGTTTATTGAAGTAGTTTTGATCATCTTATTGGCATGTCAGTGTTGTTTTTTAATTAAAGCCATCTTTGTTTTTTATTTAAAAAGAGCCCAGCATATGAAGTGATCAGTCAGGATTGTGTTCCTCTCCATTCCCCATGTTGTCCATGTACCACACTGGCTACCACCCAATGAACGCCACATACTGACTGAGATCACAACTGATTTCATTTGTATGCAATCAGAAACACAAGAGGCATTAAAATGCCTTGCAGCACTTATTTACTTGAAAATTCTACTCAAGGTTGGAAAGCAACCCAGGTCTAAACATGCATGGGAAGTTTATGTAAATCATAATGTATACATTCATCAATATTGCATCACTAAATGAAGACAATTCAAATTTAGTGCCAGAGGGCCATGACATTCCCATAATATTACCAGTGAAGCAAGTAATGCTCACAAGAATAAAAATCTGTTCGAGCCCAGAATGTGTGATAGTATTTCTGTGACTTTAATGTATTTATTTATTTTCCAAGTAAAGGCTAAAAATGTTGGCTTGCCTCAGACTGAATCTCTGTAAATGACATATAATAATATTTATAATATATACTATATCAAATAATATTTGTCTAGACTCAAAGAATAACAATCTGAAATGAAAATTGAATAGATTATAACAGTAGTAAAAATTAGTGTGTTATTTTGCTTTTTTAAAACAGTTCTCCCTCTCAATTTCATTGTGAAAGTGGAGATGATGTGTTACATTAAAGGATATCATACAGTATTGTACTTGAGTCTTGCACATTAATGATCAAAACACATGAGCAATCTACTGCAAAAGAAAAGGAGCCTTGTGCAGGCCATTTCCAACACTGTCTTAACGATTTCCTGTCCACAGGAAGCCCATCATTTAGTGATTCATTTTGTAATTTGTTTTCCTACCCCCTGGATCTAAAGATAAGGAGCTTGCAATCTGCTATGCTTAACAATTCTCTCAAAATCAAGATGGTATGGTCTTATCTCCATCTTTCCACAAACATAACACACATTTCATTGTCACTGAAAGTCCTGTCAACCAACAAGAAAAGCTGGGTCACCCAGAGTGCAAAGGGGATGGCTCACAGTGTCCCATAGCTGTTGAGTACTGAATAAGTCTAATACCCGACTCCCAGAATTTTACAATCTTTGGAGGCTCTGAAAATAAACAACACAGTGTTTTGTCCAGTTGATCACTATACCAACATGGGGTATCATTTCTGTTTGGTATGTTGACATTTCCTTGTGTCAATAGGATATTTTGTGGAGGTTCACGGTTAGTGCGTCAGATTTTGAACTTGAGGTGAATGGCTCGAGATGGGACATTTCTGGACTCACTAGACTGGCCTTGGTAAAACAAATGCCGATTTATGCAATTTTCACTTGGTGGCAGGGGAAAGGGCATTGGCGACTGGGGGATGGCAGCTGTGGTCAAGCGTCAAGGTACATCTCCTGTACTTCAGTTTGCTGGGATTGAAGCCCAGTTGTTTGAGAAACTGAGAGTCCCTCTTCCCATTGCTTCTTACCACTCACATTCTAAGGCCTGTGCCTGCTAACTTATTCCCCCACGTCATCGCAACTCTCAGCTACCCACATCCTGAACTCCACAGCATTGCCTCCTCAGACCATCCCTACTAACTCCACAGCCATCTACACAATTTCTGCCAAAGGCTATAATTGTCTTGCACTGCTCACCACTTTCCACTCCCTGATCCCAGTGCAATCCAGTCAATGGTTCCACAACAAGAACACTCCTTTCCCAGTGCTTCAGACTTCAGTCCTCCAAATTTTTTTCCAAACCCACCATTCAATTCCCATTGCTCCCACATCCTAAAAACCCCTATTGCTATTCCCATAAACTGCAAGCACCCTACCATGGATTGCATATTCCAATATCCAACTATCCGTTTTCTTGTAACCTCTGTCTCATTTCATCCGTGCCCCAAACCCTCTGAAAGTGTTTTGAGACTCCTACATCACTACCACACCATGCCCCTAGGTACCATTTCTCTCATTCCCAAACAGCAAGGCTCCAGACAACTATTACATATCAAACAACATAATCCCCAGAATCCCACACCTTCCTACTCCCCTCTCTTGCATCGCAATGCTCTCAAGATGCAATGCTTCCTCAGCAATACTCCCATCATACTTCTCTGCTTCTCCAACAACCACAATACACCCACACATTGAAAATCTTCCTGCATATCCTGGGCTGAAAATGATGAGGGTGCTATTTGAGTTCATTGCATCACCAACACAAAGAAATAAAGCCAACATTTTAAGATTTCAGCACTGAAATAAAAGCAAAGAAATGTGGATACTGTGGAGATCTTCGAGAAGAAAGGACTGATGCCCGAAACGTCAATTCTCCTGTTCCTTGGATGCTGCCTGACCTGCTGCGCTTTTCCAGCAATACATTTTCAGCACTGTGGAGATCTGAAATACAAACAGAAAGTGCTGGAAAAAGTGCCACTTCATGGACTGAGAAATAATGTTCATGTTTGAATTTAGTATGACTCTTCTTCGAAACCTAGAATCCAAAGAAGAATCTTTTGAACTCAGAACATTAACTCTTACTCTCTCGACAGATGCTGCTGGATCTGCTGAGTTTCTCTTGCATTTTCTGGTTGTAATTCAAAATTTCCACTAAATTAAGAATATAATCATAGAATATTGTGTCATAAAAAGGCAGTTGGACATTCTCTTACTCTGACTCTGATAATCTATTCGACATTACTCAACATAAAGCAGTATATCTTTTTACTCCCTCAGTAATAGCATAGGCGGTCTGCTTTGATTATAGATTTTGATAAGTAGAGATGATGTACAACAGAAACACAAGCCACTATGCCAACAAAAACAAAAGAATCAAATACTGCATGCTGGAGGTTCTGTGGTGTGCCACACAATATTCTGTCTCAGGCAGACAATTTTATTTGTGGGTTGTGGGTGGCTGTGGTGAGGCCATATTTGTTTCCTACCCTGCCTGTGCTGGTCTTCCTTCCTTAGAACCAGGTCATGACGCAAATTCCAGGAGTTGGATCAGCATCAGTCAAGGAACATTTCTCCAAATAATGCTGCTGCATAATTTGGAGGGGAGTTTGATCATGTCTGTGGTTCTTTCAGACACCACCAAAGAAACATAATGGGAGATGGTCTGGACCCATGCATAGTGGGTTGCCTTTACTTTGCACACATCAGAAAACTAGATAGGGCAGAGTAAACATGAAGAATGTAGCCAATTTTCTAAGGTTCACTACACTTATATGATTATATGATATATACACTTATATATTATACACTTAAATGCAGGCCCAGAAAATATCCCGAATTATCCTTTGCTTTTTTGTTAGTTTAAATGCAAATTGAAATGCCATTAAATTGATTTGCAAGAGTTCTTTTTCCAGTTCTCACAGCTATCATTTTTATAATGCTTCGATATTACTTGCTTCATAATTTGAATTAAGTATATTTATACGTTCTAAACACCGCCTGAATCTGACTTGAAAGTAGCCTCTAGTATTTATCTAATATCAATAGCATTTTAGCTTTACGCCAGGGTTCCCACACCACGATAATATCCCTAGTCTGGATGAAGCAGAGTTTCAAATTAGGATTCTCATATTGGTTTCTATATTTCTTTCAGTCAAACCTTAGGACTTTTTGATTCTATTTGTTAATATTAGTTTGAAATAAGGTCATCATCGGTATGAAATGGGAAACCAGCTTTTGTTTTGCTACTAATATGAGTGAACTGAAGAAAATAAGCTGCATTCAATTGGATATAACAATCTTTTCACCATGCTTGTTTCTATCCACAATTCCTCCTCATACCTTCTTATCTCTTAGAAATGCATCCATTCTTCTAGTGATTGAGAAAATAACAAAGCTTTGAATGTTTGTCTTTCTAGGGCCATTATTAACAACCTCGTCGATGATTTAAGTGACAGAGTGTGAAATTTAATGTAATATTTGTGAGTTTCCTGACTATCTAACCTAGTTAGGAAACTAAGTTATAAGGAGGACACAGAGGCTGCAAAGGAATATGTATAGAATGAGTGGTCAAGAACTTTGCAGATGGGCTATAGTGTTGGTGAGAAATGAAGTTGTCTGTTTGGTTGGAAAGGTGTGTATTTTCCAAGAGGTGAAAATCATGGAAAGTTTGGTATTCAAAGGGCCTGGGTATCCTTAGAAATGAATTGTAAAAGTTACCATGCAGGTATAATGAACACTTAAAAAACAAATAGTATGCTCGTCCTATATTTCAACAGAATTGGAATACAAATGCAAGGGAAGTGCAGTCAAGGAAACTGACTATTATGGGCAATATAATGGGTCAATATCAGCTGTTCTGTGCCAAATCCCAAGAAAAATTCTTCTTCAAAAAAGTCATACTGCAGTTCTGAAAGGCTTTGATGTGACCTATCCTGGAGAGCTGTATAAATGGTTGCAGCTTATCTGACAAACGATATATTTGCAATGGTGAAGTGCAATAAACATTCATTAGACCTATTTTCTGGGATTACAGAACAGACCTACTAGGAGAGATTGTGTAGGCTGGACTCTCATTCCCCTGAATTTAGACGAATGTCAGATGACTTTATTGAAACAGGTACAATTCTTCAGAGGCTTCACAGTTCAAATGCTGCGAGGCTGTTTTTTTTTGCAAGAACCAAAGGACACAGTCTCAGAATAAGGGGTTGTTCATGTAGACTGCGATGAGAACAACTTTGTTCAGAAAGAGGTCATGAACCTTTGGTATCCTCTGCTCCAGAGGGGCAGGGATGCTCCATCATTGCATATCTTCCAGACAGCAATTGATGAATTCTTGAGAACCAAGGAACGTACAAGCAGACTTGGACAAACTAGCCTACTCCAATACCTTTTTATTATGGCCTTGTGTTTTCATTGTCCAAGTTTGTTAGACTCCGAGATTCTGTCAAATATAGCTAATTATGGAAACTGGGAAACTGTTAACAGATTATAGTTCAGTTGAGGAAGAAGCTTCACATTTTTAATGAATATAGTCTTAACCAAATGGAGAATGTTGAGTATTTATGTCTAGCTACATTAATCTGACAAGGCGTGTTTAAGGGATTTCCACTTTTTTAAAAATGAGTTAATTCAAAACTAGGACATTTGTACCTTTGAACAACACAATTCCTTCCAGGAATAGTCCAGGAGTATAATTACAGAGAATAATAGCTAAGAACTCTTCAGCAGAGTCATTTAACTTCAAATTCTGACGGTTTCTTATCAACCTGAAGAGATTCTTGTCTGAATATTATGGTTTAAATAAAAATAGCAAGGTGAATTGGTATTTACCAACATCTGGCAATGTCTATCAATGTTTACTCTCCCTTTTTAAATATGTATTTAAATCTTAGATTCTCAAGATTTCAGGGAGAATATTTGTACTAAAGGCAGAAAGGAGCAATCTACCTGAGCAGTCTTTCTGTTGCCATAGGGTGGGCTGGTGTCCACATGTAGAGCTTAAATCCATATCAGATGTCTAAATTTTCAGTAGGAGTGCAGAGCAAAGAAGCGTTTGAAAAAGTTACACAGAGTCATGGCAGGGTAAGAGGACCATGCACTTAGATCAAAATCTAATGATGCTGTTATAATTAAGTGGCTCTAATTGCAATTTTTACTCTTCTTTGGTTTTTTGTTTGGAGCTTGGAACAAGAATCAAGCAAGCTTGCGATTTTAAATTCAAGTAATAGAGTCTAATTCTTGCAGATTCTGTCCACCATAAAGCCAAAAGTAATGAGCGTCGTTCAAGAAAAAAATGAACTGTTCCAATCCATGAACCCACTGTTCAAAATTTGTCAAACAAGTTATTTGGAAGCAGTTGTTCTGGTTTGTGGTGAGAAATTACTGTCTGAGTACGACAGAAATGTATCTTCTGCCCATCAAATAGAAACCAATCTCTTCGATATGTAAACCCAGAAAAACATTTCTGCTTATTTAACATTCGTTGATATGTTTCTTCATGTGTCATAAAACCTCAGGGAGATTTGCAACCTAGTAGAAGGCCATTCAGCCCATTTGCAGTCTTGTATCACAGAATTGATTGTTATCAAATTAAACTATCTCAAAAGCAAATGCAAATTAATTCTGCAGCATCAAGGTATCTATCAGATAACGAATGATTCAGTGCACACATACTTCACATTGTGGTAATTTTCCAAGAGAATGCACCAATTGGTATGATTTTTTTTCTTTAATTCTTTTGTGGGATATGCTTCTTGCTGGTTGTGCCAGCACTAATTGCCCGTTTTAGTTGCCCTTGCCCTTGTCCTTGAGAAGGTGGTGATGAGTTGCCTGCTTGAATCATTGCACAGTGGCTCACTGGCTAGCACTGTCCTCACAGAGTCAGGAACCCGGGTCCGATTTCACCTTCAGGTGATGGCGTGGAGTTTGCACATTGTTCCCTTTCAGTGTGGGTTTCCTCCCACAGCACAAAGATGTGCAGGTTAGGTAGATTAGTCATGGGAAATGCAGGATTACAGAGATTGAATGGAGACAGTGGTTCTGGGTGGGATGCTCTTTAGAGGGTCAGTGTGAACTTGATGGGCCAAATGGCCTGCCTCCACACTTTTGCGATTCTATGGTTTTAATTAACCAGCTCGCAAGAAGGGATGCAAGAAACCACAGAATCAGCGATTGATTTCGAATATGACAGAAATTGATTGCATTTAATACTGGAAACTATCAGTAATCATAATAATTTATTCTGGATATTTATATCTGTCAGTTAGGTCAACTTCTAGGATTAAAAATTATTTTGATGTGGCCATCTTTCATCTATATTTAAACTATAACTTACAAATAATGGCAGTACACAAGTTGCTTGTGTGTTCATAAAGACATTGCATATATCATACTGAAACACACTGATATGTAAGGGACTCTCATATACAGTTGAGGTTCTGGTAATCCAATTTGTTCTAATTCAAACTGTACACTGGAAATCAATTGTCCATTAAAATCAAATATGCCCATTAACCATTTCTCAATAAAATTGGCATCAACATTTGGGTATTTATCAATAGTCATCAGATAGGAACTAAGATACGATTTGGGGGATACTTTATTCCACTGTTTTAAACGAAATTTGTGAATCACTTCCTTGTCCATGAATTTGTGTTTTCACTAAGAATAGCAAACTGCAGATATCTTTTCCAATTTACAGTGCTTGGAGAATTATGTGTCTTAAGTGTGTCCTACAATTAAAGGCCTGCTCCATGTTTTGCTTATTTTCCTCGATGTGTCACAACAGAGAGCAGGATGTTTTATGAGAATCTAATATCTGGAAAAATTGCTTCCCAGCAGGTAAGAAGTGCTTTAGTCATTGTAGAGTTAATAAATCATGCTGACTAGGCTGTGTAAATAGATCTAGGCTGCCTTACCCAGCAGTTGAGTCCCACATACAGACTACTGTGTGCTTCAGCCACGCTCAGTAACACAGACCATTCATCAGGCAGTAGATGTTGGTTACTGCGCTGGCCAGAAGTCATCACTCATACCTGTTTGAGGGCTGGTTGCCAGAATTGTCAGCACATTGTTTTATGATTCCTTAGATCAAAATCCCTCAATGCTTTAAGGACTAAACATCCTTTGCAAAAGGGGCAAACTTTATAATAATAAATAAGATGAATGCTAGGAGCATTTTAAGTACTGTATACTTTCACAAAACTGATGAGTTAAAAATGAGCACTTAGATCAAATTCCGATTTTCTCCTGTCCTTCTAACATTCAGCTTATCTGGATTCAGTGTCTGAAAGATAGGACTGATTTGGGGATCCTGAGTAACCCATTAGAAAGGTACCTTTAGTATAGAGATTACCCCAACCCTACCCCTATCACTGCTGAACTAATTGAGGTGTTTAAGAAAATGAGCGGGCTAGATAATGTAGATGTGGATAAATTATTTTCCCTATTTAAAATTCCTGAACAAGATAACATAACATTAAAAAATATAGCTGTGTTGTTTAGGCAGCTTCTTCATGAAATTCACAGAAATTTGGAACTCTCTCGCCAAAGTGGCTGAGCTGAGATCATTTGAAAAATTTGAATTGAGGTCCCTTTTGTCAGGGTTTCTAACCACACATGTGCTCCTATACCGCAGTCTCCTGCCTCTGTCTTAACAACATTGCCTGAATCTAGTGCTATTTCAGTTGACACGTTTATGCCTTTGTTACCACAACCCTTGGATTTTCTCTTGCTTTCCTGGTCAACCATGCACCTTCCAACCTCAGTAAAGATGAGCAGATTGCAACCTCTGCTGTCCATATCCTGTTCAGACATCACCATCCTGCTCAGTGACCTATATTGACTCCAGGTCTGGCAATGTTACAGTTTTAAATGTTAAAATCCTTATTTTCAAATCCCTTCAGTGCCTCACCCCTTGCATTCCCTATAATCACATCCAACCTCACAGCCTTCTGAGTTTAAATTAGATTACCTACAGTGTGGAAACAGGCCCTTTGGCCCAACAAGTCCACACCAATCCTCCGAAGAGAAACCCACACCCCTGTATTTACCCCTAACTAATCCACCTAACACTATGGGCAATTTAGCATGGCCAATTCACCTAATCAGCACATCTTTAGACTGTGGGAGGAAACAGGAACACTCAGAGGAAACCCACGCAGACACAGGGAGAATGTGCAAACTCCACACAGACAGTTGCCTGAGGTGGGAATTGAACCCAGGTCCCTGGTGCTGTGAGGCAGCAGTGCTAACCACTGAGCCACCGTGCCACCCCAACAGTTATCTGCAGTCTTCCAATTTTATCCTCTTCCATATCTCAAATTTAAAAATCACGCAACCCCAGGTTATAGGCCAACAGGTTTATTTGGAAGTACGAGCTTTCGGAGCACTGCTCCTTCATTAGTTGCTGTGCAGCAGGATCATAAGAATTTATAGCAAAAGATCGCACTGTCATGCATGCAACCGATATGAATATTGAACAAACCTCAATTGCTGGTAAGTATAACCTGGTGTAGTGTTATTTTTAACTTTGTCCTCCCCAGTCCAACACCGGCTCCTCCAGATCATATCTTAAATTGTAGTCCCTTTGCCAAGAGTAGCCAGCTTTCAGGTACCTCAATCCTAAACTCTGGAATATTCTTTCTTAAAATGTGGATCTCTCATTCTCTCCTCCTTTAAAGTACTCCTTAAAATCCATCTCTGACAAAACATTTGGTTATTGATCCTAATAACTGCTTATGTCTCTTAATATATGGTTTTGTTTAATAATGCTATTACTGAAATACCTTGGAATGTTTTACTGTACTAATGCTACATAAATGCTGTTTATTGATGCTCTTCTAAGTGGAGTTAAAAGATAGACTAACCATAATTAAGTTGAATGGCATGTGGGGGTGAATGGCCTATTCCTGTTCCTATATTCCTGCCGTTCAAGAATTCTGAGGAATTCCAACACACATTGAAATGTCACGATAAAGACAGCTGAAAATGGGCCATTCCCATGAAAAAAAAACAAGCTCAGATCTTTGATTAAACTAAGATAATTTGCATGATGATCAGAATTATGAGAATGAGATATGAGCCTTTTCCCCACCAATCCACCAGTTGCAGTTCAAAATACAAGAATTGCATTAAATGTTTCTTTACTGCAGCCATTGCTTCAAACAGGAAATTGAAGTATTTTGCAAATGTATCTGAAAATATATTTAAGCTTGCTTTCTGTGGCTGAAATATCAGTTCAATGGAAATAGTCTTCAGCGGCCCATTTGTTGAGCTGTCTGATTGAAGACCTACACTTGGTAGCACTCTTCTGCAATCTACATGGTGAATTTGTATATAATTTGTTGAGCTGTGTAGGCACCCAACAGATTTTGTCTTCAAATTCCTCATTTATCACCCATTGGGAACTCGCCAACCGCCCACCCACCACAAATAGGAAATGCATTTAAATTAGGCTATCTATTATTTACAATTGAAAGCATGCTGTGATGGGCAGTTCTGCAACAAAACAATTTTTACATATGTTTTTAAATACAACTTATTTTCTCCTGTAAATGTCAGACAAGCCATCTGTAACAGCAACGGTCTGAAGGCACATGCAAAACACATTCAGGGCAGGTTAGTTAGATTGGAAGAACATTACGTTCAGAACTAACAGTAGTTAAAGAAAACTCATTACGCAGTGAACATTCACAGTGCAGCACTGTACCAAAGCTTTGTTTCAAATAATCTCCCTTCAATGTGAGAAATTGAGTCTTATGTTTCACTTTATTTCAATCAGTATTTGATCATTTTCACCAGCTTTATGATCTGTAAACAAAAAAAGCTGCTGTATGAAATGTTGGCACAGGCATTTTTATCTGTGTGTACTGCATACTTCCAGTTGGTCACATGCATATTCTTGTTCTCTGAGAATGCTAACGTGAGTTTATATTTCATAGAATCATAGAATCCCTACAGTGAGGAAACAGGCCATGCTCATTGAGTCCGTACTGACCCTCTGAAGAGCATCCCACCCAGACTCAGCCCTCTGTAACCCCACATTTCCCATGGCTAACCCACCTAGCCTACACATCCCTGGACATTTGGGTAATTTAGTACGGCCAATCCACCTAACCTGCACATTTTTGTAACTGTGGGAGGAAACTGGAGCACCCGGAGGAAACCCATGCAGACACGGAGAGAAATTGCAAGGGTGGAATTGGACCCAGGTCTCTGGCACTGTGAGGTAACAGTGTTATCCACTGAGTTGCCATGTTATGTATATTATGTGAGAAAAAAGCACAGAATCCAACCAGCAGCCAAAGCTACAGGGGCTGCAATATTATGGGCTTGATTTTGTTTTCATACAATATTGAAAAACAGGGAGGAAAATGCATTAAACATTTGTTGATGAGAATGTAGGAGGCATGGTTAGTAAGTTTGTGGATGACACCAAAATTGGAGGTATAGTGGACAGTGAGTAAGGCTATCTAAGATCACAAAGAGATCTTGATCAATTGGTTCAATGAGCTGAGGAATGCAGATAGAATTTCATTTGGATAAATGTGAGGTATTGCATTTTGGTAAAACAAACAAGGGTAGGTCCCTGGGTAGTGTTGTAAAACAGAGACCTAGGGGTTCAGGCACATAATTCTTCGAAATTGGCATCACAGGTAGACAGGGTGGTTAAGAAAGTGCTTAGCACTCTTGGCTTCATTGCTCATACCTTTGAGTGTAGGAGTTGGGATGTCACGTTGAAGTTGCACAGGGCATTGGTGAGGCCTCCTCTGCAGTACAGTGTGTAGTTCTGGTCAGCCTGCTACAGGAAGGATATTATTAAATTGGAGAGCATTTAGAAGATAATTGCCAGGATGTTGTCAGGATTGGAGGGTTTGAGTTGTAAAAATAGGCTGGACAGGCTGAGATATTTTTCACTGGAGCATAGGAAGTTAAGGGGTGACCTTGTAGAGGTTTATACAATCATAATGGACAGAGGTGAGGTGGATAGCAAGGGTCTTTTCCCCAGGATGGGTAAGTGCAAAATTCGGGGGCATATTTTTAAGGTGAGAGAAGACAGTTTTAGAAAGGACAGGATGGGCAGCTTTTTTATACAGAGAGTGGTTTGGAATGAACTGTCAGAGGAAGTGGTGGATGTAGGTAGAGTTGTGACATTAGAAGATATTTAGATAAGTACATGAATAGGAAATGTTTGCAGTGATGTGGGCCAAACGCAGGCCAGTGGGACTAGTTTAGTTTAAGAACATGGTCGGGGCGGACTAGCTGGGTCAAAAGGTTTGTTTCCATGTTATATAACTCTTAAAAAACAATCTCTGAATCGTTTACAAGATTCTTAACTCAGTTTACCTTTTGCTCAAATGTGATCCAGCTTTAAAAAAATCACACCATAGGCCAAATTGCATTCTGAATTCCTCGACTAATAGCATACTTTGTCAGAGTCAAGCACCACCTACCTGGCCCAGCAGGAAAGGAGATCTAACTACTGAGTCAACATGTTGATAAGAAGCCTGGCATTTTTACTGAGGCATCCAAAATAAATTCTGTTCAGTCTGCTTTGAGCAAAAACTTTGCTTTTCCTTTAACTTTATCCTGTTGTGTGGGGTAGGGGGAAGGGCACTAGAACTCAACAGATTAACTGCATGCTATAAATGTTTCACTGAGGTAGCAATTCTAAGGTTGTAATATTAACTATTTGAAAACAAATTGCCATCATCTTTTTCAAATGACTAAAGTATACAGAGTGACGTTTACAAAGTGACTTGCAATTATTTTTGGAAGGTCAGGCTGAGCATAAGAAAATATGAGACGTCTGTTCGAATTCACGAGGTTCATTGTGAACTTAGGTGAAATTAGATACACACTAATCATAAAGTACATACTTGGTAAAACTGGAAGTATCATTTGCAGTCAGCTCTTCAAGATGCATATGCATTCAGTTTTGCACCTAGAATTCAGTGTGCAGTAAATATTGCTCCATTTCATTTTGTAATAAACTGACTGAGAAAGTAACTATGGCAGCAAGGACTGTCACTGAATAGCATAGGGGAAAAAAATTGAATTGTATAGAACGCACAGCACAGAAACAGGCCATTCGGCCCAACCATTCCCTGATGGCGTGAATGTTGTAGCTGAGCTATTTCCTGACCTTTCTTTCCAACCATCAGCATTACCCCCTCTATTCCTTTCTCCTTCATATGACAAGCTAGCTTTCCCTTAAATTAATCCATGCTACTTAATTCAACTATTCTCTGGTATAACAAGTTTCACAATCTTACCGTTCCCTGGCTGGAGCAGGTTCTTTCAAACCCCATAGTTAACTTCTTGGTGACCATTTTATGTTGAGGGTTTTGGATCTCTTCTGTTTAGCCTTCTCTTTCAAGAGAAAAAAGTTCCATACTGTTTATCCTTCACTGATGGCTTTCACCTTATACCACGGCATCACTCTTGTAAATCATTTTTGGGCCTCTTCTATATTTTGTGTGAAAAGACAACCCAAACTCTACACAGTACTGATAAATAGAGGCAGTAGCATTCTGTTCCTCATAGGAAGCAATACTGCTCATGTTAGTATCAAGATTTACATAAAATGGATTCTTATATAGTTCCATTCTTGTGTAATCCATGTTATAAGAAAATCGCATAACAGCAGCACCATTTAAACTAATGGGGCTGGAATCACATTATAACCAGTACACGCTTTAAAGGTTTCTGCTTTAGAAACAGTGTCCCCAAATTATCAATCCCGTAATAACAAATTCACAGAAATGAAACACGCATTATATCAGAAGAACTTGAATAACATTCCTGAATTAAGACTGAATTTTGTGGAAAATTCAAGCTTAGCTAATTGATATTGTGATAGGTTTTGTCAATTTTAAATGTCGAATCCCATTTTTCCCCACATTTTTTAAATTAAACAATTTTTGCCTTTTCAAATATATGCAGGGTGTTGATGCAATTAAAGATGAGCTTAACAAATAATATGTTTAACATTGGTTTGAATCAAAGAAATTAAGAATTACAGTAATGTGATTGGAGTTCCCCGGGGGATCTGAAACTGTCATTTCAATATGGCTCAAGTAACAGCTTTTATCTTTATCTCTTCCCTTTGACGCAAGCTCCTGCAGAGATTACACTCTGGCTGTATGACTGTATTTGGATTTCATTTTCATCAGTTACTTGATAATTTGCTACAATAGTGTGAACACATTAGCCCGATCTCTTCTGTTTCATGGCACAGTTTTAACAGCCTATCACGTAGAGGTTGAACTGATAAATCTAGGGGGCTGTACCTCTGGGTGCTCTCAATTACATCTTCTCCCATAGCTGTTGCTGCCCTTGGGAGAGCCAGGTGTCACTTTTGTCTTTGCAGTTGGCCCGGTAATAGAACAGAGGGTGATTGAAGTGCTGAAAAGATAGTCCCCTAAGATGAAAACCTGATTTAATCGAAGTACTTTCAGGCTTAATCAGTGGCTACACTTGGATTTAAATCAGTCATTAACTTTGTTACACTGGCTGCACAATCATTAGGTACCAGAACAAATCAAAGCACTACATAGGCTTGTTTTATCTGAGGGGAACTTTGTGCAAGCATCAACATATGTGAACTCTTGAAAGTAGCTCAGCTTGGCAAAACTATATGAAGGTGCATTTAAAGAACACAATTGTCTGGCTGTGGATTGGATACCTGATCTTTTTCACAATTGTATTTGCTTTATGAAATCAGCACGGTTAAAATTAAAGTTGAAATATTTAAAATAAAATGTCTTGCACTAACATTTTCTCAAGGATTGATGAGGGCAGAACGGTGGATGGATGGAGTTTAATTTAGATAATTGTGAGGTGCTGCATTTTGGAAAGGCAAATCAGAGCAGGACTTATACGCTTAATGGTTAGGCCCTGGGGAGTGTTGCTGAACAAAGAGACCTTGGAGTGCAGGTTCATACCTCTTTGAAAGTAGAGTCACAGGTAGATAGAATAGTGAAGAAGGTGTTTGGTACGCTTTCCTTTATTGGTCAGAGCATTGAGTACAGGAGTTGGGAAGTCATTGGTTAGGCCATTTTTGGAACATTGTATGCAATTCTGGTCTCCCTCCTATCGGAAGGATGTTGTGAAATGTGAAAGGGTTCAGAAAAAATTTACAAAGATGTTGCCAGGATTTGAGGGTTTAAGCTATAGGGAGGGGATGAACAGGCTGGGGCTATTTTCCCTGGAGTGTCAGAGGCTGAGAGGTGACCTTACAGAGGTTTATAAAATCATGAGGGACATGGTTTGGATAAATATATAAAGTCTTTTCCCTGGGATGGGGGAGTCAAGACCTAGAGGGCATAGGATTAGGGTGAGAGGCAAAAGATATTAAAGGGGCAACTATTTCATGCAGAAGGTGGTGCGTGTATAGAATAAGCTGCCAGAGAAAGTGCTGGAGGTACAATTGCAACATTTAAGAGGCATCTGGATAGGAACATGAATAGGAAGGGTGGAGGGATATAGGCCAAGTGCTGGCAAATGTGACTAGATAGGTTAGGATATTTGGTTGACATGGACAAGTTGGACTGAAGGGTCTGTTTCCGTGTTGAATATCTCTATGACTCTATTACACTAAATATTGCAGCTTCTCAAAGTTACAGTAACATTTGTGCAAAGGCGAAAGTATGGTGCTTCCCAAATTCTTTTCCACTGTGACCCAATTTTGAGTCTTGAAAATTATCGTAATCTTTTGAGAAAAACTAAGTGGGGGTGTGGTGTGTGGGAGTGGAAACCTTTGAGAAATAGGTGAGAGGTACTGAGTTCGATGGCAACCATTGCTGTCAACAAACTCATGACACCAAAATTTCAACTTGCCACTCCAACTCCCCTGCCACCACATTTTGGGAAGCCCTGCTATAGTGACATTTTTAAAGTAGGTTGGCCTTCAAAGCAACGGCCATTTGAACACTCCTCACAAATCTGGAACATTTCTCCCAGAGTCAGGCACTGCATCAGAACAGGATTGGCATAATGGGTAGTGCAGAGATTGTGACGATCTCAAAATGGAGAACAAGAATCTGCTACTTTTGTCCTCCAGATACAAAGTGCTGCTTACGTTGTGAGAATAAGGATAAACATTATCAGATCAGCAACCAGAATGCTCCCTGTGGCACATGGAAGCAGGTGGTGTCTCAAAGGGAAGAAGAGGGACAGTTGTAGGACATTCAGTAAATGTGGGCGGCAGATAGACTCCATTCAAAGCACTGGCAATTCCACATGGTACATATCCAACCTGCTGCCAAGTCAAGTGACATCTAGAACCAGGTTGAAAGGGTAGTGTGTGTGTGGTTGGGGGGGGCGGAGGAGAATTCCAGTCATTGTGATACGCTGGGGCACGTGGTTTCCATCTGTACAGTGCTGTTTCATTCTGTACTTCTAATGATACTATTTTAGGATTAACAGTGTAGGGAAGAAAGACAAAGGATCTTGAAGAGAATACCAGGAGGTAATAGATTTTTCTTTTAAGAAGGCCACAAGGGTCATGCCTTTAGATTATTGCCTTAGCTATGTTCAAATAGTCTTTGGAATGTGGGCTTCAAAGAGACAAATATATGACTGAAGGACTGGTATGGGAAAAGGCAACTCCATTTCCTAGGATATTGATATCAATTCTGGGGTGGGAGAGAATTGTTCCATTTAGAGAGAATCTGCCTGAACCAAGGTGGAATGAGGTCCCAAATAGAAAGGACTGATAGGTTGGTCCCTGGCACATCAAACTGATAAACAGGGCAAGACTCAGGTGGATAAAAGGTGGTATGACTAATGATCCTAAAACAATTGAACAATTAAGAGAATAGAGGCTAACAGTCAGAAAATGTGTGCTAGGCCCTACAGGGTAAGAATGCAAGATTTCATTTAATATAATCACGAGATTGAAATTTTAAAAAAAGGTAAGAGTATTAGAGAAAATGGACAGGTATGGTTCAAATAAGTGTTCTTTATACAAACACATGGGGCATAAGGAATAAATTGCAGACACAAACTCAACTTTGAAAATGTGACATGGCATTACTAAGATACAACTGCAAGATGTAAGGACTGGAACTGGGTATCACAAATTATAAAATTACAGAAATAGTACAGATTACAATAGGGAAAGCGGACTAACCTTAAAGATTAATGAAGAAGTTACTTCAATGACAGAAGATGGTGTAGGCTGTGAAGATTAGTTAACAAGTGAAAACCATTTAAAACTATTGTAAAAGTGGATATTATCTCATTGGTAGCATTTGTGAACTGGTAGAGTGGAGTATTGCAGAAATTACGTGGTTTAAATGGAAGATTTTGACTTTGTTAAAGACTGGGATAAACAATGGAGTTCACACCAGCAGTGAATATATTGACTTTGCTTTGAATAGTTTTCTGTGACAGTATCCTTGCAACAACAAAGAGCCAATAGTATGAGAATCAGGTATAAAACTAAGCTAGATTTGGGTAATAGGGAAATGGTATGTAATCATAATTTGGAATAGTGATCATAACAATGATTGACCTTAATGTTCTATTTTAAAGGGAGAAACATGAAGCTGCTACCAAGATTTTAAATTTAGATAAAGCTGATTTCAATGAGATCAAACAGAGACTATCTACTGAGAACTGGGGATATCTTTTGATGGGTAAAACAGCAGGAGAGCAATAGGGATTACAAGAAGAATTAGGTGGAATACTAAACCAATTTATATTCCCAAAGGAGAACAGTTCTACTTGTCAGAGAGAAGAAATCAATGGACGAATAGGTAAGGGTCAATATTAAACTAAGCTTTAAGCACACCAGGATGAAAAAAGTAGAGATGCCGGTGATTGGGAGAGATACAAGAACAGCAAGAAGTATCAAAGCAATAAGAGTTACAAAGATGGAATGTAAAATAAAATGGCATGGTTTTTTTTAAATCAATGCAAAAGAAACCTTTGGCATCACCTAAATGGCTGGCTCCTTTTCTTAAGACAATGACCACTAGCTGTAAACCCTCCAGCACTAGGATTCTGGCCACACAGCATCTACTCTGTCAGACTCTGTCAGAATTTTGCCTCTCATCTCACTTTTGTAGGCTCAAGAGGATGTCTCTCCTTACAGGATAGTCCTATCGACCCTGGAATCAACCCTTTGCATCCCATCCAAGGCAAGTACATTATCCTTAGGAAAGGAGCCCAGAATTGTATGTGGTACTTCAGGTTTGATATCACAAAAGCCATAGACAATTCCAGTGAGGTTTCTGTCCTCAGTAAGACTATGGAATACCATTCCTGTGTGACCTGGGTTGAATATTCATGTCACATATGCACTAGTTTAGTCTCTTTGAAGATGGTTCGAACAAACATTTGGTGATACATGATTCAGGTAGGAACTAGTAAGCTGCTTATTTCACAGTAAGTAAATATACAGTACACTGTTATGACTGAACTAATACAATCTGTACAACTTATTTTTGTGAAGCAACACAAAGTACACATTATACTAAATAACATTCACAGGTCATTTTACATCATTTAAATAAATATGGCTTCAAACTGTGTTCCAGCTTGTCTACCTCAATTTGTGTTAAAAAAAATCTCATTTTTACTTTCAGTCCACTTGACTTCCCTCATAGTCTCACTGTTTTAAAAAGCCGTGTCTCTATCTTTCTCTTATTAATCTTTACCAGTTCACAAACAGACAGGGATCAAAGGACCTTTCAGTACAATGGTGTGAGAGGTTTTCAAATTACCCAGCCAAGATAATGATTCTTTTTTATTGTTAATCTTTGCTGAAAGCAATTTCCACAAAGCATATTAATCAATTTTGTGTTTTTAGGAACATAGGAACAGGAGTTGAGCTAGCTCCGCAATTCAATATGATCATGGCTGATTGAACACTTCAATGACTTTTGCTCACCCCATCCTCAAAGCCCCATACACTATTGGGAATCAGAAATCTATCAACCTCTCCTCAAAACATACTCAAAGACTGGGCTTCCACAGCCCTTTTGTGACAGAGAATTCCAAAGGTTCAGAACTTTTTAATTAAAAAAAACACTCCCCATCTCAGTCCTCACCTCATCACTGCTGCCTCACAGTGCCAAAGACCCGGGTTCAGTTCCCGCCTCAGGCAACTGTCTGTGTGGATTTTGCACATTCTCGTCTGCGTGGGTTTCCTCTGGGTGCTCCGGTTTCCTCCACAGTCCAAAAAAAAATGTGCAGGTTAGGTGAATTGGCCATGCTAAATTGCCCGTAGTGTTAGGTGAAGGGGTAAATGTAGGGGAATGGGTCTGGGTGGGTTGCTCTTCAGAGGGTTGGGGTGGACTTGTTAGGCTGAAGGTCCTGTTTCCACACTGTAAGTAATCTAATCTAAATGGCATCCTTTTTATTTTAAAATGTTTTCCCTGGTTCTAGACTTCACAATCAGGGAAAACATCCTTCCTGCATCTGCTCTTTCTATTCCTTTAAGTATTTTGTACGATTCAATGAGATCACCTCTCATTCTATGAAACTTTAGAGAATACAGATCCAGTTTACTCAACTTTTCTTCATCCTGGGAGGAAGTCTAGTGAAATATTGTTGCACAGTCTTTGGCAATAATATGCTCCCTGAAATTAGGAAACCAAAACTGTGCACATCATTCCATGTGCATTTAAACCAAGCTCCTGTACAATTGAAGCAAGATCCCTCTGCATTTTCCAACGTCTTGCCAATTAAGAAATACCCTGCACATCTGTTCCTCCTAACAAAGTAGATAATCTCACATCTTTTCACATTATTTTACATCTGACATACTTTTGTCCATTTACTAACCCTGTTCAAATCATCCTGAATTCACTTCAGACCACCCTCACTACAAATATTCCCATTTCACTTTGAATCATCAGCAAATGTTTAAATATTATGTTTGGTCCTGCGAACAGTTGGTCCCTATCTCTAAATCCACATTGTGAACAGCTGGGGCCCAAGTATTGATTCTGCGGTTTTCCTATTAGTGATAGCTTGCCAACATGAGAAGGACCCATTTGTTCATATTCTCTGTCAATTTGTATTCATCCATGCCAATACCTTACCTTCTATGTCATGTGCTTTAATCTTTCTGGCCAGCTTCCTGAGGGTGACTTGATCAAAAGCCGTCTAAGCATCTCTCCTTTATCAGTTTTTAATATCTTTAAAGAATTCCAATAAGTTTGTCAAATTTGATTTCAAATTCTCAAATCCATGCTGACTATAGCCAACCAGTTGATAATATTCAAGACCATTTATCATGTTCTTTATAATAAATTCTAGCATTTTCCCTGTTGCTGAGAGAAGGTGAACAGGTCTCTAGTTCTCAGTTTTCTTTCTCACACCCTTCTTACATAGTGGGGTGATATTTGTTATTTTCCAGTCTGCACGAATCATTCCAGAGTCCATAGAATTTTGGAAGATAATCATCAATACATCAACTTTCTGTACAGCCACCTCCGTCAACCCTCTGCAATGTCGAATATTAAATCCTGGGTTCTAGCAACTTTCAGCACCATTAATATCTCCAGCACAATCTTCTTACTGATACTGTGCTAATTTCCTTCAACTCCTCATTCTCCCAACAAATTGTATCTCTACTTCTGGGAAATTTCTTGTATCTCAGTGAAAACAGATACAAAGGATCTTATAGGGGTCTGAGCAATGTAGATGATGACAAAGCATATGGCAACATTGGGCAATGAGTACATTGAGGCTCATGTCAATGTCGAGATCATCTCACTTCACCTTTTATGTTTTTCATAAGCAGTGTGAGACTGTCACTAGGCAGCACTGAGATGGCAATTGATGGTCATTATTACTTTTGAAAACCTTATTAACAACTCGACTATAGTCAGACTCTTACCAAACTTGCCAAAACAACTCGGCATCAGGAAAACTCAACAAGGAAGCCAGAGTGAGTTCCTGGTAATGATGGCTCATCACTTGCTCTGAATGACCTCCTTGTTGGAAACTGAGCACCAATATCTCCAGGGTACATTCCATTGGCAGTAGCCGCATCCTATTCCATTAACATTCGGTATGTGCCAGGCTCAAGGCAATCGGTGATTCACTTACAGAACATTTCTTGGCTGCAATGCTGCACCTCAGGCTACACCAGCAACTCATTGTAATGCTGCAGCAAGGACACTGTGCACTCAGGGACACACACTCTGCTCATGAACTATGCCAGGCTGTATTTCCAGGCTCTTTGCTCACAGTTGTTGCACTCACTCATCCTTAGCCTACCTGGATGCTCAAAGCATTCCCACCATGCATTTTCTTGCCCTCTTGCACTCTGCCTCCTCAGCTAGAGAGACTAGACTCATGCTACTGCAATCTCACCTTGCTATTTAGCAGAGGCACAAAGCCAGGAGTGTTATCATTGTTGTCATTGTTGTCGGTAGGTCTGAGTCAAATCAAGAGGAATAGCTTTCACTCAGGGCTTACTGGCAGAATAAGTCAAGAGCCATCTCCGATACAGGTGATCAGAGTCAGGATCCTTTTCTCATTAAGAGTGAGGAGCTGAATATTGGGCAACAAACCACCTGTCTTGACTCTTTCTATCCTTTATCTGCTGCCCTTTGCTGATGCTTAGCTCCAAAGAGAAGCCACACATTGTTCTTCCAATCTTCCAACCCTCCCTTGCTAATGTACTGATCCTATCTCTTATGATCAGTGCAACTCCATTCTTTTTCCTTCTTATCATTCTTAAACATTGAATGTTCTTGAAGATTCAATTCCCCAATCTGGGCCACCGTGCAGCCATGTTTCTGTAACAGCTATTTGATCATACCAAAGTATCTCTATCTGTGCCTTTAGAGTATCTACTATGTTGTAATGCTGTGCGCGTGTAGGCAGAGTAAAAAATATAACATTATTTTAAGATCATTGTTGTGGAAAATTACTTTAAAAATTTTGAGTTCTGGCAATGCCAGCAGTGGAAACATATTTCTGTACTGGGATTTTATGGCCATTGTCTTCCATTCTAATCTTGTCATTGTGAGCCAAAACTCACCTGTCACGCCAGTTACCCCATTTGTACAACTTTTGTCACCTTTTCAAGTTCTCGTTGGCATGTTGTTTTTGCATTTTAGCACGTTTGTTCATGGAATTTTGGAACTTCATTGAAAAATTGTGATGAATATTACTTCCTTTTAATTATAACTCCTCTCTTCCAAAAGTTAGAGGTAAATTTCAATTTCTTTTTAAATTCCTTGTGGTTTTTCCATCCTATTTATGTTTTATAAACCTGCCAGCATTGGAAAAGCATTTTTAGCTAAAAGAATTAGTTATAAAAGTGGAAAGTTCCAGAAATACTCAACAGCATGGCAACATCTGTAAAGAGAGGAACTGAGTTAATGATTCAGGTCAGTTTTGAAAGGTTATTGACCTGATGCATTTAACCCCTTTTCTCTCTCCATAGATATTGTCAGGCCTGGATATTTCCAGGATTTTCTACTTTTATTGTGAGATTTCCAGCAACTGTCTTCTTGCTTTTGTAAAAGTAGTTTATGTTTGTGCACATACTGTCCAAGGTTTTAATGCTACTCCAGGTTCTACTGCAATGAAACAGTGTACTGTAGTACACTACAGTAGATCTCCCTTTTCCTTCAGCTCAGCATCTGATTGATGCAATTCTGATAAACACTCTCAGAAGTTGAAATAAAGCATAGTTTCCTAATCTATAATGCTCAACCATCATCATACAATGAGAGACACTAAACAAAAGTGCACAATTCCCAACTGAATGCATGCTGTATAACAATTAAATGGCATATATTAATGATTTTGAAGAGGCAATGATATATAATCTCTCCAGGCTTGCAGATGGCACAATACTGTGTGGGAGGGTGAGCTATGAGGAGGGTGCGGAGATGCTTCATTATGTTTTGGACAAGTTGAGTGAATGGGTTGGTGCATGGCAGATGAAATTCAATGGGGATAAATGTGAAGCTATCCACTTTGGTAGAAAGAAAACAGAAAGGCAGATTATTATCTGAATGGTGATAGTTTGGGAAGGGGGGAGCTGCAAAAAGCCCTGGTAGTGCTGGTACACCAGTCACTTAAAGTACACATGCGGGTGCAGTAGGCAGTGAAGAAGGCAAATTGTGTGTTGGCCTTCACACCAGGAGGATTTGAGTACAGGAGCCAGGATGTCTTGCTGCAATTGTACAGGGCTTTATCAAACCCTACCAGGAGGACAGTCTGCAGTTTTGGGCTCTTTAAGTGGGGAAGGATGGTCTGGCTATGGAGGAAGTGCAACAGAGATTTACCAGACTGATTCCTGGTGTGGTAGTACCAATGTATGAAGAGAAACTGGATTGTTTAAGGGCTTTATTCACAGGACTTTAGAAGAATAAGAGGGAATTTCATAGAAGCCCTAATCACGGTAAACAATGGAAAGATATTCCCCAGAGCTGGGGTGTCCAGAACTAGAGGTTGGTCTAAGGGTAGGACAGAGATGAAGAGAAATTTCTTTACTCAGAGAGCGGTGAGCCTGTGGAATTCTCCGCTACAGAAATCAGTTGAGTCCAAAACAAGGAGTTAAATATAGTTCTTACGGCTAAAGGGATCAAAGGATATGGGAGAAAGCAGGAACAGAGGACTGAATTGGACAATTAGTGTGATCACAATGAATGATGGAGTGGGTTCATGGGGCCAAATTGCCTACTTCTGTTCCTATTTTCCATGTTTCTACGTAAATGTACTTTTATTAAAAGCGAGAATTTTAGTTTACTGCTCTGGCTCCAACATTTCATTGAAAAAGTCTGATCTTCAGTTATTCTGTTTTTCCATTGCAAGTACAGTTTAGAATTTCTTTGATCCTGAGTGTAAGGGATGGACTCGCTACTGAGGTGGGCTTATGTCAGAGAATTACCCGACTCACCAGATCTGTCCCAGTGAAAGTGCCCCAGATGGCTTGATTTTCTACTGGGAAGTTAGGGCTGACAGAGGAAATGGGTAGGGGATGGTGGTTGAGGAGGATGGGGTTGGAGTGGTAATGGTGTTGGTAGACGTCAGACTTACTAAACCTGGAACCAAAGCGCCTGCAACCAGGGAAGTGGATGAGGTAGGTGGGAGCTGGTTGAAGGCTTGCCTCAGTTCTTTGGAAGTTCCTCCTAGTGGTTTCAGAAACTGCTCCATGCTCGAACTCTCACCACCCAACCATGGTCCTTCATATTCTTCATGGCACCAATTTCAAATAGATGCTGCTCTTTCAGAGCTGGAATTGGACCGAACCCAAAGATTTACTGACAAGTTTCTGAAGGCCTCTGGGAAAGGGTCTTTTCTTAGGACAGAAAATTGGAGAATTAAAGATTTAACCATCAGAGAGAGAGGTTTGCTTCTGATGCCAAAGTTGGAGGGAGGTGCAGAGTTGGATGGGAGGGAGTGCAGGAGGAAATTGGAAGGGAGAGTTTGTGGATCCACCTGAAACATTCCTTGCCTCTGGCAGCCAGGTGGGAGACAGAGCACACTGTTGGGTTCACTGGGGGGAAAAGAGTGAGACATTATCTTGACATAAGGGCCTGCCATCTCCAAAGATCCAGTCTCAACAAGACCAGTCTCGGTGAAGGCTACAAGTCTGATGAAAAGAAGGTTGCACTGGTATGTGTTTTGATGGCGCAAACTCTAGTGCCACAAGCTCCATCTCTTCAATGACACTAAAGGTTATTGTCACTCAATTTATATGCAGTCAGCTTCTTTCAGATCTTGTGGCATTTGCAAACAGCTGCCCACTGGTACTACTCCAATAGATGCACCGTTTTCTCTGTTGGGGCGGGGGGGGCGGAATCATATCAACTTTCCTCCAGATGTGCCATTGCAGAGTCAGAGAGCCAAGACCTTTACTGACACAGTCGGCTTCCCACAGGTATGAAGAGTAGTCAACCATGCGCATGTGGCAGTAACAGCACTAATTCAAAAGTTCGAAATTTTGTAAAAAGGAAACCTTTCTACGTGCAACTGTGTGACCACAACAAAGCCTTATGTGTACATCTGCCTGTTTTCCAGGCTGTGTTGCACTTTCGTCCTGGGATAGCCCCTGCTGTTTCAGCTGTTCCAGACAACGCTACAGGCCTGTGTTTGTTTTTTGGGGCACTAAGGGTAACCTTTCAGGAGGTGGCTGCTGACTCCCTTATGATAACCGGAGACAGAACTCCAAAAATCAACACTATGGGACTACAGCCGTGTGCAGATGAGGAACACCTTCAGGCACTGGGTTTCTCTAAGATGCAGCTTAGATGGCTTGATTGTCATAGAGGAGCTCTCTAGTTCTTAGCTGCAAGGCTTTTGAACGTAGTAATCATTTGCTGCATACTCTCCAATATGATGTCACGAAGAGGCTTCCCTGTTGAGGTAGTAGAAGCCAACAAGAGTGTTTTGTCATCAGAGATGGAAGAGTACCAAGTTGAATTCAATATAGATGATATGAAGGAAGAGGATGCTAAAGGGAACATTCAGGGAATCATGCTGGTGGTAACCATGACTATTTTCAAGTGATGTGCTATTATTCCAGTGCACAAAAGATTTACCAAACCAGGCTTTACAATCTCACAACAAATCCATCAGTCAATCTCTGGTAAGCTGCAGTCACAGAATATCCCTCAGACATTGGTGCAATGTACTTTTGAGAAAATGGCTGTGCCCAGTAAGAAAGATTACCAACAGGAAACACTGACATTAAGTATCATCACCATGGATGAATCAAGGATATTCAACCATGGATTTCACATGATCCACAGGTTAATTTTCGAGATGTGGGCCTTTTGCCCGAAACGTCGATTCTCCTACTCCTCGGATGCTGCCTGACCTGCTGTGCTTTTCCAGTACCACACTCTTGACTCAAATTTCTGCCAGAGGCTGGCGATAGCTGGAGAAGACTTTGTGGCCACACTGCCCAGTATACACGTAGGCAGTACATGTTAAGGTGCATGCAGGCCCTACATTATGATTGTGTGATCCAACAGAACTTCAATAATGGATGATGTGCAGACATAAGCTTGACGTGTGTTCATGACACCTTCATCTCCATTCCACATTATCCACCTGGGCAGAGTAGCAACTCTATGTGACATAACAGGCAGTGCTGTAACTCATCAAGGCTCCTTCCACTCAAAGTGCATTAGCTCACAATGCCTCTGAGATCACTGCCAGATGTTTGAACATCTGCTGTTGTTGCTGCAAGAACTGTGCATCCTGAGGTGACTCTTTACATAATGCATACTAGAGCAACACCATGCCCTTCCCCCTCCGTGAGGAACTGTTTACAGATGGGTCAGATAATGACACCTTCTCTCATACACAGAGGAGTTGGTGGCATCGTGATAATGTCACTTGACTCGAAATCCAAATACCCAGACCAGTGTTCTGGGAATATGGACTCAAATCTCACCACAGCAACTGGTCAAATTTAAATTCAACTCTTTAACTTGTAACATAAAGCTGGTTTTAAGTAACGATGATAAATCTGTAAAAGAAAGCAAATTGCAGTAATGCTCACCATGAAGCTCTTGTGTATTGTTTTAAAAATCCATCTGGTTCACTAATTTCAGTTAGGGAAGGAAATCGGCTGTCCTTACTGAGTCTGGCCTACATGTAACTCCAAAACCTCAACTTGGCTGATATTTAACTGTACTCTGAAGCAGCCTAGCAAGTAATTCAGTTCAGGGACAATGAATGCTGCCCTTGACAGTGATGCTGACATGCCCAGAACAAAGTGAAGAATGAGGGTAATGTACCCTTCATCTTGTACCACCTGCTGTATACACACACTACATCTCTGAGAAATGTTAGTGTTAGCCTTTGCCTTCAACCTGCTTTGCAGAACCCTTACTTTGCACTCTACCTATACCACATCACCTGGCCTGTTCCCTCTGAACCACACTGTTTATCAATGACAATGTGCTGCTTTAAGGGTAATGGGCAAGGTACAATTGGATGCCAGTACTTGATTTGGGGGAGATGAAAGGCTAATTCAAAGGACAAAGGTTCCACATGTAACATCCTATAAGCAGCCACTGAAGCACTATGCTAATATAAATTAATGCCCACATGAATTAAACAGGATTTACCTCTGCATTCATTTTACGCCTGAAATTAGTAAACCCAATTCTAACCCAGCCCATGCATTGTAAGGTTTGTGCTATTCAAAGGCCTTACTATCCGGGTGGGTGCAGCAAGTTAGGAAATTGCCCAACTCAGGTTACCTGCCTCAGGAGCAAGAATTCAGGCAATGAACACAAAACTCGGGGAAAAATACTTCCAATTTTTTTTCTCAGAGATAACTGCATCTCAAAAAAACATTTAAAGGGTAGGGGATTTTTTAAAAAATCTGATCATCTGATTTGGATATACTTTGTCCATTCTTCAAGAATGTTTACCTCTTTGTGACTATGCGTCTGTATGTACTCAATACCAATTTCAAAGAACCATATTAAATTTGGGTTTCCATCCAGTTTAATACATACCCCAGCTTCTATCCCAGGAGAAGGAAATTTTGGATTTGTTGGTAATGGGAATGGAACTTCCACAAACTGGTCCATTGTTGTTTTTAAAGATCAACAGAATCATTGCAAGAAGCCAGCCCTAAGACTCATTACTTTGTTGCAGAATGCAGACAGTTGTGAAAATTTGTAATTCTATATGGTATAGGAGCATATCTACAATGTTCAACTTTAAGTGAAAAATTCTAATAATTTGCTCATCTACAATTGTGGAATGTAAAAGTAAAGGTAAGGAACTTGCTATTATATGCTACCAGATAAAGTTTAATCAGCCTCCAGTGCTATTTGCAGGAAGTGTGATTTAATCATCAAATTATCAAAGGGAAAATGTAGTGTGAATTCTGCTGATCTTGTAGTCTGCTGTAGGATTAAAACAAGTCATGCATTAAAACTGTTCATTAATTAGGGACATTCATTAATTAAAGACATTTAATTTAAACAGTCTCTGATTTTATCCTTGTTTTATATTGTAAATTGAGTAAAATTAAAAAAAAGCAATCTGGGCTTTTAAACCAATTTTGTCTTTTTTAAGCAGTAGTTTTTGATGTGTAAGTCTCAACAATCCATTAAAATAATACTTTGTGAACAATTTTATGATTATTTTAAAATATTTGCAAAAACTGCTTGAACAAGTTCCTTAAGTTCAAAGATATAAACTAAATAGAATGACTGTTCAGAATGAAGGGATATAAATCTTTACTTCAGCAGTGATGCTGTCATGCAATAGGTGCAAAATTATATTAATACTTACTACTCATTGATAATAAGCCCATGGCTGGAACTTACTGTAGCTGATGAAGAATCAGCACCTCCTGCTAGTTAGACTTGCCTTGGTCTGATTTTTCTTTGCAAGTTGCTATAAGTGGCAGGTGGAAATGGTGCAGTGTCACTACAGGACACCCAGGATCTATGTGGCAGGTCAAGCAATTGTGTATCTCCTTAAACAATCAGATTGGAGGTTTGTGAGGGTAACAGGGCAGAATTTGAGTTGAACCAAGTAAATTCGAATAGCGAGATCAATGTAAAATCTGGTACAGAAAGCAAAACAAAGAGAAAGAAAGAAAAACTGAATTGATTAAAAAAGAGAGACAGAAAGTAAAACCAAAAACTATGTCTTTCTTAAAATTGTCCAACAACAATTAAAATCTGAAGGAATGAAACTTTGTAATTGTAGTAATTCATCTTCAGTGTCAGAGAGCTTTGTTTGGCAATAACAAAGGGCTGAATTGTTTTTGTTTGATTTAAGTGCGAATTGCATCATGTTTTTTGAAGGATTTTTTTAGCGAGGCTTAACAAGATTTCACAACATATTTTACCAAACCAACCTACACTTTCCCTATGGCATCCGTCATGTCCAATTCCAGCAATATATTACCCTGTGCCACCACAGAGCAACTCAGCACTCAGTGGATAGCCTCCAAAACACTGGCATTTCTTGCATCTGCACCATTTTTGAGAGGGTACTGTGTCCCTGAACAAGTGTTGGCAATCCAGCATTGCCCCTCACCAGCAGTGTCATGGCATTGTAGCCACAAAGCCACACTGCTTGGGCACATCGCTGGCATGGCCAACACTCCCTCACAATCCTGTTCCCACACCCGACTTGCTGTCTAACCACCGGGCCACACAGTTTACCCATCCATTGCTATATTCCATCCGAACACCCAATCAGTCTGTGGTTTCCATTGTCCATTGTAGATCCACAACTTGTCATTGAACATTATGTAAGCAGGCAGTCAGACATGAGCTTTTATTTACAGACAGTAAAAGCGAACACAAGTAAAAGTAACAGAGACTCACCCTCACAATGCAAACCAAATGCTGACATCATTACCAATGATTATTTTCCAGTGCCTGATGGTGTGCTGCAGCCAGGTCCCATCTACTGGAAGCGGCCGTCAGTCAGGTCCTGACTGGTTTGTAGAGCCTGATGCAGCTGAGCTCTGTCATGCACAAGGAGAACTTCCACCTCTCCAAATCTTTGTCCTCCTCCTCAGAAGAAGCTCCCTTTCTGTCAGTTCCTCAGCATCTTGGACAACACCTCATTGCCTGCTGTAGTTGTGCATATCACAGCACACCAGGTGATGATGTGGCACACTCTGTCCAGACCATACCAAAGGGCACCTCCCAGCCCAGTGCAAGCAGCGGAACTATATTTTCAACAGCCCTATTATCTACAGCACTATGCCCTGGTCAGTGCACAGGCAGCACTGTGTCTGTGCTTTGCATCAATCGGGGGGTTTGCTTAATGCTATCATCAGCCATGGTCACAATGGATATCCCTTGCCCCCAGTAACAAGCTCGTAAAGTTCCTGGACTCTCACAGACACCAATACAAGAGAGTGCTCCAGGATGTAAGAGTCATGACCTTTGCCAGGAGAGTGGGCACACACGAACAGAAAGTGGTAACAGTGATCACACATCACCTGGACATGAATCAAATGAACACCTTCCTGTTGATGAATTCCACAGAGTGGACCCTCTCAATGCCATGCATGCATAATAAATGGTACCCTGCATCTAGGACAAGCTAGTTATGTTCCTGAATCCTACAATCCAGGCTGTGGAACTGAGTGTGTCATAGGAGAATGAAATGGACAAGTCTGTGACCTTGCACAGATGACCTCATCCACAGTGACTGAGAGATCCCACACAGGTTACTCATCAGTTGCTGGTGAAGCCGATTGCTTCGAAGTTTAACATATTTGAAACCTTCACAGCCACGAGGAGAGAATAGCCTCCCAGTCCTGCAACCCTCAGATCCAACAGAGTTCCATCCCAGTGTGCCAGTCCATACAAACGTCATGGGTTCGGACAGGCTCTGAGACTGCAACCTCTCTCTGAGCTGGTAACTCCTCATCCTCTGCTGCTGCTCCTGAGCTCACAGCTGGCCCTTGAATCCCTTGTGTCTGCCTTCAGCCTCTTAGGAAGGCAGTCACAGCGACCAACACCCCACCAGTGACTGGGCACAAGGCTCTGGGTGAAAATGATCCACGCAAGGAACATGAGAAGGGAAAGAAGTTGTGAAGTTTTAGCTGAATCAGTGCTAGCGTACCCTGCAGGTATGGACTGCACACTCTACTCCATTCAGTGAGACATGCAGCAGCTGGGAATGAGACCTCAATAACAAACGGCCATGTCTCCATTCATCCAGCTCCTCAGCAACTCAGTGTCGCTGTTGTGCTCACTGAGAGAGCAGCACATGGCAATAAAAAAGAAAGACCTGCTGTGCTCCCACTTCCCATCCCAGAACCATTTAAATCTTACAACTTCAGTAGCATTCTGTGTAGACCACCTTTACACTTACATGGCAGATGATGAGTGAATGGTGTTCATCCTTTGCAGCATCTTGGAAATTTCACAAATAATGGTTCCTTTTGGCCTCCTTTAATTGCTTCTAACTTAAGTGTCATTGAGATGCTATTGTTCGACTTGCAAGCACCAGTGACCTGGCTTTCAACAGCCTATGACCCTTGGGCACCTTTACTGTGCATGCTTTGCAAAGGGCAATGAAGTGGTTGCAAATTAAACAGTGCTGGGCTTTGCAAACGGCTGCTTCATGTACTTGTTTGTTCAGTGTCCTGGCATCCAGCAAATGTGGATTATGTGCTTTTGCTCATCAAACTGACAGTGACTCTGGGTGAAAGTGAGGACTGCCGATGCTGGAGATCAGAGTCAAAATTAGAGTGGTGCTGGAAAAGCACAGTAGGTCAAGTAGCATCCGAGGAGCAGGAAAATCGACGTTTTGCGCAAAAGCCCTTCAGGGCATTCCTGATTAAAGGCTTTTGCCTGAAATGTCGATTTTCTTGCTTCTCGGATGCTGCCAGATCTGCTGTGCTTTTCCAGCACCACTCTAATCTTGACAATGACTCTGCCCAACCTGGGCTTTGCCTCAGCCGTTTTCTGGTGATATTTCACATCTAGAAAAAGGAAAGCGATGGCAGGGAATGCAACTTGTGCTGGGCACTGTCAGTTCTGGCCTTTGCTTCATCACCAGATTTTCCCCAGAGTCTCCAGCTCCCTTTCCAATTTACAGTACCCAGACAGACAAGTTCCACCTAGGCCCTCCTGTGGAGACTCACCACATAGAACGTCACCTGCTGCTATTCTCCCTGACCCCTTAATCTTGACATTATTCCTCAATGAAGCCCACTTTATCTCCTGTGCTTTCCTATGGGGGCCACAGACATGATCACTACAGTAGGCCACCACACCCATAGTCTACCATGGGTTCTGATGCGCTTCCCTATTCACATCGTTGAAAATACCATTGCTTCTCTCCTTCTTCCACCCATCTTGGCAGTGAACCCTCCCTGCTGATCTTACAGACCCCACTTGCATCCCACAGACCACTGTGTTTGCAGCACCCCAACTGAAAATGCCTGATCCCTCTGTCTGCAGTGATGTCCCTACAGGACTGACCGCTGCCAACTTCCCAGACTGCAGTTGGATAGCGCTCCTGACAATAATTAAAGTCTTTGGCTCTGGCTGAAGCATGAACAGGAACAGCACGGTATGATGTGCCATGGCAAGGCAAGACAGGAATACTCTGAGCATGAAGGTAGCTGCTCAGTGAGTGAGTGTGAGGAGAGAAAGCAAGCAACCCCGAGGGTGCGGTCTGGTTTGATCTTTGATTTGGGTGTCTCTCCCTGCATGGAAAGTGTCTCTGTTGCAGCCTTTCAGCACTAGTTGCTGGTGCGTCCTGCAAGGCAAGTCTGAAGAGTGGTGGGTGTGTGGAATGCACTGCCTTGGTTAGAGACAAAAAAAGCAGTCCTGAAGAAGGGTTATACCCAAAACGTCAACTTCTCCATCTCCTGTTGCTGCCTGGTTTGTTGTGTTCTTCAAGCATCCTGCCCATCTATTTTGGAATACACTGCCGGCATTGGTAGCAGAGTCAGATACATTAGGGTGTTTGAGCAACTCTTGGAGAGGCACATGGGAGATAGATTAGTCTGAGCTCAGAGTAGGATAAAAGATCGAGGGCCGAAGGGCCTATATTGTTCTATGTTCTATGAATTGCCTGTGTGTATCAGAGATATGTGATGATGGCCATGAGGTATTGGCAATATCCTAGGACAAGGGGTTCATGCAGCTGGTGCCATGGATTGTGCCCTGAGATGCTGATTGGTGCTGGGTGACATGGAAGCCCTTCAGATCAAGTGGCAAGCTGATTTTGCTGGATTTCCACTCTGGCTTCTGTGACCTGGTTTTTTGAAGGTCAGCTTTTTTGGTTAAGATAGGAAGCTGAATATACATCCCTATAGGTTTCAACCTTAAGTCTTAACACAGTTGGACTGAAGTAGACAAGCCCTAACTTTCTATGGAAAGTTTAGTTTGTATCTACCATGTAACTACAAGAGCGTGCTGCCAGTTAGTGCATTTGAATGGTGAGATAGACAGGACGTGATGTATCATCAATAGCACCTTCCAGATTTGCAACTAGATTAGATTACTGACAGTGTGGAAACAGGCCCTTTGACCCAACAAGTCCACCCCAACCCTCCGAAGAGCAACCCACCCAGACCCATTCCCCTATATTTACCCCTTCACCTAACACAACGGGCAATTTAGCGTGGCCAATTCACCTAACCTGCTCATTTTTTTTTGGACTGTGGGAGGAAACCGGAGCACCCGGAGGAAACCCACGCAGACACTGGGAGAATGTGCAAAATCCACACAGACAGTTGCCCAAGGCAGGAATTGAACCCGAGTCTCTGGCGCTGTGAGGCAGCAGTGCTAACCAGTGTGCCACCGTACTAACAGCCTTATAGTTATTCTGAATCAACTTCCTGATTCTAAAATTATTAATAAGCTCTTATGTGGCCACCTTACTTTCACCTTTACATATACATCATTGTATGTTGTCATCTGAGAAATGTTCGGTCAATGTACGACTTAGGCCTAACTATAACTGTGAAATCACTTTTCTCTCCTTATTGTATTTTTAAAAATGTTTGTATCTCTTTTCAAATTTCTCAATATTTGAGAAGTAAACTGGCAAGTCCCACTGGTCCCTAACGTTATGAAAGGGCAGCATCAGGTGACTTTCTGTCTGGTCTCCCTTCCGCACTCCAGTGAAAAAAAGTCCACTTTGGCTTGATGTCTCCATCTAATAGTTGAACCATGAGTGGATGATGCATCCAAAGGCACGTCATGCAGTACAAGTATATTGTGCTATTGCACAAAAATGGACTATCTCTGCGACAATCATTAAACAGGGCACGTTGCATGCAGATAGCCTTTGGAAAATAATATTAATCCCTGGACTGTTTTAAACCTGCAATAAAGTTGCTGGAATAGCACCACTGACTTTGTACTTTTGAAACTACATTTTCAGCAAGATTGTATCTGAATATCAAAAGAAATGTTGCAATGCAGCAAAAAGAAGTTCAGGGGCCAGGATTCCCACTGGAACTTCATGTTGCTTTGAACACAAGCCAGTTACAACTCCAACAAAGGAAGTAACTGTAACATTAATTTTAAATTTGGTCTTTGTCAAACCTTAATCTGTTCGGTTCCAAATACCCTGATCCTTCAATTAAAGCAGATTCTGAAATTTTTATCATTTGGAATTATACTGGGAATGAGGTGGTTGTTAGTTATGTTAAAATGAATATGAATTCATTTTAATCTATTGTTAACACCTAATAATTCAGTCACCTTATTCCTATAAATTAACACCTGTGGGTCATTAATATTCATGATGTTATTCATGATGAATTGTGAAATAAAGATCAAAGAGCTAGAACAATTTACAATGATAAGAAACCATATGGAGGCTGATGGATGAAAAATGGGAGGAATATTAAATATTTAACATTTAATTCCTAATCATGTGTGGCCAAATCCCCCATTACAGCTGGTCTGGAAATTGATATTTGTGTTATGAACTGACAGCAAACTTCCAATAACTATGGCTGCACATGTAGTGTAAAGGGTTAAATCTGATTTGTGATAGGCTAATAAAGCACAGTGTAAAGCATCACGGGAAGTGATGGAATATCATGTGATCTTAGGGAAAAAAATATAAGAGTAGGCTGTTCAGCCCCTCAAAGCAGTTCTGCCATTCTAGATCATTATTGATCTTGACTGTAATTTTTTGTGCTGTTGTCATAACCCTAGATGTCAATAGCTTGTAGAAATCAATATTTCTCAATTAGGAACATACTTATTGACTAAAATTCTCATATGTAGGGAATTCCAAAGATTCAATACCCTCTGAGGACAAAATGTCCTCTTGATTTCAGTCCTGAATGCCTTGCTCATCATACTGAGACCCTGTCCGTCATCCTCAAGCTCCTCCATCCATTCTGCATCTAGACTTTCCAGCCCAGTAATAATCTTGTAAATTTCAATGAGATCATTTCTTGTCTTCAAAACTCTCTTCAGAACTCAGTCTGACCACCCCAAGAATTAACCTGGTGAACATTCACTGCATTCCCTCTATGGAAGATATATTCTTCCTTAGTTAAGGGGAGCAAAGTTTGTTCTCTCATCTCATGGCAGGATGAGCTGACAGTAATATATTTCTGAAATGAAATCAATGCTTTCGTACTGTAAGTATTCTTCAGCAACGCAACGAGAGAGACTTTTTTTAGATTTTAATGTCATCAAAGAGTATAGGGAGAAAGGAGGAACATGGCATTGAGCTCGATGATCAACCATGATCATATTGAATAGTGGAGAAGCTTGAAGAGCCAAATCGTCTACTTTGTTCCTGGTTTCAATGATTTTTATGGAACCAATCCAAGAATATTATTCAATGGCAGCAAGTGAAAGAACACTGAGGAAAAGTTTCTTACATTACTGAAAAGCTTTGAGTAAGTCACAAACCGTAATCAAGCAGACAGAATTGCCGCCAATGATTTATCAGGTTTCACACTGCCTCTGGACTCACTGCAATGCCCAGCAGACAAGAGAAGATCATGTCCCTCGTGCATGCCATGGGTGACTGCATGGATCAGATTCTGGAAATGGAAAAGCAAAAGCTTGACAACGATAAACCAATCTATGAGAAAGTAATGGGCATACTTGTTGGTTACTTGTTGAAAAAAGTTCAATTTTTGAGTGAGCTAAGTTTACTCAGCATACCCAGTAACAAGGGACAAGTAGTGATACTTCTATCAGCCACTCTACTGATAGTCAACTGTGAATATAGCAACTTCAAAGAAGAACTGATCAGGGACAGAATTTTTGTCAAAGTCATAGATGAAGCAATGTCTGACCACCTACAGCTGAGGGATGGCTTAACGTTAACAAAGGCAATTCAACTAAGCAGATAAACTGAGGTTGAGAAGAAAAAGCATTTGAAAAGAACAGTTTAGCATACTATTCAACATATGTTATCTGTGATTGCTATCTTAATTCAACTGGGAAAGAGTTCAGTCTTCACAAAACAAAATGCAAGTCGTTTTTGGCAACTAACTTTCCAGGAACAGTCTTAGGTTGCTTACATACATTGTTGCCCAGTTGGAAGGTTTTGTTTTAACAAAATAACCTTTGGCATCACATTCGCCAGAAATCTTCCAGAAGATAATGTCAAGTATCCTGAAAGGACTAAATTTATTGTATGTCACATCGCTGACGCCCTGATCCATGGATCCACCCAGACAGAGTATGACACTAGAGTGCGAGCTGTGCTACAAGACCTGCAGGAATCAGCAATTGCCTTCAACAACAAGGTATCATTCTCACAGCCAACTGTCAAGTTCCTTGAGCATTTTGTGGATGTATCCAAAGTCAGAGTCAATTCTCAGAACAAGAGAGCAACCATGGTGTCTCCACTTCCTCAGAATGTGTTTGATCTTCCAAATTCATGGGTTTGGTAAACCAAGTTGGAAAGTTTCTGCCCAATAAGGCTATTGTCAGTGGGCTGTGATACTAACTGCAGTGACAGGATGATACTGTTGTACTGATAGTAAGTACAGCAGAAATCTTTGGAAAAAATCAAAGAGAAGCTGATATTACTTGATATTTCAGCTCACTGTGACCCAGAACTACTTGCTAACATTCCTTAGATATCTCTTGTACAGGATTAGGAGCTGTACTTTTTCAATCCAGGTGAATAGAAAAAGTAGACCAGATTATAATGCACCCTATTTGTGTCCATGACTGGACAGAGATGTACAATGATAGATAAAGAAGCAACTGTTGCATGGGCTTGGAGAATGTTTCCAGGTTATGGAAACATATGTAGAAGCACAGAAAATAGCCGTAGGAGTATGCCATTCAGCCCTTCGAGCTCGTACCACCATTCAATATGACCATGGCCGATCATGCAATTTCAGTATCCCATTCCCCCTTCCTCTCCGTACCACTTGATCCCATTGACTACAAGGGCTATATCCAGCTTCCTCTTAAATATATCTAATGAATTGGCCCTAACAGCTTTCTGTGGTAGAGAATTCCACAAGTTCACAACTTTCTGAGGGAAGAAAGTCTTCCTCACTTCAGTCCTGAGTGGCTTATCCCTTACTCTTAGACTGTAATCTTTAGTTCTGGGCTTCCCCAATATCATGGAAATTCTTTCTGTATCTAGCCTGTCCATTCCCATCAGAATTTTGTATGTTTCTGTAAGATCACCCCTCCTTCTTTGAATTCTTATGTTCTTGATCTTCATTTCAAGATTGAAGGAAACCAGAAACCTTTAGCGCACTGACAAATTCTAAGCAGTTAGCCTCCAAGTATAACCATGCAGAGTAAGGACAGTCAGCTTAGATGCAAAGGCAGAGTATGTTCTAAGAAAACAGCAGACTACAGAAGATGTGATCCCCCATATCCTTATGACATGGCCTGAACAAGTAGATGTAGCTTTTTTGTTGAAGAGGTGTAAACCTTTACATTAATAATAATCACAACTCTACCAGGAACAGCTCAATAATTAAATTAAATCAGTGATGCACAGAAATCTGTTGAAGAATGTGCTCAGGTCAAAGGGTACTGTATCAGACGATGGCCAGCAGACATATACACAATTACATTTTTTGATAGTACTATGAACAGGCAGGACACCTCAATAGCAAATATTGTACTCATCCATGATAAGAGATTGGACATTCCTAGAGTCCAGAGACTCCATTTACCATACCAAGTGATTGATGGCTAGGCTTTTCAAAGTCATTTGCAGAAATGCTATTAAACTGTAGTGTTTACGGTATTCATTGTCAGGAGATGAGAACTATTGGTGCAATTTTCTTTTCCATCACAGCTATGGGAATATCTTGAAATGGACATCATTGAAGTCCAAATACATCGACGTCAAGCAACAGTCGGGTCACCTGTCTGTAATAGTCATTATATCTCTGAAGGCAATCTTCACAACACATGACCTTCTGATCACCAACCGTGATCTCCAACATTACTTGCTAATGATTACTTTTAAGAGTTCAGGTCACCATATGGTACACACTACCACCTCAACAAGATGTCAAAGATATAAAGTAAAGCTGCAAAAATAGTTAGTACAGTGAAAGCATTCCTGAAGGATATTGGCATCCAACTTGCATCTCTGAGCTATTGTTAACTCCACTCCAACATGGATCAGCTCTATGTGACCTCTTAATAGGTGGAAATAAAACTGATGACTGATGCTGAGTATAGCCTGATGACTTGGACAAGGTGAGAGAGAAGGTGAAGGAGAAAGAGGATGTGAAATTATGACAAATATAATAAAGCGTACAACATACCAGAGACACCCTGCTAGTTTGAATTTGATACTAAACACACCTTATGAACAAGTGGTAGAGTCCACATCCACAACACTACCTCATTCAGATTGAGCCAATAAAGTGAAAAGGAGCAGATGCACAATAGTGTCTGCACCAAGTCAACTTGCTGCATAGTCAAAGTCATTATGCATTTATTAAGCAGTCAAGATGACTGTCTGATTGCTTAAACACAGTCATGCGCCAATTCTCTTTTTGCACAGCAGAGTCTCAGTGACTACACAGAGAACTTAACTTCCCAATCTCCTCCCAAGTAGCTGAAACACACTCAGGTAAGCCAGTAAAACCATCACAGAGGTTATCTCCTGTCAAAAATAGAAATCCAAGTCAGAGACTTGGGGTAGGGGGTGTCGTATAAGGTGTTATGTTTGACTGTGCAATATGCTAATGAGATTATTTATTATCACTGGAAGTGATGCAGTATCACATGATATTCTCCTACAATCTCATGGCAAGATGAAGCCACAGGATAATACTTTTTCATGGAAACCTTACCCCAGCAGACTTCGTAAATGTTCTTTAGTGCTGCATTGAGACCAAGAATATTATAGCATAGATCATTCACCAATTGCTCACATCAGATTTTTAGAATATGATACAAACATACCCTTTCAGTAATGTTTGGTTTAATGACATCTCTAGGAGAAAGTGAGAACTGCAGATGCTGGAGATCAGAGCTGAAAATGTGTTGCTGGAAAAGCGCAGCAGGTCAGGCAGCATCCAAGGAGCAGGAGAATCGACGTTCGGGCATGAGCCCTTCTTCAGGACTGACATTCCTGAAGAAGGGCTCATGCCTGAAATGTCGATTCTCCTGCTCCTTGGATGCTGCCTGACCTGCTGTGCTTTTCCAGCAACACATTAATGACATCGCTACCCAACTAATAATCTGACGCAAACTTTCTGTTGACATAAATTTGATATTAAAATCTACGCACATATCTGATTTTTCAAATTCAAGAATGAAGGTAAAAAAACATTTACTTGATTAATCCTAACCTGACCTTGAATGAATTCTCAATGCATGACCAACTGAGATGTCATAAAGGGCATTTTTGCTTGTTATTGACAATTTAGTGTTGACAAGCTAGTTGATTAAGCTTGTTTTAATAAATTGAAAAGTGCTTTGGCCTCAATGAAAGAGGACTCTGCAGTTCTTTTCTTTCTTGTTTCAGCCAGGGTAACCCAACATAAAGCAACGTTGTTCAGAAAAGATGTGCAAAATACCAGAAATGGCAAAATCAGCTAATTTTCTAGGAGATTGCATGTCTACCCAAGTATGACCCAAGTCCACCTTTTATGCATGCTTCAGGTTGTAAGAAGAGGTGATTATCTCTGAGCATCAGTATTTAAATTTTATCTAAGAATGATACGGGGACAATTTTCTCTCCCTTGAGGCTGAAAGCATCTTGAGTAAAGTGACTCTGAAGAGCAAAATCTAGTTTCCAGCTTTTAAGTTTACAGCTCCGGACTATGCATAATTCACTATTAATTAGCATAAATTGGAAGGCTCACCGAGAGATACAATAAGGATAGATAGTGTGGGAAATGTAAAATCTACCTAGTTTGTTGTTCACAGCTTGAGCTGAGGTACACTGGAACATAGAAGAGAGTTTTTATTTTGCTGTTGACTTGTGTATTACTTCAGCAAAATTGCTGATAAAGATTACCAAAGGTTGCATACTGTGCCATTTCCACCCACCTTGATGAAAAAATAATCCCTCAAAAAAAGTATGATAAATGTGACTGTGGAAGGTATTTTACCCATAAATTAATCAATAAACCATTTATTAATATTGGCCCACAAAATGATTATTGTCTGCGTATTACCACTTCTGCCCAATAGTCATTAAATTCGGCAGCAGATTGTGTTTGACATTTGTCATTAGATTTTCTCATTCCATTTGGTCATTTTTCCTCATCTGTTCACAGCATGGGGAAGAAGTGCTGTAAGTTGTGGCAAAATGGGTCATTATATTATTTTCACATGTCATTACAATGGCAGAAAGGCCACTTGTTCAAAGAAAATTGTTGCACAGTTACTGATGAAGATTGTACACTTGTTTAAAACCAGAGGACTCAGCTGTCCATTGAAATTATGACCTTTCATTTTGCCTCTTCTGCATTCCTATGTTCTTCTAAGTAGTAACTGTGTTTTATAATTGAAGCAAATACACTGCAACAATAAATTCTTGTCAGAGGCAAAATTGTAGAAGCAGTGGGCCAGAACTCTGTGGATACAATAATCTTAATCCACCTCTTGAAAATATGTACCCTAAGATGGTGCTTTTCTGTAATTCAAGAACAGATGAAGCTGGAAATACTCAGCAAGTCAGATAACATCCATGGAGAGATGAACAGAGTTAATATTTCAGGTAGGCTGAAACTAAATGCAATTATTGTGGGAATGGACTGCACACATGGCTGAACAAACAATGGAGTGGAATTTAATGTTGTATATTTTGTTTGAGTTTAGGATTTTCCCTCAGTCTTCAACCTAAAATGCCATGGTGCTACAACTTGCCTGGAATGATTTGGCGATTCAATCAATGGTACATCCAGAACCTTGGTGAGCAATGTGATGAATAGTCCATTGCCTTAGCAAATGCAGTGTAAAAGATAGAGAAAGAGATAGGATGAAATGAAGTCATTTAGAGAGAGAAAAACAATAATTAAAGGCTCGATTTTCATTGAGTCAGGGCAGTTTGCTGATCCCAAAATTCCCAACCCCATAGTCATGTTCCCAGTTGTCACCATTGTGGGTAAAGGATGTGTGTTGGTTTTTACCCTGCATTCGCAATCTGGCCAGCCTCATGCAGGGATGGTCATGACCCAATCCTTCAAATATCCATGGAGCCAAACGATCTTTTAGAGGACCTGTGATTCATGGTCCCTCAGATTTGTGTGAACTATCGTCTCAATAAGGGATCCTTTTGAAAGCTAAGTGCAAAAGGTGTTGCCCATTGTCCCATGCCATGCTCTTTCCTCCACTCACCCACCAAGAATGTGTGAAGAGGCTTGGCTGAGAGCTCAGGTATCCATGAGTTTGCTGGAACAGTAACACTCCAGGAAAACATTTCTTGCTAGACAGCTCTTGCTGTATGTTCTACTTTGTCAATTGCACAATGTTTACATACACAAGATAAAGAGATGCCAAGAGCTTGTCGTTTCTAGAATTAATACTTAAAGTGTTTGGATGATTGATGCTTTTACATGTCCTTTTTTAAAGGAAATAGTAAGTTATAAATGAGTGACTTTGAAAGCTTTTTTTCCACACAGCCACTTGCTCCTAAAGGAGTTAATTGGTTCTGTACAGAGTGATTATTGAATGAATAGGCATGGAAGTACTATAATGTTGAGGAATTAAGAAACCGTGGAGATGTGGGTGGATGAAGGGCATAGTTTAGCATGCAGGGTAAGAGCAACAGAGGGGTGGGTGGAAGGGCATAGTTTAGCATGCAGGGTAAGAGCAACAGAGGGGTGGGTGGAAGGGCATAGTTTAGCATGCAGGGTAAGAGCAACAGAGGGGTGGGTGGACAGGCATAGTTTAGCATGCAGGGTAAGAGCAACAGAGGGGTGGAAGGGCATAGGTTGACAGGGAGGAGTACTAGGGCTAGTGTGTACAGAACAGCTTGGTATCTAAGGTATAAAGAGAGATAGGGGATGGGATATGGTTTGATACAAGTTGGCATGCATAGGTATGCGTAATGTGTAGGGGTGAGGGCATAATAAGGATGAGGGTTTGACGACTGCTTTCTGTTTTATGAATTTTATTGTAACTGGGACAGACCTTTATAAATAGCCTGCCTTGGCATCTACATCCCAGGTGGCTGTCTCCAACCTCTTTCCTGGGGCAGAAGAAGTAACTTCTGGTAGCAGCCACACTGAATGAAAATAACACAATTTTTAAGTAACGTTATATGTTTAATAGCAGGAACTTTCTCTCAAACATTAGAATGTTATTTTGGGAAGCTTCCCAAATTCCACGACCCGCATGTAGGGTGAAAAAAAGAAATTGCCAAGAGTAACCAAAGAGAAAAGAATAATAGGAAAAAACGTTATAAATCTTAAAGAACAAATTATTTGTTCATGAGAATAAATCTATTGTAAGAATTAACAAATTTTAAAAGTTTCATTTCCAAGCCTCTGAGCTTGAATTGCATCACTGGAGCTAAAGTCTTGTCATTTGAAAACATCCTTACCTACTAAAGTACCAACCTGAGCTATCTGCATTCATTCGGTTCATAGTTCTGAGGCAACGCCAGCAATTTCTTAATGCACGAGAAGGTTGATAGTGAACTTTGGTTTTGTGAGCCTCGTAGCCAAGAGACAAAAATCATCATGCAATTTGTTGTGATTATGGAGCTTTATATCCACTAATATTAGTGCACGTGTGCTATAACTTTGATTATTTTCTCAGCTGAAGTAGAATGAGCTGAAATGAACTTCTGAACTTTAGCCGATGACAGCTCGCTGTTGGATAGCAGCATTATGCTGTATATCAGAATTCATCTTGTGAATCATTGTATGTATTTAATCTACCAGTAATGTGTTGCAGACATTCTTTCACTCTTGTAAAAGCTTACTGCCATCTTTGACCTCCACAGGATTGAGGATTGTGTGCCTTTCATATAAATTTCTGAAAGAACTTTGAATGATGTTTACTGATGGGACAACCCAAATGTTCTTTCACCTATGGATACGCAGAATGAATAATGTATGTGTATGACAAAACTACCTTTTACCTCCCTTCAAATTCTGTACTTCAAAATAAGCAGTGTGATCATTGTCATGTTAACTCAAGGATCTATTGTCATGACGGCAGTGATTTTAATCATATATGACCAGTGAAAACCAGGCAAATAGGCAGTTCAATGAAAACAAAATACTGCAGATGCTGTGAACTTAAAATAAAATCAGAATGTGCTGGGAAAGCTCAGCAGGTCTGGGGCATTGCTGGAGAGAGAGAAACAGACTTAGTGTTTCTTGCCAAATATAATTGATTTTTTTTAACAAGTTAGGCAGTTAAAGAACACAGCTAAAATGCCCTGTGTTATTCACCTATAAAGTGGCCAAACCCAAGTGTTACAACTTTAATCAAGGGCAAAGCTGGTTTCCTGCTTTATATGTAGATCTGTGTCTAATGACATCATTAGCCTCCTGCAATTTTAACACAGTCACCTGGCCCCCTGCTTCAGACTCCCTTTCAAATCTAGAGTCACCAGAATCACAAGGGTCATTCTATCACAGAAGAAAGTCATTCAGCACAACATGCCTGCACTGGTCCTGTTACTTATTGCCTACCCTCCCTTCCCTCATTCTGGAATTCTGCACATTCAGCCTCTGCCACTGGGGCCTTCATACAGGCCAAAATGGAAGGACACAAACGTTGCTGCACATTACCAAGGAGTATTCCCTGTACAGACTTAGTGGCTGACGACTCGTCCCAAACTTGGCAAATGAGGAGGTTATCACACGGCCCTGGGATTTGCTTTGCTTTTCGAATAGGTAATTCCAGAATCCAATTCCCACAGCTGCCAGCCAAGGGATAGTATTTTTCCAGAGACTGATATCTGCCCATTAGCTGACAATGCATTAAAGAGGCTGAGGCTTCAAAATGCCTCTGGCATGTCCTTGGGTGAGTTGGAGAACCTTCATTAACATGCCGCCAGTTCATATAACCACCCACCCACTCACCTCCGACTCATCCACAGTGAGTACTGGAACTCCTGTGTGAGTTAATTTCACTTTCAGGAATGGTTTTAGATTTGGGAATTAAATGGATACAAGCAGTGTTCCTGAGATGTGAGTTCAAGTCCCATATTTCTTAACTAATGAAGCACTGATGGGTGCCCTTTGAATTCTCATCATTGGAACATGGGGCTCTAGTGCCTTCTTACTACACTGTGCTTGTTGTTCAAAACATTGTCGTCTTCATTACAGTGGTGTAATGAATTTGAACACAAAAATGAGTTTTAGCAGATGCAGTGAAATTTCCTGTGGTACAAGTTAACAACTTGCCAAATACAGCATCGATGAACGGACATTAATTTGACAATTGTTTTCTCAAAGGTTACAAGAAGGTGTAAATCAGACAACATAAATGTCACTTGACAGCACTGAGAGCAGTTCTATTGAGGTTGTGCCTGTTTCATGTCTTGGCCAATCACGTTAGTGCTGCAAGGTGGTTCTTGATGATTGTGAGTGTATTGAGGCAAATATTCTGCTTTGTCGCTATTTATAGAAAATGAACTATTATAAATCAAAATGGTGGAGTATTGATATAATGCATGAACTGATGGGTTGCTTCTCTGTGATGCACTGCTCTGGCGATCCTGTTGTACGACAATGAATGAGCAACAGTAAAGAAAAATTTTAAAAGCTAGTTTTCTGTTGCATGCTGTGTGTTTCAGGAAACTGTTGATGAAGTCCTCATATAGTCTTCCATCTAGGTACTTCTATGTTTACTACCCTCATGACATGCATCTGTGTTTGTTGCTTCTGTTACTTATTCAGGGAGTATCTTCTATGGCCAGAAGTATCTGATGATTTGCACTGCATCATTGCTGAAGCAACATTTTCTGTCGGCTCTGGGCCATTTTCTGGTACAATTGCCCACTCTGTGGTCAGATTAATGAAATTTCCAACATCTTTACTGGTTAAGTGGCTCATTAACTGTTTGAGAACTATTAAAAAATCATTATTGTGGGTTCATAATGACTAGCTGTTAGTTTTTTATAGCCTTAGTTCATGCAATATGCCACAACAGTTTATCTACAAAATTCTTAATTTTGACTCTTGGGATGTTTCCCCTAATGCAGACATTAACTTGTTTAGGGCAATGCTTTTATTAGGTCTTGTCTATGATCTTATATACTTAAAGGCTTTTTAAACAAAATATCTAAGATGGGACTTTTGAAGATCATTACAATTCAGAATTTTTCAGACACAGTTTCTAACTCCACCTTCCCTCACTCACCCAAACTCCCATGAATGTTTCATAATGATACTCCACTTAATCACTATGTCTGCAATTCCCAGCTAAGCATGAAATCTTAACTCTTTACTTTCTGTCAGGTGTTGAATGAAGTTTAGGCATTTTAGCAAAGAACTGGAGATGAGATGAGCAATGACATTTGTCTCCCTTGGATATCCCCCAGTTGATAACTACAAATTAAGATGGGTGCAAATTTGAGAGCAGATCTCCAACAAATTTACTCAGAGGCAGATCATAGAATCCCTACAGTGTGGAAGCAGGCCATTCAGCCAATCGAATCCATGCTGACCCTCCAAAGAGCATTGCACCTGACCCACGCCCAAACCCCACCCTATCAACCTGCATTACTCATACTCATCCACCTAACCTGCACATCTTTGGACTGAGAGAGGAAATCAGAGGAAATCCACACAGAAATGGGGAGAATGTGCAAACTCCACACAGACAGTCGCCCAAGGATGGAATCAAATAAGGTCCCTGGCGCTGTGAGGCAGCAGTGCTAATCACTGAGCCACCATGCCACCCAGTGGATATTTAGAGAAGAATATAACAATCTGTCATTATTTCTGACTCTGTACGATGTTTCTGTTCATGCAGTTATTATTTGTTTATCCTTAACTCATTCTGCCTTCCTAATTTATTTCCTTCTACTCCGTTTTCTTTCTTTCACCATCGTTAATGGTGCTAGCAGATATTATATAATTTATGCCATACCATGTGCACTCTAGATTTGATAGCATCCTGTTACAAATTCTGAGTATTATGGTAACTCCAGCCTCAAATATTGTATTCTTCAGGAGGTAATAACACCTAGAACTCAAGTTCCGATGATGGAAATTTAATGGGGCAGGACTTGAATCTACAACTTTGGCCTGATGCTGACCCCTTGCCACGATGAAGGGATGGGGTCAGTTCTATGGTTGGAATTGACGACTAGTTCTTATATGAGCTAATTATGTACAGGCAGAAATAAGAGTGAAACTGTAGATCATTGGCTAGCAACTATTCTGGTCAACATCAAACTGTGTCTTTCCATCTGGCAATTTTGTGATAGATTTTAAAGATCCAGAAGAAGACTCGAGCTTTACGAATGACTAATTAGATGAAGTTGCGGGTCAGTCCAGGAATGGCCACCAAAGCCTTTCTTCAAATGCACAGACAGCTCATATTCCAAATCATAATGAGGGCTTTGGGTACCCAACAGATTCCAACTCCAACTCCAACCCATAATTATGCCACCTTCTGTGAAAATGCCTGCTTTGCCAACTAACATGCACAACTCGAGTCATTGTCTTCTTTGCTAAAAGAGTGAGAGAGCAAAGGAACACACAGTAATTCATAATGACATGAGAACAGGTGGATAGGGTGTATTCTGATACTTCTGCACAAGCTATGGATGAGAGACAATTGAATTGATGATATCATATCAAATATTAAATATTTGGACTGTAACCACTTGTCTGTTTATGTTGATCTTTATCAGAACAATAGGTGACATATATAAGCTGACATTGCAGTCCATAGGCATGCAGTCATTTTGGCATGAATTATAATGACACACGGTCGTGAAGCTTTATTGACTTCAGAAAACAACAGCAGGATCTTAAAGGTAGGCCACTGGAGACATTTAATCAAACACGGAATGTAATTTTGCATTGGAGAAGGGTTAATCTACAGCCAGATCCACACTTTTCCATAAACTCATCTCGTGTAGATTCTTACATTTATTCTTATTAGTGAACTGCTCTGTACTAACCACTAATGCTATCTGGCATCAGAGCAGATTTCTATCTTTTTGAAAATGTAACAGGGTCAAATGGATTCATGTAACAATTCCTTTCGAGTCTAGGAGTGTAAACATGACATGTATCCAATTCCTTACTGTGACTGGGATGAAACTAGCACCACTGCACTTGAATTTCAAATAAAGATCATAAACTTACTCTTTTATATTTAAGATTATAAGAGATACATAATATGTAGGAGCAGAAAAAAGGCCATTGCAAGTGCTCTATCATTTAACGAGATCATGGCTGATCTGACAATCATCAACTCTACTTTCCTGTCTTCTCTGCATAATCCTTGATACCTTTACTGATGAAAAATCTGTCTATCTCAGCCTTGAGTATACTTCATAATGCAGCCTCCACAGTCACTGTGGTGAAGACTTCCCCAGGTTCACTGCCCTCTGAGAGAAGATATTCCTCCTTATTTCTGTCCTAACTGGGTGACCCTTATTTTGAGATTAAGTCCTCTGATCTTCGACTCTCCTTCAAGGGGAAACTACCTCTCTGCATCTCCTCTGTCAAGTTCCTGTAGGAGACCCAATCAGCTGAATTACCTACTTCTGCTCCTACAACTGGTCTTTTAATAAGGTTGTATCTTATCCTTCTAAACTACAAACAGTACAGGTCCACCTACACAATATTTCGTCATATGACAATCCCTCAACCTAGTAAGTCTTCCTTGGACTCCCTCAAATGACAGTGTATCCTCCTTTAGGTAAAGGGACCAAAATTGTTCACAGTTCTCCAGGTATAATCTGATCAGTGTTTTGTATAGTTCTAGCAAGGCTTCCCTATTGTTGTACCCCATTCCCTTTGAACTACAAGGCAACATTCCATTTGTCTTTCTTGTTACCTGCTGAACCTGCTTGATAACTTTTTTGTTATTTATGTAGGAATGCCAAATTCTTCTGTGCTGTAGCCTTTTGCGGTCTTCCTCTTTTGAAATTCATGGTCCAGGAGTCTCCTTATAGTCGATTCCTCATCATGTAAAAAGTGATCATTTGTTCTGGTCACATCAGCCAATTTAATAATTCTTTGTGCAAGTGAATTGAAAAAGTTTTAAAAATGGAGAACCATTTCCTGTTACAAACTATATATTTCACAAACAACTTTGAAAATTATTTGTAATTTAAATGTTCTTCATTCTTTTAGTGAAATTGTGCCATGGTACTAAATAAGACTTCTTGTGCTGGGCAAAATCAGGCAGTCAGGAAACACTTTATATTTGGACACTATAATTATTCATTTAATTGTCACAGCAAGACTTCATGGTAAGGAGTGTGATATTTTAATGTGTGTAACACATATAAAATATTTATTTTGATAGTGAGAAATGGCTTGGTATATTGAATCATACACAGAGCAAAAACAACTCTAGAAACAAAACAAATATTCATTTCATTTTACAGAAATTCATAGCTTACTGCCTCTCTATTTGAAGAAGAAGACTGTAGTAGTTTGCAGGATGTTCAAAAGTGTGTATTTTCAACATTTCAGAGGTAATATTTGCCTGAAGTTCAAGCTTTCCATGTTTAATTGAGACATTGAGAGAACTTGAGTCAAATTTCACCAGTGTACGTAAAATGATAGTTGCTAAACTGTTAGCAAACGTATTATATTTGGAGGTATTTCAGGCTGATTGCTGTAGTGAGTTTATAGAATCATAGAATACCTACAGTGTGGAAACAGGCCCTTCAGCCCAACAAGTCCACACTGACCCTCCAAAGAGTAACCCATTCCCCTACCCTATTACTCTGCATTTATCCTGACTAATGCACCTAACCTACACATCCCTGAACACTATGGGCAATTTTAGCATGGCCAATTCAACTAATCTGCACATCTTTGGAATGTGGGAGGAAATTGGAGCACCCAGATGAAACCCACGCAGACAGAGGGAAAATGTGCAAACTCCACAACTTCATTCAACCAAGGCTGGAATTGAACCCAGGTACATGGCGCTGCGAAGTATCAGTGCTAACTACTGAGCCACCCGTGCTACCCTGAGTCGTGGTGAGGTCTTTCTGTGTGCGAACATTCTCCATTCAGTACTTCCTGCATCTCTGTATCCATAAGATACAATACAGACCACTGATGATACAGTCAACACCATATTCTCACCATTACATTGTCCTGTATCTATATTTTTTTAAAACTTTGTTTTAAAAATTCCAAGCTGCACAAGGCATTTGCAAAATCAAAGCATAAGAAAGTGTAACACTCCAAAGTTTTCTCGGGCAAAGACTTGTACTTTACCCCCACAAGTCAGCGTCATTGGAGCAATGTTGTACAGCTCGTACATATCTCGCAGCAAGTTGACCCTCTGATAAAACTTGCAGTTTTATGCACCCACCCAGTGGTCACTGATACCTAGATCTCTCTGAATGGGTAATTCTAAATGAAAGCTATTGAAAAATAATTTGTTTCACCTCATTTCATTTGGGGAAAAATGATTAAGGAATTGAATCTATGTTTAGAATTTAAGATGACTCAATGTCAGAAATTTGCAGCAAAATAACAGTGGATTCCTTTTATTATGCTCCTTTGGGAGCATTGCAAGTGTGTTGCACTGAGAGATGTGCTATAAAGAGGATGTTTTACACATTTAACCGTGAGGACCGTAGTAGATTGGAGGTCACAGTTTTCAAAAGCTGCTGAGTTTGCAAGCAGCTAAGAAGTAAAACACGGCATGAAACTGCAAGTTGAAATTGTGAGACAAGAGTATCATAAAACTAAAATCATCAAAAACAAATGAGTCTTCAGTAGCTCAGGAGCTAAATGTTAGGTTATCATGGTCAGTGAATATTTGTTCACGAAAACCTGTTTGAGGCTTGCAAAACTGATTATCTTACAATAGTGAATAGTCAGCTTATGAACAAAGCTTGTTCCTCTTTTCTGTTGGACTTATCCCCTGCTAACTGAAGGTGATCAATCATTGAAGCATAATAATATGCCAGTTGATCAAATTGCTCTCTTCAGAATATATTTTAAAATTAGCTTTCTTCAGGGAAATTGATCCTATCTATGGTCATTATTTGACAATGGTAAACAATTTTACAAATGTGTTGATGCCAAATGGATTGGTCAAAAAGCAAGAAAACATGAAAGAAATATTGCATCTCTCCCTTGGTGCACAGTGACCTGTAACAAGCTCAAACTGCATTGAAAACTGATGTGTCAACTACATGATAAATGTGTATAGCTCACCATGTTAATAGCAATTTCTAGTTAATAGGGCCATTAACCCAACTGATCAGGCATTTCTGGTAACTTGAATTTTGTATGTATATTGAGTATACTATGGTAAGAATTTTACTGACCTGAGGAACTTCATTTTTCTAACTCTCCAATAACATTAGAACTACAACTCCTCAGAGGCCAAATCAGCACATGTGCCATGTGCAACAAGACTGAACAAGGTCCAGGTATGTGCTGCTAACTGGCAAGTAACATTCCGCCACACAAATGGCAGATAATTACCATTTCAAACAAGAGCGAATCTAACTACCACCACCTAACATTCAACGGCATGATAATTGTTGAATTCCTCACTATTCTCTGCCAGGACCACTCAGCTTCTGATCTCATAACAGCTGTAGTTCAGACATGCATGAATTCTGGAGATGAGGTAAGAGTGACAGCCCTTGATATAAAGGCTGCATTCAACCAAGTATGGCATCAAGGAGCCCTAGCAAAACTGGAAATTATGGGTATCAGGGGTCAAATTCTCTGGTGGTCAGAGTCATATCTGACACATAGGAAGATGGTTATGGTTGTTGGACGTCAGTCATCTCAGCTCCAGGAAATCTCTGCAGGAGTTCTTCAGAGTAGTGTCCCAGGCCCAACCATCTTCAACTGCTTTATCAATGACCCTCGCTCAATCATAAGATCAGAAGTGGGGATGTTCACCAATGATTGCACAATGTTCAGCACCATTCACAATTCATCAGGTACTGAATCAGTCCATGTACAAATAAAACAAGATCTAGGCAATACCCAGGTTTGGGTTGACAAGTGGGAAGTAACATTTGTGCCACACAAATGCCGGACTATGAACATCATCAATACCTGATGAAGGGCTTTTGCCCGAAATGTCGATTTCGCTGCTCATTGGATGCTGCCTGAACTGCTGTGCTCTTCCACCACCACTAATCCAGTACATCATCAATAAGAGTCCGTCTAACTACTGCCCCTTGACATTCAATGATGTTACCATCACTAACTCCCCCACTGTCAACATCCTGAGGGTCATCATTGACCAAAAACTCGACTGGACTCACCACAGAAACACAGCAGTTACAAGAGCAGATCAGAGGCAAGCAATACTGAGGTAAGTAACACACCACCTGACTCCCCAAAGCATGTCCACTAGGTACAAGTCAGGAATGTGTTGGAATACACCCCACTTGCCTGGATAAGTGCAACTCCAACAACACTCTAGAAGCTTGACACCGATTCAGGACAATGCAGTCCACTTGATTGGCACCACACCCACAAACATCCATTCTCTCCACTGCCAACACTCACTAGCAGCAGTGTATACTATCATACAGCACCTGCTAAACCCACGACCACTTCCATCAAGAAGGACAAGGGCAGCAAATACATGACAGCACCACCACCTTCACATTCCCCTTCAAGCCACTCACCATCCTGACTTGGAAATATATCACCATTCTTTCACTGTCACTGTGTCAAAATCCTGGAATTCCTTCCCTCATGGCATTGTGGGTCAACCCACAGCAGTTCAAAAGGCAACTCACCACCACCTTCTCAACAACAACTAGGGATGGTCAATAAATGCTGGCAAGCCAGCAATGTCCACGTCCCGCAAATGAATAAATCAAAAAAACCCTTGAGAATGACCACTGACTGAATTGAGCCAGGCATATAAATATTGTGACGACTATAGCAGGTCAGAGACTAAAAGTTCTGCAAGACACAAATCAGTGATGGAATAATCTCCACTTGTCTGGATGGTAGAATTTAAACAGCATACAATAAGCTCAAAGCCATCCAGGAAAAAGCAGTTCACTTCCTTTGAACCCCTTACCCTCCACCAACAATGCACAGAGGCAGCAATGTCACTTGTGTGATTAATACTTCACTGTCACTGAGTCAAATACGTGAAACTGATGTCTCACAGCATTGTGAGAGCAATTATACCACATGATGACTCAAGAAGGTGGCTCACCACTAGTTTCTCGGAAGCAAATCAGGATGGGATTAAAGTCCTGGAACTCCATTTTAACTGTTCAGTAAGTGGACCCAACAAACATGCAGGTGGTTCAAGTAGGTTGCTTATCACCACCTTCTCATGGCAAAAAGGAATGGGTGACAAATGCTGGCCTGGCCAGCGATGTATTCATTGCATGACTGAATGGTAACAAAAAGAAAAAGATTTGATTAACACATTCACTGAATGTGCTCAACACTAGCATTTATGCTCAGAAGAAAATAACCTTAAATTTCTTTTAATTTGGGGTCAGAAGACATCCTTTGTTTCTAAGCAGTCAAGCTTGAAGAATGCAGACACATTTTTGCAATTTGATGGGGAATGGAGGACTACTGTTCTAAAAGATGTTTGCCTTGTTTAGATGCAGTTGTGGGTTTGTATTCTGAACAAATCTGCTCACAAAAATATTTTAGTGCACCTTTAGCCAGAAGAAGACCATTTGATTTGAAATGCTTCTGAACATTATTAACCTACACTGAGTTAGGACACCAATCAACATTTTTCTGTGTGGTCAATTGTAATTTGTCCCTAGGCCTGAGCATTTGATTTTCTGATTTCACAGTTTCCCTTTGGACGTTGCTTGTGGACTCATGTCTGTGTTCAGGGAGCATGGGTAGCAGTTCAGTTGGAAGTGTGGACTTCTCAATAGTTTGTAACAATGTCTCTCCGTAGTCAGCAGACAAGTGATGGCTTGCTGCAGGTTGAGAAAGATACTTGAAGCTGAGCCAGCAAAGCAGATAAATGTGAAACACTGCTGTTCTGATCAATATACAGTTAAAAATTTATTCCTGCATAGTGGGGATTATATTACTGGGTTCTGTGCTTTCACATGAGTATATTCCTCACTTCTGTGCCTGTTTTCTCGTGTTCTGCTGTTAATCCATTCTGCGAGTGCATACCCTCATTATACATTGGATTTCGTGCACCAGTAGCTGCAGTAATAGGGAAAAGATGTTTTATTTATTCATTGTATTCATTTTAAAGCAGTGTTTTGGTCCAATAGCCCTGTTCAGATGTTGTGAATCTCAGCCATCCAAAACCATGTTTCACAAAATGAGCTCATTCTTCCGGGCCTCGTCAGTCTCTTCTTTCCCTCCCTGAGGTGAAATACTCATGTCAGTACATCTCCATCTAGCAACCCAACCAATAACTGGCATCATTTTCCCATTGAAGGTAGCAGCATTCAAATGCCAGTCAACTGGCCTTCAGGCTCCACATCAGTGTTCAGTATTCAGATCAATTCAGACTTCACATTTGAGCCAGTGTGTTCAAAAATTCATATTGTCTTAATTGGAAACTCAAATTGAGCAGTCAGAGCATGAATAGGACGTGCTTTCATCAACTATTCAGGGCAGCTGACATGTATTCAACATTAAGCTGCTAAGGATGACGATAGTCTCTATCCCTCCTTCTGGACTCTGAGAGAAACAGATGCCCACCCACCAGACAACAGGAGATACAAGATGGGAATCCTAATAGGATGAAAATATGTTTAAATCCCTACTTTATCTTGGAGTTATTCCAGGCAACTGACAATTCAGAGGAGTACCTGTCACATGTAAGTAAATAATGATTTTTCCATTTTACTCACCAATGCAAGGGATTTTGGTATAGAAAAATGGGCAGCATTTGGTTAAATTTTCTGACTTGCCCAAACTGTGTACTGCAAGGCCAGTCCAATAGCCTCACTGATTGTGACTCCCAACTTCTTACTAATTATCATCAACTCAGGTTCAATATTTCATGGTACACTTGGTGGTCACACAAAACTGAATTGCAATTGTCCAAACTCATGGAGCTTCTTATTGTTTCCACTATCAACACACCCATGAAAGAATATATTCTGGCACTCAATAACTATCTGAACCATTTCCTGAGTTGGTAAAAAAGCAAATGAAAATAAGGATTAAACATGACACCATACCTTCAAATTAAAATAAGCATTCAACACAGCACTATATCTTCAAAGCAGCGAATGTAATTGTTTTGTCATCGTGGTTGGAAACTCCCCCAAGAAGATGCTATTGAAAATTTCATCCAGGACCTTCAAAGCCCAGGTCTCCAGGAAAGGAATAGTGTCCTTCAAGTCAGGTCAGAGTTTGCCAGGACAGTTGTCTTGCGGGGGGTGGACTGGAACGGTGAGAGTTAGATCAATTTAAGGGGATAATTGGGTTAGGTCAGGTTGTGGGTGCCAAGTGATGAGGATTGGTAGGTTGAGTCGGTGAGATGCTGGGGCAGTTTATATAATTTGGGTCAGGGAATAGACAGGTTGTCGGGAAGGTTGGGGTGTTGGACAGGAGGGTGTGGGGGCAAATATTAGTTGTGTAGTTGCTCAGGTGTTTGACCAGATTTTAATCTGCCATTTCCTGGGTCATTGTCCAGGCAACACCCTGGAATTGTCTGACATCTCCAACTCTCGCTCAGGGTCAGGGATGTACATGGAGAGTTCTGCAGGGAAATAGCCTGCCAACAATTTAAATGAGGCTCATGTATCAGGACTTCCACAAGCTCCTGCCATGTGTCTTCGATTATAAATTTGGTGTTCAGTGATTTAGAGACTGGGAGACCACAATCCTTTGTTTCACTGTTCTTTTGAAAGGAAAGAGTGAGATTTGTTAACTATTGAAAATTGACTTATATCTAATCCTTATTAAAATATTTTCTTCACCCATCTCGTCTGTACCAATTGAGTCGTATTTGCTCTTGAACAAGCAATGCCTCAATTTTAAAATTCAGACCTTTTTCTCAAGTGCCCCATGCCCTTTCCCTTTATGTAATTTCTTACAGTTCCATATCCTGCAAGACATTTCTGATAAAAGCAAATTACTGCGGATGCTGGAATCTGAAACCAAAAGAGAAAATGCTGGAAAATCTCAGCAGGTCTGGCAGCATCTTAAGGAGAGAAAAGAGCTGACATTTCGAGTCTAACTGACCCATTTCTGATCTTCATTGCTCCACCAATAGTGGCCTTGCCTTCAGCTATCTTGGCACTAAAAGGACAACAAAACTTCTCTACCTCGCTGACCTTTTCCTTAATTTACTTCTTAAATCCTCCCTCCGGCTCTGATCAAGCTTTTGATTAGCTGTCTGTCTTGCCCGATGTGGTTTTGTGTTGTTTTACATTAAGATGGTCCTGTATTGGGATGTTTTATTGCATCAAATGTGCTATGTAAATACAAGATGTTGTTGCTGAAACACATTTTCCTGCAAATCCAATCCTGCACACTACTCATAGAATACCTTGAAGAATCTACGAGAAACTTTGTCTTAAAATCAAACTATTAAGACCATTATTACGGTATTGATGGGAGGATTTGTAATCAGCACACCATAAATTAATAAATGCTTGTGGTCATCATTCAAAACCAGAGCCAGGCATTACCATCTAAGGATATGGGGTAGGCCATTTAGGCCTGAGAAACTTATTTATCAAGACAGTGACGAGCCTGGAGAATTCTCTGTCACAGAAATTATTTGAGGCCAAAACATTGGATGTTTTCAAGAAGATGTAGTTCTTGGGATGAAAGAGATCAAAGGGTGTGGGGAGAAAGTGGGAGGAGGTTACTGAGTTGGACGATCAGCCATAATCACATTGAATGGTGCAGCAGGCTTGAAGGGCCAAATAGCCTAATGCTGCTCTTATTTTCCATGTTTCGATATATAATACTTAATATTGTCAAAGTAATGGTCTGAAACTGAAACTGCTTTACAGTAGTCAAAGCACTAAAGCTGTCAAAGCGAAAAATCTTTTCTGGTACCAGACGATCTTGATTAAATTAAATTTCTGTTTATTGCAGGCAGTATTTTCAAAGAGCTTTCAGAAAGGTTATTGAGACTTCAAATGGTGTCATAACCTAGCCAACAAGTTCAAGTTGGATGGGAACACCCAAAAGCGGGTGGCTGAGAATCATGGGAAATGTTTTAAGGCAAGAAATCTGAAACCAGAACTAAGCTCTTGCTCTTGTCGTTTAAATGGAGACAGCACAAGAGCCGAGAGATTAATTCAGTTATGGCAAGGAGGTTGATCATCTAAACAATGCCACGTAACTGCATACATGCACTTAAACAGTTTATTCTTAACCTCTGGGCCAAGTTTTCCCAGGTTTTAGGAAATATGGCAATGTAAAGGAGTTAAGACAGGCTGAATCTGTGAGACAACAGTCTTTGCAGCACTATGTGCACCAATAGGAGCAGGCATTTTTCTGCCAGGTCCAACAGATCACTTGGCAAATCACTCACCTGGTCATCTTTCTCATCTTTCCCTGCCAATCACCATTTTTCACCTCCCCCCTTCCTCTGTGAACGCACAAAACTGTTGTCGGGATCACTGGCCCTGTGAAGTTAGCTACCATCCCAGAAGGACCCCAGCCCAATTATCAATGGGATGGAATCCATTTCAGGGAGCCATGCAGTGATGCTCTGTAGCACAGCCATTCTATCATGTTTCCTGACGATACCCTCTCCTACCCTTTAGGACTACGCCAGTAGGGCTCAAAAACAAAATACTGAGGATGCTGGATATGTAAAATGAAGTACAAAACTCTGGAGAAACACAGCAGGTCTGGCATCATCGGTGAGAGAGGAACAGAGTTAACGTGTTGAGTCCAATATGACTCTTCCTCAGAGCTAGGAAACTCTGTTCCTCTCTCCACAAATTCTGCCAGACCTGCTGAGCTTCTCCGGCACTTTCTGTAGTAGATATGATCCCAACCTGTTGAAAGCCAGCCTTTCGTACAAGGACTCCAATCCTGATTTTTTTTTTTCTCTCTGTTGTTATTTACTAGCCCTTCAGAGTTAAGATGCATAAAATAAGAGTCAGCCCCGATAAGCAGAAAATGTCACTAAGCACAGCTTCTGCTAAGACGGAAGCAAGCTATTAATATGGAAGTGATTGCTGTGTTCACCTCATCCCGCTGAGGTGTGAGCCCAGGGACCACATGGAGGTCAGCCACTGCCGACACAATTGTGCCTTCAAATTTCACACACAGCCTGGGAAAAATAGAAGAAAGAGGTGAGCACTAATTTGCTCCAGCAATTGTCTCCTTTCTGCCTTCCTGCCCCTCAGTAATTGAAATGAGTGACCTTCCAGCTTTGTGTTGCTGAGCACATTTGCTGGCAGCTCAGGTCACTTAACATGGGAAGAGCCCCAAGTGCCCCCAGCAGCAGCTCCACCATCACTTACAAGGCCATCAGGAATACTGGCAGTTTAAAATAAGTCCACAGCTTTACACCTTCGTACTCAGCTCCTGAAATCCAGGTGGCAGCCTTCTTACTTCGAGCTTTAACAGGGCTGTTGGCTTGCATGGTGACCAGTCCCCATTTCCATAATTCGCAAAATGCATTTGAATACAATTATTTCAACCAGCACTAATTTCAGAGAAGCCGGGTGAACCTTGCTCAATCTACTTTCTGAAAATCAAGAAACTTCCCTTGAACAAGAATTGCAACTAATCTTGTAATACTGAGCCTCCAAATGATGTGTATTCCCACTCTATTATGGGGTGCTACCTGAGGCAAATATGTGACTGAAGCACCTTCATTAGTTGTTACTGTAGAAGTGAGATTTGACTTTCACCAAGAGTGGCAGAACGCTGATTGTCAGAGACAGAACCTTCTCTGTCCCCGACACCCAAACTACCTCCCAGAGAGACGACACAAGCCAGTGCAGACAGGGGAGAAAGTTTACCAAAGGGAAGGACAGTCTTCGTAACCTAGTCACAGCCTGTGTTTCCAAGTCACCCAAATGCCATAGCATCAAGATCAAACAGATTGGCTCACTCCTAAATCCAGTTTGCTTTCTGCATTAGCTAAAGTGCACAAAGAAATCTTAATGTATCAATGTAGTCTTCTCATAAGCACTGTGCAAACAAAATATACAATGACTTCATGAAATATATATGTGGATGTGAATGTAAACTCTTGAAGATACAATAAAAACGAAAGGTTATTGAACTGCATAAGCTTCAAATGCACATTAAATATTAAATGTTGTGCAAGAAGGAAATGTCATTAAACTAATCATGCAAAAGTGAGAGATATTGATGAATAATGGTGTTCAAACTCATGTCATCCCGGAGGCATATTGTTACAGCCAATGTTAGCACAGTACTCTAGGGTATAAGATCTTATTGTTGGTATTGCTTTTATGCCATTTCTCAGACAGATTTTATAATTATAGTAGACCTTGTATGGAATTGCTTCCTTTGTATATCTCCCTTGTTTCTAACTTGAGCCTATGAAATCAGTTGAAAGAAATGAGTATATGAAAATAGGATGGAACGGAAAAGCGTGAAATGGAATTAAAAACAGAAAATGTTGCACTTAAGGGGCTCAGTCAGAAAGGCAGCTAAATATTCAGTGTCACTCTTTGTGGGTCCTGATGAAAAGTATTTTCAATGAATGGTTAAACCTGATGCATTAACCTACAATTTTTCTAACAGATGGGAGCTGAGCAATCTGTAATATTGACTATTTTATGCATGCTCAAATCTATACATAAGATCTTGTTTAATAAGTCAATTAAATGCTTTAGGGCACATTTGGCACTTCTGCCCTGCGATTGTTGCTCAGATTCCCTGGCCCACACCTTTCCTCCATTCAGCCACAACTCTTGGGACTGCAGGATTTGCTGAATTGATTCGATAGACTGTGCTGACTGGTGCATGCTTATTTGCTAGCATACAGTATTCCCTATAGATGTTAAGCACTCAGACGATGAACAGAATGTTCACTCCCACTGGGTTTCTGGTGGGATCCCATGGGTTTGAGTCAGATTCCTGCCTGTGGAAGAATGTGACAATGCTGACTTTAACCATTGGGCAGCATTCACAAGCTGCCAGCCGAGAGGCCTATGAAAACTCAGTCAGGCCTTGCCTACCCACCAGCTCTGAGGTGAGTATTGGGGTTGCAGTCCCTTCGAGGTTTGGGTTTGGGAAGAGGAAGGCCTGAGTTTTCCAAGTGCTCCTAGAGGAGATGCGACGAGCTACCCCCACTTTATTCAGAGGTAAAATACCAGCCTGTGGTTGAAGACGTCATCGGCGTATTTATAGAAAAGCCTCATTGACATCATGGAATATCTGCTGGGTGATGTTAGTTCACTAAAGAAAACCAGGCTGGTAGAATTAAAATTAATTCCAATGGGCATGCCTCCTAAAGAGATCAGAGACTGAGTTTGAGCACAACATGGGATTGCATGTAATCCACTGCAGTTGGAAACATTGCAGCCAATTAATCATAGGTCAGTCAGCAAGCCAGTCTCCCAACAAGCTGTCTAAATTAAGTTTAAAGCAGGGACAAGTATCTGGGGGTATCTTGCTCTCTCTCAGTAAATTGTCAGTTAGACTCTTCATTAAGCCAATTGCCACCACCTATTCCTGAGCCCACCAGAGGCTAGCGGTGGTTCATTGATTGTATGCAAGTGGCATGGTTTCCTGGTGACTCCAGAATGCCACTGGTTTGTGGTTTCTCAGGGTTGGGTTTGACTCTATTTCAAGGCAAAGTGCTCAGTTGGACTGAGGTAGGACACAGGTGTGGGTGGTCCCCACAATGGCGGACTGCCAGCCTTTGACTACACCTCTTGGCAAGTGAGATTTACGTCTCCAAGATCCTTAATTCTGGGAATGGCTCAGCACTGACCATAAGCTGAGGCCTCCCTCTGAGACGTGATATGGATATACACCAGTTCTTCAACTAGTGAGCTGAATTTGCTGTAATTACATTAAATTCCATCCTATGGATCAGAAAAATAGCACGACCAAGATTGGAACAACTAGAGTGGGCCACATAAAGTAATATCTAAAAATAAGGTTGCATCACGAGCATTTTTATCACATGAGGTTGCTTTTCCTTTGGTATTTAGGATTTTGCTGAGAGCTGAACATGACCAGCAGTGAGCTTTCATGAAACATGACCGTGACCTATCCACAATATAGGTTTAAAATGTTCAGGTAGAGGCATGGTTTTAAGTTGAGAAAAGGGGAGAGGTGAGGAATGGTCAACATTAATCAGGCAGAAAGTAAAGAAAGCTGAATATTAAAGTGAAGCATTGAAGGCACAGTTAAAAATCATTTTGAGTGGACTTTTAAAACCAACGGATATAGAAGCAGAATTCAGCCATTTAGCCCATCGGGTCCACTCTACCATTCAGTTATGGCTGATGAGATTCTCACCCCATTTTCCTTATAGTCCTTAATTCCCTGACTAATCAAGAATCTATCTATCTATCTTTTTCTTAAAGCCTATCTATCTTCCACCCTTAGGTGACTGTCTGTGTGGAGTTTGCACATTCGCCCCGTGTCTGCGTGGGTTTCCTCCAGGTGCTCCGGTTTCCTCCTACAGTCCAAAGATGTGCAGGTCAGATGAATTGGCCATGCTAAATTGCCCATAGTGTTAGATGCATTAGTCAGAGGGAAATGGGTCCGGGTGGGTTACTCTTCGGAGGGTCGGTGTGGACTGGTTGGGCTGAAGGGCCTATTTCCACACTGTAGGGAATCTTAAAAAAAAATCTAAAGACACTTCATGACTTGGTCTCCAAAGCAATGCATTCCATAGATTCACCATTCTCTGGCTGAAGAAGTTTCTCCTTATCACAGTTCAAAAGGGTTGTCCATTCACTTAAAGCTATGGCCTCGGGTTCTAATCTCTCCCACTTCTTCTCCATGTCCACTCTATCCAGGCTTCTCAGTTTTCTGCAAGTTTCAATTAGATTCACCTTCATCCTTCTAAAGTCCTTAGAGTAAAGATCCATAATCCTCAATCACTGCTCATATGACAAGCCCTTCATTCCCAAGTCATTCCTGTAAACTTTCTCTGGACCCCCTCTAAGGCCAACACATCCTTGTTTAGATACGTGACCCAGACTGCTCACAATATTCCAAATACGGTCTGACTCAGACTGTCTAAGTTCTTCGGCAACCTCCCCATTTCTTCAACACTACCTGTCCCTCCATCTATCTTTGTGTCATGTACAACTTAGCAAGAGTGCCCTCAGTTCCTTCATCCATACCATTAATGTATCATGGTGTTGTTCCAACACTGACTCCTGTGGAACACCACAGGCATCGGCTGCCATCCTGAAAAAGACCACTTTGTCCTCACCCTCTACCTTCTGCCAGTCAGCTAATCCTCTATCCATGTCAGTACCTTGCCGTAATACCATGTTTAGCAGTGTCCTATGCAGCACCTTGTCAAAGTCAAAGCATTGAAAGTAAAGGGAATTAACAAGGTAAAGAATTGATACAGGGAGTTCTTAGATTCAAGAGCCTCAGAGATGAACAAGCATGCACCAAGGGCAGAGCAGGGATGTGGAATGGTCTAATGTTTGTGTTTGTGTGTGTATGTTGTTGGGGAGGGGGTGTGGAGAATGGGGAACATGCTTATTCAGAATGTGAATGCAAGAGAATGTCCTTTGTGGGTTTGTATCTGTGAAACTCTCACATTGACATCTACTGCTGTGAATATGTGTATGTTTGTTCAATCAATATTTACTGTGGATGGGTTTGGTTGTGTGGCAGGTCTATTATAACACATGTGCTTGTAAGCATTGATGTTTACTTTTAATATGCATGTATGCATTCCTCACGTTGGGATATATTTGTGTGCACGATTAAAGCAGCAAAGTAAATGGAAAGGCAGACCTTGCCAGTAGCCTGCCCATTAAGTGATAAATTAGTTAAATAGCTTTGTTTGCCAGCAAATTAGGACTAACAGTGATAGCACTGCAGTGAGCATTGATGTGAACATTAAACAGGTTTGCACAAGGAGGGCATTATTTTCATCTTTTATCGATGCAGTGTACTTTAATTGTTGAAACTGCGATGGTAAGTTTGTACCAGGTGTTTATCCATAAAAATGTATAATTTTCCTATTGACCATGTAAAAAGACTATGCTTTCATTCTGTTTGTCATTGTTAGGGAAAACTGAATATATGAATAAATGCTTTCACTAAACTATGCAGTTCAACCTTCAACTGGTTAAGTATTGGTGCATTATCCAAGCTAATGGTTCAATAAAGTGAGTAAATGACACCCTAGTTGCCACAATTGTTTTATTTTTATTAGGAAAAACAAGTATGAATGAACTTTATCCTGGGAAATGTATAATAAATGGAAGAAGGAGTATGAGTTACTTCCTGGATAATTTCAAAATATTGTACTCCTAATGGAATCCTGAATTCCAAATAATCTATAATAACAAAACTGACATTTCTACTGTTGCATGAGAGATTCTAACATGGTTTTGCTCAATTTTTATTGGCCAGTATTACTGACTTTTATAATTTCAAGATGCAAATGAGTTTGAAAATGTAGAATAAAAATCAAGATCAGCAAAATACTGTAAAACTCATCAGATTCCTCTAAATTATAATTTGGAGATGCTGGTGTTGGACTGGGGTGTACAAAATTAAAAATCACACAACACCAGGTTATAGTCCAACAGGTTTAATTGGAAGTACACTAGCTTTCGGAGCGATGCTCCTTATCAGGTGATTGTCAATCACCTGATGAAGGAGCGTCGCTCCGAAAGCTAGTGTACTTCCAATTAAACCTGTTGGACTATAACCTGGTGTTGTGTGATTTTTAACTCTAAATTATATGTAGTTTTATTTTAAATATATGAATGATACTGATTCGGCATTAATGCTCTGTATGAAAATATGATGTAACTAATTTATATTGACATTGCAAAATAAATCATGATGCACCAACATATCTGCTATATCATTCGACTTTTCTGCAGTCTAAGCATTTCAGGCATCTTTCTATTGATGAAAGTAGCATCAGTAAAGTATTACCATTGCTACACCCATTGGGCACATCTGTTTCTTGATATCATGTGGCATAAATTAAAGTGGCTATAGACTGTCTTCTCTAATGATGGATGCTTTGAGCTGACTGGTCAGGCAGCATCCGAGGAGCAGGAGAATCAACATTTCGAGCATTAGCATTTCACCAGAAATGACGGGGTGGCTCAAGGGGGCTGAGAGATAAATGGGAGGGGGTAAAGTTGGGGGAAGGTAGCTGGGAATGCGACAGGTCAGTGAAAGTGGGGGTGAAGGTGATAGGTCGGAGAGGAGGGTGAAGCGGATCGGTGGGAAGGAAGATGGACAGGTAGGGCAGTTCAAGAGGGCGATGCCAAGTTGGAAGGTTGGGTCTGGGATGAGGTGGGGGGAGGGGAAATGAGGAAACTGATGAAATCCATATTGATCCCGTATGGTTGGAGGGTCCCAAAGCGGAAGGTGAGGCGTTCTTGCTCCAGGCATTGTGTGGCTACAGTTTGGTGGTGCCCCTGGGCCTGGTGTTTTTTAGAGTGGCACGGTGGCTCAGTGGTTAGCACTGCTGCTTCACAAAACCAGGGACCCGGGTTCAATTCCAGCCTCAGGGGTCTCTCTGTGTGGAGTTTGCACATTCTCCCAGTGTTCCTCCCACACTCCAAAGATGTGCAAGTTAGGTGAGTTTACCACGCTAAATTGCCCATTGTGTTCAGGGGTTTGTAGATTAGGTGCATGAATCTAGGGAAATGTAGAGTAATAAGGTAAGGGAATCGATCTGGCTGGTATGCTCTTCGGAAGGTCAGTGTGGACTTGTTGGGCCAAATGGCCTGTTGCCACACTGTAGGGATTCTATGGTAACTGCGCAGGATCAATGTGTATTTCACCAGTTTCCTCATTTCTCCAACCCCCCACCTTATCCCAGATCCAACTTTCCAACTGTGCATCGCCCTCTTGAACTGTCCTACCTTCCATCTTCCTTCCTACCTATCCACTCCAACCTATCACCTTCACTCCCACCTTCATCTACCTATCACATTCCCAAGCTACCTTCCCCCCCTGCCCTACTCCCCTCCCATTTATCTCTCAGCCCCCTTGGGCCACCCACACTCCCATTCCTGAAGACGAGCTTATGCTCAAAATGTCCAACTCTCCTGCTCCTCAGATGCTGCCTGACTGGCCGTACTTTTCCAGCACCACACTCTTCAACTTTGATCTCCAGCATCTGCAGTCCTCACTTTCTACTACTTTGAGATGACTGCAATGGAGCATCTGCTTGGTACTTCCAGCTGAAAACGCTTGCTAATGTTTGGCTCAGTCATTTGAGTGCTAGGGTCCACTGTCTTTCAGGATGTGCATATTTATTGAACCTTCTCTCATGTTGATGTGTGACTGTTCACTATTATTCTCAACTGCCAGGCTTGATCCTGTAGTTGAAGAGAGGGGGTAGCTTAGGGATATGCTGGGCCATGATGTTACAGAATGTGATGACACATAATTTTGCTGCCACTTATGGACCACAACACATCATGTATACCCGGTTTTGACCTGCTAGATCTATATGGAATCCATCCAGTTTAGCCAAGGATTGTCACCTATAGCGGATGTCTTCAGTGTGAAGACAGGACTGAGCACTGCCACTGATAGTCTTATAGACAAAAGTGTCAGTGACAGGTGAGTTGTTGAAGAATGGATCACATTGTTTTTCCCTTTTGTGTTGGTTCTCTCATCACCTTGCACAGACCTAGTCTGGCAGATACATTCTTCAGGACTTAGTCAATTTGGTCATTAATGATGTGATTGAGCGACCTTCAATGATAGACATTTCAGTCCAACCTGCAGAGTGCTTGCCATGCTCAGTGCTTCTTCTAAATGATGTTGAATTTGGAGGACTACTGATTGATCAGCTGCAGCTTGAGGTTGATGGTGATCACTGAAAGGTAACCTTGCCTGTGTTTTGCTTGATGTTATGAGGCTTCATAGTATCTGGGTTTAATAACTCAGACTTCAAGGCTACTCCTTCCTGCACATATAACACTGTGCTCTGTCCAGCAGTGCCACTGCCATACTCAGGAATAGTAATGCAGGAATCTGGAATGTTGGCTGTAAAGTATCGTTCGGTGAGGAAGATAGTATCGGATTGTTGTTTGGCTAGTTTGTGAGACAGGCTTGCCAAATCTGGCCTAAGTTCCCAGATTCTAATCAGAAGGTCAGCTATGTGTGACTTTGTCATGCCAGGGACCCAGGGCAAAGTTGGATGGACCATTTGGTTTTATTGTTTAGTCTTTGCGTAGCAGTTTGGTACAACAAATTAATAGCTTGCAGAACTATTTTGTTAGATGTTAGTTTAGAAGAAACTTCTGGAATCATCCAAGAGGAAGATCAACATCATAGACTAATTTCAAACCTAAAATAGCTAAAACGTGAGAGTGCAACCACATTATGATAGGATTAGTGCAAACCCCAATAGGTTGCCTTGATTTCATATTTGTCCAAAGTGCGATATCATCCAGCTATGATATTTACCCACAAACCCAAGTATTTAATATTTCAGATCCTCAGCAAGCCAGCTGGTATCAAACACACCTTATACATTATTCTCCCTGATCCACAGCCCCTGCCATGCACTTTGGGTAAAAGTAAGACCGCCCTGGCAAGGGGCAATTGCGCGGGGGGGATTGTAACAACATTCATGCTTAGCAGAAGATTCTGAAAGTCAAATATTGTTGTCATATTTTTGTATATAAAGATTATTCCTTGAGCATAAAACTAATACCAGTCAAGTTTCACAGTCTTTCTGTCCTTTATGAATACATTAGCAACTCCAAAAAAATCAAGTTTTTATTTCAAAATGATTGAATCAGTATGTGAGAACATAATAATATTTCCTCCTCCGATTACAGTGGACAAGCACTTTTCTATTCAATACATGCTGCATTAAGTGGTTTATAATCTACACGCACAGAATTAAATTCTGTTGATTGTATATTCCACTGACGATAATGGGAAAAGCCTGGTACTGATTTGCTCCACTATAATCTAATTGAAGGGCTTTATATGACATCATGAAGCCAAACATTTTTAAAAAATCATATTCAGAGCTTCAAAATTAGGTTATAGCAAGAAATCACACCTTGTAGCTGTTATTTCTGAACAACAGTTCTATATATTTTTAAGTTATCTCTGTTTTCACACCTTCTTGGGCCTCTTCCTTCTTGGAAGCCTTCAGTGCTATTTGGAATCAAATGAGAAAATGAGAAGTCTTCATCAAAACCTATCAACATACCTTTCTGTTACTTCCTGCACCAAGTTTAATTAGTTTTCTGTTAAATGCACGTATGGTATTTGGCTCAACTATTCCTTGAGGTAATAAATTCCAACTTTTTGGGTAAAGAGGTTCCTCCTGAATTCCCAAATTGATTTATTAGTCATTTTTGACTGTGCAGGATCTAATTTTAGACTCCCCACAAGTGGAACAACCTCTGTCCAATCAAACCCTTTCATAATCTTAAGCACTTTCAAGAGGGTAATTACTCAGATTTCTTTTCTCAGGGAAATAGCCCAGTCTTTACTGATACCCTCTCTGCTGTGGCATTATCCTTGCAAATCATTTTTTCCACCTTCTCCAGTGCCCCTCTATCCTTTTTATAATTTATGTTTTGTGACTGATGTATGAGCGTTTAAAACGATTGTGTACTTATTGATTGCTGTGATAGATTTTAACTGGGTTGAATTTCCTGGTAAATAAACTTGACTTGCCCATTTTACGGGCATTGCCAAATGCTGCCAAAGGCAAATGCAGATTGCCTATTCTAATAATTGTCAGGCCTCCCTCTGTACTCTGATGTTAATTTGGATACAATTGGCGTTTACTGATGGTCTCTATTACTTTAACCTCAAGCATTTCTCCATAACATGGATTGTCAGTTCAATGTAAGTTAATATAACTTTATGCTACTTGTCAATTATTCTCTCCCAAAACAATAATCACCAAAAAAAAAACAAATGTGGAGGCAGGAGCCCGAATTATGCTGAAGACAAGACTTTATAACATTATTTTCATCTGAATTTGTGGCATGCCCAGGAATCCCAGAAACTAACAATGTTAAAGGTATGATTTACATACCACAAATTCAAGTTCCTAGTGTTGAAATCAGTTTCTATCTTTTGCTTGCTTGCAGAACTTGTCTGTATACAGTATAAGACACAAAAGTTGTCAGTGGATATTGGAGTTCAATGATACATTTTGGTCTTGAAACACAGACATTTTGAAGTAAATTGAAGAGATGAAAATAATACTGTTCTCTTTCAAATAATCCAACCTGTCCCTTTCAGGTCAACTTTATACTAATTTATTCTAAATCAGCTAATAAAAAATTCCTGTGATGTGGAAATAAAGCTGTCAGTAAATATATTACTGCAATATGCAGAGGATTGTTGAGGCGAAGTCGTTGAATATAATTGAGGCTGAGATGGAGAGATTTTTAATCAGGGAATGAAAGGTTATGGAGAAAAGGCAGGAAAGATTGGTTATGATTTCATGAATGGACTCAGTGGGCTGAATGGCCTACTTCTGCTTCTATGCTTTGCATATGAAATGCTGCACAAAAAGAGGTATGTGCATGAACGCATAAAGCAAAGTTATTGTATAAAGAATTAGTACTGCTGTAGAAATATTGAAAACTCTGAGCACAAAAGGAAGCCATGTAACTCAACAACACCAGAGATAGGAGCAGGAGTACACATACAGTCTATCCTGCATGCTCAGCATTCAACACAATCATGGCTGATTTTGATTTTCGTAACCACTTTCCTGCATATTCCCCATATACTGCAATTCCCTGAAAGAGTAAAAATCTGTCTATATCCTATTTATCACATCTTACATATATTCAGTGATGAAGCATCCAAACCCCTCTGGAGTAAAGTACTACAGACATTCACAATCTTATCAGTAATGTCATTTCTCCTCATCTTAGTCCTAAAGGAACACCACTTTATTCAGTAACTGTGTCCACATGTTTAATTCTCCAGCCAGTGGAAATAATCTTTAAGCATGTCCCATGTCAGCTGAGTTTTCCAGCCTAATCCTACTGCCCAACGCTTGACCCATAGCCCGCTAAGTTGCAATACCTTCTCTGCAATTCCAAATTGTTTTCTCTAAATGAGGCTTTCTGCCACCACCACTCTATCAGACAGTGAATTACAGAAATCAACCAATGTGCTTGTGTTGATTTTAAGTTATCCTACAGAATATATACAACAGAGAGTTGGGCTTGTATTGAGTCAGATTCTAGAAATTTATTAACAACTAACCATGTATGATGTCTTAGATTTACTTATACAGTCAGGGTTATATGTTTATTCAGATTACTGTATTATTAGACATTGTTCACTGCCTGACAAACAGACTGACTAGCTGATTGCTGACTTCACTGCAGACTGGAGACTTAACAGAGTAAGATCTATGATAACATCACATGTTGTGACATCATCTCGATGTATAGGTATACATCTTGTCAGTAGAAAAGAAAACCTCTACTTTCCTCTAATCCTCTGGCAAATACCTTACATCAATGCCACACTCATTAACCTCCCTGGGTATTATGTTTTTCCTACCCACTCTATCTACACCCCTCACAAATATATAAACCTTGATTAAATCTTCACTCAGCTTCCTTGTTCTGAAGAAATGAATCCCAGCCCAATCTATCCACTCTTTTCTCCAATTACAAACTCTCTATTCCTACCAATGTCTTCATTAAGCGGCTTTGTATCCTATCTAGTGTGATCAAGTCCTTCTGGTAATGCATTATATGGTTGTATTTGACATTACAGAGAAATTATCAAATTAGCTGAATACTTAAACGTTTTAAGTTTTATTTATTTAAAATAATCAAAATCTTGACATTTTTGATGCTAATTGTTGATCTGATACAAACCGAGTTTTGAAAAGCCTGTATGGAAACGAAATTGAAATGGCCGAAATTCAAATGATGTGGTGGGAAATTCTCCCTCAGCATATTTACAAGACCATGTTCTGGTTGAAAATGTGTAGTGGCCATGCTGTTCATAGGTGACATATCCCATTCACCATCACTGATCAAACTGCAGTAGTTAGGATTCTGGGTGTAAAACGATTAGTTAAAAAATCGACCAGCAATTCAGCTCACTGTATCTTCTGCTATTCTGTGTTATGTGTGACTTTTCAGTTAGAGTGTATGGCTGGCCTCAGGATTTTAGCACTTTGCATTTTAATAATTTAATGAACTGAGATAAATTAGCATATATCACAGGGAATGTGTTTTGCTTTCAGTCTGACCATGCAAAATGAATGCATTTATAAGTTGTCCCTTTAACTGATACTTCTGTGACCATTGATGCAGCAACCATGTAGACATTGCAATTACAGGAATCAGCCACTTTATTTGTTTAGTTTTAGGGTTTTTCCTATGCAGTATAATGACAGAAATATAGGGAAAATGCAGAAAAGTGATATGAAGAATGTTCAATCAGCCGTGATCCTATTGAATGGCAGAGCAGGGTTGAGGGGCCAAATGGCCTACTCCTGTTCCTAATTCTAATAATCTGACAGAATATGAATAATTCTAATGAGTTACAAAGTTTAATTCATTAGACATTTTTAGGTTTTTTTAACAATTTCCCCAGCTCTTTTCTGCTGTGTTGCTTGTGAACATGCTCAATGATCCTTCAGATAAGCAGTAGCACTGATGGTGGTTACATAGTCAACTGGGGAACTGCAAAGGATACAGGCGGTCCACAACTTGTATCTGAAATGATCCTTATTGAGACTGCAAGTGTGCCAGGGATATCATTTGGAGTATATATTATGTGCTCTAGGCTATCAAAATCAGCACCTGTTCTTGTGCAGAGCTAAGTGATGGCACAGAACCATCCCTGAAACTAATGCCAACCGGCTGCTCCTGTGCAACACTGTGCCTTCCACAACTTGAAGGCATGTCCTCACAATGCCCATCTGTGTGACTGCATGGAACAGTGCCCAGATCATGGAGCTAATTAGCTCAGTTGGCCTAAATCACTGGCCTGTGGTTCAGAATAACTCTCAATTGTTTGGGTTCAATTTCCATTCCAGTTGGGGTAAAGTGGGGATCAGCTTTCTTTCCCTGCCTCTGAATGTGAAAAGCCGTGTTGAGCCACCATTAAAGCTGTCTGACCTGCTAAGTATGCCCAGTATTTTCAGGAACCTTGTGTCATCGTGGTACTGCTCCTACCTCTGTCACAGAAGGTCCAGGTTCAAGTCGCACCTTGGGATGGTATGTTAATGAAAGTGTGTCATAACATGTCAAAACATGTATTTTTCTGGAATAGTGACCATGCAAAAAATCTTCCCTACAAGTTTATTTAAACAATTTATTCACCCAATGAGTTGAGCCTGTCGCTAATATTCCTGAAGTTTATATTGTACTATGTCAATACGGGATAACCCTATAAATAACTCAGCTGGAAGTACCAGTATGTACCTAAATGTTTAATAATAATCTAAAATGCAGACAGTTTAATGACCTGTATTAGTTACTGCTCAGACCTCCTTTCCACTAAAATGTGCAAGATTACAAGTATCTGTTCACCATGATTGCTGGTTTACCAGCTGCCACTTTTAGGCAGATATATATTCTTAGACACCTTAAATGGGAACTTTAACAGTCTTCACCTCTGCCTTGAAGATTTCATGACAACGACATCCCCTTTCTCATAAATGCTTAGTACCTTCTGTTCCTATTCTCAATATTTTCCACGATGTATGTCTTGACTGTTTTTATTTCAAATGGCTAGATAGTGATCAGGTGGTTAGTCTTTTTTTTAGGTACAACTGGAGAGTCATTCATCTTGTTCTGTGATGAGGACAGACTACACAAGATGACTCCCGAAGCATTCTTATTCATAGGGTGCTATATTATCATTAGGTACCATTTGATGCAATGGTTCACAGTTGGAAATTAAGAGCAAATTAATTTATCTTGTAAATCATAGAAAATTTAATTACTGTGATTATATATCAGTGAATCAGGCCAATTCTCACACTTCAAATACGTTTTAAATTCTTGAATAAAATAACAAAGATTTTATTTCCAACCTAGATTGTCAGTATTCACTGTTGTATTCCTCCACTGCAAAAGGCAGTCATACATAGAATCTGCACATATTTAGAATGATACAAAAATCCACAAGTTGCTGTTAGTAACTCGATGGCCCTCCAAAGGGTGTACATTTCCAACTTCCTGATGGCAATCAATGGTGGTCAAATTCACTTTAATGTTGTTGATCTTATAGGGAAAACAAAACTCTTGAAAAGATCACACTTTGCTGAATGAGTTCTAACTAGGCTTTTACAGTCATGTTAATTTGAAAATTGCAGCTAACCATCTCATTGATTCTGAAAATGTTGTGTTTGTGGAATACCAATGCTTTTTGTAATGACAATAAAAATCCCCACTTCATTTCTAATTTAAGTTTTAATTTGCAAAAGAAAATAATTGTGTATAGTCAAATAGGATAGCAATTTAGATAAAGTTAAACAGACTTTTAATAAGATAAAGTGGAGGATGTTAAGCATTTTAAAATTCCTGGTTTGATGTTTGTAAGAATTGTTCAATGCAATAGGCTTGGTCACTTCGCTCAGTTGATTGGACAGTTGATCTTTGATGCAGAATACTGCCAAAGTGGCCCAGTGGCTCAATGGTTAGCACTGCTGCCTCACAGCACCAGGGACCCAGGTTTGATTCCAGCCTCAGGTGACAGTCTGTGTGGAGTTTGTGTGTTCTTCCTGCGTCTGTATGGATTTCTACCCGGGGCTCCAGTTTCCTCCCACAGACTAAGGATGTGCAGATTAGGTGGATGTGCCAAGCTAAATTGCTCATAGTGTCCAGAGATGGGTTAGCTATGGGAAATGCAGGGTTACAGGGGTAGGGGCTGGAGTTTGGTGGGATGTTCCTCAAAGGATTGGTTTGTCTCTCAATGGGCCAAAAGGCCTTTTTCCATGCTGTAAGGATTCTATGATTCTATTAACAGCATGGGTAGAATTTTGCTGAGATTACCATGACAGATTCTCCTTCTCAACCTCCTCTCCTCACCTGAGGTGGGGTGAACCTCAGGTTAAGTCACAACCAGTCGTCTCTTTCCAATGACAGAGCAGCCCCATGTTTTCGTAAGACTATTGTAACTTTACTTTCCCCTAACTTGGGTCTAGGATGCCTCCTTGTAGTTTTGTACTTGTCCTTTGAGTAGAAGAGGGTCTTGGTTAAAATGTGATCATGCGAAGCACTAATTGTCAGCATGAGGACAGCATTCCATTGGTTCTCCCCACTCCATTAAGACAAGGTTCCTTTCCAGAAAGTAGAATCACAAAAATCTTGGCATTAAAATTCCCTTAATTCCATTAAAAGGAATGTCCCTTTCTTCTTACGGAATGGAACTAAGGATATAGTCCTTAGTCCATAATATAATTTTTGCTTGGAATCTTCATTGGAGTTATAGGTTGGGGTATAACAGCTGATGACAGTGACATACAGCTGAACTTTCATGGGTCTTCTGTTTGTGCATTTGGGCATTCTGGCATTGTATCCAAAAGCCTTTTCCAGATGGCAAACCAACTCTGTGGATACAAGGGTTACCATCAACCTTTCATTTCTTGTAAAAGGTGTATTGCTTGTCTTTCGATAGGAGAAAGGGTCTCAGCAAGGACAATAGTGTCATTTTGATCTTGTTACGATTGTAATGCGTCTATCCAGATGGTCACTGTTGAGTTTATCCAAGTTGTAAATTTTTTATTCCAGATTTTCAGCAGCATTTTGCTTTTGTTCAAGAAGATTTGTAGCTCTCTTCTCAGTCTTCTTTCAATTCATGTTCCACACAGAGGTTCTAGAAAAATCTGAGCAGTCATGAGCACCACAATGTGGCGTTGTGTCGATTGGTAATCCATTTGGTTATTTAGCAGAGCTTTGTAACATAACAAAGTCCATCAAAATTATTACAAGCACATTAACTGTTATGTACATGTGCAGGTTGAGGTTTCCATTCAGTAAGGTAGAGGGAATATCATTAAGAAACTCTTGATTTATGAGGCAAGCCCAGTCAAAAGTCAGCGGAAACAAAAATGGAAATGAAATCTGTGTTTTTTTGCTGATTTCAAATCTTGACATTGAAAGATACAAGGCACATGTGGGAATTCTGATTAATCATCCTGAAAATCAGCCACACCTCATGTCTTTGCAATATTCTTGTTCAGTACTTTTATAGCTCAAATAGCAGAGGAAAAGTCTTTGGTCTTTTTGAGTTGGTTTTAAATAATCCATGAATACTGATTTTCAATTTCAATTAAAGTGAAGCAATGTTCTGGTGCTTTCTTTATGGCATAGATTCCAATATTTAATCTTTGCAAAATGCTAGAGACATGCCATTCCCTCTAGTTATTATAATGTCCAAGTCTTGTCTGTGTGCCATGCTCTTTAAAGATATTAAGGCTCAAGCTTATATTGTTCATTTTCTCGGAGTTCCAAGATGTGCTGTACACATGTGCACTCATGTACTGTGCTGTGCGGTGCAATGGATGCCAGCTTGATGGAGATATTAACATGCCAGGTGGTGTTTATCCCCTGGAATGATGCAGAGTAGGCACTTCATGGAGCCAATCAGTATGCACTGCCACTTTGACATCTCCACCACTGTGGAACATTTGTTGAGGAGCTGGAAGGACTTCAAATCCCAACCCTCCATCACTGTGACATAAAGAAACTATGAACTACTTGCAGGTGACGTCATGACTGATTTTTTTCTGGCTGTTGCTACAATTTTGCTATTTGTTTTGGTGCTGGCCACAGTTGTTTCAAGTTTCAGTAGTCTACAAGAAGTGGTGCTGCAGATGCGGAAGTAGTTTTTGATCATTTCAGGGTTTCTGCACAATCAAAGAATGCTCCCACATATCAGTGCATTAGTGGACCTTCCTTTTGGAATAAAGTATAACCAAGAGAATGAGAAAAAGCCATGAAGAGCAGGGTAAAGTGCTGTTAGATGATGAAGTGGGCTGGGCAGGGCTCTCAGTAGACAACCATATCTGCCCAGGATGCTCAAGATATAATACTTCTGCTTGACCTTCCAACATATAACACAGATATGTGTCTATATATGAAATAAAAGGAAGCTTCCTAAGGATGTCCTCGACGAAATTTGCAGCAACAACAGTAACATGCAGCTGCAAAGCAAGGACATCATTATGGGTACTGTGCATGGCAGGTTAACCAAGATTTCCTTTGAGTTTGCCTCGTTCCTGGATGTTGTGGATATTAAAAACACCTCACAGTTTTCCATCCACAATTAAATAAGGCAGGTCGCTGTAGCCTTTATTTAAAGAGAGATAATTATATTTGATTGTCCCTTGCTAAAGCCAAATACATGGAGCAAATACAAATATTTGCTTGGATTTAAGGTTTACATATGGTGCATGCTGTTATTGATTGCATGCACATTGACTGATGGGAGCTGTGTGCCAAATTTACCAGAACTGAAATGGTTTCTACACCCTTAATGTCAAACATGTGACTATAAACAGTGCATCATGAATGTCAATGTGTCACATTCTGATGGCAGTCATTTGGAGCATTTCAACCACAATGGCAAACCAGAAAGTGGCTATTGGACATCCTCATTCCCGATGAAGGGCTCTGGTCTGAAACATCGATTTTCCTGCTCCTTGGATGCTGCCTGATCTGCTGTGCTTTGTCAGCAAAACACTCTCAATTCTGATCTCCAGCATTTGCAGACCTCACTGTTTCCTAATGGACAGCAGGACCTATCCTCTGATAATAGAACATAGAACATAAAACAATACAGCGCAGAACAGGCCCTTCAGCCCTCGATGTTTCACCGACCTGTGAACTATTCTCAGCTCGTCCCCCTACACTATCCCAAAATCATCCATGTGCTTTTCTAAAGATTGTTTAAATCACCCTAACGTGGCTGAGTTGACAACATTAGCAGGTAGGGCATTCCACGCCCTTACCAGCCTTTATTTAAAGAGAGATGAACCATGGCTCCAGTTTGCAATCCTTGCGCGTATACTGGGCATGCATACAATGTTGCCATAACCTGAATGGGCAGATCATTAGCATGGTTAAGTAACAACACCACTGCCAGGAGCAATTTGAACAAGCACTATTCTGCTGAGCAGCTCTCAAGATTTACAGCGGTCAGATACACTCTGCACAAACCTGCCATCATGAGGTGGCAACACTTGCTAATCAGGCAGAGGAGGAAGAGAGGCAGCAGCCTAGTCAATCCTTTATGCCTTGACTGTGTATGAAGAACTAACTCAAGTTGGAAGCAACCTTATTTCTCTATTCACCAATATTCTCACGCTCCTTTTCTTTGCTCTGTCTTCTTCATTGCAATAAATATCACCACAAAATAGATAGTCCAAACCAAATTGATCAGTGAAATCATGCAATTGTATATAAAAAGGTGAGCAGTCACTCTTGTATGTAGGCTGCTTGTCTTCTTTTTGCTATCTTTGCCTGTGTCAATGTTCCTATGTAGTATTACTCCAGTAGGTGTAGCATTGGCAGTGAAAGTCCATCGACCAGCATCTCGGGCCTTGGCATATCTTGGCCTGCAATGTAGGCTAACAGGCAGCATCTCATGCATTGCCGAGGTAATGGATGGAAGGGTGAATGCTGTCATCTTGAAAGAAGACAGCAGGTTGTATTCCTCGGGACCGAGCTTAAATGGAGGCCATCTTCAGCTTGCATGGCCATGGATAAAAGATGTGTTTCCTTCTGTCCAATTCTTTCACCAAGTCCTCCAACATGGCACCAGTAACATCTTGGAGCCTGCACAAAACACAGAACCTGCTTCAGTCACTTCACTGATGCTAGCAGCAAGTTCATCTCCTCCACATTGATGCACGCAACCAGCCAGCAAACAGTGTCATCAATATTGGCACAAAGCAGTCGTACAAAGGAACAGGCAACACAAAGATGTCAGCATCACATTCAACAGGCACAGGTTATCTGTGCATTGTGATTCCCTACCTGTTTTGGGGGGATTATCTAGTTTTTGCTAAGCTTGTGTAGAACTTTGTGCTGTGGATTTTGACAAGTCTGTTCTGATGATATTGTTCTATATTAGTTAAAATAGAGCTAATATCCTGGTAAATTGTAAAATTGAAATAATCGCTTATTATTTAGGTAAACATAACAGGAAAGAACCAGTAATAGTTACAATTGAATATACTCATTATTGTGGAAATCCTTGTGAGGTATACAGGATAGGTCAGATCACTGTGCATCATTTGCAGGTTTTACAGGTTTTTCCTTCAGCTCACACCAGAAAGAAATGATTGTGAAAACTGTCATCTTAAAAGGCCAATTCATTCACTACTATCTTCCTAGGAAAGGAATCTATGTTCTCTTCCCAGTCTAGTTTATATTTGATATCAGTCTACCTCATTGTGATTGGCTCAATGTCCTCAGATGTAGCCATGCATACCAATCAGTTGTCAGGGTAACTAAGAATGGGCAACAAGTGCTGCTTACTAGCAACACCATGAGTACAACTAAAATTAAATCAGGATTTCAAATAATCTAAAGATATGTATTTTCAGAAATACCTGAGGAAACTGGTGATAGACCTTGCATGAAATCAGACAGCACGGTAAGGGAAGCCAGAAGGTTTCAGTTCTAACTTCATGCTGCAACTATGCCCAATGAAACTTTGAGCCTGAAAATTATTTTGTTATCGGTGCGATTTCCACAGTTCATGCCTTAGTTTCCTCCTCCCTACTCACTGCTGCTCACCTTCTAGTTCAGGGCATAATTTAGCCCTAACAGTATGATGGAATGGGTTTTCATGATGAGGCACCTTGTCTTAAAGAATACCTCAGATATTTACTTTGAAACCCAGTTATTATTGCTGTTTACACAAGCATGGTGGCCATTTTACACACGGGAAGATTTTACAATGAAATGAGTGACCAATTAATCTTTCCCTTTGTCTGATGTCAGTGAGAGAACTGTTGAGCGGGACACCAAAAGAACTCACCCATTTATCTTTAATCTTGACGCATGATCAATTACCTGACCACCTGAACAAACAGAGTTTATGCTCACCATCCTAAGAATAGTACCTCCAGTGGTGGAACTTAAGTGGCAGTCTTCATGAGAAGCATAATATTTCCTGCAAGTTGTATCAAATTAAAATTTAAGCACATTTCATTTGTGCATTATCGCAGTTTTTGTTTTGTGTTCATACTGAATTGCGAATCAAAGTAAGAACCCTATTTTATGACATCATGTATTACAGGATTATTGTATTTAAAGCCACATTTTACTTATTAAAAAAAATTGCATTTCTGTTATTTGAAATAGCCACCAAGAAGCCAGAATTGTTTGCTTTGCAACCCAAGGGAACCTGGATTAGTTTTCACCATCAGCAATATTAACTGAATGTTTTGCGCAGCAAGTTTGAGATGAGAGTAAGTCGTGATATTTAAAGCAGCATTGAACTGAAATGAAATTTTTACTGAGTCAATTGACTAGCTTCTCAGGAGCAGTCCTTTAACATTTGCTTTGTCATCCTTTTATGGATTAGGACTACACTTTATCCTGTACTGGAAAGTCTTTGAGTGATGGAAACATATTCCCTTATCTCAGTAGTGGTGTATGTTACCTGTAGTCTTGCTCAATAGCAGAATTACATGTCTACTCTGCCCGTCAAGGATAGAAGGCCTCCATCCCTTTAATTTCAAGTAAGCAGTGGTGAATATCGCACTGTTATTTTCATCACAATGCATTGACTTTCATTTGTTTGAGTTCATACAGGACACCCTGATAAAATTGTGAATTGAAGCTGAAATATTTGGGCAATGTACAGAAATAATGCTGTCGCCCTCAGGGCTTTAACTTATGACAAACAGGTTGCAGCAAAAATAACTGATTTCTAAGGCATTTAGTGAAGTATGAATGTGTTCTGGGCAAATCTTCCTAAAGATATTAAAGGAAACTTGTATATCATTTTTATTTAGAAACAGATTTCTTGATCCCTGCCCATTTTGGTACTGACAATTATTTTTCGCTGTGAGGTAGCTGAACATTTGTGGTTGTGACAGGGATAGTGACCGTAAACTCATAATGAATCTGCCCTCTAGCTTGCGCTTGACCCCAGTGACTGTTTTGTACAAAAATTCCAGTGTAGTCTGATGAGCAAAATGAAAGTAATTAAGGGGAAGCGGCAGCAGTGGATGCACTGAGACAGAGCCAATCACTAAAATTATTGAATTATCAGAGTCTGAAATCACAGCATACAGAAAAGGGGACAGTTGTGTTCTCTGATAGAATTCTCAGGAGGCTCAGCATTGACCAGCCTGGTAGCAGCGCTGACAATTAGAATAAGGGGGGAGCTGCACAAGGTTCGAGATCAGTTCGTATCCAGTAATTGGGTATTTGTACCTGTGCTTATAGCAATTATCAGATGTGATGAGGCTGAAAGGGTGAGGATTTAGTTCTGTGTCAAACCTGCTGTACTATATTACACTGGATTAATCAGGATCAGGGGTTGATGAAGCTGAAAGGATGAGAGTTTAACCAAATCATCAATCCTGATAAATAATCTGCAGCGTTGTATTGCATTGTATGAAGACAGTGATCAGGAGGAGGATATAGCTGAAAGGGTAAGGGTTTCACCACAGTCACTGATATTTTATTACAAATATGTTCGAAGAAAATGTAGACAGGACAATTAACCTGGATTTACATTTGCACTGTCTTGCTTTTCTCCGAACCCATTATTAAAGCTTTACAGTGTTCCACGAAGAAGCATGTGTAAGGGACCTGTAACTGGTGAACTGTTTTAGTACAGGGCTAGAAATGATACTGATGCCATTGCAAGTCACTGTACATTGCGACTTAAAGTTGGTACATTACAGAGCCACATACCTGCTTTGTGACATAGTTACATCCATTGCAAGGTTATGGTTAGTATAAACTTAAAACTTAAAAAAATGCTGTTTTCTCAAAGCTAGCACTGAATGTTGTATGTAAAATTGCTGTGTAACTTTGTTGCTTACTTCAGAAACACAGGCACATAGAGTTGATAAAAAGGTATACTGAGGGTGCAAATGGAAATCAGTTTCTCTTCATCTCACTGCTGTCTCCTTGCTCAGGTGAGTAGAAGCCCCTTGCTCTACCTGTCAGATTCGTGAAAAATAATGATCACAAATATCATTATGTTAATGTAGAAATAGAGTTATAGATTTGGTATAAGGGATGGGAGCAGCCAGGAATTAGAACAGCTTAATGGGCCCTGAATAAAAAGATAGTCCTAATGACAAGCTGGCTGACAGTCCTAATTAATAAAAGTTATAAAATCTGCTGTCAAGAGGAAAACAGTCAGACACAAAGGAATTCTAAAACTCCTCGAGTAGAAACAGGAGCTCTCTAAAAATCTGTCTGTATATGGGAAACAGAAGGTAACATTACCTCCAGATCATTTGTTTGAGTTCTTATTAAAATGAAGGGAAATGAGATCATTCAGACCATCATGATGCAGTGGGCATTGGTTAGCACAGTTAGCTGGATGGTTGGTTTGTGATGCAGAGTCACCCACAGTGTGGGTTCAATTCCTGCACTGGCTGAGGTTACCATGACCGACTCTCCTTCTCAACCTGTCCCCTTGCCTGGGTTAGGGTGACCCTCACCGCCTCCACCAGTCATGTCTGGGGCCATGCTGGCTAACATCATTTTAAACAAAAGTACCATCCACACTTCAAGCCTGTCTTTTAAATACATTTTAAAATGCTGGCTTCGATTGGAGCAAAACATAACCTTTATTAAAGTTATTGATTGCATCGTGACCTCAGCATCAGGTTGAGGAATTTACACAAGGAACAACTTCTTCCAAGTTCATTTTGTGTGGGTTAAATGTTGGATAAGCTCTCTGCACTTAACCTCAACAAAATGATGTCATTTCCCTCACAAGTTTTGCTTGTGGTCTCTCTGATTTTTTTTTGTGCCATTTTCTGGGCAGTTCATGCCAGGAATTCTGTTGAAATTGTCCAACCTCATTCCATTAAGCAAAGCACTCTTACAGATAGTAGTGGAAAAGGAAACTACCAGCTTGAGTTGATTACAAAGCCAGGTCTAACCTACTGCAGCTTCTGGTCCCCCCCCCCCCTCTGCTTTTGGATATATTTATTGCAATGCGAGGGAGGTATCCAGCACACGACAGTACGGTGTGTCAGGGTAGCTTCCATCTGTGAAACAAACCTCAGTCAGTGTGAGCACCAACCAATACTTATCTAGCTCAGTTAAAAAAGGCACAGATTATAAAATGTACTGTGCGTACCTCTCAAAAAAGATTTTTCTCAACTCTCTTTTAAACTCCAAAATGCGCACACCTTTCCTCAACTCTGTAATATTTCATGATATCTCATGCACAGCTCTTTAGGCACCAATCTGTTTCTTTATCGCATGAATGGTTGTGAAAAAAAAAGTCAGTGTGGTGAATGAGGAAAGTATTTTTAACATGCAGGAATAATCTGGCACTACTAATCTTTTAGCCATTCATGACATTAAATGCATTGAGAAGAAATTTAACTTCTTGATTTTGGAAATGATTTCAAAGGGAATGCAACTAAAGGTGCAAATTCTTTGATTTGAACATAAAACTGTGCATGAATGCATTGTAGATGTAAGGAGCTAGCACAGTGTGCCTATCGGTTGAAAATCTGCTGACTTGTGGCTAACTGAGAGCACATACTGTGAAGAGTGGCAAGAATGAAATTGAATGGGCGAAAGGAAGCTGGAGATCAAGGTAAACAGGAGGGTGAAATATATGTTTGTCTATTTTATGTCCATTTTCTAGTCTTAATTACTTTACACATGAGATGGACATTGCTACTTATTTTACATGGCCATCATCTAGAAAAGCAAAAAAATGAATTGTACATTGTCAAGAATACCAAAAGCAATTCAGATTGTGAACTGTACTGATGTTTATTTCAGTTTCATTTTCACAAGTTTGTTGACATATGAACATTGCTGTCACAGTATGTATTGTCTTACCTACCCTGTGGATCTGGACACACACTTACATCAGAGAACATTTATATCAATCAATATTCACTTGCTCAACAATACTAAAATTATTGGATTTGAACTCTTGGCTTCCATTCCTCCCATTTGTGCTTAAATCCCGTAGAGAAGCTTTACTGACCTGGCCATGCCACTTCTGATGAAAGGTCTGACCCAACATGTCAACCTGCTTTTTTCAGCTGCTAACTTAAACCGTTAAGTGCTTCCAGGGTTTTTTTAAAGGTTTTTATTTTTGTAACTCTGCCTAAGCTTCATCCTCCTGATCAGGGTTTTGCTTTTATCTATAGAGTAAAGCAGTGCAGGCAATTGTGCAAAAATAGTTCAAATTCCAAGTCGAATTGGAAAGAGGAAGCAGTGCATTATCACTTCAAGGAGAATGAAATCTTGGATTGTTTCCTTATCCCAAATTAACCCTTAATGTGCTATTCATGATAGCTATTGTGACAGCTCAGTCATGCTGCGTGGGAATAGTTAATGTATGAATGGACGATGTTATTTCCAGTAGAGGTTTCGATTGCCTGAGGGATTCTGAGAGCAGTTTTACAGATTTCTCTTATTTAATGCTGCTCCCAGGAGATCACATGACTGCTTAGGGTGGAGGAAGTATCTAATCATGAAGTTCCATGTATCATATGCGGGACAGGCTCGATGGACCAGCTAACCTTTCCTTACCCATCATTTTCAGATGCTCGTATTCACTTTTGCTTGGATAGTAATAGTTAGTGCTTTATAGTGCAGACAGTAGAGCAGGTTTTCCCTAACAAGCCGATAGTTTTCTGAGCTAGCCACTGTGCATCAACAAAATGGATGCTATCCCACTAATGATATACTGATTGTGATACATCAGTTCGGAGATTTTCAAATGTTTATTGCCATAAATTTTTTATGCCTTAAAACCCTAGGCATTAGCTTGCAATGTGGAGCTGGGGCAAGCCTGTGAAGTGGCATCAATAGGAAGCCAGTTAAAAATTCCTTACCAAGCAACTCTGGGAGGCTTTAGTGATTTTTGTAATGTTTTATAGTCCTCCTGTGGCACGGTCTTTCAAAATGAAATATTGCTGCACTGTGTCATGCTATTTTACAACAAAGGAATCGCACAGGCTTTAATTGTGTAAAGCAGCCATGGCCCCTGAGCTGAGAGGGAGAAAGCAATTCAAACACACACAGATAATTTGATTTGGATTGTAACAGGAACAATTTATAAACACAATTTCCCAGCTTGAATCTGGACATGTTAACAATATTGTCCACTGGCAACTCCATTCACATTTGTATGCTGCATTAATATCATATATTACTAGCTATCTGCAAGCACAATTTCGATAACCTTTATTATGTACATATATAAATATGTGTGTGTGTATATATATTATATATACATAGAGGGAGGTGGAAGTGTATCTATTTAATTTATACAAAGCACCTGTGAGCAGGTTTGGTGAATTATACTTATAAAGGATGACAGGGTTAGCTTTGCTCTAGTTTATTCAGTGATTGCATTATTCTCCTCTTCAAGCACCATCTTTGGTTTGCCAAACAAAGGAGAAAAAGCACTTGATGGTAAATGAAGGAGGACATTGACAGGAACTGCCATCTTCCCAGTTGTCAGACCAACTATATAGTGTTTGACAGATCCAAGCATGGTGCATGATTGTGCGGTCTCTTTTATATGAAGCATGTTGTCTTGGGAGAAATAAGGGAATTATGTGCAACTTGTCGCTATGGTTTTAAACTGACAAACTCGCAGCCTGCATAGCTCAGCAGGTTGGAATGCAGGCCACCAATGTGGCCCAACAAACGATCACAAAAAATAAACTAAATTTGTTAACAAACTACAAGCTGTGGATGACTTTGAGATTGTTCTACCCTGTTTTCAGTAGACTTTCCCTTAGATTAATTAATTTACAGAATTTACCAGGATCAACATTCTGCATTGTTGCACCTGTTACACAGGCTAAAGTAAAGGCAGCAATAACCAGTTTAACAGTTCAGAGGTTTGTGCCCTGTTTGCAAAGCAGTTTGAACCACTGTTAAATTGATCAGCGCCATTTTTATGTGACGCTAGTAGCGAACCGATGTGAATGCAGACTGCATCTTCAGTATCGAATTAAAGCCGTGAAAGATCTAGGATTGTGAAAAGCCACAAAAATATGAAACCCAACCTCAGTTCAAGGCATCAGGGCCTAAGTACTGGAATTTTCATTCATGGTTGCTATTTTGAATTTAATTATAACTGTTTTAGATGTCTGTTTATTCCTTAATTCGGGATGGTATGATCAACTAATACAGAGCCATGTGTTTTCAAAGAGAAGTGACTGTCCATGGCTGTCTAGAGATTGGATAATTTTGAGCTTAAGAGTGAGAGATCAGTCTCAAGCTGTGAGAGGTCAGTGAAGTGTCTAGTAAATATAGAATATTGTGAAAGACGAGTTGGAAAGTGACTGAAATTTGTTGGAACGAGGTGCTGAGATTACCTAGGAGAATGAGTACTGGGTGCATTAGATGAAAAACAAAATAATTGTAAAGACCACACTGTCTGCTATGATGAGATTGTTCAATTTCTTCCTGCACTGCAAAGGAGATCTAGGGTTCAAGAGAGGAAACCTCATTGCTCTTTCCAACAAGTGGGTAAAATACTTCTGTTGAATTTCTGACCTGACTCCAAGCAGATCATTTCTTTTCCTCCCTATCTCCCTTCTTGGTTTCTGTTCATTTATTTGAATTAGCTGTCATCCACATTGGCAAGGTCACTTGCCTCAATCATTCCTGCCATTACCCCTATTCAGCAGTCCTCAGATATTTTTGGAACCAATCTCCTTCCTTGCTTAGGCCTTCCCCACAAGTGCTGCCTTACAGTCAATCTACACCAGTGAGCCTGTTTAACTTAGCGCAACAGTTTATTGGGAGGCAAGAGATAGTGTTCACTGCCACAATTTGAACACTGAGAGAAATCTCATTGCCTTAGTACCAATGGCACATCAGAGTTTCGAGCCCTTAGAACCTATAATGCAAGATGAAATTAGCAAAAATCTAGAAATATCTGGATACGGCAATCGTCATCAACACAAGAGTTGTTAAAGACACATCTTAATTGACAAACTGAATAGAGATTTGTCAAAGAATTGACCAAATGGATCGAAACTGTGAATGGATTTTTAGAAAACATTCAGTAAATTGAATCACATATGACTTGTTTCAAATAGTTGGGTGTGTCATGTAAAAGAAATGTAGCAGTATGAGTAGGAAATTAGTTAATCAACAGGAAATGTCTAAAATAAATTATCATTGTTTAGATTGGAGAATGTTTGCCAATGGGAAGCCTCAGGTGTCAAATGAAATTGTGTTCTTTGTCAACGTAGATAATTTGGTGGTTGTCATAAAAATCTCAGTATAAACTTGGGACTTGACAAAACAGCAGTAAAAGATTAAACGGAACTATGGACTAGGCAGTAGGATGTGTAACAGGTGACAAGTGCAACGTATTGAAACGTTATACCTTTGGGATTGAAAAAAACATTGAAGGGTGAATAGAATTTAAGGTTGGCAGTCAGTGTACCTCTAGGTAGAGTTGAGCTTAAAATTAGTCAAAGAAGGAAAAACTGTTGCAAGTGAAAACAAATTATTTCGAGGCGAGGGATAGAACTGTATGAAAGTAATGTCTTCTAGATAGACCTCAGAGAATGGGCAATAGGGTCGATGGATACGGTCAACCATATTGAATGCCAAAGAGAAATGATAGAATATGGTGGAATTGGACTGGAATATAGGCACATTGGGGATAAAAGAGAATAGTTGGGTAGGAGAAGACTTGGACAATATAGCTGCCAACATAAACCAATCAGTTAATCACTTTATCCATGAGTAATAATGATTTGTGCCCATCCTTGAATTCACTGTGTCCAAATTCACAACATGAAAATGAAAGTGCTCTTCTTACATTAACATATATTGAATCACACTTTAGTGCACCCATCCAGCCTGATTTTGATACAGATGGAAGTCAGTCATTGTTACTGTGAGACTTGTGGATCAGCAATAATGAACAGGACTAAATTCGTTTCAATTTGAATCAAATAGAGCAAAACTCAGAATGAGAACCTAATCATTAACATTGCTATTTCTGCATCAGTACAAAGCAAAAAACTGGCTCAGCCCCAATTTTCTCATTTGAAGAAAACAAACTCAATTTCTATTTATTGTTCTGACCTAAATTACTTTGGGTGTCTGTCCACCCAGGATTTTCACTTGTCCCACAGATGATGCTAGTACTTCATTTTAACAAAATTAATAAAAGAAACATCAACCATGTTTCACATCACTAGTGTGATGGATAGTTAAGGAACATTTATTTTTCCATCAAATATAATAATACTGCTAATCACCATTTTGTTTTAATATCTCATGATTTCTGCATAATTTAACATGATATAATGAGATTTTAATGGTTGAGAGGGTTTGTTTAAGTCTACATATTTTTCTGGTAGTTGTTTCCTTTCTTTTTAGTGCTCATTAGGATGGAGGTGTTTGACAATACAAGATTTTTGCATCACTTTATAGATAAAGCTAAATCTTTATGTGAGAGTAAGTTTGAGTTGAAGTGACTATTCTGGAATTTCCCCAGAGTAATGTTCCTTGTAAGTGATTTCATAATCTAACAGTCATATTGCAACAAGAGAGCTCCCCACTTTCCTCCTGTTTAAAAGAGAAAGCACATTCTAAGAAATACAAATATCTGTATGGTTCTCCATTAGCCTCAGTTGTTTCTTGATGTTATGTTTGATGCTTCAGACTATGAGTTGGTTGGTAGGGAGAAAGCGATTTGTGTAATACTTCCATTCCAGTGATATTCCTGCACCAGCTGAGTTTACCATGACAGCCCCACCTTGTCAACCTCTCTCCTTGCCTGAGGCATGGTGACCCTCAGGTTAAACCACCACCAGTTGTCTCTTTCTAATGAGAAAGCAGTACCGTGGTTCTCTGGGACTATGAGGAGAAAGTGAGGACTGCAGATGCTGTAGATCAGAGCTGATAATGTGTTGCTGGAAAAGCGCAGCAGGTCAGGCAGCATCCAAGGAGCAGGAGAATTGAAGTTTCGGGCATGAGTCCTTCTTCAGGAATGTGTTTACTGGGGGATGGGGGTGGCTGCGTGTTCCTGGGGGATGGGGGTGGAGGTGTGTCCCTGAGGGATGGGGTGGGGGTGGGGGTGTGTTCACCGGGACTATGGGACTATGTCGACTTCAGATTATCAGAAAAAAAAGAGGGCCTGCCATTTCTAGATTTACAGAATGGAGAAACTTTAATGTCAACTGTTTCTTTGTCTTCTTCTGAGTTCTGTGTCCAAGGCAGGACCGACCCATGGTGCTATGATCTTGACCAGTAGTAGGGCAAGGAGGCAGGCCCAAATCCACCCTCGTCAGAACTGGCATTGAATGCTATGCCATGGCACCAATCAGATCCATTCAGCCAACTGGCACCTGCTACCTACCCATCCCCGCAAATACAAGGAATCTACATATCCTTTGCAACGTTCACTTTCACATTCATATTGTAACTGTAGAAGAATGATGATTGAGGCTTCAATTTCTTTCTGTCATGGCTTGCCATTTTCACTGCCTGCCACTGGAGTATGTTGGAAGGATTTACAATTTGTTCAACAACCTGTTTTGCCACACTATACATGTACTTTTGTGTAGTTTCCTTGTCCAGCAAGCTCTGAAGTGAGATTGGAATATGGAGCTTTGGCTCATATTCAGGGACATACTCACTGCACCACAAGTTTCTCCTGGCAAACATTTATTCCCATATTGAAGGTAGATCAGTAGAATGTTGTTTCTTTTGAAAAGAGGTTTACCAAGCAAATGATTTAGTGTGTTGAGTCCAGTATGGTGATTCTTCACAATGAGACTCAAACCGGACTTGAAATATTAACTCTCTTTTTCTGTCCACAGAGGCTGTTAAACTTGCTAAGTTTCTCAAGCATTCTCAGTGTTTGTTTCAGATTTCTAGCATCTGCAATATTTTGCTTTTAAGCAAATGATTTGTTTGCCATCATTTGAGGGTAAACACCCCAAAAAACCCAGCCCCATCGTGGGCTTGAGCAGATGTTGCACATCCCAATTATGTGGAAGTTCCCAATCTATCTTGAACTGTTGAATTTATGCCTAGAGTAATGTAGCTGTTGAAAAATGTGCCAGTGGAAGAAGCAATGTTACACTGGATAGAGTTTGCCTATTTTTAGTCTGTGCTTTGTCATGTGAGATTCATGCTGCCCAGTCTGCAGTCTTCTCCTTTTCATCGCTAATTATGCAAATGGGCTTTTGAGGATCTTTCTTGGGGAATCAGTCAGAGATGCAGAAATGCTCACCACTACCAGGACCTTCTGTCATTTATGCCATTCAGCCATATTTAAAACCCAGCTACACACAGTTTCAGAGTCTGCAAGTCATGAATGACCCCTCACGTGATGATGATGCATCATGATCACTGAGGACATATCTGCAGGAAAGGAAAGGTCGCTTCATGGACAGAGACCTGGAGGTCATGGCAGATGGGGTGGTGGAGAGGAGGACAATTCTTTTTCCTGCAATCAATCTATGTATGGATGGGTCCCAAACATCAAACCAAGGTCGCAAAGATAAACCCCATCATCTTCTCACTGCTACCTCACACTTGCATGGCCATCACTCTCTCTAACTCTGCCTCATCACACACTTCTCATTGAGACTGATAGACTACAGCTGTCACTATTGCATACATTACATCCACTCAATGCCTCTCACTGACCTCAAACTCCCAGCTACTGTCGCTCTTGCCCTCTGTTTCAGGTTCTCACTCACTTGGGACATCTCAATACCTTGCCTGTTTTTGCATCATCACTAATTGCTTTTCCATCTACCCCCATCAAACTCAATCTCTCTCTCCATTACATAGCAGGAAAAACTGGTTCACCCTCTGGACTGAAACCCCTCACCTCTCTTACTGAGCTACCTGTAATCCCTGGACTGGTTGAAATGTACTAGCAGGACCAATTGTGGCCCAGGCCCTGGATTGCAAGGACATGGATTCCTGATCTCTAGTAGGAGCAAGTGTCTATCTCACTGTGGTTAACATCTTGTTATATAATCCGATAAACCCATTGACTGCGGATATACCCCCTGACTGAATGACACCTCTGTTGACCCCAGTAAGGGCTGCTCCTTTGCCTTTCACACTTGGCCATTTGCTTGAAGCACATGCAGTATATTTTGCAATGCAAGCTACTGGCACATGCTGAGGGTGTGACATTGATGTAGCACAGTAACACAACCGCCCCCACTGCGCTTCAGTGATCCCAACCTCAGTTCTAAAAATCAATGTAAGCCACAGATACTGGCAACCTGTAAATCAGTGAAGGCAGTGTGGAGTAGAGAGAGGCTGGCAGCATCTGCATAAACACAAAGTGATCAAGTGATAAGGAAATAAGCTAAGAATCATAAGATGCATCCTGCACAGATACATGAGATGCATTTGTGTCCCTGCATACTAAGTGAGCTGGCAGAAATATAGAAGACGTATGTGTCCCTGGGCTCCAAAATAAAGTGTTGAGGGCCTGTGATTTGGTCTGAAAGCTGATGGTTTGCTGATGCCAGGGCAGAAGGGCAAGGTCAATGGTGGCCATGGTGCATGCAGGGTCATTGTGGCAAAAATGCAGTCAAATGTTGGCCTAACCGAGCATTTGGGCAAGCCGTGGGCTCACCTTAGGCACTCACTCTGATGTACATGTTAGGGATTTGCACCATCTAGTTTCTCAGGAATAGACGCGAATTTGGAAGTGGTGCTCAAATAAGGTGTGTTGAACCTTCAAGGAATCACAAATGCGTGGAAATGGGGTAGTGCTGCTCAATGGTAAGCTTCTGTTGTCACCATTCAAGGTTTGAGGGGGAAATTGCAATGGTTCTTTTTTTTTTGTTCTTTCCATATTTTCCCACCTTCCTCATTATTACTCATGCCACGCCAGGGAAAAGAAAATTCCACTTAGTGTTCTTCAACAGGCAGTATGCAGTTATGACTCAACAAGTAATTGTACCAGATTACAATAAATGCCATGCCTTTGTGAGTTGCTCCCTAACTTTTCATGGAAACACTTCAATTCGCATGGTCTCAGATTATAATTGAATATTGACTATCAAATTTATCTCCATATTTGTCATTTTTTTTCTAGTACACATGATAATAAAAAAATTGCAATTTGTAAATAAGCTGTTATCACTATGGGAATTGCATTGTCAAATCTTACTGTTTCATTACTAAAAAGACATTACCTTTGAAGAAATAATCACAACAAATTAGCCCCCTCTCCTGACAACAGATCTCGACCCCACCTGCAGTCTGTGAGGAGTACCACCTCCCCACACCATTCAACTTCACCAGCTTTCACTACTGAGGATCTTTAACCTCAGCCCTAAGAGCTGAGTCTGCAATTACTGTCGGATCATCCATTAATACAGTTCAAACTGTGACAGTCAGACCTCGGGGACCTCCAAAAGCTCTGAGTACCTCGCTGCACTGAAGCTAAATTCCTGCACTAACTAAATCGTCTTCCTTCTTGCTGTTTTCCTTCAAAGCATAACCTTTTATTCAGCAATCTGCTCAGTTCATCAGATTTTCCCCCCTGAGTTTTTTTGTACATATTTTGTTGTTAAAACATGAGCGAAGGCTGCTGGGTAGTGCAGCTTTGGCTCAAATGTTCCATCGTTGCTTGTTTTTTGCCAGGATTTGGCCCTGGAGAGGTCTGTTTCTGCATTGCCAGCTGTATGAAATACAGTTAATCCCAGGCAGGACTCCATTCCTTCTGTTCAGTCCCCAGTGCAGGATATTTCCTCCTCTTTCAGTCTTTGCTTCCCAGCAGGGCCTATTTGGAACGGTGAAGGATTGCCAGCAAGAAGTTGGATTGCAGCACATTGTAATGACAAGTTGTGGTCTATCTCAACCCCTCCCATGGGCTGTCATGCTAGATTAAACCCCCGTTGGTAGTGATTTCCCAATACTATTACAGAGGATGCATTCAGAAATCTTTCATCATTAACCATTTCACTGACGTGGAAATCTAAACACCAAGTTACTTTGTGAAAAGGAACACCTGGTGCACAGACAGGGCTCTGAGTGCTGTAAGATTCTGACACTGGGCTCAATGAGTCCTTGTGTGGCATTTGCTCATCGATAAAACTGACAGCTGGTTGGAGCTATTATTCTAAGGAATAACAACATATTAGACATCCCAGTTGAACCTATTCTGATACTTTGCACAACAAAGCACTCTCGGGTACAGCCTCTCATAGAAGGCTTTCCTCTTGTTAAAATACCATTCAGGAGAATACAGGTATTACTTTTTAATCCAAATTGGATCAATGCTTCTTCTTTTTCCCAAGAAAGTTTCAGCGTTTGTGACTTACTGCCTACATTTCAGTCTCCATAATGTTACTCCAATCATTCTCTTTTTCTCAAATGTTAAAGCTGTGATCCGCTCAGTGTCAACCCTGCCCCTGAGCTAGCCCGGCTGTCCAACTTTCACAGAGCACTTTGATTTTGACATTGTGGAATTGGCTAGGGACTGAGAATACATAATTAAGGAAATGTATGATAGAGCTTTTCAAATTGAATGTGGAAATCTCAAAGAATGGGCAGGTGGCATTAATGATCAGAAAGTTTGAGGTAACAATCTTAAAATCTAGAGAGACGAAAACCTCAACAAGGCCTATATGTGATCAGGTACCTGTTGCAGTCCTGTAGAATGCAAAGAGTTAAATTATTCACAATGAGGGAGTGCTGCATAACTACAGATTATAGTGCTGCACTCAGACTTGGGAACCTGCTCGAGCCTTTTTCTGAGGCAGTTCACGGCGAGGGAGAGAGAAAGAAAGAGAGAGGACAATATGCTGTTACGTGCATACACAGATACAAACTGAGCAGATATGAACTCTCAAAAAAAGATAAAACATACAAATCTTAAAAGATATTTTTGCATAGTATGTGCACATGAGAGTGAATGTTGAAAATCAGAAATAATTTACAGGAAATGCTAGAAAGAAAAAAATCAATCCATATTTGTAAGGGAATGGTCATAATGAAGGATCCCATGCAACACACTGATCTATCTTTCTTTAAGTCAACCAATTGTACATTTCCACATTTTCTGTTTTTAAAGCAGATTTGATGGGTGAACGCACAAAGGCACAGATATAAAAAAATTTGCACACAGGATTATGTAAACACGTGTGTACATACATATCGAACTCATCATTCTCATTAAGTATTGAGCATTTTCATTATTCTGCTGACAACCTGGACCAGTTACAATTCGAAAGCTTTGATGGGATTTAATGAAATTGGTGCTTCCCAATGAAACTGAAGAAATGTACCAATGGAAATATAACTCGTTCACGCCTTCCTTCAGTTTAGGAAAAAATGGACAATTTATTCTGATCGAGTACAACACTTAACATTCCTTGAAACCCAAAGGATTGCTTAGAAACCAATAAAAACCTGCTGCAGCAGCAAATCAAAGAATTGATCATTAGCAATTGTGCACAGCTCTCAGTGCCATATCAATTTACGCACACCCCATAACCAACTGGGAATTACTTTTGATGCAAATGCTGTCCCTTTCAGTGCAACTTGCTTCTGACAGTGTGGAATTTTTGAATGTACAATTTTAATATTTTAATAACTACAGCTGTGATACCAATATGTAACGTACAAATTTTAAAAATGCTTACATCTAGCAAAGGTAACATCAAAAATTTCTTTGTTTTAGATTTAGATCAACCCATAACATGGTTGTTATCCCTGTCATAACACTAAAGAATTGGTCCTCTTGTACTTTTGGTTTCTTTCCTCACAGTGTGAAGACTTTGGCAGTCCATACTCAGGGTCAGTTTTTCACATTGAGCTGTTGTATTGTGCTGCATAGAATTCCATACGAACTTCTAATAAACAGTTGCGCTGCAATCTCCTGGGAAGAGGCTGCAGGTGTTTTCTTACCTGTATGCACTCATTCAGTTGAAAGTTAATTATGCTAACCAGGGCCAGTGAATGGAGTTTGCTGACCAAAGAAACTAAAATGCAAATCAAAGACCGCTAAGGAACCAACTGTACTTTACAATAAAGCAGTCTGGGAATAATTGACACAGAACCATCCAAATCAAAGGAGAATAAAAGGAACGTACTTTGGAGAAAGCTCCCTTAAAATTTGTGAGGTGCAGCCCAGCTACTGCAAGCTCCTTCTGAATAAATTGAATAAACTCCCTGTATTTTTTCTAGATTTTTCTTTTGTTATATCACTTAGAATCTTCTGCTCGGCGGGGGAGTCTCAGAAGTATTGGACAAATGCTCAAAGTTAAATATTGAGACCGCTAAGGAACCAACTGTATTTTGCGATAAAGCATCTGGGAATAATTGACACAAAGCTTAAATTTTTAAATAAACTGTTCTTTGCAAATGCATACGGCACATAGCTAAATTTACTTTAAAACCAAAAAATACTGAGAAGAATGACAAAAAGTGTTTAATATACTTTATTTTATGTTTGAGCCAGGATATTGTCAAGGAATTAGAATAGGAGACGCTAATGAGTCCAGAAAGAGGTTTGTAATTTCAAATTTCACAGAAATTATGAAAAATACCTACTATAGCAACACCAAAATTAGCTCACTAATCAAAACAATGAATCTTCTTTGTGTGTTTTTCCTGATTATATGATTTATGACTGATCATCACGATGAAACGTCACAATGTACAATACTAATTACTCTTTAGACTGTCTCCAGTTGCAGAGTAATAACTGTCCTGTGTAATGGCTCAATGACAACACACAAGCAGTACATCACTTGAATTTTCTGTTGAAGCATATGGAAACATGTTTCAGTGGGGGAGAATATTTCAACAAATGAAAAGGATAAGCTTTGCATAGGAAAACAAATCAATCAGAAGCGACTAGTCAAAAACTGGTAAAACCTACATGACCCAAGTACAAAGGTAAAGCCTGTGTGCTACTAGAAGGTAATAACCATGACCTTTATGGATATGATTTAAAGGTTTATATGTTCAAGATTTATCTTCTCAAAATTGGAACCAGCAGAACAAATGTTAGTGAGATTAAAGCAATGAAGGTGGCATGGTTTTGACAATTACACTATGTAATGGGATTGAGAAAATGAGGCAGGATTTTCTTTTGTGGACCAGATGATCATATCATAATCTCTGTTATTGTTATATTTGAAGACATATAAGGAGTACATTATCAAAGAGGCTGGGTGACAGGTTAAAACATCGAGCTCTGAAGAGGAAAATATTGTTGAGCTTTTTGGGAGGGTCAGCTTGGAAAGCATGACATTTCTAACACATCATTAGATATTTTAGCTTCAGCATACTGTGAAAAAAGTTTACATAGTCATTACTTGTGAATTTGGAGCAAATCTAGAGTAGAGGAAAATAGATCTTAGTTGTTAGTTCTGTAGAAGTGTTTTTTGTAAGAGGTCGGATCATCATTTGGAACAGTGAAATGAAGACATAATTTCCAAAAAAAAATGTGGATTTAAAATGTTAAAAGTCTCATTCAGATTCTTGGTGAGTTAATTGATGAATGCCAGTTTTACAGGTACAGAATGGCAGATAATCAGAGACCAGAATAAGGTTTCAGTTCAAAAAATAGTTTAATATCGGAAGAAGGTAGTGAGAATGGGCAGAAATCTCCAAGATGTCAAAACTGGGAAGTGGTATTCAGGTCATCAGAGCTGAAAAGAAATCTGTGAGCCACCAGAACTCGAAAGATTTAGTTGAGTAATAAATCTTAAGATTAAGAAGGGAATGACCCTTCTTTGGAATTGAGTGATGATAAAGGATTTTGCTGGGAAAAGCATTTAATCTTTGTTATGGCTGCTAAAATCTTTGTTTTTTATATATAGCTTATTTGTGTGTAATAAACTTGTGTCCTTTTGTTGAAGGAAGATTGGCAGGCTTATTGTTGTAGCTACAAGTGCAATGTGCTCATTTACTTATGTCATTGACTGCCTTGACAGAGTAAAGGGAACCTGTTCAATATAAGCATGAAACTTTAAGCAACACTTATCAAAGCACAACAAAGAGTGAATTTTATTTTAACAAAAGTAATTCGTAATGAAAATCCTTGTCTATGGCTCATGGAGAGACCAGTTGACAGATAAGGAGTTAGAATGCAAGTACTTCTGCTGAGCTGTGTAAGGATACCGAACTCAGTGGGCATGTCCTGATATAAAGCTGGGACAGAACCACAGACTCAACTGAGCAGTCCAAACACCAAGCTATAGTTATGGCTAGTTCCAACTTACTTGGAGAATGCCTATAGTTATCACGAGGTAGAATTTCAGTTCACTGGCATTATGTAACCCTAAAAGGATTAAGCCTACAGAAATTCCAGCAACAAACACCATTGTGGAACATGCAAATCCATCTGCATCTATCAGAGATGCAAGCAGTGAGCTCTATGTATCCCCATGCAATGGACCATTTGGCTGTGTAGCGACTTCTTAGGACTCTGTCTACCACTAGAACAGCAAATTTGCAGGCAGCAAACTTGACAGTACACCAGGAAAACACACCAATTACTATATCATTTGAAATTCCAGTCTCGGAGGATGCATTCACAAAGGTGGCTTCTTACTATCATTAGTTGTGCATTCCAGATGGTCGAGTGTCTCTTCAGGTCATTGTGGAGCAGTTACCACATCTGACTTTCATCCTTCCTGTTGAAACTTAGTTTGCTGCTGCAGTTTACCTCAACCTGGGTAGCTCACTGCATTGTGACAGACCCACAGTGCGACTAGAGGCGTTAGAAGTAGACCAATACTCAAAACAGAACAACAGTTTGGTAGTGCTTTCTAGCTTTGTTGAACCACTGTTTACTCCTATGTCCCTTATTGCTAAAATTAACAAACACATGAACTTCAGTAGCAAAGCAATTAAGTGGTCATTGGTGTAGTAGTAACACTAACTCAACATCTCACCAGAGGGCTTTTTAATTCATTCCATTACCTCCATGGCACTCCACCACTTAAAAGTGTTCTAATCAAAACATAACTCAATTTAAACTCTATTTTACTCCATAAATGAATGGATATAGGAGATAACAAATATTGCCAGAGATCAATTATACCCCTCCAGTGTGTATTTTGAATATGCAAGAAGCTTTGACCACAAAGAGATTAGTGTTGATTTTTTAATATTTTATGAATGTGTGTGTGTCGCTTAAACATCCCTGCCAATTCCTGGACTTCTAGGACTGCTGAGGGCTGAAGTGAGGTTTATGTAAAGTAATAAAACAAGGAAATGTGCAAACAGAACACTTTAGGAGGCTTTGAGGGCATTAAGTGAAAAACGGTCCTGTTCTCCATTCATGCCTATTTTGTTTTCGGTTTCTGAAATGTTGACAATGCATTTACAAATGAAGGTAATATCTAAATTGCAATTAGTGAATTGATGTGATCACACAGCCCTGCTACCCACCCACCATCAACACCAGGACTTGGCAATGAAGCTTACATTTTGATTGCTGGCTGGCATTTTGTCTTTTTGACGGTTGTGAGTGTGAGAGTTTTGAAAAGGACGTTAGTGGTTGTTCACTGGTGGTGAAATCCTAATTTAGGTTCAAGGATCTTTAGGATTATGAAAGAATTTGATAGGCGAGATGAAGAGAAGTTGTTTCCACTGATGGGTAAAACTAGAACAAGAGTCCAGGGGGCGGCACGGTGGCTCAGTGGTTAGCCACTGAATCCCAGGTTCGATTCCAACCTCGGATGACTGTGTGCAGTTTGTACATTCTCCCCGTGTTTGCGCGGGTTTCCTCCGGGTGCTCCGGTTTCGTCCCACAGTCCAAAGATGTGCAGGTAAGAGGAATCGGCCGTGCTCAATTGCCCATAGTGTTAGGTGCATTAGTCGGAAGGAAATGGGTCTGGGTGGGTTACTCTGCAGAGGGTCAGTGTGGGCTTATTGGGCTGAAGGGCCTGTTTCCCCACTGTAGGGAATCTATGAATCTATAAGACCACACTCAGGCAGTGCTTAGAATGTGAAACTAACTACCGCAGAGAGTAATTGGAATGAATTGTCCAGATAAGCACAAGCGAGTAAAGAGCTACAGTTACAAGAAGAAAGAGGATGTTTGTATCAACCATAGTCACCGGTATGGGCTTATTGGGTCAATAGCTTGTTTCTATGTAGGAAATGTTCTATAATACTTGATAATACATGAGTATTAGTGTGAGACATTTAAATGTAAATGGAATCATATTTTAAACTTAGTACTAACCCACTTCCTTGAAGCCCTTTGTATGTTAGGAATCCTACCCAATTTAGGTTTCTCTTCAAAAAGAACAGATAACTGAGGGACCACCCATTGCAACCCTTCAAAGAAGAGTCACATGTCCCTGGATCTTAATGCTGTTTTTTCAAATCACCAGGGAGGAAGTAGCAGGGCTGTGCCATATGCTGCAACCTGAGCAGTGGCCAACTCAGCCACAGGCACTGCATTGCCACTGGCTGTGAAGGTCACTTCAGTCCCTGTCTTTTACTCATCAGGCTCATTCCAGGCATTCTGAACTTGTGTGGGAGGACACTTTATGTGCCAAACAGGATCCTCCCATCCAGTAGGAAATCAGAGCTTGACAGCTATGAAATAAAATCAGCTGCTGAACAGGTTTTGCTCTGTGCTGCTGCATTGGATTTCTTTAATTTCATTTTTATCTGTATTTCCACTCCTCTCCTCCACCACAGATTTAGCTTCTTTTTTCAGTTTTTGTAAAAATTTATAAGAACTTTGCTGTATCTCTTTTGCAATCTTCAGCCAGAAGTGCAAAATGGATGATCCACCTCCGCCTCCTCCAGTGGTCCCCAGCATGACAGACACCAATTTTCAGCCAATTCAAATCACTTCATGTGATATCATAAACAGTTGGAGACATTCTAGCAAGAGGACTGAAGGCTTGTGTTCCAGAACTTGCAGCTTCCCTCGCCAAGCTGTTCCAGAACAGTTACAGCATTGGCATCTACCTGACAGTGTGGAAAATTGCCCGGGTATGTCCTGTGCACAGAAAATACAATAAATCCAAACAAACCAATTACTGCCCTATCAGTTTACTCTCGGTCATCAGTAAAATGATGGAAGGTGTCATCAACAGTGCTATAAAGCAGCACCTGCTCAGCAACAACCTGCTCAGTGACTCCCAGTTTGGGTTTGGCCAGGGCCACTCAGCTCCGAACCTCATTAAAGCCTTGGTTCAAACATGAACAGAAAAGCTGAATTGCAGAAGTGACATGAGAGTGACAGGCCTTGATATCAAAGCTGCGTTTGACCAAGTGTGGCATCAAGGAGCCCTAGCAAAACAGAAATCAATGGGAATCAGGGAGCAAACTCTCTGCTGCTTAGAGTCTTATCTGACACTGTAGAAGGTGGTTGTTGGAGATCAGTCATCTCAGATGCAGGACACTCTACAAGAATTCCTCAGGGTAGTGTCCTAAGCCTAACCATCTTTAACTGCTTCAGCAATGACCTTCCCTCCATCATAAAATCAAAAGTGGGGATATTCACCAATGATTGCACAATGTTCAGCACCATTCAAGACTCTTCAGATACTGAAGCAGTCCATATTTAAATGCAGCAAGACCTTGATAATGTCTACAGCTGAGCTGACAAGTTAACATTCATGCCACATAGATGTCAGGCAATGGCTATCTCCAATAAAAGACATCAAGCCCTTTGATGTACAATGGTGTTACCATCATTGAATCTCCCATTATCAATATTGTTGGAGTTACCATTCACCAGAAACTCAACTCAATTTACCATGGAAATACAGTGGTTAAATACAGATCAGAGGCTCTGAATACTACAATGAATTACTCACTTCTTGACTCCCAAAACCTGTATCCCATGTACAAAGCACAAGTTAGGGGTGTGATGGAATACTCCCCACTTGCCCGCATATGTGCAGCTCCAACAACACTGGAGAAGCTTGACACCTTCCAGGACAAAGCAGCCTACTTGATTGGCACCATATCCATAAGCATCCACTCACTCCACCACTTACACTCAGAAGCAGTAGTGTATATCATCTACAAGATGCACTGCAGAAACTCACCAAAGATCCTCAGCACCTTTCAAACCCATGACCACTCCCACCAAGAAGGACAGGGCAGCAGACACATGGGAACATCAGTTGGATGTTCCCTTCTAAACCACTCACCATCCTGGCTTGGAAATAAATCACTGCTCCTTCACTGTCACTGGCTAAAAATCCTGTAAATGTCTCCCTAGGCATGTTATGGGTCTACCTGTAGCACCCTAACCGTATCACAGCTGTTAAAAAAAGCAGGTTATCACCACCTTCTCGAGGGCAACCAGGGATGGGTAATAAATGCGGGCCAGCCAGTGATGCCCATGTCCCACAAATTAATTTTTAAAAACTTCATATACAATGTTATTATTTCAGGTCCAGTGACCCTTCCTCAGAACTATTCAAAGGAAAGATCACTGGACCTGAAATGTTAACTCTGATATCTCTCCACAGATGCTGCTGAGTTTTTCCAGCAATTTGTTTTTTTTTCATTTCTAGCAGCGGCAGTTCTTTCAGTTTTCTTCTATGCTGTGATTTTCCAATTCCCATTGGATAGCTTCATTCAGGAGGTTAACACATCAAATAATTCTCAAATGATCGAGACTTGGAAAATTTTTCACATTGCTGAGAAAATCTCACAAATGCAGACATTGGTTTAGCACAGCAATAATTCAATTCCTAAAGAAGGGCTTATGCCCGAAACATTGATTCTCCTGCTCCTTGGATGCTGCCTGACCTGCTGCGCTTTTCCAGCAACACGTTTTTCAGCTCTGATCGCCAGCATCTGCAATCCTTATTTTCTCTTAGCACAGCAATAAACAATTACGGTCACTGAAAATCGAAATGAACATTTATAATTGAATCAATTTTCAGGAACAATTTTTCATATTACATTTTTCAAATTGGACAAATATCAGAATGATATCATGGAAATTCCATTGAAGAACAATCTTATTGAAGCACCTCAGATTTCTTCTACAAGATGCACTGCAGAAATTCACCAAAGATCCTCAGCACCTTTCAAACCCATGACCACTCCCACCAAGAAGGACAGGGCAGCAAACACATGGGAACATCATAATTGTTGTATCGCATGAATGATACTCTGATACATAGAAATAGTTTGTCATACTAAGGGAAAGTAAAGTAATTCATATGGTGGAATAGGGCAAGCCAAGCCACCATCTGGGTAACTAGACTGATGAAAACATGAGGCACTGATAAAGCAAATATTATGACACAAAATGACCGAGCTCAAAGTAAAAATATGTAGTAACTTCTTCTATAACACGATAGTTCAGTTCGTGTGCAACTCCGCGCTCTACAAAAATCACACATTACAAATAACACTTGAAGTGTTAGTGATCTCATTGCTTTGTAGCCAACACACGTTTTACAAATCATGTTTTAAAAACCGCGTTCCCAATTCATCAAACAAGTTACAGCTAATGCATGTTAACAAAAGACACATTACAGCAGAATTGGCTGTACAAGCAACATGTGCCACATTTGCAATCTCCGTCTAAAGGACAAGTACAGGACGAGCTTGGAGGTGAGAAGAGAAGACTGAACAATAGTTGGAATAAGCATCTTTCTTATACTTGGAAATATTGCTAATCTCACCATTAGATTAATTTCCAGGCAATTAGAATTTTTCTCTTGTGAAGAATGGTTCACTGAAACATAGAAAAATAGAACATAGAAATAGGAGTAGACTGTTGGGCCCTTCAAAGTCGAGAATATGGTGCTGGAAAAGCACACAGCAGGTCAGGCAGCATTCGAGGACGGGCGAATCAACGTTTCGGGCATAAGCCCTTGATCAAGAATGAGGCTGTGAACTGAATGGGTGGAGAGATAAATGGGAAGGGGTGGGGCTAGAGGGGAAGGTAGCTGAGAGTATGATCAGTGGATGGAGGTGGGCGCAATGCAGGCTTGCAGACCTGTTGCTGTGCTGCAGTTTTCTTTGTTCTTTGTTCCTTTATTTGGAATTCCTGAATTTACTTAGTATTCCTAATATCCTTTGTTAGGCGTGATCTGGCCATGTTATATTTTTATGCCAAAATGGGATGAATAACTTTAGTGGTCTGTATGCTCTTTAAATGTTTGCCTTTACCTATCTACCATCATCCTCAATTTATCATCGCCAGCTCTTATCTCATATCATTGTAATTTATTTTATTAAATTCAGGGCCCTGATCCCAGAAATAATTACATCACTTTCCATCTTAATGAAGACTTCTTTCCTGTTATGATCACTCTTCCCTAAGGGCCTGCATGCAACTAGATTGTCTATTATTTCTTCCCTGTTACACAATACCCAGTCAAGGATGGCCATTTCTTCCATTGGTTCCTCAACATATTAATTCATGAAACTAGCCTCTGCGTACTAGAAGAAGTCCACAAGGTATTACTATGATTTGATTAAAGACTCGGTTTCATCTGGTTATCTATTCTACTTTGGAATTTACACAATGTATCATATTGTTCTCAACTTCAATCAATTGATTGTGAGTTTTCATGTGGTCAATAATTATAAAATCTTAATAGGAAGAAACACTTCTCAGTGATTTCTTTTTAACTTTCCAATTTATTCTGTCATTGAAAATAATAAAAGATACATTGGTGAAATTGAATAAATGTTTTCTATTAGCTGAAGCATATTGTTGGATCCTTCTTTCAGTACAATCCATGCTATATATTGCAGGCATCTCATTCCTGCCTGCACCAGAGCTTCACAATCTATTAAAATTAGAACCTGCCCACAATGTCAGAAAGCTGATAGAACCAAAGAACTGCATTGGTGCTGCCAAGTCAGCTGAGAACAAAGGTATCCATCCACTGGAGGAGAAAAAGAAAGATACCAAGGAAGCAACATGTGCTCCAACTGATGTAGTGCCTCAAATTTCAGCAAAGTACCAGAGAATTGTTATGAATTACACTGAGCAAGACTAACTAACACATAGTCAGCTGTATGCAGTCATTATTGAACTAACTTTATTTCCACTTTCACAACAGAGAGGTGACATAACAAAATGTTCAGATCTTAAAATACACTGCACTCCCTCCTCACCTAAAATTAATTTATATATTAAAAAAGCAAATGGGTACATGTAGATAGGACCACAGAGTCCAATATGACTAAATCAACACCAACAGTGCTTGAAACTTTCGCAGGTTGTGGAGTGCTTTTGATTTTACTGTAATTAAAACCAAAACATCAATTACTCATACTTGCAGAGTGATTTACATGTAAATGAAAAGTTTTTCCATAACACTCATATGTGTTTTTAAAAATCACCATTTGACAAGAGATTATAATTAGTTTTTTTTTCTTCTTCTTCCTTACATCCTTTCAATTAATCTCTCTGGCCTCTTTCTCTTTCTGTCTGGATATCTCCTTCCATTTCCATCAGCTTTCCCTACTTTCTTGCATCTCTGATTGTGTCAATCTGAACTTGACTGACTATCAACATCGATTAATATTTTTGATGGTAACATTAATTGATTTGTCCTACTCAAAGACCCTCACTGACTTTGCTCTGCCATTGGATTCTGTAATATTGTTAAACTTTCCACTTCTTCATGACTTTAATTTTCGTACTGATTTTCCTTTGGGCTGTTGGAGGAATTTGGACTCTTGAAGGTTTTTCCAGTTCTACCTTTGTCAGATTTTAGATTTAAATTACTTAGATTTAGGTTACTTACAGTGTGGAAACAGGCCCTTCAGCCCAACAAGTCCACACCGACCCGCCGAAGCGCAACCCACCCAGACCCATTCCACGACAACTTACACTACTGGCAATTTAGCGTGGCCAATTCACCTAGCCTGCACATTTTTGGACTGTGGGAGGAAACCGGAGCACCAGGAGGAAACCCACGCAGACACGGGGAGAATGTGCAAACTCCATATAGACAGTTGCCTGAGGCAGGAATTGAACCCGGGTCTCTGGTGCTGTGAGGCAGCAGTGCTAACCACTGTGCCACCATGCCACCATTTCTTCCTTCAGTCAAGTGATCTGCAGGATACTACTTGTTTCTCCCTCGCTTTCACTAAATATGTAAGTACGTCTGACCTGTGTAAGGGATGTCAATCACATAACCCTCCATGTTACCTCTGTGGCTTTTAACAGTGACTTTCTGACCTTTGCCAAACTCTTCATTCTTTCTTTTTTTTATCAAGTTTTATACGCTTCTCATATCATGATCTATATTCTAGATTGTGGAATTATTATGTAAAGAAATTGAAAATGTGTCAAAGTATGATATGGAGGTTATTGCCTGGATTATCACCAAGCAAATATTTCTTCAAAGGTCTTTTCACAAATTGTACATTTATCTCTACATCACTATTTGATCCTCGATGATATGTTAGTTGTATAGTGTGTTTGACACCATTCTTACTGAGAGATATTTCAAACATAAACTGTGGACTGTTTTCTGATGCAAACCAATTCTCAAAACTTAGTACTTTGTATGCGTGTGGCATTGGTTATAGACTCAACATTTATCCTCTTGTTATATCTATCGATTAAGGCAAGGTACACTTTACTTTCCATTTCAAAAATAAAATGATAGATACTCATTCCCTTGATTTCCTTCAACTTGGAAAATAAAACAAATTTTCGTTGAATCATTTCTCAATCTGAGATACAATTATTCACCAACTCTTCAATGACTGTCTGCACCTTTGGGTACCAGAAACAACTTCAACCATAAGTTTTATATGAACTAACTCCACATGATTTTGACAAATTAATCTAACAATCTCTAAACCTTGGAGGTATAATGACTTTTAAATCCCACAGAAGACTGTCTTGATCTTCACTTACTTAATTTCTGTGTGTGAACACTCCTGCAATTTCTCATCATCACCTCACCAGCTGTAACGTAATTCAGCATTTTACAGAATACTGCATCCTTGCAAATTTCTTCATTATTTCCTCTGGTAATTTGTATATGTGAAGTAATTCACAGGTAAGTCAGTGGCTTGGGAAATCTCAAAAGAATGTCCACATTTGTATCCTCAGTTGATGTGCAATATTTAATGCTAATTAAATTGCTACTGTTACTTTTTGGCCCTATTTGCTCAAAAATCACTTTGTCCTCTCCTCATACTTTCACATTATCAAATGTTCCCATTTTGATGCTGAACATAAATCGCTCAGCCCCGTTTCCTACCCCATATTACTATCAAATGGTAGTAATGCAAATAATGGTTTGCATCATCATATTCCACTTTGATATTAAATTGAGCTAAGACTGTTACTGTGAAGGAATACTGTTACTGGAATTAACAATTGGCTTAACATTAGTTTTGTGTAAAGGAATGTAACTCCTGAACTCCTTGCATTCTGCTTCTGAGGTAATAGACACTGTGTTAACAATGAATGTAAGTTGTGAATCTGTGACTTTAATCTCTACTACAGGCATTGGAATTATTGTTCAACCTTAGTATTCTAATTTTCCATATACCATTTTATGTGCGCTCTTAGTGAGTGCAATCTTTGCTCTTCCTGCTCGTTAACATCTACTTCTGATCCCATATCTACCATATGTATAATTGAGGAATACCAAAGACCTGAACTAGCATTAGATTAATCATGACCTTTACCAAGTGTATTGCTGTGACCTAACGTATGACTGCTTTTGTGTCTGCAAATCATTAGAATACATGACTGTTTTTGTATCTGGAGGTGATCAAATATGACTGACTTTCCCACAGCTCTTGGACTGGGAGTGGGGTTGTTGAAATGGCCGGTGGCTATAACAGCAATATTAGCATATAAGTTCATGACTCTGAGGCTCAAAACTTGGCTGCTGTGGTCTGGACTTTGCTGAATGACTTTGACCTCCCCTCCTGACTCAGGAAACAAAAATCCTTGCAATTTGCAACTTTTTCTGTTTCTGCAATTTCCTGGCTGTGGGCATATTGCAGACTCCCCATTTATTGCTCATCCCGAGTTGCCCTTGAGAAGGTGATGGTAAGCTACTTTCTTGAATCACTGCAGTCCATGTGCTGGAGGTTGACCCACAATACTGTTAGGGCGGAATTCCTTCTCTCAAAACTTGGCTTACATACTGTTCTTCCAATATATAATCATAAAGTGGTTTCTAAATTTGCACCATACCCTCAGTGGGAGTTTATTTAATCCAAGACTGTGATCTGCTACAATTTCATTTAGTGTGCTTCTTTCAATGGGACATAACTTTGAGTTTTAATCATACTATATTATGAACCTACAATTTTACGGATTTTAGAATTTTCCACAGTACTGAAGTCTAACGTGCAACACTGATTTGACACTCAATCAAAAGCATCTGTCCTCATCAGGATGAAGAAAATTTTACTTTCTCCTCATCTCTCTTTTTTCCACATTTTAACTTAACCTATTTTTCTTATCAACCTGGTCAGAGAGGTTATTACACGCTTTTGGAGCAGGTGGGACTTGAACCTAGGCCTCTTATTTCAGATGGAGGAATGGTACCACTGTGCCACACAAGAGTTTTATGTCAATATTTTCTAATCAGTCTGTTCAGAAATATTATTGCACACTTCTGGAGCAGGTGTGACTTGAACCTGGGCAACCTGCCACTGAACCACAAGAGGGCCCCTACATCTCTCTTATTTTTAACTTTGCGTACACGATTACACTCATCCCATTTATCATGGGAGAATTCCCCAATTGTCTTCAAATATACCATGAGTGCAGTTGTTTTCAATTACATAGCATGCTAATTTACTCCAAACATGAACTTGATATGTACACAGAACACAGTCTTTCAAATTGCTCAAACTTTCTCAAAAACAAGTTTAGGAGTTGCAAAACTTTCAAAATATTTCAGTCCTTAATGACTTAAATGAAAAGTTAAAAAAAAAGTCATCTCATCCCGACCATGATATTCAATGGGATTTTCTGGGGATTGACTGAGTAAGGTGACCACAGGCTCATTATTGAACTAATTTTATTTATTCATTCCCCAGTGGAGACAAGAGTAGAGGACAAGGTAACAGAATGCTCAGATCTTGCAGCATACCACAAGAGCCACAATTTATTTTTGTGTTCAAATGTTAAATCTATCCAAAATGACAAGACAATAATTTGTTCACTTTATTTAAAGCAAGCAAATAAACAGATAGTCAGGACATTCACCTTGTGATTGCCAAAGTCAGTTATTGTTAAACCTATCAAAGAATACTTCATGAACACTCTTGTTTTAACAAATAAAGAAAATGGTATCTCACATTTATCAACATGTGAATCCTTTGAATATGTGCCAACTCCTTCATTATTTGGCATTCATTTTCTTTTGATCAACTAAGCATCTTTTCAAGGACTATGTGGCTTTGTTAGGCACCAGCAGTGTTTCTTTTTATTGCGTGTATCTTTTAAATTTTGAACAAGTGCTTCAAGCTGTTGACATTTCTCTGCAGTCCTTTGCATTGCTTGCTGTTTCAGAAACATTATTAAATTAAAGTAGAACATTGGACCCGGGCTTTCAATGGCCTTTTTTTGTGAACAATGAGTGCTTAGTGGTAGACAAACAGGTTATACTTTGATTTAATGTTTAATGATTACAAATACTTCTGCATTAGCTCTTTTTCAACCTCACTTTTTGCCCTTTTCTGGTATAAGATACATGTCATATTGATCATGTTTTTGATCTCTGCTGGTTACAGCAGTAAATCTGAATAATTAGGTTAAGATTCAGTACATTAGGATATGCAACAGGCTAATGGTTGGTAAATATATGCACCTAATGCCATAAAGCTATTTAAGTGCCTTTACACAAGGCAGTCTGAACATAAAGTTCTTTGGCTTAAAACTTATCTTCCATTCGATATGATTAGATCACTGAATGCTTTACAATGACATAATAAAACAAGGTAGAGACACCTTATTGACATGCAAAACTATTACTTTGCTCACAAAAAGGAACCCATTTTAATAGAGAACAGGGCACTCTCATTTGGATAATGGAGTATTTTTCTAATTGAAGAGTCAGGTTGGTTTATTTGCTGATATGTCTGGCATAGGCAGGATTTGCTAAATTGCAATTGTAGGAATGTTTAATGCAGCCATGGACTCAGTGAACATTAATTAAAGAAGGCTGTGTACACAATATTCATAAGGCCGCACGTTCAGATAGAATTTAATTCAAACCAAACAAGACGTCCACTTTCGTCATCCATCAGTGAATATCTGTGCAAAAGCCACTATGACCCAATTATGCATCTTACTGTCACAGTAACAGTGGAGTAAACATTTGAATGTTCAGTGCTTAAATAGATTTATTGACAGCTTGAGAAATATCTGGACCATTTTTTAAAATGTTCATGAAGGCATGGACTTGTGCTCAACTTGGGTTTATGTGCAGTTGTAATACTCCAGTGCTTTGTCCAAGTACCTATTTCTTACATGTGAGCATGGACACTGAATGTTGGCAAACTATTCACACACAGAGGTTACCACAGTTGAACCCAAATCTATTTCTGAGTAGACACTGATCTGGACACAATAAATGGATAAACAAATATAGATCAAAGAATAAGAGGGCTTGTATAGAGTTTTACATAACTCTATACAAGTGTCACATAAGTATCTTTAAATGCTTCGAAAAAACAAGATTTTAAAATGTTTGTCACATCCGCCAGGTACTCATTTTGATCATTATAGTAAGAAGTTAGATTATATTTGCTACTAGCAGAGGAGAAGGGGTGAATCTGTTCCCTTCTAATCAACTTCCTTGTTTGGCTGCTGGAAAGATGTATTGTTCTTTTCAGCATGAGACTGTACATCTCTTATCCAGTTTCTATTGTACCAGTAAGAAGCCAATTACAGTGCTTTCTTAAATGAACAAAAAGAGTAATTTTCTTAGCCATGAGAAAAATAACAAAGCCACAACCTCAAGCATCCACACAAGAAAGAAAAAGGGGACTAGATCCCTGTGCAAAGGGAAGATGGAAGACTATGCCCCCATTTAACATACTTAAGGTGTCCTTCATATGTAAAGGTTTTAAGCTGAGACCATAGTTATTTATTTGATGTCTTGAATCCACAATGGTATTGAATACTTTGGATCCCTTTAATTTCTCTGTATCTCTATGTTTCTCTCTGGTTGGTGCTGTCACCAGTTGTTTGGTCTTTTTGAGAGGCAGAAGAAAAGCTATCTCGAGTTGGTTCCATCACAAATCCATTTCACCAGCTTTGCCAAAAGCACTTGCAATATGTGCTGAATTGTGTATTCCAATGTAGTGAATACACTTGTTTCCAAACTTGATAATTGGATGTGATGTTGTTTATCTCCAGTAATTAAAACTTACCATACCAAGGTAAACCGAAATAAGAGATGAGGGTTTCTTCATTGTCCGACTGGGTGGACTCATTTCAATGTCTTTTCATTAAAGCATTGGGTTATATTTTGTCAAAGAGCAGCGAAGTGACAATTTTAGCAAATATTCTGGCAGGTTTACCCGTGAGACCTAGTGAAATTTATCAGAGTTGTGCAATAAAGGTGCAGTGAGGCTGGCCCACATCTGACGCCATTGTCCACGGACAGTGAGTGTGCCTGGTTGCTTCCCATGGAGTGTGCCCTGAGATGTTGATTACTGGTTTCCAAGATGAAGGGCAGAAAGAGCACGCAGCAAACATGGGTTGCTAGGTTACTGCTTTGGCTTTCAATTTGGAAATTGCTGCTGTGTAGTTTCTATCCAGCACGTGGGAAAATGGAAAACAGTGTATAGGAGAGACAAGGTCAGAGTGGTAAGGGTGTGGAATGCACTACCTGCTAATGTAGTCAACTCAGCCACATTAGGGAGATTTAAACAATCCTTAGATAAGCACATGGATGATCTTGGGATAGTGTAGGGGGACGAGCTGAGAATAGTTCACAGGTCGACGCAACATCGAAGGCCGAAGGGCCTGTTCTATGCTGTATTGATCTATGTTCTATGTTCCATGTAACATGGGATGTCAATTTATGCAATATCTGCACGTGGACTTGTGCCACTCAGTCGTGAGATTGTCATCTCATTGTTCAACACCTGGTAGGAAATTGAGACTTTTTCCCCTTGGGAATCACTTCCCTGCTGATCTCATGTGATTTTCCCCTTTCTCACCAATGCCCATATTGTACAGTGGTGGAATGTTTCCATCTATTAATTTCAGCTCAGTCAATTTTGTTTGTTTCATGTTGATTACACAAAGCTTGGCTAAGTTGTGGCCAGCTAGTTTCTAAGGCCATGTTAAGTCAGTATTTTTATTTTTAAAATCCTTTTCAGTTCATTAGTTCCAATACCAGGTTTTAGAATTAGAAATGGAATTGGAAAATTATTATTGTGATCCCTACCCATCAGAATCAAAGGATATTTTTCTTATTTGTTTGCAGAGAGCATACTGTTACAAGGTCAGAATGAAATACTGTTACAGAATTTGGGACAACATATACCTTTTGGATTTTCTGGCATCTTCCTAACTGTGGATGAAACGTAGCTGGACTTCTTCCTGAAGCTATTCTTTCTGTCCAAGTTTAAACTCTTACAGTACCTGGTTCTAAATGTACTGAATTCAGGCACTTTGATTGCTAGAAGGTAACAAGGGTGTCTGGGTTTACATTCCCACACATCAGTCTCAATTAACTTTACATCCACCCTTTTTGATTGGGTGAGGTTTGAAACTTTGATCTCCAGTAGGTAACTCTGCATTTACTTCACTGGCATAACTATGGTGGCCTCCGTCAGTGATGTTTGTTATGGGGTATCCTTCCCTCCTTTTTCACCTTATTTTGGGAATGGGCTTCCCCTAACCTGTTCCACTTTCCATGGGTCACTATTGCTATCCTCCCCTGTGGCTCTTCCTGGCCTACCTGAGAAATTGTGTTTAAATATACCATGAAGGTTTCCATTAATCAGATCTCTCTCTCTCTGTTCTGTCATTTTTTTTGTCACGAATCTGGCCCTCTCTTGCCTTACTTTATGGCTGTTGCCTAGCTTCACTCCTTCTCACTCTGAGTTCTGTCCTGATCCTATCTGATACTGTTGGTTGAACTTCAGTCCTGTTTATTTCAAGTGACAGTTCTTGAGTCAATCCATTCCTAATGGATTTTGCTGCCCTCTGTAGGGCTTCTGAACCTCTGTCAGTTCCTGTGTGACGCTTGAACTAACAATTTTTTGTTGTTCACAGCCTGGCTTCCACACTGGCAGGACTTGTGGCTGATTCCCACCTATCTCCCATCCAATCCCTTCTCTCAACGTTTGGAGACAGTTGGGTTTTTTTCTGCCTGGCTTCCCTTTTTTGTCCAGCATATGCCAGGGATGTCACTCCATTCTCTCTAGTCTACGAAAACTTCTCAATGCCATGCTGCCTGAGTTCAAGTCTTTGCGGTAACTCGTGGTTGTCATCCAGAATAACCATCCTCTGCTCCATGACATGAGTCCAGATTGGAAACAGTATGAAGTTTATGAAATCCTCAAGGAGAATGATCTCTTGAATGTGGCCTCAATTGTAATTGCCTGTGATCCATTGGTTAAAAGTATGTTGCTCAGCCACTCAAATTCCACTTGTTTCTGGTCAGACCGTTTCCTGAGGGTGTGGAATTTTTGCCAGTATGCCTGTAGCACTAACTGGTATCCACTTCAAACAGCCCCTTCCATTGCCTCATAGCTTGTTGCACTCTCCTCAGGTAAGAGAGAATGTCAGCATGCTCTGCAATTGTGTTGTCCATTATTAGACTGGTGACTTTATCTGCTGTGCTAACAGTCCAATAGAGATTAAAGATAAAAGATAAAGGCGGCATCTCCATCAAACTTGGGGATTAAATGGACAAAATTGAACACATCAGCCGTTATACCTGAGTTTAATATGGCCCCCTCACCAGAAGTGCCTTCAGTTGGAATTTTCCACTCAAAACCTGACCTATTTCAACTTAAACTCCCTTCCTTTCTGTTGTTGTGGTTCTGTTCGCCGAGCTGGGAATTTGTGTTGCAGACGTTTTGTCCCCTGTCTAGGTGACATCCTCAGTGCTTGGGAGCCTCCTGTGAAGCGCTTCTGTGATGTTTCCTCCGGCATTTATAGTGGTTTGTCTCTGCCGCTTCCGGTTGACAGTTCCAGCTGCCTGCTGCAGTGGTCGGTATATTGGGTCCAGGTCGATGTGCTTATTGATTGAATCTGTGGATGAGTGCCATGCCTCTAGGAATTCCCTGGCTGTTCTCTGTTTGGCTTGTCCTATAATAATAGTGTTGTCCCAGTCGAATTCATGTTGCATGGGTTCGACTGGGACAACACTACTATTATAGGACAAGCCAAACAGAGAACAACCAGGGAATTCCTAGAGGCATGGCACTCATCCACAGATTCAATCAATCAGCACATCGACCTGGACCCAATATACCAACCACTGCAGCGGGCAGCTGGAACTGACAACCGGAAGCGGCAGAGACAAACCACTATAAATGCCAGAGGAAACATCACAGAAGCGCTTCACAGGAGGCTCCCAAGCACTGAGGATGTCACCTAGACAGGGGACAAAACGTCTGCAACACAAATTCCCAGCTCGGCAAACAGAACCACAACAACGAGCACCCAAGCTACAAATCTTCTCACAAACTTTGAATCCCTTTCTTTCTTCCTTCTCTTTCCTAGAATTTTCTCCCTCTCCATCCTGCTTCTCTGGTTATTATTTTCCTCCCTTTCCTGGAATTCCCTACTTTTTTAAACTATTTTGGATGTTCTGTTTCTAATCTATGTTGCTCTGATTTTAACTTATCTATCAATTTGCATCAATATCTTCAGTTTCCAGTCTAAATGTTGCACCTTCCATTTTGCAATTTCTACTTTCCTAGCTTTTTGGCAGAACAAGCGCCTTGAGTGTTTAGTTACAACTTTGAATTCTTCCAAGGACAGCGTCATTAATGTTTTATAAAGTAGCTCCTCAATTTCTGTGAAAGTATTCATCTCAAATTCCAACACCTTAGCACCTCAATATCGCAGAACTATGAAACTCTTCTGCAGTTTTAATTATAAAATAATTTTGTTTTACCCCACTCCATTCCTGTCATCAGTCTGTGGAACAATTTCTGAGCACGAGCTCCCAATTTTGTCATGACCAGGCCCCCTCTTTTCGACCTCCTCAGTTGACTGCAACTTATTGTTATTTGCAGTTTAAAAGCTACTCTTCTTTGCCTATGTCCATTGTATCAGTCAGGAACCATTTTCAAAGTTTTCTTGAGTGAAATAAGGAGCAATTTTCTTATCGACCAAGCGAAAGGAAAGATGCAAAGTCAACTATGTAGACACTTTAGGCACAGGGTTTGAAAAATGAATAGTGTCTAGTACAAAAGAAAGATAAAAAGAATGTACAGTTTAAAATTCTGAGGGTGTTCTTGAAGTATAAATATTTTAACTTAAAACCACAGTTGTTTAGTTGGTGTGTCTCCACAATGGTGAATATTTCAGATCTCTTTAAGTCTTGAGTGTCTGGATGTTTCTGTCCAATTTGTAATGTTACCAATTATTTTGTCTTTCGAAAGACCATGAGAACCGGCTAGTTCCAACTCTGTCAAAAGTAGGTACCTGAAGTACAAATAAAAACAATATTATATATTCCATTATCTGACAACAATGCCTGCAATTATCAAGCTTAGAAACAATGTCTTGAATTTACAATATGTAAACTTATTAGATACGTGGAAATCAAAATAGATGAGGGTGTCTTCATGCCTCATTGGATAGCTGATTCAATTTTTTTTCTCTTTGGAATCCATTTCAGTCCTTGGAATTCCGGTATTAAAATCAGATAATGGAATTTGGAATTCAGTGGACCTTTTCTTTTTATCAGTATCATGGCACCACTTAACTTATTTTGTTGGTTGTGATTTTGAAAAATTGTTAAATAGAACTTTCAGAAACCTCCCTGCCTTTCCCTGACTATTGCCATGCAATATTTAACAAGCAGCTCACCCACTGGTACCGGCAGTGAAAAGCTCAATTTCATGTTTTGTCTCAAGAATAAGGAGTTTGGTTGATTGATCTTTCCCTCTGTAACCTAAAAGTAATGAGACCAATGGTCGTGGTCCAAGCAAAATGAGTTGTTCAAATTAGACCACGGGTTGCATCTTGGAGCTTTCTGGGATGTTAAGGATGATCTGTCTATCCTGTCAATCCTGTCAATGGATTTCATGGATCGACCAGGATAATCATAAGACATGGTAAAGGTAAAACTGTGTGTCCTGCCATGGAGGGAACTGTATTGCTTTTTCTGTTGTTATAGATCTTTAAACAAAGTGCACAATGATGTCAATCTTGTATTCAATTTTCAAACATGCGGCAACTCATTGGTCCTATTTCAAAAATGATGCGTAGGGAGTCAGTGGTGTTGTGGTAATGTCACTGGACCAGTAATCCCATGTCCAATCCTTGACCACCAGCACCACCCCACTTCCTACGGCACGTTCCCATGTAACTATCCTTTCACCTCTTCCCTGCTCACCATCCAAGGGCCTAAACCATCTTTCCAGGTGAAGCAGTATTTCACCTGTACTTCCCCCAATCTGATCTCTTGGATTCTCTGCACCCACTGTGGCCGACGTTACGTTGGAGAAAATAAACGCAGACTTGGTGACCGCTTTGCAGAATGCCTCCAATCTGTGCGCAAGCCCATAGCCGATCATTTTAATACAGTATCCTGCTTGCATGCCTACATGTCTGCCCTCGGCATGGTGCAGTGTTCCAGTGAATCACATTGCAAACTGGAGAAACAACACATCGTCTGTGCTCAATATGGAGTTCAACACCTTCAGATTATGAACCCATTCCCATTCTATCCCTTTCGTTTAGCGTTACTGGTTATATTCACTGATACCATGCCTATCACCACCACCACCACCACCCTCCCTTCCCCTTCCTCAAGCTCCATTGGGACTGTCTGTCCTTTCTAGTCTGGCAGTTAGACACACCACTGATCTGCCTTTCTCACATTCCAATCACTTAATCTGCACTTACAGCACACTTTCTCCCCAGCACTCCCCCTCTACCACCTCACCAACTATTGTTTAAATGCTGCCCCCTTCACACTTCATGTCAGTTCTGATGAAGAGTCATCTAGACTCGAAATCTTAGCTTGCTCTCTCTCTCTCTCTCTCTCTCTCTCTCTCTCTCCACAGATGCTGCCTGACCCACTGTGATTTCAAGCATGTTTTCAATCAAGAGGGAAATGAAGTGGGGCATAGGTTCCTATTCCACTACTGCAGCTGGTGGAATTGAAAGATTAGTCTGAAAACAAACCTTCCTGCTCAGCGTGTAAACCTGCATCTAGATTAGTCTCTGTTATGGTGACATAGAACATAGAACATAGAACATAGAACAATACAGCACAGAACAGGCCCTTCGGCCCACGATGTTGTGCCGAACTTCTATCCTAGATTAAGCACCCATCCATGTACCTATCCAAATGCCGCTTAAAGGTCGCCAATGAATCTGACTCTACCACTCCCACGGGCAGCGCATTCCATGCCCCCACCACTCTCTGGGTGAAGAACCCACCCCTGACATCTCCCCTATACCTTCCACCCTTCACCTTAAATTTATGTCCCCTTGTAACACTCTGTTGTACCCGGGGAAAAAGTTTCTGACTGTCTACTCTATCTATTCCTCTGATCATCTTATAAACCTCTATCAAGTCACCCCTCATCCTTCGCCGTTCCAACGAGAAAAGGCCGAGAACTCTCAACCTATCCTCGTACGACCTACTCTCCATTCCAGGCAACATCCTGGTAAATCTTCTCTGCACCCTCTCCAAAGCTTCCACATCTTTCCTAAAGTGAGGCGACCAGAACTGCACACAGTACTCCAAATGTGGCCTAACCAAAGTCCTGTACAGCTGCAACATCACCTCACGACTCTTGAATTCAATCCCTCTGCTAATGAACGATAATACTCCATAGGCCTTCTTACAAACTCTATCCACCTGAGTGGCAACCTTCAAAGATCTATGTACATAGACCCCAAGATCCCTCTGTTCCTCCACCTGACCAAGAACCCTACCATTAACCCTGTATTCCGCATTCTTATTTGTTCTTCCAAAATGGACAACTTCACACTTGGCAGGGTTGAACTCCATCTGCCACTCCTCAGCCCAGCTCTGCATCATATCTAAGTCCCTCTGCAGCCGACAACAGCCCTCCTCACTGTCCACAACTCCACCTATCTTTGTATCATCTGCAAATTTACTGACCCACCCTTCGACTCCCTCATCTAAGTCATTAATAAAAATTACAAAAAAATTACAAAAATTTTTTGACCATGACAGCTATCATCCAACTACAAGGGTGCTTGTGCTGCAATGGTAGTGTCCTTGTCTCTGAATTGGGAAACTTGGGTTCCAGTTATGTAATAACATCTCTGGATAGGTTGATTAGAAAATATCCAGAATTGATGCATCTACAAATAGTGAGGGAATAATTGGAATAACAGATGATGGTTCTCAATAAGCACAGATTTGTTTCAGAGAATTAGAATTTAAGAATAACAGGCCTGTGATGTACCAGAATTTTAGAACATTAGCTTTGATTCTGTGGCAAAATAGAAAGCTTTTATGTCCAAGCTCCACTTCGGAAACCTGAGCAGATAATTCACTGAAAGAGCGATGTTTTATCAGAGTTGCTGCCGATGTCCTAGATATATACTGGCCTGGGCCTGGTATATGTTTATGTTCATCCAGTTGCCTTTGGAGTCTAATGAAAAGTCCTTTTTGTATTTGATACGTATTTACAATGGAGTTATTTATTAACCATATAAGTTTCAGCCTAGTTTAGATTTTGAAATCCATGTCTTTTTAGAAAGGATTGTTCAAAATTGGTTCACGATTGATTGGTATTACAAATTAAGTAAGAATAATAACATTCTTGGTCTACACCACCTGGGGAGAACAACATGAAAATGTCTGTGACAGAGTCTGGAGGGAATGAAATGTGGTAGATCTCTTCAGTAATCCAGTGAGAATGATATATGGTATATTGCTTTATATGGTACTTGAAAGTGAAATAATAATATGTTTACAGCATGATAGTCTGTGGATGGGATGGGACCATTTTCTGATAGTCAGGGCAAAGAATGAGTTCAAGTTATTTGGACTATCAGATATAAATTTATGCCATCAATGTTCAGATATTCTGAATACAAAGCAGGAGCTCAAATTGATTTTGATAGTGATTCCTAGAAGTTGCACTGTTATTTCTCTGCTTCATTGCCTGCTTTCACTAGCTCCAAACATTGGTCTATTCTGCAGTGTCAAATACCGAAGTACTTATCAATAAACCATTATTGTCAGTCATCCCTACAATATTACTCAGAGCTGTCAGCTTGGAATATTTGAGTTTGTGTTTACGTTTGAGTGACTCAACATATGTCAGAAACCCTATCAAAACACAGCCAGTTTTTAATATCTGACTGTATATAGGCTAATAGTTGTATTTAAAATCATGGCTCTGAGCAACTGGCTGGAAGAACATTAAAAGAAAATGAGGTACTTCATAAGGATACTTTCTTGACAACTCTGTGTGCATGGGCCAAATTGACAAACGGAGTGGCGTGATTGGCATTGTGATAAAACAGCTCAGCTTGAAATCTTGCGAGCTCTTGTTCTCTTTATGTGATGAGTCTAACTGACTGATCTCTGTCAGAGGGAAATCAAGGGTTCTGTTATCAGAATATTCAGCTGGTTCTCTGATTTAACCTATCAATGCAACAGCTGGAAATGCTGACAACACTGTAGTACTCAATCACAAGCTATAATCAAGTATTATCAATTAATTGATCTCTGGTATTTTCCTCAGCAGCACAATTGTGATCTGCTAAATTGCTCTGTGTACTAATGGTATGCTTTACAAAGCAGTATTATTTTATAAGAGGTCTGTTCGTCAGTTGCTATAATCATTTTGAGAACAATGTGCACATATATTTGGTAATTATTAAACCTTACCAATTTGGAACAATAAGCATTGACTCACTTTAGGCCCTGAGGGATTCCGGGAGCATTTTTGTTTCTGGCCTCACTTGGGAATTCAATATTTTGGAATATTGCAGTTTTTTTCTAAAGTTCACTGTCAAATGTTTCTCACAAAGTAGAGTGATGAATATTTCTTTACACACAGTGTGTAAAGCAAGACTGAAAGCATTTTCACTCTGAGAAATATTATAAATTTGTCCTGTGTTCTTTTCAGGGTAATCAAGAAGCCACAGCCCCTCCGGAAGCGATGGCACAGCCCTACCCCCCTGCCCAGTACCCTGCGCCACAGAACGGAATCCCAGCGGAATATGCTCCAGCGCACCCGCACGCTACTCAGGACTATGCTGGACAGACCACAGTACCAGAGCACGCCATGACAATTTACACACCAACACAGACGCATTCCGACCAGCCTTGCACTGATGCAAACACACAGTCCTTAACAGGCACATCTACAGTACCGGTAAGTGCCCAGTTGGTAAATCAGCATTGGGTTCCGTTAATGGGCCAAACATGAGTCGTGAGCACAAAACAAATCCTTTTAAAGAAAACTGAAGTTTATTTTGAAACATTGAAAAATATCCTCACTCGGAGATGGTTTGGACAGTCTGTTACCATATTGTTCTTGCGATCTCTGAGGAGCTCTCCTCTAAGCATAGACTAGATCTCTCCCATCTGGTGGTGAGGGTAGAAGGGAGAGAGGGAGGCTGCGGAGCAAGAAGTGGAGAGAGAGAACAATGCTGAGAGGCAGTCTAGAGAATGTTAGGAGAATACGAGGTGAACTGGGAGAGGGAGAGAAGCAGTAAATGAAGTGAACAAGTTGTCAACCTCTTAACAAGGGAAACTGCTAATTAGGGGCCAGGAAAACTAGAAATCACTGAGGCAATTGATTCCTTGCAAATGAATGTGGAATCTCTAGATTAAGGTTGCGTATGATCAGGAGCTACAAGAAGCAGGAAAAATGTCATTAATATTATTGAAGTGAACCCTGTAACAATTATTACATCTAAATCTGCAATGCATTGTGATGTACAGTAACCGCTAACTTAAACTTCCAACTTTGTAGATATGTAAAGGAAATTCATGCGTAATGATCTCATGAAGGTGTGTTTAAGGTGATGGGTTTTTATGTGCAGAATTGTGTCAGATATTTTGAAAAGAAAAGTTTGCTAACTTTTGCCTGTAGTCTTGAGCCAATTCAAATATTTGAGACTCTGAAAAATTAATGTGAAATTTGTTTTGGGTTGTTGCTTTGTTGCTAATTATTGAGAATATTGATATATTTGTCTAATTCTGCTCCTGTGTGAGCCCCAATACTCCTACGTCAAGGTAAATGTAACAGCTGCACCACTGAACAAATCAAATAGTGAGAATAAAAAAGTTGCTTTCAAATCAAAAAGTAGCACTTGAGAAAATCTCAAGCCTGGGGTGGTGGGGGATTATTTTGATCTCTCTTCACAATCCTGAAGGATGTGAGAAGGAGAGTTAAAGACTAGGGTGGTGTAATACAGGTGGAAGATAAGAGACCTAGAAACAGCAGAAGCACTGTGCCCGATTATTTCTCCTGATAATCCCAATGACCATGTAAATGAACCTCTGACTTGGAATTAACTTATAACATTATGGTCCAAAAAATGCTAGTAATGTCTCATCATGCCAGTAAATAAAATTGCTACATTCTCCAACAAGCTGAATGCATAAACCCACTAAATATAATACTGCCTGTATGTAGTCTTTGGCACCAGTATGGTAAGGTACAGTGTAAAGTGGCTCGTCCAGCCTCTTACTAATTGAAAAGAAAGATCTAAAAACATGAGTCTAAATCACAATTCAGCAACTGGTAAATTCAAACTAATCAATTTCATTAAATTTAGAGCAAAAATCTCACGTCAGTAATGGTGACCATGAACTGCTAGGCTGTTGTAAAGACTCATTTGCTTCATAGATGTTCCTTAGGGAAGGAAATCAGTTGGCGTCACCTGATCCAGCTCACAGCCATTTGAAATGGCCAAGCAAACTGTTGAGTTGTGTTTAAGAAGATGGCTCATTACCTCTTTCTCAAGAGCAATTAGGGGAGGACACCAAGTGCTGTCTTACCTGCAAGGTTCATATCTATTAAAAGAATTAAAAAGCAAAATAAAATGAAATGTTCTTTTAAAACGAGACTTGTATTCTTCTCATGGATCAAGAATGTAGCCTCAAAAATGCAATATGTATAAATTCACAGCACTGCAGAGGACATGCACTGTCCAACACGCTTTCTATCATATATTAATGTGGTTTGTAGGAGTTTTGTGCCGCAGCCACGTTTCAAGTGAACGATGAGGGTTTCACACGTGGGATTGTATTTAGAGTCATAGAGTCATACAGCACGGAAACACACCTTTCAGCCCAACTCATCCATGCCAACCAGATTTCAGAAGTCTTATTTGTTAGCATTTAGTTCATTTCTTCCACACCCTTCCTGTTCATATACCCATCCAGATGCCTTTTAAATATTGTACTCACATCTATCATCTCTTCTGGCAGCTTATTCCATACACGCATCATTGGCAGTGTGAAAAGTTGCCCCTCAGATCCCTTTTAAATCTTTCCCCCTCATCTTAAATCTATGCCACCTATTTTTGGACTCACCACCCTGGGGAAAAGACCTTGGCTGTTCACCTTATCTATGCCCCTCATAATTTTATAAACCTCTAAAAGGTCACTCCTCAGCCTCTGACCCTCCAGAGAAAAAAGTCCCAGCCTATCCATCCTCTTCTTACAACTCAAACCCTCCAGCTTCGGTAACATCCTTGTAAATCTTTTTTGCCCCCTTTCCAGCTGAATGACATCCTTCCTACAGCAGGGTGACCAGAATTGTATGCAGTACTCCAAATGTGGCCATACCAATGTCAAGAAGGGTTACACCCAAAATGCTGACTTATCCACCACCTGATGCTGCCTAGCTTACTGTGTTCTTCCAGTCTCCTGCTTGTTTGCCAATGTCTTGTACAGCTGTAAAATGACTTCCCAACTCAAATACTCAATCACTAATGAAGGCATGCATGCCAAATGCTTTATTCACTACCCCATCTATCTGTGACATCACTTTCAAAGAACTACATACTTGCACCCTTAAGTCTCTCATTCAACAATGGTGCCCGGGGCCCTACCATTAACTGTGTAAGTCCTACTTTATTTGTTTTACCAAAATGCAGCACCTCAGGTTTATCCAAATTAAACTCCATCTGCCATTTCTTGGCCAAATTCTCCAGTTGATCAAGATCTCATTGTACTATTTCATTTAGGACTGATGATTTTTAATTCTCACAATGTTCCCTTAAATAATTATTAGTCTATCCTTTCTGTCCAGTGTCTTTGTACAGTTTTAAGTTGGTTACACTATTAATAGAAGTTTAGAATTTGGCAAATAGCTGGAATGTATTTATTATCAGCAGTACTGCATTTGCCAGCTAAGTAAATTCATTTTCTTTGCAATTAAATAATAAGAATAACTTATACTTCTTGGGTAAAATTCCATTTCCATTAAGAACAAAGGATTTCAAAAGATTGCCTTCTTAGTTAGACATGTTAAGGATTGTTCCTGAAGTAGTCATAACATTCAATAGGTCAAATAAAGAACAGTTTGATGGAAATAAACTTTGCCAGATTTTCACAATGAATTTAACTTGCTACTTTTGTTTAAAAAAAAGGCCTGAACCTGTGCCAATGAATTCATCATAAATTGACTACATTTGACTATAGAACTATTTCTGCAGTGCTGTGCCATGAGGGCATTTAAGGAAATGCTCATCTGCTCATAATCTCAATTATAGGCGATATATCCAAATGTCTAGCAGCAGCAAAAGTCATATTCAGTGCAGGCTTATTATGGAATCTTGGAAATTTCAGTGTGGAAAAAAGCCATTTGGCCACCTAATCTCTGTTAGCTTTGCATTAAATTTAACAATCTGAATTTATTTTCTGCCCTGTCCTAACTTTGGAGTTTAAATAACTCCCACTAAAATGCATTGATTTGATCTTGCCTCTCTAGTAACTGGACCAAATGCTTGCATATTCTTACACTAATGTGTTAAAAGAAAGAGTGCAGAGTGGTGGTGTGGGGCAAGATCTGGTCCTGCATGGAAAACTCAGGCATCTGGGCTCTCTGATGCACTGGTTTGACTCCAAAGCATGTGACATTTAGCCCTGGAAGTCACACTGGGTGACAAGTCTGGCTTCTCATAAGGCTCCCCCAGTCTTGAATGCCTGGGGCTCCAAACCTTTGTCCTGGATGGAGAAAGTGCCATTTTGGCAGAGTCAGAGATCCCAGACAGTGATGGGGGAGGATTGTATGGTAAAGGGAGTCTGGTAGTGAGGAAGCTTGCTGTTCAGTGAAAGTCTTTCAGCCTCTCCTGACCCTTGCTGGACTGAGAAGGCACTTGTCTTCTGCTCAACACTGTTCTCTCCTCAAGTTTCCCCTAGCTCCAGGAAAATTCAACTGGATCTCACAAATGAAGGCAAAATCAAAGTAATCTTATGGAAGGGTTTTCAACTTGGAAAGCAGAATGAAAAATTTAATATAATGCAGTCCAGGACAGTCATGTTTCTTCATTGAATTCCCAATCATAAACGATTGGTAGCAGAAAGGATGATGCATGATTTTAATGAATGAGTTAACAAGCCAAATGAAACCCCTTGTGTGTCTCCTGCAGGCTGGTTCCAGTATCTTATGGAACAAATATCACAAAAATTGACCTTTGCTTTCATGGCATTGAGAACTGAAAGCAAGTAACCCTAATAGATTTAAATTCTTGACAGAAAACAGAGTCTGCTATTACTGGGAATTGGTAAATGTCAATATGATGTCTCGTAGATCTTTAAAATGGATAGATGGTGATATTACACCAGGATCTACTGTCAATGCTATTAAATTAAAATTGACCTAACTGTCAAAATTCCTTTAAAGATGGCAACTGTCCGTTAATAATGCCTTCAATTCTCACTCATCAACTGACTCTTGCATTCTTCTGAAAATAAGCCAGAAAGTCGAATTGTTTATATTAGTTTGCTATCAGAAGTGTCTGAAATCTCGCAGTGTATCTTTAAATTAAATGAAATTACTGTAGTACACTTTAAACTATGAACAAAAGGAGGTACTTCCAATTCCTGTTTGAGGCTTGAAGAATGCAGTCAATGAAGTGCAGAAAATGTCCCAGTCCAAAGATACCTAGTTTGGACTTTTAAAAGTGGCCTTTTATCAACTTGGAAGTACAGAGAGCAATTTAAAATACATAATTATACAAGCTCAGTAGCAAAAAATTGATTGAAACTTGACCAAAACGTAAAATGCCACACACTGCAGACAAAGTAGTCCAGCCTTAAAGGTAGGATGGGTTTAAGTGTAACTCTTAAGAAGTTATTTGGAGGTGCTGGTGTTGGACTGTGGTGGACAAAGTTAAAAATCACACAACACCAGTTTATAGTCCAACAGGTTTATTTGGCAGCGCTAGCTTTTGAGGCGCTGGTGGTTGTGGAACATGACTATATGACACAGAATTACAAATCCACTGTAACCATTTTCCTATCAATTCTGTGTCGTATGGTCATGTTCCAAAACCACCTGATGAAGAGGCAGTGCCTCGAATGCTAGTCCTTCCAAATAAATCTGCTGGACTATTGCCTGGTGTTGTGTGATTTTTAACTCTGTCCTGAAGAAAGATTTGGAAAAGGTAAATGGAAAATGAAATGAATTTTCAATTTTAAAGGCTCTTATTTGCTTTTTGGGCTCTACCATCCTTCTGTGTAGCATAGTCTGTAGATTGAAGGTAGACACCTCATGTAAGCTGGCTTTCTGTGTGCCACTCTCTGTTAGAATGACATTTGTTCATATCCTTTCCAGTAGGTCTCTCCTGGAACATCACTGCCAGCAGGGTATGCAAAAGTGTGCAGTGCCCTCTACAGGATAGCTGGGAACAATGTAAACAGGGCAGGCAGATTGAAGAACCATACAAAACAGGGGCCCCAACTGACGAATCCCCAAAGCCCAGGGAGCTCACAGGTTGTGTAATTGGACCCCACCCCTCCTATCCATGACCCCAATGGTGACTATGGAGAGGAGATACTGCTGGAACAATACTCGTTCTGAGGCCCTTTAATGTGTGTGTGTGTACATGATATGTTTTCTCCGCATTGGTCTACTGGCCTTGGTTTGGTGAATTCAGCTCTGAGACCCAATTGCTGTCTCCAACAGCAGCTGCAAAATGATAAGGATGTCCTTGCCTGTTCTCTGAACCCTATCCCTTCCACATACACCCCCATCTCTAGGTATAAAGTTGCTATAGTCTTACCAGACATAGGGCTGCTGTCTTGGCAGAGAGAGACAGCAGGTGGTGGTTTAACCTGAGGGTCACCAGGCCTCAGTAAAGGGGAATGGTTGAGACGGAGAATTTTTCATGGGGGAGTTCAACCCACGTTATTCATTGCAAATCAGCCATCCAGCAACAGAACTATACTGACCACATCCATACACCCCCCATCCATGTTTGAGCTGCACCATCACAGTTCTTAATCAACAACTCTTATAATTCCCTCCCCTTCTCAATTCCATGTCACCCATTGCCTCACAGCTCTACCCCTCACTCCTGTAACTACTCTTCACTGTTTTCACAACCCTAACTCCCTGCCATAAATCCACAGTTCTGAGTTCTACTCACTCCCCTCCACCTCTGGGACAAAAGCAATTTTCAAACTTCAAGGTAAGCTTACAGTGGGAAAGGAAATGTCTGGAAAGCACTTATTTTATGAATAGCCAAGAAATAAATTTATCTTAAATTCAATGTCAGATTAGAAACAGAGAACCAAATTAAGAGAAGAAGAGGAAGACGATAATCATAGCATTCCCACAGTACAGAAGGAGTTGGCATGGTGGCTCAGTGGTTAGCTCTGCTTTCTCACAGTGTTAGGGACCTGAGATTGATTCCAGCCTCGGGTGACTGTCTATGCACACATTGCACATTCTCTCCATGTCTGCATGGGTTTCCATTGGGTGATCCAATTTTGCCCATCAGGCCAAAAGGTGTGCAGGTTAGGTGGATTGGCCATGCTAAATTATTTGTAGTGTCTAGGGATGTGTGCAGGCTAGGTGGGTTAGCCATGGTAAATGCAGGGGTTATGGTGATGCAATAAGGGGTGTACTGGGTCTGTGTGGGATGTCTTTGGAGGATTGGTACAGACTCAATGGGTGGAATGGCCTCTAACTGAACTGGAGGGAATCTAAGATCACTGATAAATAAGTGATAGAGACAAAAGACATTGAACCAAAAATCAGAGTGAACTCCAATCATAAGTAAGTGAATGAGGATTGTTTGCCTGTGATTAAGGTGTACAGTGTTCCTAAAAAGACATTTAAACTAAAGTGAACAAAACCTCTGTATTTAAGGAAAAAGCAGTAACTTGCACCCATTGGTCTTATATGCCTCAGATTGAAGGTCCAGTATGACCAGTACATTCATTTCCACGTATGATTGTTTCTTCCCTCTGGGGTACTGAACTTATTACATACTTATGATGTTGATTCAGTAATGTCATGCCATCCATTACAGTTAAATGGGGAGCCAGAGAAATGTCCTACTTTCATGCAAATTACAATGGAATGGTACATCGTGGAGAGTATCTCGTATATTTTCACCAGCAATGGCCTTTGCCTCAAGTTGCTATACATGTTGCACATAAACAACTACCAGCAGCTAGCCTCACAGTTATTTCCCTAGAAATATCCAGGTTAATGCAGAATCATAGAATCCCTTCATTGTGGAAGCAGACCGTGCATCCCATTGTGTCTACAACGACGCTCTGAAGAGTATTTCATTCAGACCCATTCCCCACCCCATCCCTGGAACTTTGCATTTCCCATGGTTAGTCCACCTAGCCTGCACATTCCTGAATACAATGAGCAATTTAGCACAACCAATCCACCTAATCTGCACATCTTTGGCCTGTGGAAGGGAATCGGAGCACCCAAACAAAACCCACACAGATACAGGGGAGGATGTGCAAATTCCACACAGACAGTCAGCCAAGGGCATATATCGAGCATAATTTGATATGACATGAGCAGTTAGCCACACAGTTATCTCCATATAAGAATCCACATTAATATATCTAACATAATTTGATATAACAGATAGAGTCATAGAGCTGTACAGCATGGCAATTGACCCTTAAGTCCAACAGGTCCACGGACTAGATATCCTAAAGTTATCTATTTCCATTTGCCAGCATTTGGCCCATAGCCTCCTAAACCCTTTTTATTCATGTACCCATCCACATGTCTTTTAAATATTTTAACTGTATCAGCCTCCACAATCACCTCTGCCAACTCACTCCCTACGCGCACCACCCTCTGCTTGAAAAGGTTGCCCCTTAGGTCCCTTTTATATCTTTCCCCTCTCACCCTGAACCTATGCCTTCTAGTTCTGGACTCCCCCACCCTGGGGAAAAGACCTTGGCTATTTACACAACTCATCCCCCTCATGATTTTATAAACTTCTATAATGTCACCCCTCAGCCTCCGACGCGCCAGAGAACGTAGTCCCAGCCTATTCAGCCTCTCCCTACACCTCAAACGTTCTAACCCTGGCAACATCCTCGTAAATCTTTTCTGAACTCTTTCAAGTTTCACAACATCTTTCCTCTTGCAAGGACATGAGAATTGAATGCAACAAGCAGCCTAACCAATGTCATGTACAGCTGCAACATGTCCTCCTAATTCCTACACTCAATGCACAGGCCAATAAAGGCAAGCATATAACAAATGCCTTCTTCACTATCCTATCTACCTGCAACTCTACTTTGAAGGAACTATTAACCTGCACTCCAATGTCTCTTTGTTCAGCAACACTCCCCAGGATCTTACCATTAGGTGTATAAGTCCTGCTAAAATTTGCTTTCCCAAAATGCAGCACCTCACAACTTTCTAAGTTAAACTTCAACTGCCACTCCTCAGCCCGTTGGCCCATCTGTTCAAGATCCCATTGTACTTTGAGGTAATCTTCACTGTCCACCTCCAATTTTGGTGTCATCTGCAAACTTACGAACCATACCTCCAATGTTCACATCCAAATCATTTATATAAATGAAAAAGCAATGGCATACTGCTGGTCACAGGCTTCCAGTCTGAAGAGCAACTCTCCACCACCTCACTCTGTCTCCTACCTTTAAGCCAGTTCTGTATCGACATGCCTAGATCTCCCTGCATTCCACATGATCTAACCTTGCTAACCAATCTACCATGAGGAACCTTGTTGAATATCTTATGAAGTCCGTATAGATCATGTCTGCCTTCTACAATCATAAACACAAAGTTTTTATCATGAAAACTTTTTATTTTAAAATAGTATCACTGACTGTATTGCTATTCAGCATTCCATAACTTTTATTTTCCTTTTGTCATATGTTACCCACTAATAATGTCTGAACTTTTCAATGAAGAACTTAACTGGTTGCATAAGGAAAGACAGTGTATTAAACTAGCCTGTTATGGATATCTTCGAGGAGAAAGTGAGGACTGCAGATGCTGGAGATCAGAGCTGAAAATGTTTTGCTGGAAAAGCGCAGCAGGTCAGGCAGCATCCAAGGAACAGGAGAATCGACGTTTCAGGCATAAGCCCTTCTTCAGGAATGAGCCTCCTTCCTGAAGAAGGGCTTATGCCCGAAACGTCAATTCTCCTGTTCCTTGGATGCTGTCTGACCTGCTGCGCTTTTCCAACAACACATTTTCAGCTGTTATGGATATCTGGCTAGTTATGGATATCTGGCTTGTTCAGATACTGTAAGAATGAAGAAGAAACCTCAAAAGGGCCAATTCATCTATTTCTGTCAACATTCAAATAGCAACCTAATTTATGTGAGGGGACTGATAACTATATGTTTCTTTCTTGACCTCTATCCCACCATCAATCAGTGATCTGAAGATTCAGGGCCCAGAATTGGTTGTACATGTGATGCACCCTGTTTTCTTCAGCAACACAACGATAACTAGCCTTGCAGTATTTTGGGGTTTTTTGCATCTTCTTATCCTTAATTATTTTTGTGGTGGTAGCTTAGATCATTTTGTCATCATGTCACCAAAGTGTCAACCGAGCCTTAAGCTCTAACCTCCTACACCACAGCATGGGAGACAGAGTAGGAAGCCCAGTATGTTCATTACTTGTGCATCTTGTTTAGTCTTATACCTTCATGGAAAGTCTTGGATAGGCTATTGATAAGTAAATAAATCAACTTGTATATCTTTAAATTTAACAGCATTGTGAATTTAACTAGCAAAAGACATAAAAGCAAATATTGCAAACATCATCAGTTTAAACTAGAAATAAGTTCACATAATACAATTAATGAATAAGCAATAATAGCATCTTAACTAAGCACTAATCTCACTATCTGTAAAACATTTTAAGTAATACTGTGTTTCTTTTTCATTACAAAAAATTGTATTAATCTTGACTGCCTCCCTCAGGAGTTCCAGTTGGCCTGTTTATTCTCAAACTTTCAGTTTGACTCCTGGGTTCAAACCTTTATTAGATCTTAAGAAAGACTTCATGCAGCTCACTGGTGTCTGAATAATTGAACAGGAATATTCTTTTAATAAACATTTTCAAACAAACACAAGCTGAACCAATCGCAAAATTATTTTTGAGTTATTCTTGTCTCAACTCGTTGGTCAAGCTTGAAACATTTATTTAATTTGAACGAGGGTCAGGATTCAAGCTGCCATTAATTTAAAATGAACTCCTTGCGCTCCATGACACGATGTAAAAGGTACAGCCAGTACAACTGAATCAAACACTTCATTTTGATTCTCTGCCTGAAGGCAGTTCTGAGTCGTGATCATAGAATCCCTTCAGTGTGGAAGCAGGCTATTCGGCCCATCAAGTCCACGTCAACCATCCAAAGAGGATCCCACCTAGACCCACCCCATCCCTATAACCCTACACTTTCCATGGTTAACCCATCTCACCTGCACATCCCTGGATACAATGGGAAATTTGCCATGGCCAATCCACCTAGCCTACACATCTCTGGACTCTGGGAAGAAACCAGAGCACCCAGAGGAAACCCATGCAGACAGTTGCCCAAGGCCAAGATCAAACCCAGCTCCCTGGTCTTGTGAGACAGCAATGCTAACCACTGAGTCACCAGGCTATATCATAACACTGTGCTCTCCACTGTCAGTAAGCAAGGAGGAAGATCCCAAATCCAGTCTAGCTGGGATGGGGAGTCAAATCTCATTTTGTTGATGTCAAGCTGATTCATACCAGCTGTCCAGCCAACTGAGTCAACCAGCTACTCCCAATTCAAGGAGCCTGGGTTGCTGTGGCAACATACACTTTTGCATCCATGTTGCAGTCTGGAGCTATAAGTATAATGGTATAGATTCCAATTTCTTTCTGTCACACGATTAACCAGAATTCTTTCCTGCCTGCCATTGGTGTTTGTTCGAAGGGTCTTGATCACCTTATGAATGCACCTTCTTTGTCCATCAGGTCTTTACAGGATTTGAACCCCAAGCTCCTAGCTCAGAGGCTGGGACACTACCCACTGCACTATAAGATCTCCTTTAGAGACAAAACACTGTGGACTCAATCTTTACTAACCTGAGTGACCAGAATGCCTTGATTGTTTGTTTGTGGGGGTAAAGGGTGGGGGAGTTTCCAAACACCTTTGAATTTTCCCACACAGTGTTAAATTTTCACTTCTCAATGTTCATGTTGTGCAATTGTCCAGTTTTCTGTGCCAAGTGTCAGCATGGTTGAGAGATCTGGTTTTCAACTAGAAGGGAAACCCGTAGGTAGAAGAGCATCAAATTTGCACCGTTGAAGGAGGGACTGATTTCGGAAATGGGTAGATATATATCATGGGAGTTGGGTTGGCCGGGGATTGGGGAGAGTGTGGATGGGGGCTTGAGTTAGTCAGTGGCCTGCCACTCCCAGAAGCCAGGAGTGAAAGTATTTGGGCATGCACAGGGTATTAAAGGCCTGGGGATGAAGGAAATGGAAGCTAGGAGTGTGCAACAGGTTTAATATTTGCTGAAAGACTGGGGAGGGCTAGCTGTAACAGAATATGAAAAGTGTGATTGAAGACCTCAAGAGGAAGATTATTGGGGAAATGCCTGATGAGAGGCATTGATCATTTCTTGATCTGCAGCTCCCCTACCCCCACCTCCATTCCTGAAAAAAGTTACATTCAAAACATTGACTTCTCCACCTCCTGATGCTGCCTGGCTTGCTGTGTTCTTCCAGCCTCCTGCTTGTTTACTCAGACATACGTCAAGCAGGCACATGAGATCCAGAAGATTGGATGTTGGATGTTGGCGCTGCGGGTGACGAGAACCCAGTGGACTTCATTCTAGGGCCTAAAAAGCAATGCCTATTCAGATAGTGTATTAGTTTTAACTTTCCAAAGTTCCCTTGATGAGATTGAAAGATAACAAATATAACTTGTATTGACAAAGGGAAGGAGACTGAAAATAGAATCTACAGGCCATTTAACATCTGTCATAGGGAAAATGTTACAACCTAATATTAAAGATGGCTTAAAAGAACAATTTGACATGTTCAAGGTAATCAGGCATAAAAACCAGGTTTTTTTTATTGAAAGGGAAGTCATGTTTGGAAAATCTATTGGAGTTCTTTGATAAGTGAACACATGGATAAAGGGGACCCAGTGGATGTATTATACTCAGATGTGCAGAAGACATTTGAATATGTGTGACATCAAAGGTTATTGTGGAAGATAAAAGCTCATGGTGTAGGGAAAGGCATATTAGCTGGCTAATAGGAAGCAGAGAGTAAAGGTAAATTAATCTTTTTCAGATTGGCATGATGTAACAAATGGTGTGCCACATTATTTGGTGCTGAGACATCAATTGGTTATAATTTAAATTAATGATTTAGATGAAGCAGCAAAAGGTATTGTTGTCAAATTTGCTGTCAACCCAAAACCAACTAAGAAAAAAAAATTGTGAAGAGGGCATGAGGTTACAAAAAGGTATACATAGTTTATGTGTGCGGGCAAAGATGAGACAAATGGAGTGTAACATGGGAAAATGTGAAGTTATCTATTTTGGCAGGAAAAAAATATAAGCGCTAAGGCATTGTAGAGCTCGAAGATACAGAGGGATTTGACTCACATATGATTTACAAAGGGTTAGTATGCAGCTACAGCAAGTGATTAGAAAGCTAATAGAACGTGATAATGTATTGAGAGGGGAATTGAACCCAAAAGCAGGAGGGTTATGATTCAGCTGTACAGAAGACAGATTGTTTCCAGAGTGTTGTGTACAGTATTGCTCACCTCATTTGGGAAAGGTTATAAATACATCAGAGTAGCTTAGTGAAGGTTTACCAGACCAGTACCTGGAATAACTGGGTTGGTTTAGAACTGGCCAGAGTAAGCTTGTATTTGTTGGAGTTCAGAAGTGTAAGAGATGACTTGGTTGAAACGTGTAAGATTTTGAAGGGTCGATGTGGAGAGGATGCTTTTTTTTATGGAATAATCTAGAACTAGGGGTCACTGCTTAAATATCAGGGGTTGCCCATTTAAAATTGATATTAGGCAAAACAAATCTCTGGGGATTGAGAGTCTTTGGAACTCTCACCTTGAATAGGTGGTGGAAGCAGAGTTTTTGAATATTTTTAAGGGAGAAAGAGTCTTGTTATGCAATGGATTGAAAGGTTATCGAGGTGGGGGAGATATGTAAATTTTGGATTACATTCGAATCAGCCATTATTGAATGATGCAGCAGACTCGAGGGACTGGATGGCCTATTTCTCTTTCTAATTCATATCTTCGAATGCAAGAACTTGGAGCTGCCATCCAGCTTCCTACACTCAGGGTTGGAACACCTCTGAATCTGTGAATGGAATTGAAGCAATATTCTAAGTATCACTGGCAATTTATCAACAAGACTAAGGCAGATCCAGTGAAAATCTTTGAAATTGTAAATCAAGGAATGTTCAGAATACTCTGCATTTTATAATCTAGAAGTTAATGGAAAAATATGTTTATGAATCAAGGAAATACTGTATAACTGTATAACTGCACAAATCACTCATTTTTCCTCTGTATTCCTCTGCCTCACAGCGCCAGAGACCCGGGTTCAATTCCCACCTCAAGCGACTGACTGTGTGGAGTTTGCACGTTCTCCCCGTGTCTGTGTGGGTTTCCTCCGGGTGCTCCGGTTTCCTCCCACAGTCCAAAGATGTGCAGGTCAGGTGAATTGGCCATGCTAAATTGCCCGTAGTGTTAGGTAAGGGGTAAATCTAGGGGTGTGGGTGGGTTATGCTTCGGCGGATCGGTGTGGACTTGTTGGGCCGAAGGGCCTGTTTCCACACTGTAATGTAATCTAATCTAATCTAATAGCAAGTTACTATATCATTTGGGAAAATAATCTGAAACTACGATGGAAAATGGCCTTCGATCCATATCTTTTGATAGTTCCGTTTGTTGCCTTTGGATTTTCTTTTTATTGGGTAGGCAGGATTCTCCTCTGAGCACCACCCTTTAATTAAATTCTAAGTGTCATGATCCATATTGTGCTGGAAATTTCTCCCAAATGAAATGAGGACGAGGTGGGTGCCTGTTTATTTAAGGGTACGTTATGTTCCATCGACATGCATGTTTCTTCGAAGAACTTTGGTGTTGATGTCATTGGAGTCCTAAGTCATAATTCAGTAAAGCTCAGTTACAATGTTGAAGGGATTAACTTGCAATGTTTAAGGGATTTACACAAACTGAGTGTATGGGTTAGCAAGGTGAGTTAAACGTAGTCCCAAATAATACTATTTGTGGTGTTTCTACTTTTAAAAAAAAAGAAACATAGAATATAGGAGCAAGAGAAGGCCATTTAGCCCATCAAACCTCCTCCGCCATGCAGTATGATTATATAACTCAATACCCTTTTCCCACTTTCTCACCTTTGATCCCTTTTGCCCTAAGAACTATATCTAATGCCTTCTTGAAAACATTCAATAAAGTTTTAGTGAAGTTTGTATTTTTTAAATGCATCACACCACATGAAAAAAACAACCTGTATATTTTCGCTATCTTTTAAAACTTTTGAAGACATGGTTTTAAAAAATGGAAGCGAATCAATGGCAGAGGGCATAATGGAACTCCATTGAAAACTGGAAGAATGGGCCACTCTTTAGAATACGCTTGAATCCCTAAAAGAAACAAAAATCATTGTGGCTCGAAATGTGCTGTCAAAATGACAGCAAATCTAATAGTGCTCATGTTATGGACATAGGGACCGAGAATAACTCTCATCAGCTGCATTGGAGAATAGCACAGGCACCATTTTAGTTCCTCAAAAAAAATCATTTGCAAAATATTAAAATACCTGTTCATTTTTTTGAGTGTCATGCCATTTAGAGTTAGACATGTTAAAGAGAATTGCCCAGTCACACTGAATGTTAAACATTTATTCTTCATTTTAACCAGTCAGGAACTAATTACATCCTGTCAGCTAGTGCAGTGTCTTTTCATTATTTAAATCCTTTATCATCTCTGGCTTGGAAAAGAAAAATACACAAGGGGTTTTTCAAAGGTAAAACCCATTTTGTTGATTTTGTTTTTATAGCTCAGAGAAACTGTGCAGACTGGGAAGGTGACTGTCTCTTTTAACAAGAGGTTTTTTTTCCTTCCAAGGGTTTTAAAATCATTTCAGGTTAAGAGCCACTCACTTTAATCAGCTGCAATGTATCAGTCTGGCTGATGGCCATACTGATGGCTTCAATTATGTGCTGAGTCGCAACTACCAGCATTCCAAAAGGGAAATCTGCAGAGGATAGCACTTCAGAACAATTTCCCGATAAAGACGGAACAGGCAGGGAGTGCTGTATTGCTGGCTTTCCAGCACATAGATCGGGCAGGTTTCATATCATCTTGGAGGCTAATTCGATTAAAGGATTGTTGTGATGCTATCAGGAACAACAGGGCACGTTAGAACCTGGTGCAGGGGAGGCAACAGCAGCCTTCTGGCTTAAGGTCCACAGGCACTGATAGCCTGACAGTCTATGATGAATAACATCCAATAAGTGCTCTGCTTCCCATGGGGTTAAAGTAGATACACAGCAGCTCCAGCTTCCCAAATGCTAGCGTAATGTACAACATAACACCCAGCAACAGTGAATGTTTTCCTTTGATTTGTACACTTGTTTTATATGATGCGGCAAATTTTAACAACCTGCAAAGTGCGTTTTTGTGTCAATTTGTATCAAAAATGCATTTCCGAAGAATAAAATGGAAACAGTTACATCTGTAACATTTTGGAAGCTAAGTCACAGCAGATGGGTAATGAACAAACAGGTTTAGACATGAGTCTGTAAATTTCAAATCAATTGACAACCAAAATGTCAGGGTAAGCTGATGTAGGCATTATGATCATGAGAATCATCCATTCAAGCTCATAGCCACATCACTGGGTTGTGGCATAGATGAAACTTTCTATATAAAGCAGACTTCTTGCAACAACATAGCCAGCCAAAGATGAATTTAAAATTTATTTTAAAATGAATTATGAGTGAAATTTGAGGAACCAGAAAGTAGAATGGCCCAAAGTATGTTGTCAAAATTATAATAAGCCTAATAGTTCTCATGTGAGAGGCACAGTAACTTCACTTGAAGTCAGATGTACAATTAAATGCAGGAAGTGCACAACTGCTGTTGTGATCAGCCACTAGGCTGTTAGCTATGTGAAAATGGCATCTCGTTGTCTGACTCCATATTCAAATGCATTCAACAGAATGAAGCTCCTACACTTGCACGGTGGAAATGAAACTTAAGATAAGTCACATCTTTTAAAGTACCTTTAAACATGTCATAAGTGTTAATTACTAGAAATGTGGACTATTGTAAGCACATTCATCTAAGTTTTAATTGGAGATTTCATTCAAATTACTTTTTTTTCAATTTATTCTTTCTGCTTTTTTTTCTTGATCCAATCTTTCCCATTCTGTACCTGTTTTGACACCAAAGTAACCCAATTCCAACTTACTCTTCCTTCTTGGCCTCTGTCCTGTTATTTTCAGAATTCTTCAACCTGATTGGTTAAGAACTAACTTTCTTACTCTGTTCATAAAAGCTCCAGATACCCATTTCCAGTTTGCATGTTCAGTGACTTGCAGGGTATCATATCAATGACACTTAGCAGATAAGAACAGGACTGACTAACAACAGGATCAGTTAACCTACCAATACAGGTATAACCTGAACATCTTTTATCATCCCCAAGCTTTTACATTCATTTTTAAGGAAACTGTGAAAAAATTACTTTTCTTTGTATTTGTTTTTACCAGTTTAGTAAACTACCAGAAAGATTATTCTCATGTGTCCAACATGAAATGTTTCAAAAGTCTTCACCCAATTCCATCAACTTATTAGCCCATCAATTTGAAGTGAAAGTGATTAAGCTGTTTACCTACATCTTCCCTTCTATTGCGGTCCACTGGACATGCCCAAATAATTGTTCATCTCACTGCCTATTTTTCTGTTGGTGATCACCTCCATCCAGCATCTATTTTGACTTGACTGAGGGGTAGGCCCTCTTATGGTGCAATGGTAGCATCCCTACCCTTGGACCAAGGTTCCGCCTAGGAACCCTCCAACCACAAGTGATGAACTCAGATTTCTCCAGTTTCCTCATTTCCCCTCCCCCCACCTTGTTTCAGTCCCAACCCTTGAACTCAGCACCACCTTCCTAACCTGCAATCTTCTTCCTGACCTCTCCACCCCCACCCCCACTCCGGCCTATCACCCTCACCTTTACCTCCTTCCACCTATCGCATTTCCAATGCCCCTCCCCCAAGTCCCTCCTCCCTACTTTTTATCTTAGCCTGCTTGGCACACCTTCCTCATTCCTGAAGAAGGGCTCATGCCCAAAACGTCAATTCTCCTGCTCCTTGGATGCTGCCTGACCTGCTGCGCTTTTCCAGCAACACATTTTCAGCTCTGATCTCCAGCATCTGCAGTCCTCACTTTCTCTTGGACCAAGAGACTCTGGTTCAAGTTCCCCCTGCTCCAGTAGTGTATAATAACATTTCTAAACAGGTTGATTGGGAAAAATAGATTTAACATGACAAGGAGCAGGTGGATCTTGTGGCCCAGAGGTAAGGGGGCTATACTGCACCATAAAAGCCCTCATGTCTGTCCAGCAAGCTCTCTGTAATGATCAGCTTCTCTCCATGCATTGGATTTTGCGTCTTGGCTGGCTGCTATACGTGAAGATGTTAACCCTTTCAGCCAACTCCACTTGGTACAAAGAATTAATAATGAAATTCAATTAAGTATCAGTGGAATGAAGCCGATAAAATGGTTTGCTGGAATTTCTTGCTTCTAAATGAATTATTGATTGTTAAGTAACATTTCAGTCCATCGGTTTTAACTATAAAACGTTTGTCGTCTATTACAGTTTTAGGTGTCTGTTTTGGATGCAGGAAGAACTCATTACAAAATAACCTTTGTCTACAATTACATCATTACAGCTAAAGAATTATAATTACAATGCACATTTGGAATAAAGGAAGAAAGATTTTGTGGCTCAGATTCCCATGCTTAGCTGGCTCAGCCCTATATTCAATTCTCAAAGTAGGCTTTAACGAACGATACTGTTGTTTACAGGATAGTATTTACAAATTTAGAAATAAACTAAGTATTTGTTCTTGCCTCTAAGATGCAATAAACCCTTAAAATTAATGCTGGGTTTTTAAATCGTTTCAATTTTTAAAATATCGCGTTGAATCCCTAAGCGTTTAAGGCGACATTAACCTTGCAATATCCCACCCAAAACAAACCAGAAGTGATGCAGACCTAACATCACGATCCACCTACACATCTGTAGCAGCTGGCCAGCTCAATCATTTAAAATAGTATGCAAATCAGAGTACAGCCGCTATCTTTGCATAATTCCTTCTTTCAGTGTTCTACCAGTTCCCTTCGGGCTGTCATAAAGCATTAGCACCAGTTCAGGGCATTGAGGAGAACAGAGAAATGAGTTGAAAGGCATCTACAACTGAGAGTTTCAAACCGCCTTGGATACTTAATTGGCAATGTTGTCAGCAGAATCATTGAAATCTTAATTCTTGTGTGAACAAACTGGTAAATAAAAAAAAATCAATCATTTAAATCAAAAAAAATCATTTAAATAGTTTGAATTGGAGCAGCATTTCCTGATGGTGCAAATATTTTAAATCTCCATGCCTCAAGCATACATCCCCTGTATATTTCAGTCTAGCTGCAGCCTATGATTGTTTCTCACTGAGCCCATTCCTGATATTGTCCACCTTCATCTTAGCTATAATGTTGAGGAAGCAGAGTGCTCCTGTGCTCGCCAGTCAATGAGTTGCCTGAAATTTGAGAAAATTGCAGGTTGGAGAGCACGCTAGTGGCAAGTTCTGCTATTCGATAGTGATATTTGATTTGTCTTTAAATTAAATAAAGAGTACAAATGCTGCAACAATGAACGAATTAAAAGAGGATCAATAGATAGTATTCTTGCTTCTGGGTCAATACTTTGAGTCCTAATCCATGACTTGAACATGTAATTTGGTCTGGTATTACATTACAGCCCTGGCTGTGCTGCGTTGTAAAAGGTGCCTCCTTTGGGTGTGAAATTAATTAATATCCTGACTACTTGTTCTGATGATTCAGCTGAAAATGAAAGCATTCATGGCATCACTTGAAGAAGAGAATGGGCTTTCCAGGTGTCCTTGTCAGCATTTCTCCCTCTACCTGTCACCAGCTTTGTGGATCCAAGGGATATCAATAATTTTTTCAAAGATAACTGAACTTATAATGAATAAGTAGAAGGATAACACAAAAGGATTTCAGATTTCAAGACTTTTACTGTAATAAATGAACAAACAGCAACATGGCTAAGCAATTTTAGGAAGGCAACTCAATATTCTAAACCTCAGAAATACTTCCCCATTGAACATTTACATTGACTGAAAATCCCTCTCCACTTTTATACTTCATTCTGTCCTTTTAGTGGACATTTCATTTGCTGGACTCAAGATCAAAGTGACTCTCAATTCCTGATGACTTGCTTCTTTCTTTTACCAGTCGGAAAATGTCTAATCCCTAACTGACTCTCAAAGTAGCAGAATAAATTGGGGATTCTTCCCTCTATCCAAGTTAAGCAAACCTTTCATTCTCATTTAAATCCCCATAATCACAATCTCTTCAGTATGCGTATGAGCTCTCATTTATATTTCACAAGGTGACTGACATGGACAGAAATTTCTTTGCTTAAATGCAGCATTTACTGTCTCAACCTGTTTCTCTCTCTGTCTCTTTCGCTCTGTCTTTTTCTCTCTCTTCCTGTCTCTCTTGTTTTTTCAGGACTGCAATATTGAAACATTTACTGTCAATGCTCATCTGTGAAAAATGGCCATTGTAATATATTAACAGACTATGAACATCTACAGAACTATATCTCCATTAACAGTCAGAGTCATGAGGGCAAGTGGGGGGGGGGGGGGGGGGCATATAAAATGAGGGGAATTGCTTAAAAGAAAAATACATGGCCAGAATTTGCACATGAATCCTTTTCACATAAAGGAGTGCTATAGGTTTGGAATACAATGCCTTCCTAATGTTGTACTAAGTCTTCTCCCATGTGTTGCAGGCATTTATCTTTCAACTTACCAACCATGTGAAATTATTCTGAACTAATTTAATTTAAAGGCTTCTCTAAAACTCTAATTGTTAACTGCCTTGTCAAAAGTTTCAGTAGTTACCATTTTCTGCAAAAAAATATGAAAAGTTGGGGTGGCACGGTGGCTCAGTGGTTAGCACTGCTGCCTCACAGCAACAGGGTGCCGGGTTCGATTCCAGCCTTGGATGACTGTTTGTGTGGAGTTTGCACATTCTCCCCGTGTCTGCGTGAGTTTTCTCCGGTTTCCTCCCACAGTCCAAAGATGTGACGGTCAGGTGAATTGGCCATGCTAAATTGCCCATAGTGCTAGGCGCATTAGTCAGAGAGAAATGGGTCTGGGTGGATTACTCTTCGAAGGGTCAGTGTGGACTGGTTGGGTACAAGGGCCTGTTTCCAGACTGTAGGGAATCTAATCTAATCTAAAAAAGTTATCATTGTATCTGTCCTGGTTTAACTACATGCACTGTGAAAATTAGAGCAATCAAACCCCCCGCTATTGGGATCTAACTGTCCCTTAGGTTCTGCTGCTCAAGGACCATCCAACTGTCCGCTAGTGTATTTTTCAAATCATAATCAGTTTTTTATCTCACAAATTTATTTCTGAACACTGATGAGAACCTAGATGAATACTTGTTAACACTGATATCTGTATTTCTTACTTGAGATTGGCGCATAAGCGTTTTCCTTCATGACAAGTTTGTGATCTCACTCAAGCCATTACTCGACAATACTGAACAAGAAGCCCATTAGCTTCTCCCAAAAGGGAAAAGCAGAGGGTGGGTTATTCTCAGCAGTTCTTGTGAACCCACTAGTGGCTTTCACAGAACATCACAGTCCAAGACTTTGGATTAGACTATCTGATCAGAAATGTGATGCATGGAATTACTAAAGTAATCTTAACTATCCATTCAGTTCAGGGAAGACAACAAATTGTTCAAATTGTAAAGTGATATTGAATAAATGCCAACTCAAAGTTACCCACTAACGGTCTTAAATCTCACCTCCTGTTCCCAAAAAAAAATTTTGTTAGGATTTGCGAAACATCCACCAACACTTTCTACATGATTCAACTTCTAATCTCCATGTGTACAAAAGCAGATGTGTCCCTGCTTTAATGTGTTCCAAAGATATATCCAGAGTCCAGTAACTGAGTGGACCAGATTTCCAAAAGGCAGACACAAAGTGTCAACACCAACTGATATTTTCACATTAATGTGAAAATTAGAGGCAGCAGGATTTATGGATAGCTCTGTCAGGCATATTATCAATTTCGAAAAATGCCAAGTTCAACTTCATGACTGTTATTATTTTGATTTTCTTGAACTTCTTTGGTGCTTCGAAAATGTACTTTTTCTGTGAAAAGTGGTGCAGTAATTCCTCATTGGCAATCTGTTTATCAAGAAAGACAGCTAATGAAATGGGTAGTTCACCACAAATCGGTACAAAACGGTTAGCTGTATGTGTAGGCGCAAGACTCATATAAAAGATAGTAGGTCAGGCAGCATCCGAGGATGCTGTGCTTTTCCAGCACCAGTCTAATCTAGACTCTGGTTTTCAACATCTGCAGCAGTCCTTGTTTTTACCTCATATAAAAGATACCACAGAGCTTTTCTCCTGCTCCCACCCTCCCTCTCCCTCCATCTCTACCTCTACATTAAGTAGAAGCAAAACATTCTTGCTCTTTACATAGTGGAATAAAGACCTCTGTTTAGATCCTGAAAATTACCCTTCTGTTTTGCTGAATTTGAGATCTAGTTCTCAAATGGCCATTGGTTTTTTAACACTTATTTTGGCTTAAGTCCCAAATATTCTGAAATTTCGAGAGAGAGTCTGGAAAAATGGCATGTCGATTTCTCCATCAAAATTTCATGACAGTTTGAATGATTCAGAGTGTTTAAACATATTGTACAGGTTTAAAATTCCTTACCATTTGGGTTTCCATATGGTTCTGACCTGCGTTAGAATTTCAGATGTTGGTCTGGCAGACCAGAGTTCAATTCTAAAAAGCACACTCAATCCCCGTATAGGGGATGTAGAATGTGGAACTTACAACCATATTGGAGTAGTTAAAGTGATTAGTATAAATAAATGTATTCTCTGAGAAAAGACATATTTTGGCAAAGCTTCCATCTTGATCTCATCAGGACAATTCACAAGAATGATCAATACAAAGGGAAAACAACATTAATACTGTATGAGAGAGAATTCTGATTAGTTGCCAAATGGGCTCTGTTTGGTAAAGATCCTGCCATGGAAAATGCACCAGATAATGACAACTGAGAGGTAAATACAGTGCTTTGTTTCAGTTTTAAACCAGGCAGAGTTTAGATTAGAGAGGTACTGGAAAAGCACAGCAGGTCAGGCAGCATCCAAGGAGCAGGAAAATTGACATTTCAGGCAAAAGCCCTTCATCAAGAATAGAGGCAGGGAGCCTCCAGGGTGGAGAGATAAATGGGGAGGTGAGGGGGGGAGGGGGAGAAGGTAGGGCTGGGGAGAAGGTAGCAAAGAGTACAATAGGTGAATGGGGGTGGAGATGGAGGTGATAGGTCAGAGAGGAGGGTGGAATGGATTGGTGGGAAGGGAGATTGGCAGGTAGGACAGGTCATGAGGACAGTACTGAGCTGGAAAGATGGAACTGCGGTAAGGTGGGGGGAGGGGAAGTGAGGAAACTGGTGAAGTCCACATTGATGTCCTGGGGTTGAAGTGTTCCTAGTTGATTTAAACCAGGCAGGTTGACTCTTCAGTTGTACCATTAGCTTGAGAAATAAGCCAGTGCATGGAATCATTTCTTTTCCTCCATATGCAATAGGCATGCTACGTTCAGGTGTTGTGTAGCTCAGTTGGCTGCATGACTAATTTGAGATGTAGAATGATGCCAGCAGACTAGTTTTAATTCCACACCAGCTGAGGTTACCATGAAGGGCATTCCTTCTCAACCTCTCCCCTCATCTGAGACAAGATAACCCTAAGGTTAAACTACCACCAGGCAACTCTGTCTAATCAGAGAGCCATGCACTCTGATAATATGATGGCAACTTTATCCTATAATGCATATATAGGTTCTTTCTATCTGCAAAGAACAGGTCCCTGTGTAGCTTCCAGTACACACAAGTACACCACACAGTGAGCCTGACTGACCATCCTAAATTGGGTGTCAACGTCATTTTTTACACATCCGGCATTATTTAGCAAATATTGTCCAGTGGTGGAATCACATCTAATGCTGGACACTATATTATGAATTTTGGAAGAGTAGGGTGGTTGGTTTGGTGTGGGAAGTAACTTGCCCGTTGCAACCAGCCAAGTTGTTGGGGATGTCTTTGGGATGTACAGCCCTCTGAAGTTTCCCATGGGGAGGAACCAGAGGCAGAGAGGTAGCCTGTAAAATTTCAAACTCACTCACTCCTCAGAGCCAAATTCTCCTTCAAAATCACACAACAATGTGAATTATTCAGTTTCAAATGAGTAATGTTAGGTAGAAGACATTTTAGTCTTGACAGCAGCACCATAATAGTAGTAAACACAGCCATTACTACATAATGGTAACATGAAACAGCTGGCTTTGCCTTTTGCTTAAAGAGATGTCAACAAACTTTTGAGATATCTTAACCTTCCGGGGTAAACTGAGGTAGACTTAGGACGTCAGGCTTGTTTACAAGTTTCCACAATGCACAATGAAAAATGAGCTGAATAAGGTAGTCATTATCACACAAGATAGTTTTGATACACACTATTAACAACATCAAGCTGCACAAACCCTGTTTAAATGTTTGCTAATAAGATCAATCCTACTGTGTGTAGAACTGTAGGATAATGTATATAATGACTAGGAGGTCGTTTTGTGGTAGACCTTAGTAAAGAACCCAGCTGGATTCTCAACAGTTCCATCAAGAAAAAAGACCTCTTTCGACTGATCCATTTCAAAGGTGAATTTGAACACGGGATGGAGCCAATTAAGATGTGAAAATTTCCTTACATACAACTGCGGCTTCAAGTATAACAAACATATAATTTCCATATTAGAAGCATGCATGGCAGAGGAGCAACAGGTGAAATAACTCTAACCATATAGAGTAATTGTGTTCTTCACGAACAGCGTAATTCTGTAAAGCAATGAAGACATTCTGCCTAGAACACAAACGAGTAAGTTGGATGGAGTCTGCAGGGACTCCATGTACAAAGCTCCGGATAAGAGGGGGAAGAACATATCCAATGCCACCTACATCCTGATGGTCAACTTTGTTTGTGGCTGCATCAAGCTGTGTGTAGACCCTCGGTACGCAAACACCCAGTGTTACTATGTGCATCGAACATAGAACGTTGCAATGCAGTACAGGCCCCTCGGCCCTCGATGTTGAACTTATCTGTGAAATTAATCTGATGCCCATCTAATCTACATCATTCCATTATTATCCATTGTATGTCTAATGTCCATTTAAATGCCCTTAACGTCGGTGAGTCTACTACTGCTGCAGGCAGGCCGTTCCATTCCCCTACTACTCTATGTGTAAAGAAACTACCCCTGATATCTGTCCTAAATCTATCACCCCTCAATTTAAAGCTATGTCCCCTTGTGCAACCCTTTATCATCGGAGGAAAAAGGCTCTACTGTCCACCCTATCTAACCCTGTGAATATCTTATATGTCTCAATTAAGTCACCTCTTCTCTCATATGAAAACAACCTCAGTTCCCTCAGCCTTTCCTCGTAAGACCTTCCATACCAGGCAACATCCTAGTAAATCTCCTCTGATCCCTTTCCAAAGCTCCCAGAGAATAAGGAGGATAAATCCCATCAGCCCAAGAGTCTAATCTATTTTCAGATCTTCCAAAATTGCTAAAACCTGTTTGTCAACATCAATCCCATCTAATCTAGTAGCCTGGATCTCCATATTCTCCGTGACATTGCTTTTTTCCAGTGTGAATACTGATGAAAAGTATTCATTAAGCACTTCTCCTATGTCCTCAGATTCCACACACAATTTCCCACTACTGTTTTTGATTGGCCTTAGTCTTACTCTAGTCATTATTTTATTCCTGATATACCTGTAGAAGGCCTTGTGGTTTTCCTTGATCCTATCCACCAACAACTTCTGATGTCCCTTCCTGACTCTTATTAGCCCTCTCTTTAGATCTTTTCTGGCTCACTTATAACTTTCAAGCCCCCTAAATGAGCCTTCACGCCTCAGGTTCTACCTGACCCAATGTTGGGAAGAATGGGACTGGCCTTGGTGCTGCTGAATGCTCCAAGGAGTTGGACTGTTCCATATCACCTGTCCTTCATGGAGAAATTTGCAAAGAAAACCACTTTTGACCACAGGTCCATCAGGCAGTGTTCAGCACGTAGTATACTTGAGACCCTGCGGGAAAAGGAGAGGGTAGATCCTGTCAGGTGGTTCCCTGAGCTGACTATCAAAGTCATTTGGCAGAATGCCTCATTGCCAGAACTTTCCAACAAGCACCGAGATGTCGCTGGGCTGAGAAGGGCACTACCCATCAGATCTTTAATCAATTCCCAGACTCTGCGCCACCGCACGCTGCCCTCGAAACTTGTGAGAGGGGCTTGTGACTGTCACACATTTCCTACTGGAATACACCTTTGCAAAGGAAGTCTGGAAAAAGATGCAGTGGTTTTTGTCAAGTTTCATCCTGAGCAGCTCCACCACACTGGATTCTGTGCTCTACAATCTAGTCCCTATGAGACACACCGAGACAAACATTGACTGTGCCTGGAGGACCATCAACTTGATGAATGATATTCTTTGGTTTGTCTAAAACTTATTGGCCTTCCATATAAGGAGTTGATCTCAACTGAGTGTTGCAGACTGGCACGTTCCAAGGTTCAGGACGATCTGCTAAGGGATGCATGAAAGCTTGGAACAGCTGCCACCAAGGTGCGGTGGTGAAAGACCACCATCTAAGGGCTTTCTGGTGAAGTTAGAGTTCAGTAATCAGACCCTCAGGGTGCCTCAAATATATGTAAGTAAAGTCATGTATATAAGAGATGTCTTGGGTTTGTTTATTCTCCATGTATAGTGACTGTACAAAATCAAATTGCTCCAGTGAATATGTATGTATATAAAGATTTTTTATAAATAATGTATATTTTTGAAATTTAAAAATACAAATTTCAGTGTGTATGATGGCAGATATGTCAACCATACATCCCAAAGAATAGTGGATGGTATAAAGCTGGATATCTCTTTGGTTATTCACAACAAGCAAGCTACTGATGGCATCCAACTTGCCCAAGCTTGCAAAACTCATGCCACAGTATCCAAAGTTAAATGTGATTCCATGATTGACCAACGTTTTCAAGATAATCTTTAGAACATGTCAAATTATACTGGCAACCAATTTCAGATTGTCAAATGGGCTCACAGTGCCGCACATTTGTGAACACTGGAAACTGGATATATGAATACACAAGGTCCTGGTATTTGCAGACAGAATATGTACACATTAATGTACCTATATCAACTCAACAAGATAAGTGACAGCCACTTTATGATTTGATTCTCAGTGCAATATCTTGACTATTCAAAGTCAACCTGCCTTTACTAAAATTTAAACAAAGCTTGGCAGTTAACTATCGGTCATGTTTAATTGGTGCTTTCTCCATGTGATGCCTCTACCACTGTCTACATACTAAACAATTAACACACACCTCTCAACCAGTTGAAATGTTGTTTCACCTTTACTTCATTGTTAATTGCAAACTGTCCAGATGAGCGCCAGACAAAAAGTTTAAACAAAATATTTTTATTCTCAAATTCTGTACTACCTGACGACATATAAATGTATTTAAGGAGAAGCAAGATGGGCAAATGGAGTAGAAAGAAATAGACTGATGGAGTAAAATAAAGTAATGTAGGAAGAGATTAGATAGAATATTGATGGTTATGTAGTTCTGTGGGGCCATATGGCTGGATTTGTTCTGTAAATTCTGTGAAGTGAATAATGACAGAAGTACTGTCTCTCCAGGTGTGCCGACAAACAATATATGTATATAGACAAACTTTATTTGAAACACAATTATAATTTGCTGTTACATCTAAGTGATCCCCATTCATAGATAGGCACACACAACTACAGCTCTCTCTAAAGACTTTTCCTCTTTAACAATTCATAATTTGAGAGTTGGTCACTGATTGTTTAAGATCCCTTTCTCATTCACAGTCATTGATTGAAAAATCTAGAGCTCTATGTTTTATGGAGGAGGAGGGCCAAATTCTGACAGCAGCTCCCCCTAGACTGAATTTGAATGATGATCATCATTTCCCAAGGTCTCCAACGGCATACCCATTACGCAGACCTTATGTACCGCTTCAGTTGTTTTGCGAAAGATAATTCCCGAATTGTTTAATTAAACTGATAATCGACAGATAATATGGACTCTTGTGTTTGTTGAAACTGCCAGATGTTCTGCCATGTGTTTCCTAGAATGCCAGTGGGCTGGAAAGAACAGTTACTCCACAGATCATTGGAGAAACAAAACAAAAACTCTCTCTGTCATTGAACATGTATAGAGAGGATTGTTCATTTTTCACTAACCTTGTATTTGAATGATTATTTATAGTGGCTAGGCATTGTTCCCACTGAGTTGAAATATACATTATTCCCATTCTATCGCTTTTGGTGTCTCAATTCATTGTCTGCAAGAGTAATCCCATGGGAGGATAATACTCCATTGCAACTGACTACTTATATTAAATCAATTTAAGGAAATCAATAAATACTGGTATATCTCCCCAGGCTTTATTCACAGTTAGACCAAGATCTGAAGTGCCAAGCCTGATGCTTATGACAGCAACCTAAATACAAAAACAATTTGCCCATCACAGTGTTATAGTCATCTACTGAACCAATATTAAAACATTATTGACAAGATAGACAAGGATTACATGTGTTGCTGATACTGGAAATACAATTCTTATGGATAGGTAAACCTTATTCCTGACTGAAAATTGTATTTTTAAACTTTACTCCAAGAAGCTTTCATTACTAGAAATTCAATATATGCATTTATAGTAGGAAGGTGCACTCGGTGGTCAATGAATCAGAGATCCAATATTGCAGTTCTATATTTGATCAAAGTCCCTTTCAGGTGAAAGCTCCCCAATGAGATTGTAGAGTTACACATTTGCCCATTTTTGTTGGTAATTTATGCTCTACACACATATCTGTTTTATATGTTTATATAACTACTTAATTTACTTTCCCTCCATCCCCAAGCCATTTTTCTTAGTCATTCAAATAATTGGAAGATTAATTTTCCAACTGTTTTCCCATGGTGGATTTGTATTCCTTACTGAGGTTGACAATAGTGCAATGTTGCACAAGGTTTTTGCTATTAGTGAATTTTATTTATGACCTTGGATTGTCATGGTGCACTGTGGGTATTTTCGTTCCATGAGAGAGGATAGAAATGAAGCTTCCATGATGCATTGCTCTTGTCATATGAAACCTTACACAAGACACCTTGACCACTTCAAGAATTTGATTCTGTCTTGTCATGTGATACAACCTTCTCAAGCTCTGTGAGATACTTCATTGAGAACAGACCTTGGACTGGGCTGGAGAGTTTTAGTTATGAGATTGGATAGACTGGGGTTGTGTTCCATGGAGCAGAGCAGACTGAGGAGAATGCAATTATGAGGGTAGACAGTAAGGAACTTTTCCCATTAGAAGGGATTATTGAACAAGGGGCATAGACTTAAGGTAGGAGGCAGTAGTTTTAGAAGGGATGTGAGGAAAACTTTTTCGCCCAGAGGGTAGTGGGAATCCGGATCTCATTGACAAAAAGGGTGGTAAAAGCAGAAATCCTGACAGCATTTGAGAAGAATTTAAATGTGCACTTACAATGCTAAGGCATAATGGGTGATGTGCCAGGTGCAGGAAGATAGGATTAGAAGAATCAGGTGTTTGTTTTTGACTGACACAGACTCAATGGCCAAAGGACCTTTTTCCTGGCTGTAGACCTCAATGACTTTGCTGTAGCTTTGTTGTAGGCTGCTGAAAAATAGAATGGAACAGGTTAGAATGTAACAAGCCCCCCCCCCCCCCCCCCCCCGCCCCCCGAAGCTGAATCCATCTGACATAGGAATTATTTTGCCTGGCAAATGTTGGCATGGCATTGACGTACTGTCTGCTACAACAATAGTTTTCGATATGTGATCTGTGGATTCATGAGGCTTTGGATAGATTTTGCAAGTTATTTCTGCAAAATAATGTGAAAGTGAGTCAAATGTGAAAATACAGTTGCACACTTGAGCTAGCTGAACAGGAAACACTGAATGGAGAACTGCAGAGATTGGCATGTTTGAAAACACACTTTCTTCAAAACATATCTTAGATAATCTTTACCTGTGTAATTTCATATTTTGTGTTATATGATAGTTTAGGTACAAATCCAGTGCAAAGCCTTGAAAGGAATCATGTGACCAATGCAGTTTAAGAACTGGTGGGCCCAAAATGGACATTGCTGTCTATTTGGAATGAAAATTGGGAATAGACACCACATTATAACATCTTCCTGTGATTCTCCATTGAGCCTTCAATGGTGTAACATAGAGCATGATTGAATAAGTTAATAAAATGTGAGTATATTTACCTTGTCAGTTTTAAGAAAACAGCAATTTACTTTTTGTTCAGCTACTCAAAAGATTGGCACCCAAGTGAGAATCATTCAGATATCTTGCAGGTCTTCACTGACTACTATTCCCAGCTACAAAAAGAAACATTAGCCTGACAAGATCTTCACAGCGTCACTTGGAATGAAGCCACTTTGCTTCATAACTGTGCTTCGACCATTTCTGTAGGCTGAATGTCTTGAATTAAAGCGGAACTTTGCAAGGTAATAATAGATAGTAGAATCCCTGCAGTGTGGAAACAGGTTATTCGGCCCTTCATGTCCACACTGACCCTGTGAAGAGTATCTCACCTAGACCCACTCCTGTAACCCTGCATTCTCCATGGTTAATACATCTAACTTAAAGATCCGTGGGTACAATGGGTAATTTGGCATGTTCAATCCACCTAACCTGCACATTTTTAGACTGTGGAGGAAACAGTGCAGACATGGGGAATGCAAACCCCACACAGACAGTCATGCAAGGGTGGAATCGAACCTGGGTCCCTGGCAGCAGTGCTAACCACTGAGCTACCAACTGCCCCTAATTATGGATCTGGAAGACCATTTTAGGATGATTATCCCTGCCACTCCATCTGGCGATCCAGTTCATGTGTTGATTACTTTTTTTGCAAAGGAATCTTTCCTTTGTTTACATTTTTATTAGTTTGAATCCGCATCCCTTTGTAATATTTTTGAAATTCAATGTAGTTTTTTTTGTTCGCCTTTTCTGTGGCCGCTATACAATTATAATATTACTTGGGATTTGTGCCAATTTCCCTTCATTACAATAAATTTATATTTGCTTTGAGAGATGGGGACCTCGATTCTCCTGCTTTTGGGTTTTCCCACTGTTTCAAGACAAGTGAAATTCAGCATTTCAGGGGTTTTAATGGAGGTTTGGACAACGAGAACATGGAGAGATATTGCCTGTTGCAAAGGCAAAATTGGTGCCACCATTAGAGACAAAGTCAGGCAAGCAGCTTGAATCACTGAAGAACATGAAATCTATATTTTGAAAAAAGACTGCAGTTATTCTTTGAACTAGGAATCTAAGAAAGCTGCATCTTGAGGGGCCTGGGTGTTACACTTTACCACTTTACATTCCACCCATTCCATCCTTTCCCCCCCCCCCCCCCTCCCAATCCAGAGATCCAAGAAGAATCCTCTTAACCCATGCAATTTCAGGGGCAACCTGAGGTTACAATTAATACTGGACTCTGAAAATCCTTCTGTCATTCAATACAATTTAGGTGTCTTCTTCCAAAGATCAAAATTTTACTTACCATGGAAGTGATTCCTTTGTTCCTTGGCAACCAGAAGGCCATGATATCCAAAGAGTATTTTGTTTTGACGAAGAAACTCAACATTCTCCTGGTTCAGCATTGCATGGACTTTTAATTGCTGAGTCTACTAAAACTCCCAAGTTTCTCTGGGCCAGCACTTATAGCATCATCCATTCCTAATGGCACTTAGAAGATGGTGGTGAGACACCTGTTGAACTGCTGTAGTTTGTGTTGTAGTCACGTCACAATGCTGTTAGCGAGGGAGCTCCAGGACTTTGACTAACTGACAGTGAAGGAACAGCATTATAGTTTGAATCAGGATGAGTGCTAGTTTGTAGGGAAACTTGATGTATCCTCATTCATTATCCTTCGAGGTGACAGTGGTTCCAGCTTTGTAAAGTGCTGTCGTAGGCAACTTGGTGCATTGTTGTGTGCAGGTTTTAGATGGTACACATATGCCACTGTGAATGTAGAAGATGGTGGACAAGTTGCTATGTCTTGGATTGAGTCGCATTTCCTGAACATTGTTAGTGTAGCACTCACCCAGACAAATGGAGACCATTCAATCATTCTCCTAACCTGTGATTTGCAGATAATAGATAGGCATCAAGGAATCAGAAAGTGAGTTACTAATCCCAGAGTTTAAAGCTTTCTTTTGGAATTACAGCATTTATATGGCTGCTGCAGTTCAGTTTCTGGTCAATGGTAACCCCAGGGTGTTGTTAGTGGAGGATTCAATTATCGTAATACAAATAGATGTTTGCTAGTACATAACTTGAGTATTATAGAAAAAAGCACACATTTAATCAAAGCTTTTTATAATCCGCTCATCTTGCAAATTGCAAAGTTTATATTTATTATGTGTGAGAGCTGAATGCTGACGAGTTGACAAATTCCATCGAGATATTTCCATCGAAAAGCACTAGTTATGTGATGACTGACAGTGAAATGGCATATTTTGCTTAAAGTTAAACCAAGTAGTTTGACTGTGATTGGTCAGGACATTGCTGCGAGAAATGAACCAGTATATTGCCCTTCTAATTCATGGCATCAGTGTAGGCTGCTGAAAATTCACAAAAGTGATTTTACTGTACTCTCCACTTTATCTATGACAAGTTCTATATCATATGAACTGGCCAAATGGTTGTGTGAACTGCTAAACTCAGGTTAAGCAAGTATCCACTGGCACAGTGAGGACTTCTTCATATTTGTAAATATCATGCAGGACTTGCATGTCAAAAGCAATGCAATGTCCTTGTGCTCATTTGACATTCCTAGCATATTCACCATTGTACCACTCAACAAAGTGATATACATCTGTACTGTAGTACTATATCCTGGTAATCTCTAAACACTGTAAACGAATTTGGGATTTTCATGCTCACAATGCAGTTGCATCAACTGATGTATAGTAATACACAGCACTCTTTTCTCTGCAAACAGAAAGAATATGTGCACCCTGTTTTAAATGTGCCTGTTTCACCTCAAGAAAATAGTTGATAGCCATTTGTTGGTTCATTTCTCAGGGTAATGCCTCACCTAATCAGAGCAAAACTTTTTAACAAAGCCTGGCTATTATTTATCCATCACCTTTAGTTGGTGCATTCTCCATGGAAATATCTTTACTATCATAGTTCACTTGCCACCCAATCAACCTTCTCCTCTAATACATTATAAGTGCTGTTTTTCTCTTGAAATTGGATTCTTGTGAATTGTCCTGATGAGTGCAGGACATAAAATTTTTACAAACTGTCTTTTTTTTCAATAATACTCAAGACTGTAACATTGATGAATGTGTGGTGGTTTGATTCCATTGTATTTGATGTGTTTATTGTGTGGAGCTTGTGTGGCACAGATGTTGCTTGCCATTTATCAGCCCAAACCTGAATGTTGGCCTGGTTTTGCTGTATATGGATGCAGACAGCTTCAGTTCTTTAGTAGTTTAGAACTCATTCATGATACTGAACATTGTGCAATCATCAGCAAATATCTTCACTTCTAATGTTATGGCAGAAGGAAGTTCATTAATGAACCAGCTGAAAATGTTTATGCCGGGAATAATAACTATGAAAAACTGGACTGTTGTGGTACACAGTAGTGTATCCCCTCTGAGCCAGGAGGCCCAGGATCAAGTCCACCCGCTCCAAAGGGGCTGATAAAATCTCTGAACAGGTTGATTAGAAAATATCTATGATGAAAATCTCCTGCAGCAATGTCCTTGACTGAGGTTATTGACATCAATCCCCTGCAACTGTCTTCCTTAATGATAGCTATGATTCCAACCAGTGAAGTTTCCTTCCTGATTATCACTCATTCCAGGTTCAGCAGTGATTAAGACTAGTTGAGGACCTATACTGTCAAGAATCTGACTCAGAAGTGAGTGTTGCAGCTATAAGTATTTGTAATTGTATTTGTGCCGCATCAGTGTCTGCTCTGTTAGCTTTTTAAGCGTAGTTGGTGTCAAATGACCTATCCTTGTCCCTAGTGTATTCACAACACATTATACCTAGTTCCCCAAAGCATTGTAATATCAGGTAAGACAAATTGGGGTACATTCTATCATTGTTTCAGCTCATTGTACCCAATAAGCAGTAGTCCCAATAATAGTTCACTCAGAAATCACTATTGACCCCTATAATCTTTCAACCCAATACATTCATTTACATCCTAATAGTTAGACTTTGATTTATGTATGACTACTTTGACCCCATCTTTGCTTATTTCCTACTTTCTCTTCTCATTATGCACATTTTCAAGGCAATTTTGGCAATTTATTTTTGACCTTGTTGCCCTTGACATGTACCTTTTTTCCTAGTATTTATATTTTCCCTGCCGTTATTTGTACAGCATGTTCTGACAGTATTCTCCTAGCCAGTCTGCTTAGGATAATGATGTAGCTTTTATTTATTGCAACCCTTTCTCTTTGAAAGAGGTTGAAGTAGTTTCCAATAAAGTGTAAAAAGAGCTAAATAGGCAGAGATTAACGATACTGCCACAATAGTAATTAGAAGTGGTAAAATTAGATCAGTCTGCACTATAGAAGTTTTGTAAGTGGTGAAATGTAGAAACTTGTTCCGCGTTGTGCAATTGCAGCATCTGCTATGGATTTTCCTGCTGTGCCAGGTTAGACGGTTAGTTGATTTTCACTCAGTGCTTGCTGAAATGGTTTTCCAAATCTAGTTACCAATCCTTCCATTTAGCTTGAATTAACTGCAAAATGAAGATACAATTGCCAGAAGATTAAAATGGGGACTATTGAAATATACATTTGCAAATCTAAGTCAGTGCTTCTAGTTAATTGTTTCAAATGCTTTAGATGTTTCTCTTTGAAATTCATGCTTAGAAATGGCATCAGTTGACCATTTGAGATTTCTTGTGTATCCTCAAAATTCCCAAAGAGACCATATTATTTATTCATTATTTTGTGATCTGTGTGAACCAAGATCATTTTCGCTTAAATTTACCTTTGGTCATTCAAATTGAATTGATGTAAAACATCTCAGTTTTAAGAGAAATGAATGCCCATATTGATTCAAACACCAGTTCCAAATTATTACAAGTTTTAAGGAATAACTGAGTTGTATTTAACCCTTAGACATAAGCTTACACAGAATTCAAGTTTTCCTGGCCAGCCATTTATTTTCAGTTGTCAGATTATACAATGTAATGCTTGGAAGACTGGATTGCAATATAAAGCTGCTCAGCTGTTGGATTATTCACATTACTACATTATCAAACATCTTACACTAAAATAAATGTTTAAAACAATCATCATTTGAATGTTTGTGAAGTTATAAGACCCTGTAATACCTTTAGAAAAATCAAGTCTTTAATGCATTTGGTTTGGATTTTTGAGGTCAAAGAAAGCTGAAAGGTACCCACTGTTCAATAACCTTGCAGCTGCCCAGACTTCTACTGGGCTTTAGTGTAACAATGTAAAATAACCAGAGAATTTCATTTACTGGGGTATCCTCTGTAGAAGATCTGGAACTTTATGAATTGAACAAACAATAGTATATCTTTTCAACCAATCAGATGCTTTCATTTACTTGTCGGAAGCACAGGGTGACTACTTCACACACAGTTTCTGACTCATTTGTTAAAAGCCACAGCTCACAGCAACTGAGGGGAAATAAACTGGCTTTCTTCAGGCTTGAGGTGCTTTTTTTAACTCCAGGACTATGGGCATATCTTTCTCTTGTGGAAGTCCAGTGGATTCTGACTCATACCCATAAACTGTTCAACTAGTTGGAAGCCAATCACATTGTTGTTGGCAGGAGGAAGGCATTTGTCAATGGCACCATTCCACAGGCCAGTTGAACCTTCTGAAGATAGGTCACTGGACTTAAAGTGTTAACTCTGCTTTCTTTCCACTGATGCTGCCAGACCTGTTGAGTTTCTTCAGCAATGTTTGTTCTTGTTTCCAATCTTGTTGCCTGCCAGGTTTCCCACCAGATATACCTCCTGGCTCCAGTTCATCCCCCACTGCTTGAACAAATAGCAGTGTAAACAGCACATACAATGAGTGTCAGATAACTTGCCTTTATAAGGTGCAGTAATCCTTTCCACATATTCTTGTTTTTTAAAAGCAGTCCTTTTCCCATTTTAGTCCGTAATCAGGAAAACAGGAAAATAAAGAAGATATGATCTTTACATTGGCAAGTTAAACGTCCTATGCAACTCTGCTGGAAGTGATAGTAATAATTCTGCGCATATATAACTTAGAACAGTATTTAACTTCATGTTGATTAATTCCTCTCTCTGACACTTTCATTATTGACCAACAGAAGCTGTTAGCACAGCTAAAAAAGTGAGAATCAAAATCCGTGGTGACTGACTGAGCGTTTACTCCTGGCACTGTTTTGTCTTTGTTTTGTTGGATACTAGCTGATGTACAATTTTGGGCAGTTTTGTTTTCTCACAATTGTTATTGCTTACTCAAGTCAAATTCTGAACAGTGTAATGACAACAGTGGAAAAATTAAACCGCCCAATTCCTTAGACAGTTCATGATGCAAATTCCTAACAGTAGAAAGGGTGGGGTTCTATCATGTCCAAGGATTAGATGTGAAGGTTAAGACTTACATGATAAAGATGCTTTATTTGTGAAGTAGGCCTAAGTCATTGTCTGCAAAATATCAAAATTGATAACATAGAAAATTTAAAAGTAAGGGTAATAAATTAAGCTTAAATTACTCATAAGAGTCGGTATCTGCTGGGAGCACTTTCATTGCCAGGCATCTCTACATAGAGTTGTCTGTTGCATATAATTGTTATAAATTTCACAGCTGTCTGACATCACAATGATAGACGAAGAATTGTTTAATGCAAGAAAACCTTTTAAAGAGTACTAGTATTTATTCACAATGGCAATATTGTTAAGTCCCATTAATTTCTTTTTGCCAGGGAATGTAATGTTTTTCCTATTGATTTATCACAATTACTATGATTGTCATGAGCTACTATTGGTATGACAAGGAAAAGCCGATTCTGTTAAATATGATACTGGGTTTCTACATATTACAGTAGCGCAGCATCCATGGCCTGCCATTCTTTGAATGATGTACATGCCCACACACAAAAGCTAACTGCCCTGGAACAAAATTCATATGAGTTTTTGTTTAAATCTTTGTCAATTAGCAAACGTACAGTTTAAACAGAATCTTACAGCAAAATAAGTGCAATATCAATAATTTTATTTTCATTGAAATTACTGCACAAATCCAGTTCCTGTAAGTCACTCAAACCAACTGCCATGTTGATGATAGAGGACTATTGTGATGATCTGAACCAGCTCCAGTCTTTCATTAACCAGTTTATGCTCAGTGTTCAAACATACAAATTATATTGTTGCAGTCAATCGCAATCTCTTTTCATGTTTGACACATCACCTTGTTTTAAGTTTGCAAAAGATCAGAAGAGCAAACTGTTACAGCTCAGACATAAGCTCTGCATTGTTACTGACACACTGGGGGTTGGGAATAATTGACATTCCATCAAATGATACAGCTTCATGAGATCATTCTTAATTGAGAAACTATCCAAAATCAGCTTAGTGTTTGTGTTCAGCCTTCTCAAGTAATTGGCAAGAAAAATATGTTCGGGATTTCAGGGCACATGAGTAACTTTTCAGAATCAAAATTACTGTATATGAAATATTTTGAAGACATAATTTACACAGAATCAAAGAAAGTCCTGTAATTAAACATGGTCGGTGTATTGTGAGCTATTATTTGATTATTCCTACGGTGTGGATATTGCTAAGGCTGTGGGGAGCATAAGACCTCAGTCAAGAATCATTTTAGTTTTCCCACTTAATAATTTTTAACTTTGTACACCCCACTTAATAAGTGAATTGACGTCAATTCTACCTTTATATATGGGCTAATGGTGGATTTTTGATGGAGGTTTTTTCACTCACTCAATGTTTCAATGTGCTACTTGAAAGTAGTGTTTTCCTTAGAATGGATTATCTTAAAGATTGTTTTGTATTTCCCCTTTTGATTTATGTGACCTTTCTCCCACAGTGTTTTGTTGAAATTTGATTCTGCAAAAGAATGAGAGTTGTGGTATGAATCCTGGTCAGATGGTGCAATTGGCTGTGGCCAAATATGGTCCTTGAATAAAAGTGTAGTCACGTTGGCTTTATCATATTGTTCTAGAGGACATAGCTATTGCATAAGTTACAATAATCATGCAAATACCTTTCTCTGCCACTTAATGAAACATACTGCATTCTGAAACCTTTTGACATATTGCACAGTGCTAAAATATGGAATTGCATTAAACTTGACAATTAGTTCAAATAGCAGTACTGGGCCCATGATGCTCTTTTTTGTGCATAAATGTTTTTAATCATGAAGTTGGACTGAGAACTGACTGAAAATATTACTGTATTAGATTTGTAGGTGTGATGATTGTTGTAAAACCATCAGCACTTCTTCAGAATACATTAGGAATTCTTCAGATCCTCTTACTAATTAGTTTGCCATGATCACAAAATAAGTCACATGATTTTTCAACCACTTAGAAATGGAGCAATTAGCTTCATGTAATTATACTGGGTGTAAAAGACAATTTCACATCTTTGCATAGAGGCCCGTTCCTAATGAACACTATTTTCATTCCTAGATTTGGTCTTGCAAGTGATCTATCAATACTCAAATTGTCCTTTGTTGTTGTTCCCCTGGGTAGTTCAGAACAATGCACATTCCAACATTAAATAGATTGTACTTTAAAAGAGAATAGTAAGAAAGGAGGGGACCGTGACTAATGGGGAAGGCATGCAAATATGGCTCTTCAATTTGACAGTCAATTTGGATTCAAAATGGCTATTTTGGGAATGAGAATGCCTCACCTTACCCTAACCTCACTTTCATGTCATGGCTGGCATGCTTTGCGTGTTACTTGCCTGTTGTTTTATCATTGCCTTTTACCGTTCTCCCAGCAGACAGATGAAGCCGCACAGACAGATTCGTCACAGCAGCTACAGTCATCAGAGACCACAGAGAAACAGCAGCCCAAAAGGTTACATGTCTCCAACATTCCCTTCCGATTCAGAGACCCTGACCTGCGACAAATGTTTGGGGTAGGTTCATAGCTTTTAATCATAGATGTAGCAAACACTTTCCCTGCCTCAGAAATTCTGAGCTCTGACATGTATATTCACACTTGGTCAGCATTCTATCATCAGGTGCAATGGAAGTAGACAGCACAACCTTTATTGATTGAATGGTTTACAGATTGGATGATTGATTGTAATTTTACAGGAGAAAGAGATGGTGGTAATTTATTGTGGCAGTGTCAGCACACTTCAAAGGCCTTTAATTAGGGATTTTGCACTTAACGCCAACATTTCCAATCAAGTGATTTGAAGAAGCTGTATTCTTCATTTTGACAATTTACTACAAATGTGCAGAATTACAAAATGTTTGAAACTGTTATTTTTTAATTAAATGTGGAATAACATCCCTGCTAACTTCCAGAGCTGCCACATTTTACCACCAAAGGTTAAGACAGGTACAAATCCATGACCCTCTCCCCGTAGGCAATCTTTTGTTACACGATATTGGTCTCATGATAGTAATAGTTGTTAATTGAAACAGAGAGCAACGCATTCTTTCTGGAGGAACTTGATTATATAATCTTTTCCATATAAGTATGAAAGGACATGCTATGTTTAGAACAAAGTGCAATGACAGTACATGCATATCCATTTTTAAAAACAATGAACAGAGAATGCAATTCATTTGCTTCATATGCTCCAAATCTCTAATTAAATGATCCTGCATGAGAATTAAAATTGGGCCATGGAACCGTCCAATCATGCCTTTACATTGTCACTGCATTCAGTGTATATTCTGACTACAGTCTTAAAACATGAAGCCTGCTACAAGTAGGCTGAGGGCACATCATTTTTGATCTTTTTGCATTAACTGCTTGTAGTAGTTTACCTCTCCCAGAGGTCAGATGGCTGTCAACTGCAATAAATTATTTATAAACTTAAAACCTGACTTGGTGTGTGTCCTTTCTCAATAGAACCTAATAACAACATATTATATTGAATTTGGAGATTACAAGATATCTTTTCCTCTGGGTATTAATTTAAATTAATACCCAGAGGGTATCTGGGATGATAATAAACAAGTCTGTAGAATATGGTACCAAACTTTTTATTTCCATTATGATGGCTCCTTCAAGTCTTGCTCACAGCCTGGAATGAATGTTGGTACATTAATGAAAAGAGGAAACAGAAAATAATGTAATGTGTTTCTTCAGGAGTCTGAAACCTTTTTAAAGACATGTCTGAGAAAATCCTGAAGAACTGTGCAGCAGCAGGCTTATTTGGAAACCAAGTGAGACTCAAGGCTGATTAAATCCTCAGGATCTGATGGCCAACATCTTTGGGTTTTAAAGGAAATGACTGTAGAGATTTTGGATGCCTTGGTTGTACCCTTTCAAAATTTCCTAGATGCTGGAAAGGTCATAGTGGATTGGAAAATTGCAAATGTGACATCCCAATTCAAGAAAGGAGGCAAGCAGGATACAGGAAACTGTAGATCAATTAACCTAACATCTGACAGTGAGATAATTCTGAAATCTATCGTTAAGGAAGAATGTGCAGGATGGTTATAAGGAAACAGTTTGGAGGTCTTTTATTTGAGGAAAGATATAGTGGCAGTCCAGAGAAGGTTCACGAGCTAATGGAGAAGAGATCAAGTAGACTGGGCCTATACTTCTTCAAATATAGAAGAATGAGATGTGATCTTATTGAAATAAATGAGATTCTTACGGGTACTTGTCAGGATGGATGTGGAGAGTTGTAGGAGAGTCTAGAATCAAAGGGAATAATTTTAAAGTGTGGGTTTGTATATTTAAGACAGGAATGAGGAGGAATTTCTTCTCTCAGAAGGCAGTGAATCTGCAGAATTCTTTCCTGAAGAAGGCTGTTGAGGCTGGTTCGTGAAGTATGTTCAAGATTAAAAGACACACGTTGCCATCAGGAAGAGTTTATCTTTGCTTGTACATAATATGGTCTTCATCAAGCAGCGTGAAAACATTTTTAACAATTATTTTCAAAATTCTTTGCGGATGCATCAAGCACGGTGGATAGAAGAGCCAGTAAATGTAGTGTATTTGGACTTTGGAAAGTCATTCAACAAACTGCTACATTAAAGCTTACTGTGCCGCTTAAGAATTCATGGCATTTGTTAAAGATGGAGGATTGCCTAACAACAGGGGAATATATTTGGGATAAATTAATCATTTTTATATTGACAAGTTGTAACTAGATGGGCACCACAGGGATCTGTGCTGGGCTTCAATTCTTTGCAGAGCTGAAAAATGTGTTGCTGGAAAAGCACAGCAGGTCAGGCAGCATCCAAGGAGAAGGAGAATCGACATTTCGGGCATAAGCCCTTCTTCAGGAATGAGGAGGGTGTGCCAAGCAGGCTAAGATAAAAGATAGGGAGGAGGGACTTGGGGGAGGGGTGTTGGGAATGCAATAGGTGGAAGGAGGTTAAGGTGAGGGTGATAGGCCGGAGAGGGGGTGGGGGTGGAGAGGTCAGGAAGAAGATTGCAGGTTAAGAAGGCGGTGCTGAGTCTGAGGGTTGGGACTGAGATAAGGTGGGGGGAGGGGAAATGAGAAAGCTGGAGAAATCTGCATTCATCCCTTGTGGTTAGAGAGTTCCTAGGTGGAAGATGAGGCGCTCTTCCTCCAGGCGTCGTGTTGCTATGGTCTGGCGATGGAGGAGGCCGAGGACCTGCATGTCCTTGGCAGAGTGGGAGGGGGAGTTAAAGTGTTCAGTCATGGGGTGGTTTGGTTGGTTGGTGCGGGTGTCCCAGAGGTGTTGTCTGAAACGTACCGCAAGGAGCTGGCCTGTCTCCCCAATGTAGAGGAGGCCACATCGGGTGCAGCGGATGCGGTAAATGATGTGTGTGGAGGTGCAGGTGAATTTGTGATGGATATGGAAGGATCCCTTGGGGCCTTGGAGGGAAGTAAGGGGGGAGGTGTGGGCGCAAGTTTTGCATTTCTTGCGGTTGCAGGGGAAGGTGCTGGGAGTGGTGGTTGGGTTGGTGGGGGGTGTGGACCTGACGAGGGAGTCGCGGAGGGAGTGGTCTTTCTAGAACGCTGATAGGGGAGGGGAGGGAAATATATCCTTGGTGGTGGGGTCTGTTTGGAGGTGGCGGAAATGACGACGGATGATACGATGTATATGGAGGTTGGTGGGGTGGTAGGTGAGGACCAGTGAGGTTCTGCCCTGGTGGCGATTGGAGGGGTGGGGTTCAAGGGCAGAGGAGCGGGAATTGGAGGAAATTCGTTGGAGAGCATCATCAACCACATCCCACAGGAGGGGAAATTGCAGTTTTTGAAGAAGGAGGCCATCTGGGTTGTTCGGTATTGGAATTGGTCCTCCTGGGAGCAGATGCGGCGGAGGTGAAGGAATTGGGAATATGGGATGGCATTTTTACAGGGGGCTGGGTGGGAGGAGGTGTAATCTAGGTAGCTGTGGGAGACGGTCGGTTTATAGTAAATATCCATGTTGAGTCGGTCACCCGAGATAGAAATGGAGAGGTCTAGGAAGGGGAGGGAGGAGTCTGAGACGGTCCAGGTAAATTTGAGGTCGAGGTGGAAGGTGTTAGTAAAGTGGATGAACTGTTCAACCTCCTCATGGGAGCACGAGGTAGTGCCAATGCAGTCATCAATGTAGCGGAGGAAAAGGTGGGAGGTGGTGCCCAATTCTTTGCAGTCAATATTAATGACTTGGATGAAAGGACATTGCACTTATATCATGTGGGAAAATGTGAAATCATCCTCTTTGGTTGGAAGAAGTAAAATATTACTCAAATGGAAGGAGATTACAGAACGCTTCAGTACAAAGGGTGTCCTAGTATGTGGATCACAAAATGTTAGTATGCAGGAGAGCAAGTAATTCAGATTTCAAATACAACCATAGAATTTTACAGAGGTCATTCAGCCCATCACATCTATACCAGCTCCTATAAGATATACCCAGTTAGTCCCATTGTCCAGCCCTATCTCTTTAAATTCATCACTTTTAAATGTATATCCAGCTCTTTTTTGAAACGTTTGATGGAATCTGCTTTGACTGGTCTCCCAGGCAGCACATTCCAAATCCTAACAACTCTCTGAGCAAAGAAGTTTCTCCTCATCTCGCATCTAGTTCTGTTGCTGACAATTTTGAAATTGTGACCTCTAGTTACTGACAAACAAACGAGTGGAAACAAAATATCCTTCTTTACCCTGAAAAATTGTCCATCAAATTGATCATCTCAATAAGTTCACCTCTTAATTTTCTCTGCAACAAGGAGAATAAGACCAAATTCTCTAATTTTACCTTGTATCTAAAATCCCTCAGTTCTGGTGTCATTCTGATATATTGCCTTTGAACTCTCTCCAGGGCTTTAATATCCTTCCTTCAATAAGGTGGCCAGAACTGAACAGAAATTGACTAATGGTTTGTCGAGGTGAAGCATCACCTTCTTGCTTATTTGCTCTATGCCTCTATTTATGAACATAAGGATCCGAGAATCCTTCTGAACAACTGTTTCAACTTGATTGGCCAACTTCAGAGAATCATGCAAATGAATCCTGAGGTCCCCCTGCTCTTACACTCCCCACAAATTTATGAAATTAAGCCTGTTTTATCTCTCCATGTTTTTTCTACCAAAGTGCATTACCTCACATTTGTCTACATTGAAATTAATGTGCCAGGTATATGCCCATTTAGTCGATTTGTCAATGTCCCTCTGAAGGTGCTCAATATCATCCTCACAATTCACTGTTCTCCCCAGCTTGTTCATTTGCAAATTCAGATATTTTGACCTCAACATCCCTCTCTAAATCATTTATAAATCGTAAAAAGCAAGGGTCCCAACACCAATGCCTGGGAAACACCACTTTTAACTCGTCCCCAATCTGAGAAGTGCCTACCCTTTGTTTCCCATCTTTTAGCCAACTTTTAACCTATGCTGCCAATGACTCAACAATCTACATATTTCCAATTTGCTAACCAACCTACCATGTGACACCACTTTATGAAAGTCCAAATATATAACATTCACAGTATTATCCTCATATATTGCCTGTGGCAGCCTCATCAAAGAACTCAATTAAGAAAAACAGAAATTGCTGGAAAACCCAGCATGTCTGGCAGTATCTGTGGAGAGAGGGAGATGTAAAGTAGGTGTGAAAAGGAGAAAATGGGTCTGTATGCTAAGACCAAAGCCAACAAGACCTGCCAGGAGTGGTGAGGTTGTTTTTGAAATGGAAGACAGAGGTCATGCCTTGAAGTTTTTGAGCGCAATATTGAGTCCTTGAGGCTGTAAGACATCTCGGTGGAAAATGAGATGCTCTTCCTCCAGCTTCCTTTAACTTTGTCAGAACACTGCAGCAGGCACAAAGTAGAAATGTCAGCATGGAAGCAAGATTTAATGAAATCACAAGCAACTCTCTCCAAGGCTTTAATATCCTTCCTTCAATAAGGTGGCCAGAACTGAACAGAAATTCTTCCAGATAAAGCAGAGGTGATCCCTTACGCTGAGATAATGCCCTTTGGTGCAAAACTCTCCCACAAGGTGAAGCAACCTCTACGCATCTACCCTGTCAAGCCCCTAAAGGATCTTATATATTTGAATAAGGTCACCTCTCATTCTTCAAAGGTCCAGTGACTACAGGCCCATATTGGCAGAGAGCAGAAACAGTGAAGTTGAAACAATGAAAGGAAAAGTCAGAAATGGTGAAGGTGAAAGCAGAACGGAAAGTGAAAACTGATTGGTTTTTCTAAATCTGATGTATTAGAGAAAGACTTGTGGGTGAAATGCCAAGTACAACATGAGAAAAGATGTGTCACATACCCCGCACAGAGAGACAGGAATAACTGGAGCCCATGTGGGTACCCATTGCAACACCATTGACTTGGAGAAAGTGAGACGAGTTAAGGGAGAAGCTATTGAAAGTGAGAATGAACTCAGCCAGGTAAAAGAGGGTGTGATAAGTATGGAGTGTCCAGGCCTCTTTTCAAGGAGGAAGTAGAGAACCTCCAGAGATTCCTGCTGAGGATGAATGCGTAGAGGGTTTGCAAATCCATGGTAAAGAGAAGCCAGTTAGGGTCAGAAAACTAGAAACTGAGGTAAACTGTTGGGAGAATCACGAACGTCAGTGGGAATAGACTGAACAAGGCAGGGGAAGCAGAGTCAAGCTTAGAAAAAGTAAGTTCAATAGGACAGGAATGGGCTGAAATGATGGTTTTGCCAGGGCAGTCTGTTTCTCTATTTTGGGAAGAGGGTTTCAGTGCACTGTGTGGAGTTAGGGGACTGTAAAGAGAGATGCTGTGGCGGGCAGATCTCTAGAGGAGGTGAGGTCAGTAACAGTCCTAGACACAGCAACTTGATGTTCAATAGTAGGGTCATGGTCCAGAGTAAGATGGGAAGAAGTGTCTGTTAGTTAGCACTCAATCTTTGCAAGATAAAGGTCAGTACATTTGCTGACAACAGCATGACTCTTCTTGGTAGTTGATAACAAAGTCAGGGTTATACTCTGAGAGAATGGAGAGTAGCAAATTCAGAGGGAGGTCGGTTAGAATGAGTGAGTGAGGAGAGCAGAGAAATAAAAGTAGCCAGTATCATATCACAATTCTCAATGAAGCAATCCAGTGCAGATAAAAGGCCAGAGGGAGGGGTCCAGAGTCCAAGTGGAGGGCAGTATTGGAGATAGTTGAAGAGTCTTTGGACAGGAGTCCTCTCCCACTCCAAAGAGGTGGGCATGAAGACGAAGGTTATGGAAGAGATGTTCGATATCATTTTCATGCCACAGTTCATTGAGATGGGGGCATAAAGCAAAATCCTTGACAGAGCATATATTGCTCAGCATTAGATTAGATTAGATTACTTACAGTGTGGAAATAGGCCCTTCGGCCCAACAAGTCCATACCGACCCTCCGAAGAGCAACCTACCCAAACCCATTCCCCTACATTTACCCCTTCACCTAACACTATGAGCAATTTAGCATGGCCAATTCACCTACCCTGCACATTTTTCGACTGTGGGAGGAAACCGAAGTACCCCCACACACAGAGAGAATGTGCAAACTCCATACAGACAGTTGCCCGAGGCAGGAATTGAACCCGGGTCTCTGGTTCTGTGAGGCAGCAGTGCTAACCACTGTGCCACCGTGCCGCCCCTTAGAGGGAGGAAGATCTGATGGTACAGTGAATTTAATATTGTGTGTTTCTGTTAGGTTACTTTTATTGCAAGAAGAATTGATTATAAAAATACTGAAGGCTTAATTGCTACATCTATACAGAACTTTGGTGAAATCATACCTGGAGCATTGCAATCAATTTTGGTGTCCTGATTTAAGAAGGCCTATACTTATATTGGAGGCAGTTCAAGGAGATTTCTCTAGATTGATTTCTGGGATGAAGGGTTTCCTTCTGAGGGAAGGTTGAGCAGCTATGTGCAATATTCATAGGTGTTTAGAAGAAAAGGAGTGATCTTATTGAAACATACTAAATTCTGAGAAACTTGTCAGGGGTGTAACTAGAACTTGGGAACAAAGTTTCAGAAGAAAGGATCTCCATTTAAAATGGAGATGAGGAGGAATTTCTCTTCTGAAAGTCATTAATCTTTTGGAATTCCTCCCCCCAGAGACAAGTGGAGACTGGGTCATTGAGTATGTTCATGGCTGAGCTAGACAACAGAGTTATAGAGTCATAGAGATTTACAGCACAGAAACAGACCCTCCATGCCGACCAGATATCCCAACCCAATCGAGTCCCACCTGCTAGCCCCCAGCCCATATCCCTCCAAACCCTTCCTATTCATATATCCATCCAAATGCCTTTTAAGTGTTGCAATTGTACCAGCCACCACCACTTCCTCTGGAATCTCATTCCACCCTCTGCGTGAAATAGTTGCCCCTTAGGTCTCTTTTATATCTTTCCCCCCTCACCCTAAACTTATCCCCCACCCCAGGGAAAAGACTTTGTCTATTTATCCTATCCCTGCCCCTCATAATTTTGTAAACCTCTATAAGGTCACCCCTCAGCCTCCGACGCTCCAGGGAAAACAGCCCCAGCCTGTTCAGCCTCTCCCTATAGCTCAAATCCTCCAATCCTGGCAAATCTTTTAAATCTTTTCTGAACTCTTTCAAGTTTCACAACATCTTTCCAATAGGACGGAGACCAGAATTGCATGCAATATTCCAACAGTGGCCAAACCAATGTCCTGTACAGCCGCAACATGACCTCCCAACACCTGAACTCTGTACTCTGACCAATAAAGGAACGCATACCAAATGCCTTCTTCACTATCCTATCTACCTGCGACTTCACTTTCAAGGAGCTATGAACCTGCACTCCAAGGTCTCTTTGTTCAGCAACACTCCCTAGACCTTACATTTAAGTGTAGGAAAGAAAATAAACATAATTTGAAGTCACGTTGGGTGGCTTGCCATCAAGCTTCTGCCCAACCTAACTCTTATGACAAAAATATCACTTTCCATGACAGTCCTGTGGTTTGTTTTTTACAATCTGTTAAGCCGTTATTTATGTTTCCTTGTCAACTATCTTGCGGAACACTGATTATCATACATGCTCATATGCTTATTATTTGGACCAATGAAAACAAAACTGGGGTGGTCATTCTCTGGCACCCTCTGGGAAAAAGCTAGATCTTTGAGTGTCAAAAGTTAATAGACGAGTGTCCCTTGCAAACTGAGAAGCGCAGACCCAATGTAATCCTGCATAACTCTATACCGATGCTCCAGAAAGCTGAACAGGAGGTATTGGTTCCAAGAGGATAAAAAAAGAACATAGGAACAGGAGTCAGCCATTCAGCCCCTCGGGCCTATTCTGCCGTTCATTGAAATCATGGCTGATCTGTGGCCTAACTCCATTTAGCTGCCTTTGGCCAAAATCCCTTAAGAACTTTGCTTAGTAAAAATGTATCAATCTCAGATTTGAAATTCACAACTTGCTTAGCATCTACTGCCATTTGTGGAAGAGAGTTTCAAACCTCTACTGCCCTTTGTGTGTAGACATGCTTCCGAACATCCCTCGTGAACCATCTGGCCCTAATTTTCTGTCTATGCTTCCATGTTCTCGATTCTCCAACTAGGTGGAAATAGGTTATCTTTATTTACCATGTGTTTTCCTGTTAATATCTTGAAAATTTTGATCAGATCACCCCTTAAATTTCTAAATTCTAGATTTTTTTTATAATCTGTCCTCATAACCTAACCTCTAAAATCCCAGTGTCGTTCTTGTAAACCTACATTGTACTCCCTCCAAGTCTAATATTTCCTTCTTAAGAAATGGTGCCCAGATCTGCTCACAGTACTCTAAGTGGGGTCTCACCAAGGTTTTTTTTTAAAACTGCAGAATAGCTTCTGCATACTTATACTCCAGTTCTCTAGATAAGGGCTTTTATTCCATTAGGGTAAAAACAATGACTGCAGATGCTGAAAACCAAATACTGGATTAGTGGTGCTGGAAGAGCACAGCAGTTCAGGCAGCATCCAACGAGCAGTGAAATCGACGTTTCGGGCAAAAGCCCTTCATCAGGAATAAAGGCAGTGAGCCTGAAGCATGGAGAGATAAGCTAGAGGAGGGTGGGGGTGGGGAGAGAGTAGCATAGAGTACAATGGGTGAGTGGGGGAGGAGTTGAAGGTGATAGGTCAAGGAGGAGAGGGTGGAGTGGATAGGTGGAAAAGAAGATAGGCAGGTCGGACAAGTCAAGGAGACAGTAACTGAGCTGGAAGTTTGAAACTAGAATGAGGTGGGGGAAGGGGAAATGAGGAAGCTGTTGAAGTCCACATTGATGCCCTGGGGTTGAAGTGTTCCGAGGCGGAAGATGAGCCTCTCCATTATTCTCTGCACCTGTTTGTGACATTCTATAGATCTGTGTACCTGAATATTGAAATCTCTTTGGACATGCACTGTATTGAACTTAATGTCATAAACTTTTAAAACATTTGTTTGCTAGTAATTGTAACATTTTCAAGGCATAAAGCAAGCATGCACTTGTGGGCAGGAATGCTTCTGTGCCAACATTGAGTCATAGCTCTAATTATCCACTTTTGTTCATGCAAAGTCTTTTTCCCTCAAATCTAACCACTGTCAGGATCTTGGACTTGTCCACCTTGATCATGGTTGCCCTGGCATTTTCAGCAGTTTCATTAGCATTGGGTCCCTCAGCATCTCAGTCAGACTTCCCTTCTCACTCATCTGAGGAGACAAGTGGCTGATCCTTCTCCCCCTCTTTTAGGTTCTTGCTCCCATAGCAGAGTTAGGTTATGGAGAGCACAGCAAACAATCACTATTTTGGATACCCAATCTGGCGAGTGCTACTTCTCAATGCTCCAATCAACAGAATGATGACTCACTGGGATGAGTCTGTCCTGATGGTGGGATAATTCTTACCCAGGGATGGTATTGAGGAGTCTGAGATGTTGGCTGTAAGGTATGAATTGGTGAAAATGACTGTGCCAAACTGTTATTGACTCCTCTGTGGGTCAACTCTCCCAATTTGGCCAGAAGGCCAAAGTACAATTGAGGAAGACTTTCCAGGTTGGCTGGGCTGGGGGGTGTCTTTGTAGTGTCTAATGCCCAGATGAAACTTGGCTGGTGCAACCATTTTTGCTGTACTGTTTATGGTGGCTTGATACAACTGAATGGCTTGCTTCATCACTTCAGAGGTTAGTTAGCAGTAAAAAAATTGCAGTTAGTTTGGAATGACATAGAAGCCAGAGTGAATAAGGATGTCCTTCCCTAAAGGATAATAGCAGGCCAGAAGGGTTTTTATGACAATCCAGTAGTTTCATGGTCACCATTACTGAAACTGGCTTTTTATTTTAGATTTTATTCAGTTAACTGAATTTAAATTCCCCTGTTACCTGTGTTGGATTTTAACTCCATTTCAACTGGACAATAGGTAACATAACCATTATGTTACCACGCTATACATTACCTTGTAATTCAATTGTCTTGTATTAAATTCTACCTTTTTGCAATATTTAATTCAAATTCCCTTCTGGTGGTTTGGAATTAACAGATTTGAATATACTAAATTCTGTCATAATACAACCATGATAAACTTCCCCATAATAACTATGTGTTACCAAAATCTTTGTTGAAAGTGAGAAATGTCTGAATTTTAAAACTGTCCATTTGCCGTATGTTAATTCCCTATTGTTCTCATTGTTGTAGGGAAAATTGGTTTACAATTGGAGGACAAGAAATAGTACTTGCCCAGGAGATAGCAGCAACAATACTCAAGAACAGACTTGTTCAATGAATTTGAGAAACTGATTTAAAAGCTGTAGAATGAGGAAATTAAAGAGGTCTGCAGATGACTATGCAAACCAAGTGTTCTGCAGCCAGCTAATCATGCATTAATATGTCCATGCACACTAGTTGTGCACAATTGCTGAATAATTCATGTCTTAACTATACAATGCCCAAAGGGCATATCACAAGGTAATTAAGGAATGAGGAAGATTATTTGTTCTTGCGCCCAGATGCACCATAAAGTTTCTTCAGCCCTTTCCCTATTGCAAACTCCGATTGTTTCTTAAATGCATCGAGGATTTTTGAGCTCCTCGCTTTAGAGATAAACCTGTTCCAAATGCCAATCATTCACTGTGTGAGAAAGAAGTTCCTGATATGTTAAAATTAAAATTAGAAGTGACTAGTTTGAACCAATGGCCCCTGTCCAAACCTCACTAATAAACATAGCATTCAAATTCAGATTTTCTATTCTGCCTTCTAATAAGATAACCCCTCAAGTTTAAAACAAAATTCATTCTTGGGATGCAGGCATCCCAGTCTTAGAAAAATTGGGAGCCTCCCCAAGGACATAACTTGAAGCATGGAGAGAATTGTTAACAACTAGTTGTCTCTCTTGTCAGTAGCAATTCTGATGTACCAAGGGCTGCATCTCAAAATACTGAATCGTGTATATCAGTGTCTGTCACCTGTGCAGTTAAAGGAACTTGCAGTAAAGATATGTAGTTTTATTAATTCCATGCTGCAGGGTTTTTTTTAGCAGAGTGTTCTTCTGAGCCCCCCAGTTAATAAGCACCTGGGAGTGGGACCCACAGGGAAGGGATGTGTGGAGGTTCATAAAAGAAAGCAGTGAAAATATGAGAAAAGTAAATTGACTGTGATGAGCTTGAGTATGCAAACATTATATTATTATAGTGACAGTAAAACAGACAAATCCTTGACTGGTTTGTATGACATTCCTCCCTACACCATTGTATATTGTTATTGTTTTGTCATTATTTTATTGGAAAGAATATGAAACACATTTAAAAAGAAAACCAGAAAATAGCAACTACCAGTTCAGTTCTTGAAAATCTGTCTATGAAATAATAATGGCAAATTGTGAAGATCAATGAGACTAGAAGATTGGACAATAAAGCCTTTCACATGTAGTTCTCCCCGGCTGCATTTTCTGGATACAACTACCATCTACTGTGTGCATTGTCCTTATTGTTTTCCACTGTTTACGCCTACTGGCCATTGAAGTACACATTTAAATATTGGCTGACTTGGGAGCACTGTGATCATACATTGCACCATTACCATTTCTCTGACCTTTTATGAGGCATGTGGCAAGACCAACTTCCAGAGTGGATTGCATGTTTTCTTCAGGAAGATTCTGTTTAACCTTGCATGCCTCTGCATTATTGTTGTAGTAGGAAGACTCTGCCACCAGACGTGGTAACATAATGTCGCACATTTTCCCAAGTGGCCAGTCATTTTTTCCTGCCTTTGCCTTCAAAGAGCTAAGTTACAATTTCCTCAGAATGAACAAGCTTTCCATGGTATACATTATTTTGTGGCTTTGCCTGCCGAGTATGTTTTATATTGAAATGGAATTGCTACTAACGGTTGACTACATACTGAGAGCAAATAATATCCTGTACTTTGGGAATTGCTATCAGACGGGGTTTTGTTTTATTCTTTCATAGGACATGGGCTTTGCTGGCTCGGCTATCACTTATTGCCACCTTCAAATTCCCTTTGAGATGATAGTGGTGAGCTGCCTTTTTGAATTGCTGTAGTCCATTTGGTGTAGTTTGGGAGGGAGCTCCAGGTTTTTGAACCAGTGATACTAAAGACATTGTGATATATTTCCAAGTCAGGATGGTGAGTGGCTTGGAGGTGATCTTGCAGGTGGCGATGTTCCCATGTAACTGCTACACTTGTCCTTCTAGATGGATGAGTTCCTGGGTTTGGAAGGAGCTGTCTATGGATCGTTGATGAATTTCTGCAGTGCATCTTGTAGATCGTATATTCTGCTGCTACTGAGCATCCATGGTGGAGGGAGTGGATATTTGTGGATGTGATGCTAATCCCTTTTATCTCTCTCCTTGGGCTCCTCACCGATCCTCTCACTCCTTCCTACCAATCCCCCCCTCCTTCCCTCTGCCGACCATCATCACCACCTTTTTCTAGCCAATGTCAGTTTGGAAGAAGGGTCACAGGACTTGAAATATTAACCCTGTTTTCTCTCCACATGTGCTACCAGACCTGTCAAATTTCACCAGCACTTTTATTTTGGTTGTTTCACTTTCATCACAGCTTATTTAAAATTAGAATATACAAAACTATCATTTCCAGATTTGTCTTTAGTTAATACTTCTTAGTAATATTGGTAGATTCACCAAGTTTTTTTTTAAAACATTGTAAAAGTTCTCACTGTTAAATATATTTTCAAAAGTGTACTATTGAATATCAGCTGCATATCATCATTAAATCTGATGTTATGACGTGAATGCAGAACCATAACTACAAAATTAAACTTACTTGCACATTCTACAGTTAAGTGGTAATTTAGATACTTAAGGTGCAGTAAAGCAGCTTTATCATGCATCATGATTGGCTGCTTTTCTGTCCATTTGTTAATTTCCAGTTTTTATTAAAAGGAATCACACAAAAGAAATCATGGCCAACTACGTTTTGATTGGATGTTTAAAATTGTTCAGCAGTCACATTATAGTTATTACTTATCAAAGTAAAAATGATCTTTCATGGATTTTCAGTTTTTGTCAATTGTTGAAGAACTTTTTGGCAGACAGAATCCAATAGAAAGAGAAAGCATCTATCTTGTCCATCATTGAAAGGTTTGGTCTGGATTTTACTTTCTGTGTGGTTACTGATGGAATTGTGACCTATTCTCTCACATTATCTGGCACTGATCCTTAAAGCATTTCTAGTGTTTGCTTTATGTGGCAAAGTAGGATCTGAGTGCAGTTAACACCTCTGTTTTGGAAAACTTCTGTTAGCGAGTATGCTTGTTTGTTTCTTAAACCTAAAGCAGCTTAAATTGCAAAGTGACATCCCAAAATGTGATCATAGATTTGTTTCAGTTTATAAACTGAAACTCCAATAATGATGGAAATCACGTTACATGACTCTTTCTGCCTTAAGGTTGTCAAGTAAAGTGACTTCAACATTTCCACCACCCGACAATGCAGGTCACCTGGTATGTATGGACAAGCATGAAAACCAGCATTTCTGATGTGGTGTTTATGGGAAATAATATCATATCATTATTCCACTCAATTCTAAAATACCACCGATGCTTGAGGAAGTGATCTTCTGTTCATCAGAAGAGACACCAGAAAATTCAATGGCCATGTGGTGCAAGAAACAGGAAATCTTGTTGGAACATCCTTCTCCTGAACTCTGAATTGTTAGAATCATAGAACCATAGAATCCCTACAGTGTGGAAACAGTCCATTTGGCCCAATAAGTCCATCCAGACACTATTACTTTACATTTCCCCTGACTAATGCACCTACACATCCCTGAACACTATGGGCAATTTAGCTTGGCCAATTCACCTAACCTGCACATCTTTGGACTCTGGGAGGAAACCGGAGCACCTGGAAGAAATCCACGAAAACAAGGGGAGAATGTGCAAACTCCACATGGACAGTTGTCCGAGGCTGGAATTGAATACGGGTCCCTAGCACTGTGAGGCAGCAATGCTAACCATGAGCTTACATGGCAGAGTCCTGTAAGAATGTCAAGTACATAAAGGTAAAGCCACCATGGTCTTACCAGACCATATGGCTACTCTCTCTCATCACAGAGAAATGACTGGTGGGTGGTTTAACCTGAAAGATTGGTCAGGGTAAGATTAAGAAGGGAAGTCCTTGATGGAAATCTCATGCAGCATGGGAATTGAACCTTAGCTGTTGGTGTCACTCTGCATCACAAACCAGCTGTTCAGCCAACCAAGCTGAATTGATTCCCACCCTCAACTCCCAAATCATTTGTACATTCTCATGTGGAGAACTTCGTTTGAAAAGTATAAAGGTCCACGCTTGCCCATAATTAATCTGTACATTTGCATAGATAACTCAAATAAATAGAAATAAGCATCACTTTTCAGGTTAATGAATTTTCATTACCTTGGTAAATGAAAAGATAAAATTCAATTATGTCCAACGTTTCATACTTCCCATTACAAAGTGTATGTACTTCACTGGAGGGTTGTCATCGGTCTTTTTCTGCGTCCGGTAACTGGGTAGGAAAAACTTATCCTCTTAACAGTTGTAAGTATCCAAGTCCTATCTTAAAAAAACAAAAACATTTGTACTATTTTTTCAAAATTTCTTCTCACAATCTGAATAAGAAAGCAAGTATGCAGAATTATAATGGTTCAATTACAAAAGCAAAGAATGTCCTGTTATGTTTATAGCCTGTAGATATGGCTTTAAATGACAAAGTTGATGCCGAGGGATGCACTTTATTATTTAATGGGAAAGTATATTCATAAAGCAGTATTTGGTAAACCTTTTTTTAACCTATTTACAAGTAAGATGATGATGGAACAAATCATATCAAAGTATGTCCTGCTGGTGCTAATATACCTGATTCAATTTTAATATTAATGTGTCCTGTACTTTCTAACAGCAGTCAGTGCACTTCCAAGTATTATATTGGAAGAATGTTGAGATGTTTGTGAGAGATGAAAATGAAATCTGTAAATGCAGGGTATATTTCTTAAAAATCATATTTCAACCAAAGAGAAATAGTCTTTGAAATATTTTTATATAGACAATAATAGAAGCAACAGCTGCCATTGCATTTGCTGCTGACTTTACTCTTTTTAAAAAAATAACTTGCAGCCCATAAAAGTCTATTCCTTCTATCAGCCGTGCCAGTGTTGGTAGCCATTGAACATGCCTAAGCTAACAAATCCATAGTACATCACATTGCGCAGAACTGATTAGGCAACATAACTGAATAAATTTGGGGGCAATTTTAACCTAATCTGCCAGGATCCCGGTGGGATTGAGTGAAACACTGGATTTATATCCCATCCAATATCACGATCCTCTGACTTCAAAGGAAGTAAAATTGAGCAGAATATAAAATAAGCATTCTGCCTATCAGATTTCGAGTGAGTTGTTCAGATAGAATTGCCTTTTATATGTCTGTGCATACTTGATGTTTTTAGGAGCTGACTATGTTCATTGAATAAATTAATCTGCAGAATTTGAGCCTGAAAGACTTTATGTCCTGGCTAGATCAATATTCTTGTAACACATTTCTAACTTCCAGAAACACTTGCTCCAGTGTGATTTCAAATTGACTTATTTCTACAGTAGGAGAAAGTGAGGACTGCAGATGCTGGAGATCAGAGTCGAGAGTGTGGTGCTGGGAAAGCACTCCAGTTCAGGCAGCATCCAAGGAGCAGGAGAATCGACGTTTCAGGCATAAGCCCTTCTTATGGGCTGATGCCTGAAACGTCGATTCTCCTGCTCCTCGGTTGCTGCCTGACCTGCTGTGTTTTCCCAGCAACACACTTATTTTGACAGTAGTATAATTATTGTTGTAAAATAAATATTTTACTAGCCTGTCTGAAAGTGCTATAAAGTGAAAATACTACATAGGATTAAATATATGGAATACGATAAATCATATTCAGTGTTGTAGTAACCTGCAAGAGGAAGCTGTCAGTTAGTGGTACAATTATATCAGGGAAATATAAACAGTGCCTTAGATTTCAGTAACAACTGCTACATATTTCCAGCTTTGATATGATTTGTCATAAAATAATCAATTGCTTTGAAGTAGCAGCCAATATGATCCAGCAGCTTAGCAAGATCTGAATAAATTAATCCAGAAACATTCATGCCTTAAACCAAATATCATTAAACTCACTATCATTTTCAGACTCTTCAGCACTTGAATAAGATGCCTTAAATATAAGAAAATAAAACTTGCATTTGAAATGTGATCTACCCCTGCAGCACAAAGTTTTTTTTTAAAAAAGCAATCCAGCTCACTATTAACACAATCCCTTTTAATGACATAATGAGGAGCAAGTAAACATGGATCTGCACCTGTACCCTTCTAGCAATAATTCTGTTTCAGATCCTACTAGCTATTCTTCAAATATTCAAAGTCTTTGAAAGTAAAAACAGAGGGAGGGTTCTGGCAGACTTTGTTTATTATCACTGGTTTGCACCATTACATAAAGACAGAATGAACTCTTAGTCTTTCCAATACAGCAGTCATTAACTAGCTGGTTAAGGATTCTGTGCTCTCTTCCAGAACATTCATAAGAGAACATGTTCTGCAATTGAGTTTCCTTGAATTTGCCACATGCTATGCATTTTCAAGAAAAAAATCTTCCTGTCGCACTGTAGTGGCATTAATCCTCATTTTCAGAAGTGTCAGTGAAAACATCACGATGTCCCACTGAAATGAAACTGGAGGCCTCCAGGATCAACAACCTCGCATAGACAAAGAATGTGCATGCATACAGTAGAGACCGCTTTTATTGACTGTTTACATGGCCCAAAAGCTTTGCAACATTCAAAGACAACATTAATCTGCTCCATCTATCATGCACACAGTTTGCCCCACAACCTGTGGGAAAGTAGTATTTGCATGTGTCTATGCTGAATTTTCTTGGCTTTTTAATTTATGTGCAGAGGGAAAACTAAACTTTCCCCCTCCCACGACTGACCCTGCCCTCGCTGACGTGTCTGAAGGTTTATGTATGATGGCTATTTAGGTTTGAACCTTATTCATAAAAATGGTGTTGTACAGTTTAAGCATAGGCAATATTAGTTCAAATCAGTTCTGACAGAGGGGGTTTTGTGATTGGGAGTCACTTGACTTTCAGCTTGACACACACACAGTCATTAATGAATTGTCCAGAGATTGCTAAATGGGGTGTGGTCCAGCCTCCCTGCAGCAATCACAATTGTAGTTATATCATCACAAGGTCGAAGGGGGCACATATTTAAGATTTTGGATGAGAGTTGAAGGGCAAAAGTGAGGAAAAACATTTTTGCATAGCAAGTGATACTGACCTGGAATTTATTGCCTGTGAGGTTGGTGAATGCAGAAACAATCAATGAGTTAAAAAGGAAATTGGATGGGTGCATGAAGAAACAAACTTGCAGGGCTACAGGGGCCAACCGAGGAGTGGGATTGACTGGATTGATTTGGGGAGCCTGCATGAACCTGATGAGCTGAATGGCCTCTTTCTATGCTGTAAATTATTTCAGATTCTTTGGCAGTAACCAGTGCATCCATGATTGCAAAATCAAACCTTATACCTTCATTTCACGGAATCCTTGTTAATCCTTTTCTTTCTTATGGTCTGTTCCATGGACTATGGAAGCAGTGTCATAGTTTGATGCATCAGTTTAATATGTCGTTGTAATATAATTGAACATTACAGTCATGTAAAATGCACAGGGTTATTGATTTAAAATTTCTATATATGGTATTGCTTTATTTATTGGAAAGTGCTTATCAGGAAATGAATGCACACTTCAGTTTCAGTTAAATAATAGTATATTAAACATATTCATTTAAGTTAACTGGTAACTGAGTAACTCCATGACACACAGTGCTGCAGAACATGAATGTAAACTGTGCTATCATGTGATGGCACACTGGTTCATGTTATTGATTCTGCAGGTAATCCTTTTCTAACCCACACCATGCCATTGTGGCTAAGTGCAGAGTGCAACCATTACATTTCCTCACAGATAGCAAGGAAATGTTGAACAGCGAGTCAATGAGGCTGCTGTTAGCTTTTGTTCAGTGATCCCTTAAAAAGTGATCTCACCAATGGATTAGGACCAGATTGTTCTGTTATCTTAGAATGATGCCTGATGCAGAAAAACTTTGGAAGAAACATGGATAACATTCCTAGGAACTTTGCAGAGGGACATACAGGAAAACAAAATCGGTGGTTCAATGTCACTGCAACCCTTCGACCAGGCAAAAGGACTGCCTTTGATTTCATATTTCCAAATGCTTCCCTGTGAAATGTTCTCTAGAGATGTTATCCACTTTTCAGAGGCCCTTGCTCTTATAGCGAGTCAGCTACCCCAAAGCAGCATTCACTACAAAATCTGAGGGACAATTTTCATGAATTTCTCAGCGTTATTTTAATGCATAATCAAGAAAAGTAAATTTGTGTGCCAGGAAAGTGGGGCATGAATGATGCAAACCTGAACTCTGGCTCCCTAGGATCTGCCTCACCATATTTCCTTGTGCATTTTGCTCCATCCCACTCCCTTCCTGCGGGGTACAAAGTGATTCAAATGAGCAGCTCCAAGTGTCACTTATTTTTCCAACAAAGCAGTCAGGGTAACCCAAGCCAAGAACAGTGCAGCAGCTTCCAACATCAGCTGAAGCTGGTGGAAGTGAGAACCTTCTGAAGCTAAAACACACAGAACATTTCATACAGGATTTCTGTAGCTGGAAATAATTTTTACAGCATTGTTTCTTTTTCCTCCCAATCCTTCCTGCGCACTGCTTCTTGCCAGCTCTGATGGGGTCAAACCCTTTACATTCCAGAGAAGATGCAACACGCTCTATTGGTGCTTGCAACAAAGACAAGTCATTCCTCATGTTGACACAAGTGAGAGCCTTAAACACGAGAATCCTATTTGTCACTTCTTGCGCAGCCTCAGTGACTGAGCTCAGAGCCCACGCAGAGATTTTATGTTATTAAAGTATCTTTCTTTTCAGGCAAGTATAAGAATTCTGAATCCTTATGCCTCAAAACATATAGACGAGCTGTCCTTTATTGAGAAGGTGGCACATTGTCAGTACTTCCAACTCCTCGTACTGTATGAATCAAGCCCTACCTAATTATCTTGGGTGAAAGTAACTGACTTGAGTGCATAGCCATGAAGTAAATCAGGCAAGAAGGTGAGTTGGAGCTGAGGTTGAGGTGGAGAAGCACAGTGCAAGACTTGAGAGCTAATTCATCATTTTTCAGCTCCTTTGTCATCATTGTCCTTGCTCTCATTAGCATAAAGTCCGCAGAAGGTGGCCATTTCTCTATTCTTTGTCTTCCCACCTCTGATGCCATTTGCTTTCTTAGTGGAGCTGCAGGAATAAAGGGAAGAATGTGAGAATGGGTGACTTGTACAGACCGATCCTGGTGCCCCCTGTTTATTGGCACCACTGAGCATCCTGGAGAAATAATAGAAGGTGCCAAGTTTACTCAGAACAGCAGATGTAATATGAAGTATTAGCCAGGGCCACTGAAGGTGTGAGATCAGGGTATAGTGATTAATTAGCATAAAATTAAAATGAAACTGCAGCACAACAACTGGATGCATTAATGCTCCATACACATTTCCTCTTAATCTTCCCACCTTATCTCCATATTCCTCTTATCCATTCTCTTTCATTTATGCATTGTCTTCCCTTAAATGCATCAGTGCTACCAGTTTCAAACAACTCCATATCCAAGCAGTTTCCACATTCTCACCAGTCTAAATACATCATTTGATCTGAAAGTAGCTATCTTGTTCTGGACTGACCAGTCATAAAGATAACATCTCCCCATCCATTTTTTATCCACAGCCACCTTCAGAATTTAAAAAGCCTGTATCAGTACTTTAGTGTGAATCTTTTTTTTGGAGTCTTCCCAACTTCCCAGTCCTATAAAAACAGCAGGATGCAGATTTGAAAATCACACACCCACTCTCAAATGAAACTTTTTTGCCAATAGAGAATGGGAAAAAGGCATAACCTGTGCAAAATAAATTAAGAGTGGAAACAGACACCATATTGGCTGTTGAAAGGACCTTAACACAGAGAATGGACATGAGGAATTGACAGAGGAGATGTAAACCCTCAAGAATAGGCGCATCATGATCTGAAGTTTGTAAATTGCTGTCGATGTCAAATAAAACAAGCTGTAGGTGTCAGTAAGAGTGTAAACTCTCTGATGGATTGCTTTGACTGTAGGCTCAGTTGAAAAATGTTAGCATAATTTGGTGCAAGTGGAACTCATTGCCAGTTTTGACAAAACTCAGCAGATCTGGCAGCATCTATGGAGAGAGAAACAATTTGAGTTCAATATGATTCTTCTTCAGAGTTGAGAAGGATTTGAAAATGAAGGCTTTTACACCTTTGAGATAGACAGAGGAGGAGTTAGATGAATAGATAATGTGGACGCCTAGTGGAGAAGACAAAGAGTCGCTAATTGATGTGAAAGAGAAATAGAGATGTAAAATGTTATAAATGATGTTATGGAAGAGTGAATTCCATGGGCCTGCTGTAATGTTCCATGGTGCAAACTTGAGGAACAACACCTCATTTCCAGTTAGGCACTTTACACAGCCTCGCTGATTTAGTATTGAATTCCACAACTTCAGAGACTGATCCCATGATGTTTGTCCTCAATTTTCCTAACATACTTCTCCCCCTCCCACCAACCCCCACTCCATAGGTTTCTCTTGTTTATGTCTTGTTTTCTGTGCTGTCAGCCGAGAGGGCCCATTTTCACCCAATGTTAACTGTTTCTCTCTCCTTTAAAGAAAAGGTACTTTGCTACAATTGTGTAGAAGCAACATCTGGCATACTGTCTAGAGTTTTGGTCTCCTTTTTTAAGAAAGTAAAAGCAACCCAGAGAAGGTTCACTCAACTGATACCTGAGAAGAATCAGTTACCTTATGAGGAAAGGTTGGATCTGTATCCATTGGAATTTAGAAGGATGAGAAATTATCTTATTAAAACACATAGAATCCTGAAGGGATGCAATAACATGGATGCTGAAGGGATGTTTCCCCTTCTGGGATATGCTCTAACTAGCAAATGCAGTTTACTCCTCTTCAATAGGGCTGTCAGGTATTTTACCTCCACTCAAAAGGGCAGTTTAGTTTTTCATCTGAAAGGCAGATAATACCAGGAATGAAAGGATACAATTATGAGTAACTTGAAGAATACAACTATGTCGACTACAGCAGTAATGATTGAGAGAAAGCTAATAAAATTATTCAAAAAGATTTAAAGTGTACAGAGTGAACTATTATTTATATGGATAAGTGATTTGGTAACAAGAGGCACAACCTAAAACCAAAAAGGATAGTGTAGAAGGAGGTGTTAAGATCCTATAAAAAATGTAGAGTACATAAAATAAGCCCTTTTTCCCCCTATATTCTGTACTTGTCAACTCGTAATAGTGCAGAGGATTTCCAGTCTCCCTTTTGGATCAGAAATTGTGAGAGCCCAAGAAGACAGTCTTTGTTTCAAATAAAACTCCTTTTAACTTCTTTCTCAGCAAGCCCATTTCTCCCCAGTTCCTATTGAACAAGGAATCTTTTGCAAGTGTCAACAAAATCTATTTTCACTGCACAAGACTGCAGTCTATTACATAATTCAACAACTCTTACCACGAAACAAGACAGTGGAGGAACACATGTGGTGCCATGAAGTAACAAGGCATGAATTTTACACCAGCGATCTCCTCGACAGATGAATATTAGATATTAGCCAGATAGTCCGAGTGAAATATTGAGTGGAGGCAATAAACTTCCACAAAAGTGAAATGGAAAAATCATCCCCTCCTTTCACACCTCCTAACAACTGATTCATAGCAAAACTGACAAAGGCCAGAGAGCAAGTCATCTGGTCTTGCACACAACCAGATTCGGTGTTTAGCTAGTGAGGTGAGAGAATAGGGAGAAAGCAGATAAAAATCCTTGACAGTGAAAGTCCTGAAAGAGGCAGTCAGACTGTTGTATCTGTGTTCGCTCCAATGTGCCGCCCCCCCCCCCCCCCCCCCCCCCCGCCCCCAGCATCTCCTCTTGCCCTGCAAATCAGTCCAATATGAATACTTTCTCAACTGCATTCTGGAAATTCTGAGGGTAAATGCTTCCACCCCACATTCATGAAGTGTGTTCAGATCTTAACAATTTTTGGTAATGAAATTTCTCAGCAAGTTCATTTCTTTAATTCATTCACAGGATGAGGGTGTCACTGGCTAGACCACATTTATTGCCCAGAGGACCTTAAAATACAAGGTCCAGTCTTCAGTCCATTTTGGTCTTGGTAAGGTTGCCTGTTGAAAGAGAATAGGTTATCACATGACAGCCCCTAAGGCTTGGGATGACTTGCTTCTGCGCCATGAGGGTTGGGTTCTGCAGTCCTGGAGCTGCAGTCTCTGTCATTGGTAGGGCAGGAGATGGTTGATGAGGCAAGTGGGTGGGATGCTTTGGATTCTGCACGCTGTTTTTGCTGCTTGTGTTTGACCTCCACATGCTCCACCTGGTGATACTGAAAGTGGTTGGCGCTGTCGAGGATGCGACTTATCCAGTTTGCATGTTCTAGACCAAACAATTCCCATGTTTTGGTGAAAATGTTCCATTTGTTTAGTGAGGATGTCCTTGTAGCATTTCCTCTGTCCTTCTATTGATCACTTACCATTGCAGAGTTTGGAATAGAGCACCTGTTTAGGAAGTCTTGTGTCGGACATGTGAGAAATGTGACCTGCTGATTGCATGCTCAATGCTGGGGATATTGATCTGGAAGAGGACCCTCACATTGTTATGCCTGTTCTGTCAGTGGATTTTGCGAAGGCACCACCAGCAATACCTTCCAGGGATTTAAGGTACAAGCAGTCCATGATCCATCTTTCTGATGGTGGAGACCATGGCTCCACTGTAGACCAGGAACTTGGTGCTGTGTTCGAGGTGATAGATTTTGAACACTGTTTCTCAGACATCTGAAAGCTGCACTGGCACACTGGAGGCAATGTTGGATGTTAGCAATAATGACTGCTCACAGTGAGAGGAGCCTCCCATGATATGAGAAATGACCCATGACCCATGTTGTTGAGAAGATCACTGTGGACTTTGATGTCAGGGTTGTGTTGTGTAGCAGGAGTGGATGATAGAGAATCTTGTTTTCCAGCTTTTTAAACTGAGGCCCATTCTTTCATACACCTCAGTGATTATGTAGATGATGGTTTGTAGCTCGGCCTCTGAGAGTATACACATGCAGGCATTGTCTGTGTACTGCAGCTCAATGATAGAAGTTGGGGTGGTCTTGGTTCTGGTCAAGAGGTGAAGGTTGAGCAGCTTCCCACACATTTATAGGTTAGCTCCTCTCTGGCAGGGAACCTCATGGGGATGTGCTGGATTGTTGAGAAGCGGAAAATGAAGAGGGTGTTGGTGCAATGACAGAGCCTCACTTGACCCCAGGTTGCACTCGTATTCGGTCTATGATGGATCCACTGGTGAGGATCATGACTTGCATGTCATCACAAATCAGGCAGAGTATGGTGACAGATTTCTGTGGGCAGCTGAATTTGAGGAGGATATTGCACAATCCCTCACAGTTGACAGAGTTGAAAGCCTTTGTGAGATCAAAGAAGGCTATGTACAGAGATTGGTGCTGTTCCCTGCATTTGTGGTGCACTGAACATCATGTTCATAGAATCATAGAATCCCTACAGTGTGGAAGCAGGCCATTCAGCCTAACAAGTCCACACTGACCCTCCAAAGAGTATCCCACCTTGACCCATTCCCCCTACCTTAATACTCTACAATTACGCCTGGCTAATGCACCTAACCTATACATCCCTGACACTAGCATGACCAATTTACCTAATCTGCACATCTTTGGACTATAAGAGGAGACTGGAGCACCCAGAGGAAACCCATGCAGATACAGGGAGTATGTGCAAACTCCACACAGACAGTTGCCTGAGGCTGGGATCAAACTTGATTCCCTGGCACTGTGAGGCAGTGTGGTAACCACAAAGCCACTGTGCCTCTTGACAGGAGGAAGCCTCATTGAGACCCAGGGAAGAGTTCTTCCCCCCCCAGGAGGATTATCACGATGACTGTGGAGGACACAAGGGAAATCCCTCCATAATTTTCACATTATCATTGCATGTAAGCAACCATTAACTGGTTGCCTACAATGAATAATGGTTAACTTTACAGGGATGCAGCTCCATGTGGCAATCAAAATGTTCCCATCTCAGATAAAGTGACTAGTTAAGAGTCATAAGGTAATGAAATGCTTGACAAAATATTATGGCTGCACATTAAATGGAGAGATACATGTTTATGGTCATGTGATCGACTGACATTATACTTCCAACATCCTTTTCAGGTGAAGTGAGGGTAGAGAAAGAGGAATTTGAACCAGCATGCAATCATCTAATTCAGTCTCTTTCAGTCATATACTGTTTATATTACCAATTCCTATCTAGATTTATAATAGAAATTGGATGTGTCAGTGTCCTTCTAATAGCCACATGTGGTTAATGTGGAATCCAGATGTGGCTAATAGCATTTCTGATCGGTAACTATAAATGATTAATAGACACCATCATTGGACTTGTGAGCTCAAAGCTGTTTAGTTTGATCCTTAGTTCATTTGTTGGTGTAGTGGCAAGATTAAACACAATGTTCTATGATTGTTGAAAGTGCTTTCCTTCTATAGTGATCAACTGATTGTAAATATCAAGGAAATCTGCACTGCCATGGGAATGCACAGAGGGCATTTTCAACCAGTATCAGTGCATGTATCTAAAACAGTGCTGCTGATATAATTTCCACTGAACTGATGCCACATAAATTTCTGAGGTTCCTACATTTTTATTAACCAAAGATATTAAAGCCAAGAGTATGGGCTGTGGTCACAGACCATTGTTATCTCACTGGATGGGAGAACAGACTCAAGAAGCCAATATACCTACTCCTTTTCCTATGTTAATTCAACACTAGTCTATGTAAACATAAGAGGTTGGTTAGCTCAGTTGGCTGACTATAGTATGGGTTCAATGCCTGTACTGGCTGAGATTACCATGAAGGACTGTCCTTCTCGATCCCTCTCTTTGCCTGAGGTGTGGTGATTTTCAGGTTAAACCACCAACAGTTCTCTCCCTCTGATGGGAGAGCAGTCCAGTGATCCAACAGGACAATGGCAATTACTTTTATATAAACATAAGCTGTAATTACCTCCTCCCATCAGTAGTGACGCTGTACTGCTTATATTAGCAGTTTCATTTTGACAAGTTTAATATGTATCTACCATTAAAAAGACACAGTGACAGATTTAAGTAATGAATATACAATGCATACACACGTGCATTGCTTGACAACATTATACAATTAACAGCAATAAATTAATTTAAATTCTGCTGTTGTACATTATTTGACAGCTGGTTCATTTGAAAATGTTATTTTTTTTACTGTGATCTGTCTATTTCACATCTCTGCTATTTTAAGAAGGTCATATAGATGTAGATTGGTTGTTAAAATGCAGGAATCAGTTCAAAAAAGGTACTTCCCAGGAAGACAGTGTGCACTGATTCAATATATTAATGGCATTCTGTGTCGGTTTGTGGGTCTCATTAAAGTCAGATATTCGTGTCACAGAATGGAACATTCTTTACAGCCAGTGACACCTTTAAGCAATGAAGATTTTACAAAACATGGGCTCACTGTAGTAGAAACTGTCCATATATAACCAACAGAAGCTCAACTCCAACCTCAGAAGATCAACCTAATTTCCTCTACCTCAGATAAGTCACATCTTTAATTTCTTTAAAGATCTGACAATGGCATTTACTGCCAGATTTTAAGTTTGGTTGATAAATACGAAAGCAGTGAAGTTAAAAACAGATATTTCACAACTGTCACAAAGATAGGCAAGGTCTTCAGCGCTCTAGATGAACTCAACAGAGGTATAAGTGGGATATATTCTTGCAAGTGTACATGGACTTGATATCAAATTGTTGGAGCAGTAAGCCACCTGATTGTGTTTATGTCTGCTGGGATGGCTACTGACTCTTTGATATCTTCAAGAGGGAGCTAAACCCATTCCCAAAATGGGGCAACAGTCATTACAATTAACACATGGATCCAGGTAATCCTTGGACTGAGTGGACTAGAAAGGAATTTTTGAGAGTATTGTTTATCTTATTGAGCTGGTGTTTTTTTCAATTTTACTGCACCACTCAGGCAAGTCTGTGATTATGGGGGTCAGGAATCAGGATGCTTCAGCTGTCATGTGTGGAGTCAACATTAAGAGTCCAGCAAGTTTTGCGTCTTTACAGCTGCATAATAGAAGGAAAAATGCTGTCCCTAAAGGTTTTTGATGATACTATTTGCTTGATCTTTTCTTTTGGATTCTACACAAGTGATACTTTAAACTCAGACAATATAGATGAGAATTTATCCCACTCCACCCCCATAACCCAGTCCCTGCTTCCTTGCACTTAATAGTACCCTCTGTGTTAAAGCTACATTATAAATGGGGCAGCATGGTGGCTCAGTGGTTAGCACTGCTGCCTCACAACATCAGGGACCTGGATTCAACAGTCCAAACTCCGACAGTCCAAAGATGAGCAGGTCAGGTGAATTGGTCATGCTAAATTGCCCATAGCATTAGGTGCATTAATCAGAGGGAAATGGGTCTAGATGGGTTACTCTTCAGAGGGTCGGTGTGGAGGTGTTGGCTCAAATGGCCTGTTTCCACACAGTAGGGAATCTAATATAATCTCAATGTAAAACCTAGCAGTCACATTGGCTACTATGATTACTAATTTACACTCAGATAAAATAGACCTGTGGGTGCTCGGCCTGCAATGGATCTGAAAAGATTGAGCTTTAATAAAATGGCCACGCCAACCTCATACTCAGGAAGCATTCCTTTCTAGTTAACATGGATGTTTTAAGTGGTCCAGTTTTTGTTAATGTTAACTATCTTGCTTAAATGGTCTGCAAGTTGGTTTTGATGCTAGCAATTGTTTAAAAAGTGATGCTAAGAATGTCTCTGCATCTGTCAACTCTCTTCAATGTTCTGATGTGTCAACTAAGCACTTTGAATCCACTATTTCTCCAGTAGAAAATAGAATTCATGGACTTTTTAACAGCAATTAAAATGAGAGTTTTGTATTAATTAGCCCTTTATGATAAAAGCCTCTATTATATCCTGTCAGAAAAGGGAGCGAGATTGTAATGTGTATCTCAACTTGTCCCTGAGGGTTCATTAAGATTTGAAACACAATGCGGTAATTGTATAGAAAAAAATGATGCCCTCAAAAATAATACTAAAAGGCAAGAGAGGAAAGTTATTGATATTACAAAGAACAAAGACAAATGGATTTCAACAAAAGAAACCTCCTCTGCTCATTCCGAGTCCTTCAAATTGGATCAATGCATTTTATGTTTACAGAGATCCATTTCCTTTGTATTGCTCAAAGATGACTATAACTTGGATTGTTTGATGGAGGAATCGCAATATCTTATTCAAGATCTTGTGTATTTGGACACATTTTGTGCACAATTGTTCCTCTTCATGTATTAATCCCCCTGTTACCATTTCCTTTGCATGAGAAATTGCCTTTGCAAAAATGTGTAAGAGGAATTATCAACATAAATTATTATTGGAACATATTAATGAACTAATGAAAATGCATTTTGAATGATTTTTGAAAAAATTGAATACCCCTTTTCTGGTTCACGACTGAGATCTATAAAACCTGGCGTTATATCCAATGCAATATCAATAAATCTGTCAGATTTTCTCAACTGATTCTCTGCACCAATGACAATACCAAAGTATGCCACCATTTTTGTGCCTGGAATGGGTGCCATAGAAGCCTGAGTATCAGCATTGAGCCTCATCTGTAGATTTTGGTTGAACTACAAGCATTGACTGTTCCCTCACAGGCACCTCTCCCAATGGAAAAAAACCGGGTTGCAGTCACATGCCTTCTTGGTGAATCCAAGAGGTTGTGTGATATGGAGATGGGTGAATGTTGGATGTTGGGGCATAGCAGGCTGCACGAGGGAGAGGATGGTGAAGGGATTTGCTGCAGTAGGTGACTGCAGTACATACGAACATATGAAGTAGGGACTGAAGCAGACTGTTTGACCCCTCAGGCCTGGAGCACCATTCAGTAAGATAATTGCTGATCTGTTTGTATTTCAATCTGCACCTTCCCACCTACTCCCAATTAATTTTGACTCCCTTACCTAAGGAGAATCAGACTTCCTCCCCTTTGAAAGTTTTCAATGGCCCCACCTCCATCGCCTTCTGAGGCAGAGTTCCAAAATCACACAACCCTGTGAGGAAACCATGAATGGAGCAGGGCCAAGCTGCCCCAGTCCTCTGATGAACAGTTTGTGAAACGGGTCCTTTGGCAGGCATTAGGCTTGAGGTTTCTGAAAAACTGGTTCACTGAATTTAGCAGTGGGGTCAACGCTTGGGAAAATTGGACATCGATCATCCACTATTAAATTGCATCTGTTTTATGTCTGATAAATTAACGCAACACAATTTTTGCATAGCAATTTTTAGCCACAGTCAGTCCCTAATAAATCAATAATTGGACAAATCTAGCTTCAACCACGCAATTTCATAACACAGCCACAGGAATCTTTATTTGCAGGTTTGGAGCAATCTTGCATCTTATCAAATGAAATGATAAAAAGAGCAAATAGAATTGAGTACAAAAGTAGAACTGGATGCCATGGCTGTTTAGAGAGCAACCGTTTACCTGCCAAAATTGTATTCACTTATCAGAAATAGTTATTGAATCCTGTAAGCCTTAAATAACAATTTGAACAGTGTGAAAACCCCAATAGAAAACAGGAGAATTCTGTTCGCTATCAGAATATTACAAATTACAGATACAATCTTGTGGCTCTCTTCCGTTCCCTAATTTGTTTTCTAATCAGAATTAATCATTTGCAGAAAGTCATTTGTGGAGAATCTGATGAAGGTGTTTGGAGTTAGAAAACTAAACAAGTATCCTATAATGAAAATTCACTCACGAATTCTAAGTGGGAATATTTCTGCTGTACTTTCAAGATTTATTCATGATGAAATATTAAACACTCTTACCTTAGCTTAAACTTAATGCAATATAATGGGAAATTAACCTAAAAACACAGGAACAGCTTTGGAAGCTATAAAATGTGGATAAAATACATGCACTGAAAATTAATTTACAGATAAAAAAATTCAGTCATTAGGTATAAATGCTAAGGATATAACAAAATAAATTGTGGTTTCAATCAATATTCATGGAAATGTTCACATATGACCGTGTTAATGTTTGTTTAATGAGAATACCTGGATAAGACACCATGCTAGAAATCTTGACTGCAGATTATTATTATGTATTTGGCTTTTTTTCTCCAAAATGTAATATGCAGGGACATTGCAGAATAACGGAATCAATTTTTAACCATTGGTAGGTACAAACAAAGGACTGCGAAGGCTGGGTGCAGAATTGCCGAAGGAAGGCTAGATTCAGAAATATCTCTTATTCAAAAGACAACGGGTGTGAAATTGGATAGACCTTGTGAAACAGGGCACAATTAACCCCATCCCAAAATGCAGGCAGTGCACTATCTGTGTTTCAGTGTCCAGCTGGTGCTAACCATTCCATTGTTTGACTGGATGCCTGAACAGAGAACAGATAATGTCAAAGGCGATCACTGGTTAAAATCAGCTTCTACTAGTTCAAACTAGCCCTCCTCTGTTGAAGGAGAAATGCATTGCAGCTGGAACTGGAGGTCTTTATGATCAGAGTCTGACCTAGGAAAGACCGAACAATGACACAACATGGGAGAGTGCAGAAGACTTTCTGGGCACAGATCTGGGGGCATTGGTGGAGAAGATGCAAAGGAGGAGAGCTACCCTGTATCCAAAAGCAGCCGGGAGATCCACCAGAAGCAGTGGAAGCAGATAACTATAAAATTCAATGCCAGGAATCCAGTGCCACAAGGATTTAGTTCGTTGTCAAGATCAGTCAATGCACCACTAACCTAGGAAATTAGTGCATTCACCAGCTCCCGTCACTCACCAACCAACAGCTTTGTGAATCGGGCCTCATTCCTGATGTATGCTCCAACATACGGTCTTGTACATAGTACAACTATCAGCCTTATATCCGCATCTCAAAAGATCGCATACATTGCCAGCTATTCAGCTACAACAGCCAAAACAGACAGTGTAACACACTAACAAATTTTCCTATCTTTCACCATTGTATTATTGGCACTCCACCCGGGTTACATTGCCTGTTAGCTAACTAGATGAGTCTCCTGCCATCTTGCAGAAGTGGTAGAGTTACAGGTGGGCTGCCTAGCCTGTAGCTATTACAAGTCATTCTGCAAGACCATCTGAAGTCTCTTGCACTTTGACTGAAGTCAAAAGCATTGCACCAAACATGCTGTACTCACTGGTGTAACACCATACAGGAGAACTAACACAGGCAAAATTACACTGTGACAGCCACTAAAGGGAACACATAAGGGTAATTTATTGGTGCTACAAAGCTATTATTGATGAATTTGGTTTGGAATGTTTTTGAGTTAGCTGTTAGTTTTACAATGTATTCAAAATGGCACCATGGTTAGCAATAAAGGGAAGGGAAAGTGTGGGGTTTTCAATGAATGAGGAATTTGGATTGTAATTACTGACATTAATATGAGTTCTCCATGACAAACTTGGCCTGAAAATTGATATGTTAGTGGCCCAGTCTCTTCCTTCTGCTCCTCCATCCTCCAAAAGTTGGTCCCTGTTAATTCTTCATTCTCCATGCCATGTGGTATCCTAGGGTGTGCCCATGTCTGGGAGAAGCTGGTTTTTGTGGAACCATTGAAGTCAGCAAAAACTCTGAATGCACTATTTCAGCACTTCCAGTAAATGTAGGTAAATTTAATACAAAAAATAGACAAAGCAGCAAATACTTATAGAATTAAAGCAACATCTAGAAAAAAAATCAACCAGCAATTGAGTTGTAGGTACAGGCAGAGTTGTAGGTAGGCAGGCCCTGGGTTGCGAAAACGTTCTGTTCTGGAGTCCACTCACAAATCAATTTATCGCTTGTCGAAGCACAATGCAGGACAATGGGAAGTAGCCATTTGTAAGTACAGGAAAGATACATATGTCAGGTCTTTAAAAATTAAAACCATACATGGGACCGCATTCATAAGTATAAGCATTTGTAAGTCAGACATGTATCAATGGGGGACCCCACACCTCCATAGTTGATGGTCTTTTTCAATAATGCTGGTGGGATCCTTGATTGCAACTGAATGTGTGATCAGCAATGCAAGGTGAAGGGAGGGCATTAGCTGAAGAATCGAACTGAAAAGTGGCATGGCTAATGACAAAACCAGCATTGTACACCGATTGAAGCCTTAATTAAATGGCATCCAGTATGATTCACCCTAAAACTGCATGAGAGCTAAGGACACCATTATTGCCACAAAATGAAACCTATAGTATCCAAATAAATTCAAACTGTGACCAATTCAACTTCTGTACCCTTACATTAGAATTACCCAGGGACTATAAACACTCAGTCCAGTATTGACACTTAATTGAAGCTACTTAGATTGTTAAGTTAAACTGATCCCACAGAAGCAGGATCCTCAGCTTGCCCTTAAGGAAGACTGTCAGAGTAGAGTTATTTTGAGATCATCAGCCCTCAAAGGGGCACCAACATTGCCATTTCTTTACTGTGATTATCACACCTGAGATATTTTCCCCAATGGGCAATTAGCTTGCATAAATGTGTAAATCTATACCTGCTATTTTACATCATTTTATTTTACTATAATATAAGCAAGAGTCACGATATTTTTGCAACGTGCTGAACAACAAAACTCAGGGCATGCAGATCACTTTGATAGCTGCAAATAGACATGAAGATTATTTCCTTCAAATCTGCATCTCTCAAGTTCATTATTTCAGGTACACATTCTACCTGTTGTTCTTATTGTTGAATCTCTTTTTTTGTGCATTCCTTTCCCAATGTAATATGAGGCATATTCACAAAAACAAGGCTTATACAGTAGTAGATTTATGAATTATAGGTCTGCATGGAGAAAGGTGGTTTTAGGCATAAACATATATGAATATCAAATTCGTTCTGCTAATGTGAAATCATTTGCTTATTTGCAGTTTGCTGCAACTCTATATTATTTTCCTTGGACTGCTATTGGAATAGCGTTGCAGCTTAAACCCAAACCCACATTATAATAGACAGAAAATCAGGCTGCTAAGTGATTATATTTTGGTTGTGTTTCAATTGCAAACATTAACTTATGAACTTTCAACTCCTGAAGTGAGGTATGTAGTGGGTAAAGGAGCAGGAGGAAGATAGAGTATGTATCTAGAACAAATGAAGTGGTGGTTACCTTCTGTTATGTCCCGTATATGCTTGAAGCTGATTTTCCTTCTTTGAAGGTGATTGAATATCACTCAATACCTTTTGGCCACAAGCCAGTGAATTAGGGCAATAAAAATATTCCTCTGAACCTTTTAGTGATTTGTTTTTCAATCGGGTGAGTAATTTCAGTGATGTTCTGGTGCTTCCTCAAGTTTAAACAATGTGTACAGCCAGGCAAATATTTGAACATATTCACTTCATGGATTTAAACTTCTTAATTCTGGTGCAAATAAAAATCTCGTGTAATAATCCTCACTTTTACTTTGGTGTAAGGGCATAAACTTAGATATGCATTCTTAACAATGGGCCAAATTTTATGAGGACCAGCAAACTTGTGCAGATTACCACTCTATCCCTCCTATTTTACAAAAGGAGAAAGATCCACATTTTTTCTTTGGAGTTTGATGGGGAGGTGGATCCTAGGGGGAAGGCGGCCTGGGCCTAGGGGAGGAGAGAGAGAGAAGAGAGGTATGTAGTGGGTAAAGGGGCATCAGAGCGGGAGGAAGATAGAGTGTGTATCTAGAACAAATGAAGTGGTGGTTACCTTCTGAGAGCAGGGGCAGAGTCCAGAGGGGGTGAAAGTGGGTCTGGAGCGACAGAAGAGATGTCAGGTACAGGTGGTGTCAGATCACGGTCTGGAGGCTGTAAATAGTCTGGACGAGGTTTAGCTGGGGCTGTAAAAGTTAAGTATGGTATTGGTTGAATAGATACACGAGGTATTTGATCATCTAGCTTTTCCTGAGTAAACATTGACCTAACTTCATTAGAAAGCCTGAATTCTCTAACTTAAATGGAGACCTTTGGAGGGTTCCAGGTCTGGTGGAATTGCCCAATGATTTCCCAAGTAATTGTTATGGAGTCTGCTGCAATGGGGGTTCCACATTGTCCCGAAGTGTAACTCCTATCTCGACTTGAATAACGACTGTACGTCCATCAGAATGTTGGGGCCAATAAAATCAAAAGTGATTATCAAAGCTAAAGATTGCCTTTTATATCTGTTTGTGATGTTTGCTTCAATGGTTTTAACCTGAAAATTCAAACATAATTTCATATAATTTTATTAGGGATAAATTTACAACTAGTCAAATTGCACAGCACCTTCTGTGAGAAAGTTAGATTTGTGTCACAGAGATAATCCTTGTATGAAGAAGAATTAACTGAATACTGTGTGCTATAATTAAATTTGGAAGAGGAAACCTTCATTGCAAATGCATTTGTGTTCCAATTCCTTCCAACAGTTCTAAGTTCTGCATCACAAGTATCTATATCTTTGTAAGGAGGCAAGAGAGCTTTCAGCTTTCAGATTGTTTCTGAAGTCTGTATGTGGTTAATCTAAGTATAATAATTCTAATGAATGTCTCTCTTGTTTCTTTTTCAGCAATTTGGAAAAATTTTAGACGTTGAAATAATTTTTAATGAGCGGGGATCTAAGGTAAGCAAGACATTCCAAACCTGTTTGCTTTATCTTTTAAAGTAGTATTTCAGTAGATTTAACAGAGATATTGTGGATATTTTATGTGGTATGTTAATGTACTAAGTAGGGTTATTAGACACAACTCATAGGTTATTGTATGAAGCACATTCTTAATGCTGAACAGTTTTCTCGATTAGAAACAGATACATACTTATGTGGCTTCAGTAAATTTTCAGTTCAGAATAATCACAAATTCCCCAAGCATCATGATGAGATAGATTAACCAATGGCCTCAAATAGCAAGACACAGAGGTACACACAACTTTAAATTTGTCAATGAATTCTGTGCTCCATTATTACAATCTGCTGAATATTTTAGTAATAAATTCTGATGTGAAAGCTGATTTCTATGAGTGACTGAATTGGATGGTGAAAAGAAACTCAATCAATGTTTAGAGCTGAAATCACAAAATTGCTGAAGCACTCCAGGTGAATGGCTGTGTACTGATACTAACAGCTCAATTGCACAATCAGATTTTGGGGCAGCTAGTTTACCAGGACTCATGTAAAACAAATATAGCATTACATTTGCTCTCCGGTATTTGCCTTTAACAAGGGTGTAGATTATGTCAGTGAACTGGTTCATGTGGAAAAGAAACTGAAAATAGTGAAGATTAGACTGAGCATCAGTTTTCAGTGTGTGCTATTGATGGGTGCTCTTATTGTTTCTTGGAAAGGCAGTTTTCGGTGGTTTTGTGATATCACATTTATCAGTCATGTTAATAAAATTGAGACATGTGGAAAATGCCTAACCCTAAGGCACAAAATGAGTGTGATAATATTCTAATTAAGTATTCTGATAGACTGATTTCAGAGAATTGAATATCTTAATATTTGAATACTTTTCAGAGACTAAAGAGTGGTCTGTTGTCCTGAAAGAGTTGTGGGGTGAAACAGCAAGTTTAAAAGAGATAATGTGTGAAAAAGCAGGATTAGACGATTAATGTGTGAAGCAGCAGGGTTAGAGGATTAATGAGTGAAACAGCGGGTTAGAGGATTAATGCATTAAACAACAGGTTTAAAAGATTAGTGTGTGAAATGGTAGGTTTAACAGGTCAGCATTTGAAACAGAAGGTTTTCTGGGTTAATATGCAAAAGGGTAGTTTTAGAGGATTAAAAGTGCAAAACATTCCGGCAGGTGGGAGCTGGACACGGTGTTTGCATGATCATTAGACCAACTTCAGACTAACACAAGTAGTAGGGACAAGAGAAATGGAGAGGCTGGGTCATAACAAAATAAGTGCTATTGATCTACCATCCAGTTGCCACCTCACTGTTGGAGAGGGGTACAGCATTATAAGGAAAATGCCTGCTTGAGGTTAAACATTTCTATATTAGCACTGTTTACTATTAATTCTAGAAAAACAGTAACTATTAGTATTTTCACTGCTAAATCCAATTTTCCAAATCCTAGTCACAGGTTTATTCTACCTCTGGGATCAGAAAGTTGAATTTTGTGGTCTGCGTACTGGAAACAATGACTGTTATGGCTGTTATCTCCACAACATTAAATTATTTATCCAAATAATATTTCTACATTACCACTATTGCAACACTACTATAACTTCTTCAGTTATTAGTATATATCTACAACTAACTTCTAATACATTCCTTTCTCTACAACAACTGTTATTGCCAATATTTTGACATTTCCATGACATCATTACCGTGAAACGCTTTGACCAGCAGGACAGGACTCTTGCCAAATGTCCCTCAATATGTGTCTTAATTTTCTCATTGTATTGTTATCAGTTCTAAAACAATATTGCCAAATATCTGAGGAACCAACTTTCAATTTTAACAATGAGGCATGTATAATAAAGCCCAAACATCTGTACGCTTCAGAGCCAGTCCATTTTGTGAAGAGGAAATAAAGGCTATGCCATGTGATTGAACAACTTTTAGCCATTCATATACTTGAGATAATGACTGGTAAATGACAACTTTAATTAAAAATACCCTCAATTTATAGTTGCATCAATGTTGTGCTAATTGATTACAATTAACTATAAATTATTCTATAGATATTCCAAAGTCAATCTGAACATTTGCAAATGTCGGCTATATCTTCTGCCAATCATGGTGCATTATGTTATCTAGTGAAGAATTGGAAGTATGGTAGTTTTGTTCACTGAGTGTCACTTTCCCATATGTTTGAAAAGATCCATATGTTCTTTATCAACCCACATCTATTCTAAGACATAGAGTAATTTGGAATAAATGACAGCATGTCGTTAATGTATCTTAGATGAGCATAAGGTGACTTTGTGTCTGCTGCGGATATCCTTCCACAGTATTTGAAAGTAACCACTTTAGCTGACATGCTGAAGTGTTTGTTTTAAGACCAATGTTTAAAGACAACTTCTCAGAATAGTTTCAAAATACAGGAGGTATGTAACCTGTAGCTAAATAAGGTACTGTTAATTTGCTTCCTACTTGTTGTACAACTAATGTTTTGAACATTCAATGTAGCAGTTGTACCAACTTGTAAGGACAGCAAGATGGACAGAAAACAGGGGTTTAAAATGTGATCAATTGATATTTTTCGATATAGCTTTGTGAATGCACTGTTGCAATCCTCCGATAGACCACCAATTTCCCTGTATAATGTTAACACTTCCTCAGATCTACCACTACATTTCCCTTACCCTGCAGAAAGAAAATTAGTTTTTTTTTTAAATCTGTTAAATCATTTGCAATTCCTTGAACTATTTATAATTTTTATAATTTTTCTTTTAAACATATTTAATAACATGATACAAAACTTAATTTTCATTTTCATATTGAACTAAGTGACATCAAAATATCTTTCTGGGGAAAATTAATTCCTTTGTAAACTCTTAATTTTCGCATTGGTGCAAAAGCAGCAAGCCATGCCACTTTGCACTAGAAGATGATAATCAGACATTTAAGGTTAAAGCTGTATAACTAAATTAACATTGTAAAAGATGGATGTAGATCTAGATGTATTTTCAAAGTAAAAAAAGGTTTGAAATGTGGTTGAAGGCTGCCCCAGTATTTGAAGGGTTAAAGTTGTTTAAGCAATTTATTTTGCAAAAGAATACAGACCCCTTTAATCTCATAAGATGCAAATGTTATAATTTGTGGAATGAATGATTATTGAAAGATATTAGCAAAGCCTAATTTCAGGAAAATCTAAGGTGCTGTTTGTTTTCTCTTCTCCCTATCGAGTGATGTAAGCCCTATAAAATGTTCTGTGTATTCTTTGTCTGTCAAAAGACTTGGAATCACCTTGAGACTTGAAAATGTACAGTAGCTCTTGGCTACTAGAAGTCATAATTTGTCTACTACATTTCAATTCATTGGACTGATTGTTTTCACATGTGCAGAAATTCTTCTGATGTCGAAAGAGGTCATCTGACCTCTCATGTTATATGAGTCATAGCAAACAGGTTCTTCTTACTCTGTAAGGAATGGCATGCAGGATACTGTTGCTATAACTACCAAATTTAAAATCCTGACATGTCAAATTTATATAATGTTGATGTTATAGCTTTATGAGCCAAAAAAACCCAAAAATAATGATCAGGCAAGTTTGTAATCAGGTGCACGAGAGTATAATACATTTTAACAGATAATTCCATTTGTTAAGTGGATCAAGCTGAATAGCTCCTTCTTTATGAAAGAAAAGTGCTATCCTTGAGTCTCAATCCTTCAGTAATTATGGCAGAACAATTCCTGTCCAAACACCAGCATTACTTGACCCACATCTGTGGATAATGCTGAATTGTTCCATCATATTTTCTCATTTCACTATTCTATAAGCTGTGTTCTATTGATGTGTAGCAATCATCCAACTCTGATCAATTGTGTTTAAAATACCAAAAGACTCTACAGGCTCAATGGCACAGATGCCATGATCTGATTGAACTTCTTTATAGTCCTGATTCCAATCCATTATTTTCAACAGCACTCGTCAGAGGAAATGTCCTTAAATACTTGAAAAGCAGCAAGTTGTGATCCTAGAGTAAGGGTTCTAACTCCTGCCTTAATAACTACCAACTATTACCTGTTCTATCAATAAATGGAAACTCATGAAAGCTACAGGAAATAAAAGTCGCTTCATGTTCAGTGGTTCAGCCATCACAAACTACTGTATCAACAGTAATTTGCAGTAATACAGGATGAATGTTTTAATCACTGAAAATGAAGCAATTCTCCCTATTTGCAATGCCAAGTGAAAACATCAGCCCTTCCCATTTTTAGGATCTTTTAAAACATCAAGATATCCAGAAGACGAGATGTCATGTCCTGAACTAAATATTTTACTTTCCAATTAGACGCCAGTTCCAAGTTCACTTGTCTTTGTATTGTATTGACTTCACAGAGTCTTTGTCAAAAACGTATTTGGCAACATCCTGTTTCCTGCCTTCAGCACAGACTTGACACAGATAATAACAAACCATATCAGCCTTTTTCTTGGTGATGCCAGTAAACATAAGGTAGCCAATTATATAGATGAAATGTTAGCAGCAACCAAATCAGTCAGGTGGGATGGCCAAATGACATAATACCTTCAATGGTAAGGAGACCAATCAATAACTCTGTTGAAAATGATTGTCATCTTCGCAACCTTTCTCTCCTCTACAGTTTTAAAACTTTTAAAACTTCAGTTTTTTGACCTGGTAATCATATTTGACCTACACCAGGAAAAGCAAGTGGCAGTGCTGGGGAGGTGTGGAAAGATGCTGGCATAAAGTGAGACTCCTCAAGAATACATGGATTTCCTTTTCACTGTTGGAATTCTTTGAGAACTGAAAAGCGAATATCTACTCTAGTCATCCAATATTGTAGTTGTGTTTAGCTGACTGCACATAATTTATGTCTAGATCCACACAGACTAGTGGTCTCAATAATAATATCCACTTCAACGCCAGACTCCCAACAACTGTGGAGATTTGTCAACAGCTGTCAGTTTTCAACAAGATTATGACACGAGTAATACCACAATTGTTTGTGTTGAAACTAAAGCTCTATATTTTTGTCAAAAACACATGACACTGTACAGTTGCACACACAAGACCAGCAAGTAGGCTTTACACACTGTTTGAGGCATTATCTGCTAGACAGTGTCATCACTCAGAACTTTCCTTTAGCTCATGCATAAAATTAAAATTACTTGCTGCACTAGGGTTGTTGAATGTGCATTAAAGAATGGGAGGCAAGTAGCATACCTGTTTACATCCAGTACAACCACTACAAGATAAATCAAAACCTAACATATTTGTGTTTATGTTTGACCATGGCTATTGTCATATATGATGTAGCGTGGATTAAAAACTATAAAACATGTTACAACTATTCTTTGTTAAGACCTTTCGACATCTAATGACCTTTTATTATGTTCACTGCAAAATAAGCATCAGTATGATTATTCAGGACGAACTAACTTGCAGCATTGTTGCTACATTTTGCCTAATTTTATAAAGTCACAATTAAAGGAAAGGAGCTGGTATCAGGAACTATCAGATCAATTTTGAAACTGGAGCATTATGTTTGTCCTCCTTCCATCAAATATCCAAAACATTGTATATTAGCACAAAACAAAAACTGTAAATTATTTTCATACATTTACAATTTATCATACTAGTTTTTTGTTCCAAAAACAGAGTAAAAAGGAACCTCACTGGGAATAGCTTGAACTTTAAGAAATTAAAGTGGTCTCACCGAGGTTAGTCCCTTCTAGTTGCCAATGTTCCCTACTTTACGTAGCCACACAATCATTGGAAATGGACCATTTTGTTTATCCAATTTTATTGGTGGTAGACTTTCAAGATTCAGGGTCCGAGCAAGCATATGTTAGCTATCCCATTATCATAACAGAAATGTAAATAATCTACTTATGTGTTTTCAATAGCAACAATATCTTTTCCTCTCAGCATACTTTCCATTTCACATTCTTGGGTCTATTTGCTCTGTGGCCTCATAGAATGACTTTGCTACCTTGATGTTCCAGCTGGTATACTGAAACATTTCAGAAGACTGTCTTATTCCCTGTATAATCATATGCATGTCTCTCTTTTCCTTTTCTCTTACCTGCATGCAGGGATTTGGTTTCGTAACTTTTGAAACCAGTGCTGACGCGGACAGGGCACGGGAGAAATTAAATGGAACAATCGTAGAAGGTCGTAAAATAGAGGTGCAGGTCCAATTCTTTTTCTTTTCCCTACTTTAAATGTCTACTTCATCATTTTCTATTGATTAGTCTGTGTGCTTTTTCCATTTCCTTCCTTCCACCCTTCCATACTGAAGTATATTCCCTTGAACAGATGCCTCCATTTTGCAAAGGAATCACAATGCTATGTTTTGGTGCTCCTCATTGGTCTTGACTGGTGTAGTATTTAAGGTCAACATTGTGTAAAACTCTATAGCTGATAAGTCACATTGCCAATTAAATCCATTCAATAGCTAAGTAAAATGATTTTAATTGTATAAGAGCACTTATTTCCCCCAAGGAATTGTGCTTATTCTTGAGATTGAAGCTCAGGAAATATGAAAATTCTAAGGATAAAGTTTCACTCAGTTTTGGCATTTGATGCTCATAAGGAGGGTATCAAGGTCAAGAAGAAGAACAATATGTTTTATGAAAATAGGGCACAGGCGTTTTGTGCTTTTCTCATAGGTGATGTTATTTCAGACATAATAATTAACATAATCTCACTCAATCTTCCTGTGTTGGGGACAGTTGATATGCCCGGTGCCTTGTTTTCTAAGCAAAAATGTAAGAGCAACTACCTCAGCCACCAACATTACTGAGATAGAAAAGTGTTGGAGATATTTTAAAAGTTTTTAGTACAAAGAATATACTCTTGCATTGGTTCTGAACCATCTTTAGTTTGATGTTCTTTGTTACTCATTTCCATTAGTTTTGCATTCACTTTTAGGCTGATTAATAAACTCGAATATTAAATGAATCCCAGGGGAATTCATCTGCAAGGTTTGGCTAGAAGCATAAACGATAGAAATGTATTGGAGCTTTGGCTGTATCCTTTGCTGTCACACAGCACTCGGAGACTTCTGGAACAGTATACAAAAGTATTTTTGGCATTAATGATAGATTAGTACAATTGCTGAACTGAGACCAGTGCAATGTACTACATGAATCAAAAGTGGATCGGTATTGATAACAAGAAAGCTATACTTAATTACAGGACTATTGTAAGATTACAGTCAAAATGCTTTCTCTCTCGTGCTCTACTTTACAATAGACCAAGTTTGTGGTCAGCTGTGGATCAACAGTGTTCTCCTCTGACCCATAGAGAATTAGAGATCTCGGTGGCGTGGATTTCACCTTGCCTGGGGTTAATTTGATTCTGGCATCAAGTTAAGGAGATCTCCAGGCATTCAAAAACAATAATGGCATAATTAGGCTAAGTAGCTTATCACTCATAGACAACAAGCAAGAAGTAAAACGCATTGATTGTAAAACTTATAAACAGTGAATGATAGCAAAATATAGATTGGGATATACTCATCAGAAGTTGAAGTATCAAGTAATATTTTTATGTAAGAACACTGGATTTTTAACCAAAGTCAAAAACTTTAATATTACACAAACACAACATTAATTTTCCAAGGCCAGAGAGGTCACTCAGAATTAGTTTGGATTTAGAAATTGTTTAAAAATGAATTGCATCTCTTTGTCAAAGCAAATCTTTTTTGACAGCAATATCATAGTGTAAAAGGGCAATTTCTTGTTGGTTCAGGGATTTCAATGGATTACCATCTATGCACTCTTCAACAGCACACTGTGTGGAAGCACACAGAATCACTGGCTGCAACTTCTGGATTGCTGTGTTTAAATGTATGCATAGACACTGTTGAAATTGCTGTCAGTTTTGTAAGGCAATGGCAAAGAACATACCCAGGCTCATGCTCCATCTTTCTCCCTGTCATATACAACATGCTTCCTCATTTGCTCTCAACGCCAACTTCCCACACTGCTAACCTTGTATGGCATCTGTGCTGCCTATTCCTTTGTGTGGGACACCTCACCAGCTAGCCCCCACTTGCATCAGCATGCACATCTGTGGGTCCCACTTTCATCACCCTTAATGCCACCACTTGTCCAATTCCCAGGGAAGCAGCCCACAATAGGGCAAAAAGAGCCAAGATGGGTGGTTGGGTGCATGGCATTCAGCTCCTCACCCACTGTGAGGAAAGGATCCTGAGCCTGACCATCACGAGTGGCCAAATTATTGTATCTAAATCCCTGGACTGAATCGGAGAGTGTCCTTGACTTATTGAACCAGGACCCAACCTGGAACAAATAGTGTCTCCTTTGAGGACTACTGACAACCATGATAAGCTTCCAGGCTTTGCAATAAACAGCACAGCGAAACAGAAGGACCGTGAACCTGGTAGTTCTAGCTGAGAAGACAATGCACAATAAAGGCAAGAAAGGGAATGCTGTGAATATCCAGGTAGCCACAGGTTGAGTGAGAACCAAGACAGCTAAGCGAGCAGCCGTGAAATTTCAGTCTATGAGCTGAGTGCTTCTCCCAACATGCACCATGTCCTTGCAGCAGCATTGCAGTGACAGTTGCCAATATGGCCTGAAGTGCAGCATGTCAGTGCAGCAGACTGGTCCATGTGGATTGGAGATGTACCATGATGCAGATATGTTGGCAAGTGCCCAATGCCAACATTTATGGATATGGGATGCAGGAGGCTGGTGAAACGTGGCCTGATATATTAGTGCCAAGTGCCAAGATAGAGGTCTGGAGGTCAAAAGGGTGATGCTGGAGTCACCAGGTACAGCACAGCCTTTCATGTTGACGATTCTCAGTGTCTAGCTTCCTCACAGTGAATGATAGGAGAGTAGCTGCATATTAATAAAGCTGAGATCTACAGTTGATGAGGCTGACACTAAGCAAAAAGCCCCTTTAATAGGCAACTTGCTGAGCAAGAATCTCACCTCAGTGTTCAGAACTCTGTTGGAAAATGCAGCTAGTTGCTTCCTATGTCAAGAATGGCCTCGCTGGACTTCTCACCTGGATTGTCCCAGATTTCAGGCCATTGCCTAAGTTGTTCAAATCCCTGTAAGATTCTGCCCTTTTTGACAAAGCAGTCAACCCTCCAGTACTTCACTTACATGTTATTATAATCTTCAAGATTCATTCACTTCTTCTGGAACCAACCCAAAGACATGCAAAGGCTCTCAGGAATTTTCTTAAATTCTCCTCGGTCTTCCGGCTTTCTCACAGCACAGATTTGTGGACACCTTTTCATTAGTTGCTGGCTATGTGGTACAGCAACCTCTCCTTTAAATATCTCATGGCCGTCAGTTCCTCGGCTACTGTCCTGGTTGTGAGCAGCCTTCCAAACTAACTTTGCTAAATGCTTTCCAACATTCCAACAGGACCACTGTGGATTTTTTCTTCTAACTTAAAGCTAGGAAAATCTTCCAGCTCCTTGTCTCCTCTTAAATTCCAAACCTATCACAAATAATCTTTCATATTCTACACAGTGAACAGTGAAGGTACTATTTTCTCGGTGTAAATACAGACCTGACTAATGCTACTTTCCTTTGGTTCTCTCAATTCAATGAGCTGCAATCTGTACCAAATCAAATCTGCAGTTGTCTTCAATTTGAAATACCCAGATAAATTAAACATCATCGACAGTCCATTTCCATGACAACACCACATGCATTTGAATGTTCCCAAACAGAAATTAAAACTACTTATGTCTTACCTTCAACATAACTCTTTGATTCTGTAATCCATATGAATAATTTATATTTCTATTCAAGTTACGTGGATACAAATTGTGAGTAGATATTCACAACAATCTGTAATGGAGAGAGAAACCCTAGTTCACTGATGAGTGCTGAAGATCATGCCTGGAAACACATGAATGGTCCTAAAAATAAAGTGTTAGCCTGGTGAAGCTACAAGGCAAGATTCTTTGTGTATCAAACAGAATATGCAGCAAGTGATAGACAGAGCTAAGCAATTCCACAACTAACAGATTGGATTTAATCTCTACAGTCTTTCTGCATCCAGTCATGAATGGTGGTGAACAATTAAGGATCTTAGTGGAGGAGGATGCTCCAAAATTATCTGCAACCTCAATTATGTGAGACCCACAATTAATAATGCTGAAACATTTGCAACAACCTTCAAGCATCAGTGTCAAGTAAACAATTCACGTTGCCCTCCTCCCAAAGCCCCCAGCATCACAGATGCAAGTCTTCAGCCAATTCAATTCCCTTCACATGATATCACTAATCAGCTAAAGGCATTGGATTCTGCAAAGCTACAAACCTGGGATTACCATTAACTGGAAACTTAATGGGGTTGGTCACCAAAATTCAGTGGTAACAAGAGAATGTCAGAGGCTAGAAAAATATTGTGGCAGTGATACTGAGACCTGGCTCCAGAATTAGTCGTGACCCCAGCCAAGTTGCTCCAGTATGGATAAAACATGTATGTCCTCTACATAAAAGGCAGGAGAAATCCAACCTAGCCAGTTACCACCTCATTAATCTGCTCTCAGTCAACATGAAAGTGGTCATCAATAGTGCCATCAAGCAGCACTTGCTTAGCATTAACCTGTTCACTGATGCCTAGCTTAGGATCTGCAAGGGCCACTCAGCTTCTGACCTCATCACAGCCTGATTCAAGTATGGATCAATGAGCGGAACCTTGACACCAAGGCAGTATCAAGCAGCTCCAGCAAAGCTGGAATCAGTAGGAACTCGGAGAAAGTTCTCCACTGGATGGAGTCATATCCAGCACAAAGAAAGTGGTTGTGATTGTTGGAGGTCAGACATCTCGGTCACTACAAGAGTTCCTTCAAAAGGTCAGGAATGGAGACATCTGCTGATGAGTACGCAACTTTCACCACCATTTGTGACTCCTTAGATACCAAAGCAGTCAGGGTTGAGCTACAGCAAGACCTGGAAAATATGCATGCTTGGGCTAACAAATGGCAAGTAACATTCACACCACACAACTGTGAGGCAATGACCAACTTCAACATTTAGTGGCATTGCTGAATCCCTCATTATCAACAAGTTGGGGTTAGTATTGTCTGGAAACTGAATGGGACTAGTCACCAAAATTCTGTGGTTACAAGAGAAGGTTGGAGGCTGGGAATCCTGCAGTGGGTAACTCCCCTCCTGACTCCCCAAAGCCAGTTTACAGGGCACAAGTCAGGAATGTAATGGAATACTCCCCACCTGCTGGGATGGGTGCAGCTCTAACACTCAAGAAACTTGACACCATCCAGGTCAAAGCAGCCTGCTTGACTGGCACATCATTGACAAACATTCAAACCCTCTACCACCAAAACTCAACAGCAGCAGTATGTACCAATTATAAGATGTACTGTAGAAGTTTGCCATCGCTCCTTCGGTAGCACCTTCTAAACCCACGACTACTACCATCTTGAAAAGCAAGGGCAGCAGATAAGTGAGAACACCACCATCTGCAAGTTCCCCTACACCTGACCCCTAACCCTCTCACCCTCCCTCCCCACCCCATCCTAACTTGTAAATACAATGCTGTTCCTTCAGTGTCACTGGATCAAAGTTCTGACGCACCCTCTGCAGCAGCATTGTCGGTATACCAGATGGGCTGCAACAGTTTAAAAAGGCAGTTCATCACATATTTTCAAGGGCAATAATTGGTATTCCAGCTAGTATTCTCCTGAATGAATAAAAAAAAATGTTACAACTGCTGATTTGAGAGCTGCTGTTTTTGTTGGCATGAATACTCGTGCAGATGGGAACTGCTAAGTACTTGTAAAACCTCAGAGAGAACAAGTAAATTAAATCATCATAGTTGCTTCAAAGTATTAGAATTGGATAGCTTAAAATGCATAAAAGTGGATAACTCCCCAGGACCTGATCAGGTGTACCCTAGAACTCTGTTGGAAGCTAGGGAAGTGATTGCAGGGTCCCTTGCTGAGATAGTTGTATTATTGACAGCCACAAGTGAGGTGTTGGAAGACTGGAGGTTGGCTAACATTGTGCTACTATTTAAGAAAGGTTGTAAGGAGGGTTTGAGCTTATAGGTAGGGGCTGAATAGGCTGGGGCTATTTTCCCTGGACCTTTTAGAGGTTTATAAAAATCAAATGGGGCATGAGTAGGGTAAACAGACAAGGTCTTTTCCCTGGGATGGGGGAGTCCAAAACTGAGGGCATAGGATTAATGTGAGAGGGGTAAAGTTTAAAAGGGACCTAAGGAGCAACGTTTTCATGCAAATGGTGGAATGAGCTGCCATAGGAAGTGGTGGAGGTTGGTATACTTACAACATTTAAAAGGCATCTGAATGGTTTTATGAATAGGAAGGGTTTAAGGGGATATGGGTCAAATGCTGGCATATGGGACTAAATTTATCTAGGATATCTGATCAGCATGAATGAGTTGGACTGAGGGGTCTGTTTTCATGATGTACATCTCTATAACTCTCTGGAGATGGACATACGAAGTTGAAAAGTATTAATACTGTTCACTATATGTACGAAACAATCTGTTCACCATCACAAGAAAATAATTGCAACTTCTAATACTTTTCAAGTACTGTCATCACAATTCTCCATTTTCAAGCTGTCTCTCCTTTGCTCTTTAAAACTGGAATGCCAAAGATTTTGCAAATATTTCCATTTCATTCAATGTGATCCCAATATGTTGTAGCTTGTTCAACTCTGAGCATGGTTAGCACAGCAGATGCAATAGTTTGTATTGTACAGTAATGACTACAAATGCCTGCTTTAGTACGTTTCAATAATCTTGGAAACAGTAAAATTTGCTTCTAATAGACGAGGTCTTCTGATTTTCACAATAGCACAGCAGGCTTTCAGTTTGTTCTGAGAAGTGATTCTGATCCGATGCTAAGTGCCTAAAACACTGTGCCTGGGTTCTTGCAGTCCATTATCACTGACCCATACTATTTCTGAATCACTTACCTGTTTCTACTTCCATCTCTTTTTATTTATGAAGTTCACCACACGCTCATATAGATCATTTCATAGCTTCTTATTCATGGTAAGCATGTTATAAGCAAAAGCACTTAGTTTAATATAGCTGGCAGTTAATGCTTTGAAGTTAAATTATTTGTTGATTGCATTTAGATCTTTGCACTGGAAATCTTTATGTTTGAAAATGCATAAGGGGACATAATATTTTTTTAAATTCCATATTTCTTATCAAAAAGAGTTCTGGATTGTCATTTTTCTCCAACTGTGAAAGTATGAAATATGAATAGAATTTTCATGTGGAAGCTTTTTCTGTGACCAAAATTATCAAAATAAGTGATATTAGCTTTCCTATTTCCTTAATAGTTTGTCGAGGTGAATAAATTCTACAGGTATAAAGTAGCTCTAATAATATCTTCTTCAGATGGATCCTAGATACATGGTTTATGTTTTACTGAATAATAGAATATCTGTACCATTGTCACAGGTCAGGTCATTATGGAAGGTAATTAAATCATAGCAATTCTAGCATATAACCCTGGCCACAACAATGTATCTAGTACCTGTTCCATGTCAGATACCACAAATGCTCAGGTGGGAAAGGTCTTCTCTCATTTTTTATCAGGGTCTAGTCACCCTTAGATCTGTATCTGAGAGACAGAGAGCACGGTGGAGAGCTCCTACCACAATATGGAAGGGTACCCAGAGGAAAAGGATTATTTCTTCTCAGGTGATCACCAAAGTACCTTCTTATCACCTTTTTACAAGTGGTTCATCTTCACAAGGTGGTTTGAACACATGAATTAGGAGCAGAAGAATGTCGTGCGACTCTTCCAGCCTGTTGTGCTATTCTGTAAGATTGTGACTGTTCAGTTTGTGTTTCAAATTCCATTTTTTCATCTTCTCCAATACTCTTTGATTCCTTTACTGATAAGCATCTGTCTCTGTCTTCCTAAGACAGTGTTACAAAGTTGCTCAACCCAAAGGCATTAAAAAAACTTCTCCTCGTCTGTCCTGAAATGGAGACACCCTAATTTGAAAGCAGTGTCCCCCAGCTCTGGATGCACCCACAAGAGCAACTATCCTTTCCACATTGACCTGATCAGGATTTTATACACTTCAATCAAGCCACCCTTCACTCTGCTAAACTCCATTGTAAACAAGCCCAGTATTTCCAATTTTTCCTCATAAGACAGTCTGCTTTGTATTGCCTTCAATACATTAACACCTTTCCTTAAGAAATAAAAACTGCTCATAGAATTTGAGACATCTACTCTCCAATGCCCTAGTTAAAAAGGTCACTATAGGGCTGCTCTCTCATTAGAGAAAGATGGGCATGGATGAGTTGGACTGAAGGGCCTATTTTCATGCTATACACCTCTATGACAGGGTCACCATGCCTCAGATATGAGAGAGGATAAGGAGGAGAATCCTCCATGGTAATTTCAGCTGGGGTGGGAGCAGAACCCACACTGTTAGCATCACTCTGCATTGCAGACCAGCCATTCAGCCAACTGAACAAATTGAACCCCTACCAGTGCCCTGTAAGGCCGAGGCATAATATCTTCACATGTGTGTTAATATTTTTCTTATAATAAAGGATATCATTCCATTAGTTTATAAAAGTATTTGCTGTATCTGTATGCAAACTTTTTCTGACTCGAGCAATAGAAAACCTTGATCCCTCTGCATCTTTTAGAATTCTGTAGTTGTTCTCCGATAAGGTTTTGTTCTATTCTTCCAATAAAAGTGACCAATTCTATATTTTTTCACTTTATATTCAAACTGTCAGATGTTTGCCCATTCACTCAGTCTATCTATACTGGTCTGGAACCTCATTAGGCCCTCTTCACAACATACTTTCTGACCTGTGTTATGTCATCTGCAAATGCAACTGTCCTGCCTTTCTAATCTCATCAAAGTTGTTGATGTAAACTGGAAAAAAGCTGTATCCCCAACACAAACTTCAGTGGAACTCCATTCGTCACATCCTGCCAATCATATAAAGATCTCAGTTTTCTGCTTGCTAGCTAATCTTCCATCAATGCAAATGTATAAATCCAAATCCACGTGTTTCTACTTTACACAACAACCTTTGATGTGATACCTTGTCAAATGCCTGCTGGAAATCCACAGCATATCTACAAGCCCCTCCTTATCCAGACCACATGTTATTTCTGAAAGCAATTACTTAATTTCTCTGTCACAAAGTTAAAAATCCAACAACACCAGGTTATAGTCCAACAGGTTTATTTGGAGTAACTAAACAGGATCATAAGATACAGAATTTATAGCAAAAGATCACAGTGTCATGCAGTGGAAATGATATATTGAACAAACGATCTTATGGTCCTGGTTCACAACTACCTGATGAAGGAGCAGCATTCCATGAGCCAGTGCTTCCAAATAAACTTGTTGGACAATAACTTAGTGTGTGTGATTTTTAACTTTGCCCACCTCAGTCAAACATCGACTCCTCCACATCGTCTCTGTCACAAAACCATGCTGACTTTTTCTGATTACTTTGAACTTTTTCTAAGTTGCCAAAGATAGTTTCTTTAATGATTGATTCTAACACCTTTCCCAAGAAAGAATTCAAGCTAAAGAGTCTATAGTTTCCTGATTTCTCTTTCCTTCCCTTCCTGAAGAGACAGGTTACATTTGCTACTTTGCAGTCTGATGGAATATTTCCAGAATTCAGTGAATTTTGGGAAATTAACACAAGTGCACCTATTTTAGGACCCTAAGAGGAAGTCTTTGAGGATGTTGATGCTTGTCAGTCTGCAACACTACCAGTTTACCCAGTTCCAATTCCCTGGTGATTGTAATTTCACCATTTTCTTCTCTTCTTTCCATGTCCTGATTTATACCCTTTCCTGGAACTTTTTTGGTGTATCCTCTACAGTGATATGGGAGCCAAATGTTTGGTCGTTTCAACAACCATTTCCTCATAATCTAATGCTAACACCCTTTCTTCACCCTCGAGAGGACTAACACTTGCTTTATTACTCTTTTATTTGTTCGGGCCTTGTAGAAATTCTTGATTTCTGAAGTAAAAATTAGAACTAATGAGGAAAAACTGATATGTGAGATATTGCTTGCTGTGTGGGACAACCTAAAATTAGAAGTCATAAGTTCATGATAGCGACTAATAAATCTGTTAAGGGATTCAATTGAAATGTCATTGACCAAAGCACAGTTAGAATGTGGAACATGGAATATGAACACATTGAGGCAACCAAGGTAGATGTATATGGAGAAGCCAATTAAGTACATGAGGGTAGAAAAGTAGAACGTTATATTGGTAGGGTCAAAATAAGTAAGGTGGGAGGATGTTCATGCGGAACACAAGCATTGGCAGAGATCAGTTGGGCAAAATCACTCCCCTAAGTTCTGTGAATTCTGACCTGAACATGCCTCTCAGAGAGAGAGATTTCTGCGCCTTCTGCCAATTGAAGAAAACAAAAGTGTGGCTGTAAAAAGTCCAGGGCAAAACCACAAACTTTTCCAATCCATTGATGGGAATAATTGGATTTTCTTGAATGTAGGTTGTGGAATTTCCTTCCAAGGTCATCAAGAACAACAGTATGGAGATTACAAAGTCAGAGTTAGGAATTTTTGATTCATACTGCTGTATGTCACCCCAACTTGCTGAAGCAACAAGTTGCCTAGCTATGAGGCTAAGATTGAAGAAAACATTGTCAGTCTCTTTTCTCTCAGACAGTCTCCAGTCAAAAGGTTCAGTACTACTGGGGAAACAATATAATCCCTTCTATGGCAATTAATGATGAAACAAATGGGATCTACAGTAGGGCTACCATTTCTTTCCTTTATCCCTACCTCTGGTCTAGCATCCTAGCATAGAATATAAGCGAGTGGCATACTGAATGCTTACAGGATTGGTAGACCAAATTAAGCAGTTGTAAACTCATTTTTATCATTGTTGACTAATGGATTTTTCTTGCAATTATCTCTTGTCCTTGTTTTTACAGTCTTTGCAATTTATCAATGGATCAGCTTATTCATTGATTTATGAAAATTTTATGAGACTGTTAACTGAATATGTTTATTTGGCAGATATAATGGTCCAGACAAATATCATTTTGAATCTTGAAAATGTCTGAAATCAAAGAAAGAATGATGAGAAATAAAGTTTTGCAGTTACTAGATCGAAGGAATAGGAGTTACATCTTGGGAGGTACTGCATTTGTTTAAACACAACAGTCAGACCGAGACTATCACAGATAGAAGGCTGATCATGATACTGAATACCCGATGGTATACAAGATGTGAATGGCATGTTTCAAGAGTACATGGTACTGAGAGTTAGGATACAATAGGTAGTTTTGTTGTTCTTTGCATTTTGAGAGAATTAATAGTCTTTGTCGTTTTTGAAAATATATTGTCTGTACTCAGTGCTGTTCATTACGCAATTTAAAGTAAATAAATTGTTTGTTACAGGCTTAATCTCAAACTATGATCTAATATCTTCCAACAAACCAGAATACAATGGGATGTTTTCTTTATTTGCCCCTTGGACATTGGAAATGAGCAGATAAAGGCACAGTTTGGTTCATAAGAAATGGGAAGTATTTCATACAGGAATGACGAATGACAGTACATTTAAGGACAAATTCTGCTATTTGGTCCTCATGTCGTGAACTTTGGCTTGATATTTTAATTAGAGTTATCGTCATTTATCAAGTCATAGGGATCTACAGCACAGAAAAATGCACTCTTCAGCCAATTGCATGCATGCCAGCACTTGGCCCATAGCTTCTTAAAAGATAGGAGGCGTTTCTGCCTCTACCACCTTAGTAACAGTGAGTTCCAGATTCCCACCACCCTCTGGGTGAAAAGGATTTCCCTCACATCTCCTTTAATTCTTCTGCCCCTCACCATAAATCTATGCCACCCAGTCACTGATCCCTCAGTCATGGAGTAATGTTTCTTCCTGTCTACCATATCGATGCCCCTCATAATTGTATACATTTCAGTCATGTCTTCTGTCAGTCCCTTCTGCAGCAAGAAAAACCCTTGAGTCTGTCCAATCTCTCTTCATAACAGAAACTGTCCAGCCCAGGCAACATGCTCTTCTTCAATGCTATCATATGCTATTTACTGCACTAAAGGTGGCCACTTGGCCCATTAAGTCCCATGCTAGCTCTCTGTAGAGCAAGCCAATTGGTCCTAAATACCCTGTCCTATCACCATAACACTGCGTATTTATTACCTTCAACTGCCCATTCCTTTTCCCATGATTGTGTCATGACCATAATTGTGTTTCATTAAAAAAAAAGCCTGTTACTAGTTTCAACTGGTACTCCTTTCAACTGGAACAGAAATGAGACAGTCAAGAGAACTCCTATACTACAGGAATGTACAGATCCACATGTTTTTATCGCGGATTTAGTAAAGGGAGGTCATGCCTGACAAACCTGTTGGAATTTTTTGAAGAGGTAACAAGTAGGTTAGACCAGGGGAACCCAGTGGATGTGGTCTATCTGGACTTTCAAAAGGCCTTTGATAAGGTGCCACACGGGAGACTGCTGAGCAAGGTGAGGGCCCATGGTGTTCGAGGTGAGCTGCTGGGATGGATTGAGGATTGGCTATCTAACAGAAGGCAGAGAGTTGGGATAAAAGGTTCTTTTTCAGAATGGCAGCCGGTGACGAGCGGTGTCCCGCAGGGTTCGGTGCTGGGGCCACAGCTGTTCGCATTATATATTAATGATTTGGATGAGGGAACCGGGGGCATTCTACCGAAGTTTGCCGATGATACAAAGTTAGGTAGACAGGCAGGTAGTACTGAGGAAGTGGGGAGGCTACAGAAGGATCTAGACAGGTTGGGAGAGTGGTCCAGGAAATGGCTGATGGAATTTAACGTGAGCAAGTGCGAGGTCTTGCACTTTGGCAAAAAGAATATAGGAATGGACTACTTTCTAAATGGTGAGAAACTTAATAAAGCCAAAGCACAAAGGGATCTGGGAGTGCTAGTCGAGGATTCTCTAAAGGTAAACATGTAGGTTGAGTCTGTGATTAAGAAAGCGAATGCAATGTTGTCTCTTATCTCAAGAGGGTTGGAATATAAAAGCAGAGATGTACTACTAAGACTTTATAAAGCTCTGGTTAGGCCCCATTTGGAGTACTGTGTCCAGTTTTGGTCCCCACACCTCAGGAAGGACATACTGGCACTGGAACGTGTCCAGCGGAGATTCACACGGATGATCCCTGGAATGACAGGTCTAGCATATGAGGAACGGCTGAGGATACTGGGATTGTATTCGTTGGAGTTTAGAAGATTAAGGGGAGATCTAATAGAGACGTACAAAATAATACATGGCTTTGAAAAGGTGGATGCTAGAAAATTGTTTCTGTTAGGCGAGGAGACTAGGACCCGTGGACACAGCCTTAGAATTAGAGGGGGTCATTTCAGAACGGAAATGCGGAGACATTTCTTCAGCCAGAGAGTGGTGGGCCTGTGGAATTCATTGCCACGGAGTGCAGTGGAAGCCGGGACGCTAAATGTCTTCAAGGCCGAGATTGATAGGTTCTTGTTGTCTAGAGGAATTAAGGGCTACGGGGAGAACGCTGGCAAGTGGAGCTGAAATGCGCATCAGCCATGATTGAATGGCGGAGTGGACTCGATGGGCCGAATGGCCTTACTTCCACTCCTATGTCTTATGGTCTTATGGTCTTATGGTTTATTGAGGAGCTAAAACACTGGCATCTACATGATTATGTGGAAAATTTCCCAGATGTGTCCTGTACACACAGGAGAAACGCCTCATCTCAGCCTATTACCAACCATCAGTTCACTGTCAAGTAATGGAAGAGGGATAATAACAATACTCTTAAGCAGATGAATTTTGTGAGAACCTGCTTACTGACGTTCAGTTTGTGTTCTGCCAGGGCCACTCAGGGGTGAGGTAAAAGTGAACACCCTCAACACTAAGACCACAAATTGCATGGTCAACTAGTGCGGCATGAAGGCCTAGCACTAGGAAAACTAGAGTCAATGAGAATCAGGAAGAAAAAATCTCTACTGGTTGGACATGCCTTGGACAAAAGAAAATGGCTATGATTGGTGATCAGTCATCTCAGTCTGGGATGTATCTGCAGGAGTTCCTCAGGATAGTGTCCTAAGCTCAGCCATCTTCAACAGCTTCATCAATGACCTTCCGACCATCACAAGGTCAGAAATAGGAACGTTGGCTGATGATTACACAATGTTCACAATTCTTGAACTGTAGCAAGACCTGGACAATATTCAGAGCCAAGATTAGAATGGTGCTGGAAAAGTACAGCAGGTCAGGCACCACCTGAGGGGCAGGAAGATCGATACTGACTATGATCTCCTGCATCTGCAGTACCCACTTCTGCCTGGACAATATTCAGCCTCGGGCTGACAACTGGTAATACTTGTGCCACACAAGTGCCAGGTAATGACCATCTCCAATAGGAGAGAATTTAACTATTTGTGTCTCGACATTCAATTGCATTACCTTCACTGAATCCTCCACTATCAACATTCTGGGATGTTACCATTGACCTGAAACATAAATACTATAGTTACTAGGAATCCTGCAGCATGTATCTCACCACCTGATTCCCCAAAACGTGCCCACCAACTACAAGACACAAGTCAGGAATGTGATGGAACATTCACCACTTACCTGGATAGGTGCAGTTCCAACAACTCGAAGGTAAACACCCATGTCTGTCCAGGACAAAGCAGCCCACTGGATTAGCACCCCATTCACAAACATTTACTCTGTCCATCACTGATTGATCACCACCTATTGCAGCAAACACAGGAGCCCAGCACAAGGTTACATACATGCCAGCTTGAACCTAGCAACATTGAAATGGCTTGGAAATTGCACATTTTGTTGTGGAAAGATCATCCTATACTCTGTGAGAATTATCAGGAGAGGCAGAAAATCCTTCACGAAGTTAAGCTTTTTGCAAAGAAAGGCTGTGACAATCAGAAAATGGCTTCGCAACTTTCCACCCCTTCCTTCAACCCTCTGCAGTTTGTAGTTCCCGCACTCATCTGATAGCATTAGCATAACCAATCATACTAGCCTGCTTTGTCCTTCTAAACTAATCATTTTCTGCCCCACTGGTCCACTACTTTTACACTTAACCTATCACATTACATCACCACCGTCTTTAGCATTAGCTCATCTATCAGTGATTTACCTAGCCTATCACAGTATGCTACCATTATCTGTTACTGGCACCCTGTAATATGATCCTGTGCATGTATTACACCATTACATTAACTATATAACTACCAAACTAACTTCCGTATATTTCATAGTTTCAGTGCAATTCCAGACTGCAGCAAGTGACCTCTGCTAACCCAGACAATTAGCTGTTCAAATCAGAATTTGCCAGGTGTATGATAAGGTCTTTGCCAAAGCCAATTACTCCATCTCCTTCCCATGAATGCACTGAGGCAGGAAGTCTCCAGGGTTTCAGAGCTCCCTTCAGTTCTGAGCATCATCTCTTATTGCCTGGGACAATATCTCTGCACCATGTCTAAAACACTGGAGAGCAGACCAGGAGAGTGATGTGAGAGATTTTTTGGAAGAGCCTATTTGATCTGCGCTTCCCTTCAAACTTAGCTGCTGGAAATGGAGAAGCCTGAGGCCTGCCTTGTCTCAACAAAAGTCTCCTTCGGAGATCAATTACAGCTGCCTGAGATTTCTACCTAGGGGGATGAATGCTCCATAACGCACTGGTGTCATGCAAAATGGTCACACAGATGTTAGAAGTTGTTTTCGCCACTCTATTCAAGGTGTAGGTCCTCTGATACGTAGACCTCTACACTGATAATCTTTGGTTGCTTGGCCAGTAATGTTTTGAAAGCTGTATCTTAGAAGTCTACAGTCAGGGTATGAAAATGGGGTTGACCTCTAATGGTCTAAGTCCTGAATTGGATTCGTATTCAACACTTCTGCTTGTGCACTTGTGTTCCTCCATCAGTAAATCTTGCCCTCTATGTCACAAAGTGATGGTTTCTGAGCTGGTGTTTGTAATGTTAAGTAGAAATTAAAATGGATCTTCAATTATAAATTCTTCCTAGTTGACAGTTGGGGACCTACGATTTCATTGGAACAGATCAGGCAAATTAAAAATTGAAAAAGGAGTCAATTTAGGTTCACACGTAGCCTCCTTGCAGTTAGGTTCAGAAGAGATTAGAGGAGTTTCATTCACAGATCTTCAGATAATGAAGCATTTCCTGTCCTCACAGATTAAAAAGGCACAAGCTCTGGTTGGCAAGTGGGAAGTAGCATTTGTTTCATGCTAGTGCCAAGCAATGATCATCTTCGACAAGGAGTCTAAATAGCTCGTTTTTGCATTCCGTGGCAGCACTATTGCCAAGTCTCCCACCATCAAAGTCTTGGTGGTTGCTATTAATCAGAAACTCAGTTGGTCTAGTCACATGACAGGAGACACTCCTAAAATAGGTCAAAGGCTAAGAATTCAGTGGTGAGTGATTCTCCTCCTGAATTCACAAAACCTCTTTGCTACTTTAAGGTACAAGATGGGAGTACAACAGAGTATTCTGTGCTTGCCTGGATGAATGCAACTGAAACATTTGAGAATCTCAATGCCTTCCAGGAAAAAGTCAGTCAACTTGATCAGCACCTTAGCAGGCACTCTCAGTACCAATGCCTTCCAGCTTCACTGTGTTCTATGTATTAGAATGCACTGCAACAACTCCACAGTGTTTCTTCAATCATCCCTTCAAAATCTGTAAACTCTGTGCGTGGCACAGTGGCTCAGTGGTTAGCACTGCTGCCTCACACCACCAGAGACCTGGGTTCAATTCCCACCTCAGCCAACTGTCTGTGTGGAGTTTGCACATTCTCCCATGTTCGGCTTGGGTTTCCTCCCATAGTCCAAAAATGTGCAGGTTAGGTGAATTGGCCATGCTAAATTGCCCTTAGTGTTAGGTGCATTAGTCAGAGGGAAATAGGTTGCTCTTCGGAGGGTCGGTGTGGAGTTGTTGGGCCGAAGGGCCTGTTTCCACACTGTAAGTAATCTAATCCAATACCAAGAAAGACAATAACCACAGTCACATAGGAAACCACTACCTCCGCCTTCCACCTTAAGGAAGCACCATCTGGATTTGACTTATATCGTCATCTCTTTGTCACTGGATCAATGTCCTTGCACTTAGTGCAGGAAAATCTTCAACACATGGACCTCAAGGATATGATTTACTCTCATTTTCTCAAGGTAAACTAGAGATATGCAAAAAGACAGAATCAGCCACCAATGCCTATATCCTGCCTGAGGCTGATTTTTCTTTAAAGACGGACTCAACACAAAGGATCAATGGTGCATCACACTGGGACATCAATGAAGGGAATGGAAGACGAATATGGACAGAAATATTGTCGTGAAGAAGAGCAGAAGTGTTACTATTGAAACTTCAAACTGTAATTAATTTTATGCAATGTAATTACATTTTGATAGTTCAGAATAAATTGCGAAGAAGTATGAAGGATTGCATTTAGAGAGAGTAGGCCTTACTATCTTGCAATGAACCATGATGTGTTCAGTTGATGCATCTAAATGAACTTTACTAAGAATTTCCATTTGCAAAGGTGAGAATTGAGGTCATTAATAAAAAGCAGAAATGTGAATTTAAATGCATCATGTGTATGGATTGCAAAACTATATACTCAAATAGAAATCATCATCATTGTCATGCACTTAATAAAGAAGGCTTGCACAGAAACTGTTCATGGAAATGGTGTTTTTTGTGAATCAGCACATTTAAAATAGAAAATGTCTCATCTGCATTGTCCAGTCAATTGGACAGATGTTTGTCTCCACAATAATACAGAACAATGCTATATATTTTTTTCAGGGTTAAGCTATGGAAAATAATTGAAATTCATGTACACTCAAGATTGACTTTTGAGGAATGTTATTTTAATATTTTTGTTACAAAAGCCATTTATTGTGAATTGTGATGAAAAGTGTAGTCAAGAGTATATGTTAACGCATGTACCAGGACAATGTCAAATTGTTCTAACTAACACTTAGAGGATTTTTAGGAAAGTAGATGACAGTATTGTGGAACAAACTTTTCTGAACAGCATCCTGAAATGTATATAAACTAGTTAGCATTTTCTTTCACTCTCTTTCCGTTTAACTTGCTCATATGGTTTTATGTCTTGTTTGTCGCTATCACTCTCAGGTTTCCTTTCTTTGCCTTTTGCTTATTGGTATTAGGAGCAACCAGTGAGATGTGAATTCAAGCAGTTTTAATTTATTTCCAAGTGGGCATCGGTTCACAGCACAGGAAGATGTTGCAACACAAAACAACAGTCTGAGTTATGAGGGCAATAACTGATCATGGAACTTGGAAATATCATTTAGGTACAATGGAGAACACTCATTTGAGGTGGGATTGAAGTTTATTGCAAGGGAAACTGAGCTTGTCATTATATCTTTGTTACAAATCCATTCTTGGAACATTGCCTTGCAACATAATACTGTCCCGAGGACCTAAGTAAAGACCAAAACCTTTTCCTAGGTCTGTCTGTCACTTCTTGTCTGTGTAACAACTAAAATTACATGGGGTGAATTGCACTGTGTAATATCGGTTAATGAGTGAATTAACATGAAATTACTTTGCTGTTTTAACAGAAGCATGACTGCAATTACTTAAATGCTTCCTCTAAAATAGGACACAAGGCAATTATGGATACCTGGGAAGCTTGTAACTAATTCATGGGCTGAAACCACAGGATAAATCTCTAACAGTTCAACAAAAGTCGTCTGTAGATTATAGCTTGTAATGTACCTTGTGATTTTACATGATTATATATCATGGTTAACATACAATGTTTTAGTTTCAAAAGAGCTACTGCAACCTGTCAGTATTCCACAGAGTGCATGGAGTGCCTACAGCAAGATCCTGGGACTTACACAAGCTGGTGCACTCCTTTCTGAAACAATTAATACTGGATCATTATTTCATTTGACTGAATGTTCCTAGGTTGTATGGAAGAGCTGCCAGAGGAAGTAGTGGAGGCTGGTACAATTGCAACATTTAAGAGGCATTTGGATGGCAATATTAATAGGAAGGGTTTGGAGGGATATGGGCCGGGTGCTGGCAGGTGGGACTAGATTGGGTTGGGATATCTGGTCGGCATAAACGGGTTGGACCAAAGGGTCTGTTTCCATGCTGTACATCTCTATGACTCTATGACAACAGGTTATGCAATACAATAGAGCTCACTCCAAGAATATCTTATTAATTCCTGAATGTGATTTGTTTCATCATTTAATCACAGGTAAACAATGCAACAGCAAGAGTAATGACGAACAAAAAGACCCCCAATCAATACACAAATGGTAAGGTAATCAGCAGTCGCTGACTCAGTTTTTTCTATGGAGATTGTTTTTGTTATCAACAAATAAATTGTGACTTAAGAATTAATATTAAATAAACAGCCTCCTTGAAAGTAGACTTACTTAGGGCCATATTTCCCCTTTTGAGTTGAGCATGGTCTATGCATGGACATTTACTTTTGGGGTAATTGCAAAAAAGGTTTTATTGGACTGCTTTTGTATTATTGGCTTTAAAAAAAAATCAATAAACCACAATAGGAATATAGACACTTGACTCTGGTGTATGCAGAAGTTGCTTTGCTGGACAAACTTAGATAAAGCTGTGATGAGTAAGAGCTCCCTGTGTTGTGTCAAATTATACAAGCACATGAGTACGTGTACAAGAAAAATTACTGATCTGAGCAACAGAAGATTAGTTTCCACAAGGACAAAGTAATAGGTTTTCAACTTCAATTATAGTATTTTTAAACCTGCGGGAAGTAACTTGTAGCAGCAATTAAAACTGCTCTGTTCCAGATTTGATTCATTCTGACCAACATATTGCAGTGCTCAGTATCATCCAGTCCATGGAGCAATCCATCCAAGCACCTGCATAGATGGAGAAGATTAGCTTTTATAAATGACAGAAATATTGTCAGCAACTTTGTGCAATTAAATTAATTTTATTCAAACAAAAAAGAATGGCCCTCCAAAATTGTCCACAACTCCTAAGAAATTGTTAATGCCTTATAATTGCAACAGCAAAACCAACACCCATTCCAAATTTGAGTTGGGAGGTCCAACTTCTTTTCTACTTAATGATAAATAATAGAAAAAATGTCATTGTGTGTCGAGTTTTGAAATATATTTTTTGTTATAGCTTTTGCAGATAAGCATTTACAGTGAATTTTGCTGTCACTATTGACTAACAAATCTTTGAATTGAGTAACATGTTTGAATTTGCACAGAAGGTGCTTTCTGCTGGCGCTACAGCGTGAGATTGATGTCTACATTGGCAATGTTGCTGCTCCATAATACTAAGGGGTTTGAACCCCTACTTTTACTCCTGCTGCAGCCTGTTATTAGCATGGGTATATTTCCGACTCCTGGAGTTGAATGGACCAGGTTTAATTCGCAATCTAGACATCTCGAGAATCCAAGCATGCATTATGAAGTTTCACTGAAGCAAGTCATCTTGGCATTAGCCAAAATAAAATAAATGAAAAGGAGGCAGATTGAGTTTTAAAATGCCTCATGTTAAGGGATTCTTCCTCCAGCAATAATTCATAAACTGCAAATCAAACATCTGTCTCTCCTTAAACTTATTTTATTGTTTCTTCCCAATCTTCTTCATGAAAGGAAAACTTGTTTCCATTGCAATACTTGACAAATTGGAAATAAGACACTTTTAAACTTAATTTGTATTTTGTACCCATAAGCATAGCAGTTGTGCTCTGGGAAATATTTTCCAGATGCAACTGGAAATTGTCGATACTACAACATTGCAGACATCAACTCGTTTGAAATAAATACGTTATTCTACCACTAAGGAAATATAAAACCACACCAACCTTAACCCAGCAATATAACTAACGACTGCTGTTACTGGGAATCTGATCCAGTTGGTTGCAGAGCCCTCCTGCAAGAAGTGTTCTAGGGTTGATACCACCATGGTAATTCAGCAGAGCCTGGGATAGGGAACACTACATTTAGAAGAGCTTTGTTGGACTCGAAACATTAACTCTATTTCACTCTATGCAGATGCTACCAGACCTGCTGAGTTCCTGCAGTATTTTCTGCTTTTATTTCAGATTTCCAATAGCCAGTTTTCTTTTGTTGTTGTCATTGAAATTATTTAATTACTTTAAGCTCCTGGGTGAAGAAAATTAGTTGAGGCAAACTCCTGTTTGTGGTGGAGAGATCACTGGCAGAAATGTGTGTTCATGTCAGGTGAAGAGTAGGCTAGGCTGTGATGCCTTGCTTGTTCAAACAGCCTCACAACCTTCCTAGTCAATTGGTTTGCATGGATAATGATCCTTGGGAGAGATTACAAAGGTAGACCTCTACCTGTAGAAATATAGCTCAAGGAAAGAGAGAGATTATATAGACCAGGGTTACTTTTCTTGGAGCAGTAGAGATGGAGGGGGAATATGATTGTCATGTATAAATTATGAATGGCATAGAAGGGTAGACAGGAGGGAATGTTTTCTCTTTGTGGAGGGATCAGTGACTAGGCGACATAAATTTAAGGTATAGGGCAGGAGGTTGAGAGGGGATGTGAAGAATAACTTAGAGGGTGGTGGGTATATGGAACTGACTGCATGTAAGGGTGGTAGAGGTAGAAACCCTCAACATTTCAGTATTTAGCTGTGCATTTGCAATGCTAAGACACACAAGGTTATAGACCAAGTGATGGAAATTGGGATTAGAATATTTAGATTTTTGACCAGCACAGACCTTTTTTTCAAGCTGTAGACCTTTGTGACTTTATGACTCTAAAGTTGTGGAATAGCAAGAGAATGCATTAAGTATTTGTATATCAATATGGTATAGTGTAATGTTAGGATCCAAACATTATACTTAACTGATTGGTAAAATAGGCAGAAGTGAGGACTTTAGATGCTGGAAACCAGAGTCTAGATTAGAGTGGTGCTGGAAAAGCACAGCAGGTCAGGCAGCATCCGAGGCAGCAAAAGCCCTTCATCAGGAATGGTTGGCAAAATAGACCAATTGTCCAGTTTTTCTTTGTAATATTGTAAAGGTAAATATTCTGCCATTGGATATTAAAAATTAACTTCTACAATTGCAGAGGAAGATGTTTGAAGTATATTGAACAGATTCAGCTACAATAAATGAGGAAAGATATTTGAATATTTTGAATAGTTTGAAGTATTTAAATCCTATATCTGGACTGTCCAGACTGTATTAAGTGAAGTTCAAGGAGGGACAATGCTTCCTGAACAGTGGGAGTTCTCACCTCTGTAACCACTAGACCCATACTTAAAACACTTTGTCCTCCAACCACACCACCATACTATCAAGAAAAATTTGGATTTGGTAATGTCTGCAGCTACCAGTGCTAGTTGATGTCATGGAGATCTTTGAACAGGAGAATTTGAAAATACCCACTGGACATTTTTCTCCTCAGGTTATTTGTTTATAAGTGCTGTGAAATAAACCAATCTTTTTAAAAAAATGTTTGTCAAATAAAGCCAATTCAGGAAAGTAACTCGAGATTTGCTGCCTGCTCCAATTTAGATCCACTAAACTTTTACAAATCAAACAATTTGCTGTTATGTCCACCTTAGTCTTACCAGACCATAGGGGCTGCTCTCTCATTAGAGAGAAGTGACTGGTGGTGGTTTAACCTGAGAGCCACCAGACCTCAAGCAAGGAAAGAAGGTGAGAAAGAGAGTTGTTCATGGTAACCTTAAACCTGTGATGGGAATTGAACTCATGCTGTCAGCATCGCATTCTCTGTAAACCAACAATCCAGCCAACTGAGCTAAACCGATTCCCAATTTGGAAATAGGATGTCAATGATTAAATATCAAATTTTCAATAACTTTTCTGATGTTGAAGATTACATCTACCTTTTGTTTGTTTTGTTGTCATAAACTAGTAGGAAGAAGAATTTATATTGATGGAACATCATGAAGACAATACTTTTGTAATAATGTGACTTGAATTGCAGTGCAGGAAGAAACAGTCAATTTGACCTCGAACCTTAGTCTCCTTATTTTGATCATGACTGAATTAATTTTGCAATGACAGGAAATGGTGCTGTTGACAGCAGCGTGGTGTTTTTGGTAGATTATTAACCAATAACCTACCTTAAGTGGATTTGATTTTAAATTAAACTAAGCAATAACTGCAATCTAAAACAAAATGTTTCGCTCAAATTTTCCTCTGTCAATATATGGACAAAGGCAAGCTTAGAATTGACAATAAAAACATGAAAGTCAGTTTATTTCTTTCAATAGTTAGGATTTGGACATCAAATCAAATAATTACAATCAAAAGCGGTTGTCTGGTTAGCTATCCACTGAGCTACCGTGCCGCCAAAACAGTAATAAACTGTTTCAAATTGTAGTTTAAAATAAAATGTTTTAATGTATTTAAACATTGTAAGCAACAGTGGTCACTCATTTGTTTCCCATTATGAGGCGAAGTTTCTTTTTTCAATTCAAATCTCGATACAATCATGTGTGGATGTTATAGTGCATACCATTGTATCCAATGTGGGAGTTGGAAATCATCTGTAAATTAACAATTTCATTAAAATATCACACAGAGGAATTGAACCCAGTACGCCAGCTGGTGCATGAAAAATAGTGCGCAGAGGAACTTTAACACACGTTAGAAATTGTGACTGTTTGCACTTTATTTCACCAGTGAGTTCACGTTATGAAAGATTTTTCTTGTAAGTGCAACTAACTGTGTGATTACTGGGAATTATTTTAAAATGATTGTTTTAATTGGTCAAATTTAGTTTCCAATGAGAATAATGGCTGCACTCTGAGTCTACATTTTTCAGGAATATCAGTCTAGATTTTCTAATCCATATTATTAACATCAATTGAAGAATACACAAAAAGAAAAATTGGGGATTTTTTTTTGTGGTTAATTTAAATAATGATTTGGAGGTGCCAATGTTGGACTGGGGTGTATAAAGTTAAAAATCACACAACACCAAGTTATAGTCCAATAGATTTAATTGGAAGCACTAGCTTTCAGAGCACTGCTCCTTCATCAGGTGTTTGTGCACAACGACCTGATAAAGGAACAGAGCTCCTGAAAGCTAGTGCTTCCAAATAAACTTGTTGGATTATAACCTGGTGTTGTGTGATTTTTAAAATGTTTAAATAAGATTTTCTTTTGTTAACTAAAAGCTGTGTACTTTTGTTTACTCTCTGACACTGTTGGAATGGAGAAGAAAGAAGATTTACTCTATTAAATTTATGAAGGATGGATGTATAGTAATGCTGTTGGATCAGATTGACAGCGTGTAAATATGGAGGAACTGGAGGGAACAAACTGGCAAAAAACCATATATCAAGCACTGAAATAAATTTGTGATTTTGTCAGCTCTTAAATAACTATGTTTGTCCACGTGTGTCAAACAAATAACTGTTTTTATGCCAAGCGATCTTCCTGTATTTGTTTGCATTCTTTTATCTTGTCAATAGGGACTCCTGTTAAACTAACCTTTCTGGCTACATTGATGATTCTGCATGAATAATGTATTCTAGTAAATAAATACAAGTGTGAATTTAAAGTCGTGCTGTAATTACCAATCCTCTGTGTATGAAAGTGACTCTTAAACTGCAAGTGAAAATGAGTGCAAAGCTCTGAAGTTGGCTATGATGAATGTAGTTTGCTGTTGCAAAGCTGTTTCACATCAGACCTGTCTCTTCTTTCAGGCTGGAAATTAAATCCAGTCGTCGGAGCTGTCTATGGCCCAGAGTTTTATGCAGGTAAATAATTTTACAAGTCAGAAAATAAGTGAAAGCAATAAAGAAACCTGTGGGATAGCAGTATGAAAAGGAGAAACAGAATGATTGAAATGAAAGCAGGTGACGGAAAGAGCTCATTTTTCATTTTTATTTCCTTTTCCTGATGCTGTACCAAATCATCTTTAATGGATACTGCCTTCATTTCAAAGCAAGGCAGTCTGTCGGCTCACTTGATTAATTTACCACAAATCTTTTTCTCTCCCCTAACCATAGTACTGCAGTTTGCCAAGTCTAAACGTTACCATATGTTTTCTATTCCCCAGAGACGCAGTAAATAGCCGTCTTTGCCTGGCCACATTCCTTGGATATATTCACAAATAATTATCGAAGGATTTAATATACTTTCAAAAGGAATAAACTGGATAGACAGTAATTAATCACTGTTTATCAACAGGCTCTCTATACTGGAGTTTAGTGCTATCAGTCACTGTAAATCCAGTACTGATGACAGGCAAGTCTCCCTCCATTCATCCCCAGGCTTAGTTTTATTATAGTCAAATCTGCTTCACCACAATGACAAATGGAGCCGTAACCTGTTTAAAGAGACTCTATCCCTTTTCTGTTACCCTGCACAGTCCAATTTTCTACCCAATATTTTACATAAATATCATCATGTTTTGCTGACTGAGGCCTTCTCACAGTTAGAAATTGATTTAAAAACTCTTGAGTGCAGCTTTTAAACCTGCTGCAACCAGCATCCAATGATCTGCTTGTCGATTTCCAGACAGTTTCATGAATTCAAAATGAAGCAGCGAGTGATCACAGCTTACTTGGGGTTCTATGAAACCAGGACTATCAGAGAGCAGATCACTGCAGTAATTTTTTTTAAAATTACATTTAACCCATATCCAGCTGTGTGGAAAAAATGGATTAAAGGATAGTGTTGTCTCTTTTTGAACCATTTTTCGACAATCTTGTGATAACTCCTTCCAAAACTTAACAAGAAAATCATTTTAAAATCAAGTAAGTGGACTCAATAAGAGATTATTGCTTTCTTTTGCAATAGGCACCCAGTACAGAAGGTAAAAGTCATTAAGAAATTGTTCTAATTTTAAAGCCACAGTGCCCTGTACTTGTTTGTTTTTATGTGACATGTCAATAACAGAAAATCTCTCTGTCAAAACATTCCATTTAAACTGCCATCATTGTGAGGAAATTCCATTTTTCAACTGTCAATTTTACAAGTTTTTAATTTATGTACTCTTCTTACTGACTTCCATAATCTGAAACAATTTAGTGATTTACTGTTAGCCAAAACTCAGGTGAAGGATAAGGAAGAGGGGTGCGCAATTTCTTCTCAAAATGTATTTCCACTTTTAATTCCCCTGTCTTTTAAGTCTCTGAGTATACTTCTTCAAAGGCATATGAATGTGAATCACAGCCATATAAATGAATTCTTCTTCTGCAAAAAACAAATATTCAAACAGGTGGATTTTCTTAACTGCCACCCAGGGCCACTAAATCTTTTCAATCAGAAACTCAGGGTAAGAGATGCTCTGCTTGATATGTGTGTGGCAAAATCATGAACGTGCTCCTGAAATTTCCTCTGATCAGCATTTCTTCGAAATCATAAAAACCTTTAATGGGTACAAGAAGTATCTACTTGTATTTAACACCAATCACTCCCATTAAGAACTTAATATTCTGGAGCTTACGTAAAGAGATTTCTTCTCACCACTTTTCTCTGCTCACCTTTTCTGAAGATATTGTCTCCACTAAGCTGAAACACAATTTGGGTTTTGACTGATCCTGCCTTTGTCTTAACTGGTATCAAGTCCAGTTGCTCTATCACCCTCTACTTGCTGATCGACATTCGCTCCTAGGCAAATAGTGTATTGAATTTAAATTCCCCATCATTGTTTTGAAATGTCTTCATGGGCTCACTTACCCCCAAGAACGCAATCTTTGTCATCACCTTCAGCACTACAACCCTTTTGAGATATCTGTGCTCAGTTAATTCTAGTTTCTTAAGGTATTCCAAGTTTAATTGCTGCACCATTAGTGGCCATGCCTTCAGTTACCCAGGTCCTGGGGTCTGGAATTCCCCCCTTAAATCCCTCTGCCTCTCTACTCTGCTTTTCTCCTTCAAGGCACTCCTTAAAATTTGACCAAGCTTTTGGTCATCCTGACTTATTATCTCCTTATGTGGCCCTGTGTGTTTTTTTAAACAATGCTCCTATTCTGCACTTTGTGCCATTGCATTACATTAAAGGTGCTTAGATGCTGCCAGCAGAGGAGTGTTTGCAGAATAACGAGCAGATATTAAAATCAGAGATGCTAAAATGGTCAGAAATCGTGCTAAATATCCTTTTTTAATTAAGCCTTTCTGGCCAGTCTTTTCAGTTACCTTCTGTCCTGAAGATATATGTTACTTCCTGGGATAAGGGTACTCTGCTGTAATATTCTCTTGTGATGATGGTGCTCCTTTAACAAGGTATGTGATCCTTGGTTGTTTTTTTCAGAGGGATCATAAATGCAGAGTTGCTGAGAAGTCTAGGTTTGAAGGGTTTTAGGGCCAATTTGATTATAGCTAACAGATACTGCCTTCAGAAAAAGGCTTTCAAGTTTAAAACAACTTGTACAATAAAAGGGGAGTGGCCAGTTCTCAAGCTCAGCTTTTCTCTGGTTTGGTTTGGTTTTAGCAATCCGTAAGTTATGAAGCTGCTGGACCCAAAGAAGCAGGTCCATGCTGATCTTTCCCCTTTCTAACATCTCTCCTGTAAAAACCAGTGTTGCATTTTACCTTTTTTTTTGCCAAAAGGTGTTTATGGGGATTGTGCACGTATTTGAAACAGCATCATTATGTTGAGATAATCTGTTGGGTTTTCAGATATGTTAAGTTACTCTGTATTCTGTTCTTTGTTGTTTGTATTTCATTCAGTAATGTTGCAAATAAATCCTGCAAATAAACTCAGTAGTTGGGCCAGCTACATCGCTCCTGGAATATCCTGCTTGAAAAAATGAGCAAAGTTAAGGTCCAGGCTACATTCTTGAAATGCTTTGAGGGGGTCTGGTCTGGTCCATAACACCCTCCAGTACCTTACACAATGAAACAGTACTCAGATTGAAACCTTGACAGTAAGTGACATGTAGGTTGTTCATCCCTAAGGTCAGATGAACTGAACTCAATAATTCAAAAGAGATTACTTGCTAACAATCAAGAACTGTGATGAATTTCCCATTCTTGACCCAGGAGGAGTGAGGATTACATGATCTCCAATAAGTTCCGAGACAACATACCCATTAATTATGAGGTCTTCGGCACAGTCCTTGCCTCTGAACCAGGATGTTCAGGTTCAAAAAGTATCTACCTTTTTTTTGGAAAGCATGGGCAATTTGTCTGAGGGCACAGCTCCTTCAAACTTTTTTGCAAGTTATCTTAAGGAGATAGATGTGCATATTGACCCTTGATTGGAATAACTAATAAGTACTGTTTGCCTTTGTAACCAAGCCTTTGCAGATATGCAGTGTTCAGCTGTGCAGTCACTGAAGTTGCTAAACCATCAGGGAATTTGCATTGTTGAAAGATTAACAAAATATTTGGAGCAATGATTTACATGCAGTATATTCTCAGTTAGTCAATTAGCCCAGCCTACACATGATAAGTTAAAAGTGCTTTGCAGAGCATGTCTTTCTGTTATACCGATGTCAGCCATTTTACATAGAATAATACCTGATCAAATGTGTGACTGATTTGGAGAGAAGATGATTAATCCGCTGTTTAATCTTCTGTTGATTAGCATTTTAATTGAATAATCAGTAGAGCTGTGATAGCTCATTCACTCCTTATTGGTTGCAGTGATGTAATTGTGATTGAGAGCGTTACCTTCCAAACCATTTCTACGCTGGATATAGCTAATCCAAACTGTGAATGAAAATGTCTTCAGCAATAAGTCCTCAACAATACAATATTGTATAGGGTAGAAATGCACTGCCAATCTAGTAAGGAGACAAATCGCATTGTTTGGCATCTGCCCAGATAATTCAGCTACACTGACTAATACAGCCTCAGTTACGCACACTCAGATGTACAAGCTGAAAGTGCTCCTTTTCCTGGTTTCTCCAAAGCAGAAAGCACCACTGTACATTTGGATCCGCATGTATTCCATGCATGCTCGTGCACACACAAGTGTTTTGAGTACCTATGTCAGTCAAAATGCCCAGTGCTTGTCATTCACATCCTGACAGTATATTTATCTATCAAGATGTCAGTTTATGCTTGATGGGAATGTAATCCCTATTTGAAGTGAACAACATGACATTCCATTGTCAAGATATGTATTGCATTTTGAGTTGTTAGCTCCTCACTTTAGGCTAGAACTGGATAATGTCACATCTGGATCACTGCTACAGGAGACATGGGGAATGCATAGTGGTTTTGTTTCTGGAGTCCTGGGTTCAAGTCCCACCTGCTCCCATCTCTGCACAGGTTGTTTATAAAGTGCCTCCATAAAGCCAGGTTAATGCTTTGGGGATGTAGGTTAAAATTCTATCAAGGCAAATGGTGAAATTTGAATTCAAAATTTTTTTCAAATTTGCAATTAAAAGTGAGTCTAATGGTGACCGTAAACCCATTGTGAATTGTTGTATAAACCCTTTAGGTATGAGCTCCTTTTAAGGAAGGAAAAATCTGCCCTCTACATATGGTTTGGTCGACATATGGATCCACACATAGTAAAGTGGTTGACTCTTAAGTGCCCTCTGAAGTTGCCTAGGAAACTATCAAACTGATGTCCCTTCAGTATTGCTGGATCAAAATTCTGGAACTCCTATCCAAACAGCTCTGTGGATGCATTCAACTCCCATGGACTGTAGCAGTTAAGGTGGCACCACCATCTTCTCAAGGTCAATTGGGGATGGATAATAAATACTGGCCCAGCCAGTAATACCCAAACACTGTCAATAAATAAAAGAAAGTATTGTTTGGTCTGCTTTGATTTTGGCTCTGCATTGAAATTTTCAGGGGACATTTGGACTCCTATGATTGGTGTAAACATCTTCAAATAACAAGAGTATTGAGCATTACAATCATGGGCATCTGCTTCTCTCAGCTTTTGTTTTTCCAGAGATGCCCAATTCGCTCATGCTGCATGTCAACAGTGATGTTTCTGTCCCAAGAGGAAAGCTGTACTACTCTTTACATTTGATTATGCCAAGTTTATGCTGTTTGCACAAGGCATCATAAGGAGTAAAACAGCCACCCATCCACACTTATAAAGCAAATAATGGCCAGAGGCAGTGAGTTCTTCACCAGTTGGATGTTTTCACCCCCTCAGGCTGTAGTGGGAGATCTAGTGTAGATGTGGTAGCCAGTATACTGATGAGAAGTTGGCATACTGGTTTTCCTGTGAGCGTATGTGACAATCAGCCTTATTCCTGAGGGAACTGAGAAGCGAGTTGTAGTACTGAACCAGGGACTGCCAAAGGCAAACTACCCATTGCCACAGGGCAAGCAAATGCCAGAAATGGGTCTGTCGTAATGTTTGCACACCACAATAAGACATGCCAACTTACTGAAACCACAAAGCCAAGCAATGCCAGTGCTGGAGGAGACAGGCAGGTATCACTCCCATGTCTGTTTTTAAGTTAATTCACAGGATGTAGGCATTGCTGCATTTACTGCGCAGAGGGTAGATAAGAGTTAACCACATTGCTGTGGGTCAGACTAGGTAAGGATGGCAATTTTCTTCTCTAAAGGACATTAGTGAACCACTTGTGTTTTACAATAATTGACATGGCTGCTATTAGAATAGCTGTTATTGAATTCAAACTCCACCGCTGGCTGTGGTGGGATTTGAACCTATATCCCCAGAATGTTAGTGTTGACCTTTGGCTCACTAGTCCAGTGACATAATAACTATACCATTGTCTCCTCCAACTGCCAAGAAGAAGACCAGAAGATTTAAGGCCACCTTGGGTCGGTGTAGCACTCTTGACTCTGAAAGTTAATTGATCAAAGCCCCACTCCCATGACGTAAGATCCTTCAGTGCAGAATGGCAATTCACTGCAATGCTGAGGCTGGACAGTCTTCCATTTGGCATGTCAGCAGCCTCTCAGGTGGAAACAAAAGATACCATTGGGCTATTTCAAAAGGAATTCTCCTGGGTCTTCATGCCAATATTTATCCTTCTACTAGTATTACTGTAAATCAAATTGTCTGCTGTTTATTTAATTGCTTGTTAGTGGTTTGTGATGTGTGCAAATAGGCTTCAGCATTTCCTTGCACTACAACTGTGACCAAATTTCAAAACAGGTGCAATTCATTGGCTTTCAGTCACTCTGGAATATCTTGGGGTCATGCAAAATCCCATTCAAATGCAAGATTTTAAAATGAAGTCAGACATGGGAGGAAAATGGCTACAAGTAATGGAGAAAATAGCTGGGAGGAGGGAGTGCAAGACAGAACTACCTGGGGACTCCTGGGATCATTACTTAGTGTAGTTAATGTATTAGGTCGAGCTGGTGCTTGCTTGTAAGAAGAATTTGGAATAGAACATCAAAGAAGCTGGCAAAGAGAATTTAAAATGCTCACATCAGCTGACTGAAGGAGTTATGCAAATTCTGCAAATCAAGGAAAGGTGAAAACAAAATCTGCTCAAACAAGTGAGTTAGTTCCTGTGGGATGTGTATGTGGAATTATTCATATAGGTAATGTTTCACTCTTTGTTCAGATTGCTTTTAATCTACGTGATTGTCTCACAGAAATAATTTTGACTTCTGCAGCTGGTTAGAGTTTCCAGAAACCACATGTTAAAATGGGTTGGAGGATAGCATGCAAGCTAGAATCGGTCTGTGATAAATATGTTGGCATGTAAATCTAAACACCATGCACAGGATGGGTATTTGATGGAGGGCTGGTGAGTGATCTATGTTGCCTCTTTAAGGGAAAACCCATCATATTTCATATCACTCAGGCACTTAACTGAACAGCAGTCACCGAGACCAGGGGGTCTTGAGGAGACGGGTGTCCTAGCAACTTGACTAGACAAAGTGCCAACTGGAGAAGTGGTGGCTCCTCCTGGTACAAAACTTACCTCAGGCCTAGGGTCATCCCTAAATCCTCGGCAACAGGTGACTGATGGCAGGAAGACGGTGCTGGGGAAGTTGTTGATGGGGGCAAGGTGGGGGTTTTAGTCTGAGTAGGCCACCACTTTGTCATGCCATTCCCTTAATCAGATGCTGTGCCTTTAACATCCTCCCCCACCATTGGAGTCTGCAAGCAACATCTCACCAGTTTGAACTCACCTGCCACTGGGTTAATATGAGTGGAGGTCAGGCAGCATCCGAGGAGCAGGAAAATCAACGTTTCGGGCAAATGCCCTTCATCGGGAATTTGCCCGAAACATCGATTTTCCTGCTTCTCAGATGCTGCCTGACCTGCTGTGCTTTTCCAGCACTACTCTAATCTAGACTCTGATTTCCAGCATCTGCAGTCCTCACTTTTGCCTAATATCAGTGGAGGCAGAATGGGCATTAGTTGCTCATTTATGAATTCACAGCAGGATAGAAAAGTCTTCAATTGGCCTGCCAGCCATAGAAAGGATGGAGGCAGGAAGCCGACGTGATCTCCAATTGTCACCATCCCACCTGATTAAGTGGATCCCATGAGTTACCGCACTTACCACTGAATTGACAATGAAGTCCTCCCAAACTTACCAATGGCAATAATTGACAAATGCTAAGAAATAATTGCTTTGTTATTTGATAGTGCAGAACTTGATTATTTCTGAAAAAGAAACATATTTTTGTCTCAAACTCATCAGGACATTTGCAAAAATACCAATGTAAAGTAGAACAACATTTTACACTTAAGGGAAGAGAGTTGTTGGCAGACTGGTTGGCAAGTGGACTCTTATTGGTAAAGGCATTGTCATGGAGAATATAATCAGTTGGATGATGACTGACAGTTAACTGCAAAAGCTTGGCCAATCAAAGTCAACCTACTTGGTTTATATTTAAACAAAACTTGACATTTAATTGTCAGCCATAACGATACTGGTGAATTCTCCATGGCAATGCATTTAACAATCAAAATCCACTTGCCAACCAATAAGCACCCCCTACTCATACAGTGTAAAATATTTGTACATGGGAAAAGTTGCCATAGGCTGACCAGAGTATAGGCCTACTCTTTCATAAAAGAGTGGGACGGCAAGACTGAAAGTTTCAACAAAATATTTTTATTCGTCGTCATTCAAATTATTATTGCTTAAAGTAATCGTAATATTAAATACAATACCATGCTTATCAGTGTTCAATCTCTCTTTATGTAATGTCAAATACAAAATGGATTTTTAATATTTCGCTGAGAAAATTGAGTAAATTAGTTATGTAAAGCAATTATATGCTCTGGTCAAATGTCCTTCCATTTAGGAGCACATTCACAAGCATAATATAATAGAAAGTAGAAGAATTCTTATTCTGCCTTTTAAATAATTACTTTCTTACAGAGACCCTTAGAAAATATTTAATTCTGCCTCAGAACACACAATCAGAAAGTCTCAGTGGGGTTAATGAACTCTTCACCTTTTAAAATGTAGCACCAGGAAATACATTATAGGTTAACTTTTAAAGAGGAGAGATTTAAATGGCACGGATGCATAAATCTTTAAACACAGGTAGACATGTTTATAAAACAGTAAGCTAAATAGAGACACAGGATACAAAAATAAAGTAATGGACAATCTATATGGTGGCTTCTCGGCCAACTGTAGCTGTCTCTCAGCCCAGTGTGTCTGTCTGTCTCTAGGCCAGCGTGTCTGTCTGTCTGTCTCTAGGCCAGCGTGTCTGTCTGTCTGTCTCTCAGCCCGGCATGTCTGTCTGTCTGTCTTTCAATCCGGTCGTCTGTCTGTCTGTCAGCCCGGTGTGTTCTGTCTGTCTCTCAGCCTGGTCTGTCTGTCTGTCTCTCAGCCCGGTGTGTTCTGTCTGTCTCTCAACCCGGTCTGTCTGTCTGTCTCTCAGCCCGGCGTGTCTGTCTGTCTGTCTAGCTCCCAGCCCGCTCTGTCTGTTTGTCTGTCAGCCCGGTCTGTCTGTCTGTCTATCTGTCTCCCAGCCCGGTCTGTCTTTTTGTCTGTCAGCCTGGCGTGTCTGTCTGTCTGTCTATCTCCCAGCCCAGTCTGTCTGTCTCTCAGCCCGGTGTGTTCTGTCTGTCTGTTTCTGATACCCGGTGTGTCTGTCTGTCTCTCAGTCTGGTATGTCTGTCTATCTCTCACCCTGGTCTGTCAGTCTGTCTGTCCCTCAGCCCGTCTGTCTCTCAGCCCAGCCCGTCTGTCTGTCTCTGTCTCTGTCTCTCAACCAGTCTGTCTCTCAGCCTGGTCTGTCTGTCTGTTTCTCAGCCAATCTCTCTGTCTCTCAGCCCAGTCTGTCTCTCAGTCCGGTCTGTCTGTCTGTCTCTCAGCTCGATCTGTCAGTCTGTCTCTCAGCCCAGTGTGTCTGTCTGTCTCCCAGCCCGGTCTGTCTGTCTGTCTCTCAACTCGGCGTGGCATTGCCTGGTGTGGCCTCAGCATGACCTCTGGCCTTGAGGTGATTCCAGAGTGGCCTCATGGCCTCGAGAATCTTGAGGTGAATGTTGTTGCGGTCTGGAGTCAAGGCCATGGTGGACTGGGTTCAAAAGTTTGCTATTCTGAACTTATTATTTTTTAATTTCTCCAGTTTATTCCTCAGATCTGTAATACTGGACTTTTTATTTATTAATTTTTCAAATTTTTTGGTCAGAATTTCTACTTAAGAATCTGTACATTTGAACGTAAAATGGTTCTGTATGGCGACACATAAACATTTCACTTTGCTCATTTATTTACATGTGACAATAAAGCTAATTCTAAATTCTATATGCCAATAGTAAGAATACCACAATAAAAATAGTAATTATGACCCATTTTCAGACTATGTACAGGAAGGTAAGTTTAAAAAATAAATTAATCTTGCTGACACTTGTTGTACTGGTCATTGCAGTCCACCAGAACCAGCACTAACATGTTGTCAATAGGACATCAAAGAATATGAAGGGGGTCAGTGTGTCTTTATGGCAGCTACCAGGATGCCTAAAAATCATGCAGTGCTCAGTACAAATTTTAACATTTTTGTTTTGAATTTCTTGACCAGTTTCTAACTGACTGTTTCTGGTTTTGTGTGCCCTCCTTTAAGAAGGGTTTCAAGGCCAAGAAAAAGTACAAAAAAGACTTGTAAGGATGATCCCTGGGATGAGAGTCTAGAAAAGCCAGTGCCTTAATTTACAAAATGGGAAAAATTTAAAAGAATATCAGATGGAGCGGTTCAAATGTCTGAATCATTTTAATTAAGTACGTTGGGATTTCCACTAATCATTGAGTGAGTGAAGTTGCACAAATATAGGGCAGTATTGTCATTGCAGAAACAAGTAACAAGGTAGAGGGGATAGGCCACATAGGATTTTGTGTTGGGGATCCCTGCTCCTAATTAGATGCATTGAGATAGCGGCTCTTTATAGTTCCCACTTCCTCAAATCCCTTCCTCAAATCTTTCCCTAACTAACATCTCCTTTAAAATCTGCTTCTTCAGTTAGGAACTTGTGTTACCTCCTAGTGCCAATTTTTGGTGCCCATTTTCCTTCAGTAGAGAAAATGTTAGTTGTTTTTCTAAAGTCTTACAACTCACTGGAAAGGGAGAAGCTGTGCCATTAGCAAAGAAGTAAACCAGAAATGAAAACTGTGCTGACTATAATGCTGGGGACCATGGTGTTCTGCTTCAAAGCTATACCGAAGGAGAGAACCTGAATTTTGGGACTAAACTCCAAAAATCCATCCTTCTGTGTTTCTCAAGCCACCATCTATCAAAAGCACAGGTGGCAAATTAATGTAGGGAGGTTGTTAATCAAAACTTTGCATTTATTTATCCACTTAAATCAGAAAAGGAGTGTTAATATCAGGGACAAGTCAAAATTAAGTGTGCTACTCACTTTATGCATGTTTCTTGTAGCATACCACCATGAAACATTGGGAATCCCACATCAGTTTGGAGGCACATTACCCCACATACTTTTCATGAGGGTGGTCGCCGACTAAAGGGCGTGAGTCATGGTATCCCTTTGTTGTTAACAAAATGTTTATCAGCGGAATCAGCAATCATTAATGCAAAGCAGTATTCTTCCTAAGTTCCATCTACACAGTATTTTAGTACTTCCAACAATGTAGATAATTTGGAATTCCGCTTATTGAAGGCATTATCCATGCTTCTTGCATGTGTATTATCATGTTCTTGCAGTTCGAATGCAAGCTTCTTCCTTCATGAAGGTCATGAGATTTCACAAAGCTGGTTTCTTTTTTCGAAAAGCTGTTCCTTTTCTCAAGGATACAATGTCCTTGGTTTATTTTCAGAGGGGTAATAAACTGCTCTTAGTGCCAATTAGACAGGTTTCGTACAGAGATTAAAGGGTATTGAGAGGCCTTTTTGTTTAGATGTAAACAGATGAGATTTCAGGCCAAATTGGTCATGTTTTGGTCAGTAACCTGGATAATGAAAGGGCAGTGGTCAGCTCTCCTCTCTCTCTCTCTTTCTGCCCTTCTAACTTCAACTTGTAAGCATCTGTTCTATTTTCTAATCATGTTTTAAGGGGGTTATTGGGACTGTTGTGTGTATTTGGAACAGCATAATTAATTCTAGTTTGGATAGACTGAGTTCTGTAGGGGTTCTTTATTCTGTTCTTTGTGTTTCATTGTATAATTTTGTGAATAAATTTTTGTCTGTTTTAGAACCTGGTAGTCGACCTGGCTAACTTAATCTGGGTCATTTTCACTGTACACTTACCAAAACAAATTGCAAAGTTATGGTCTGGGCTGCCTGATTAAGAATGTTTTAAGTGGTCTGGCCTAGTCCATAAGAATGTGCATGGCTTCTATCTTGCACACTAGGGAACAACAATACCTACTGAAAGATCTGCATCCTATCCAACTGAAGGCACCTTCTTTGAATGGAAGTACCACAATTTTCTATCTGGGAATATTACTGGCAGCACTTGTTATGATCAGTTATCTGCTAGTGTTTAGTTTGATACGTATGTATTTTATTTAAAAATGGCATGCCAAGCTGCATAAATGACTCAATGAATATTCTGAAGGTATTATTTTCAGCACTGCTGCACAGTAACCTGAGACTACTGCTGAACATCAGACAATCATACTATGTGAATGGAACACTTTAAACATTTTAATGCCAATGGAAACTGATAGGTGAAATCTTAGATTGTAAGACCATAAGAATTAGGAGTAGGAGAATTAAGAGGTGGTCCATTAAGCCTGCTCTACCCATTCAATAAGATTATGGCTGATCAGATCATGGTCTCAGTTTCCTGTCTGACCCCATGACCTTTGACTCCCATGTTAATCAAAAATCTGTCCAATTCAACCTCAAATATCTCAAAGCATCAGTGCCCACTGCTTTCTGTGGAAGGGAATTTCAAAGACTATTCTAGGAAAAAAAATCCTCCTTATCGCCATCTTATTTCTAATCGGTGTTACCTAGTTCTAGATTCCCCCATGAGAAGAAACTTTCTGTCCTGTCAAACCCCCTTAGAACATTACAGTTACACCAGATTCACTTTTCATTCTTCCAAATTACAAGTAGTAAAAGGCCTTGCTGAATGTTTCTATATCAAATAACCACTTCTTCTATTTTATTCATTCATGGGATCTGGACTCAGGAAATTTGTTGAAGTTTACATACTGCTTGTTCCTAACGGCCCTGGAGAATGTGGAGGTGAGCTGTCTGTTGAGATGAAAGAACATTCACGGTGCTGCTAGGAGTGAAGTTCCAGGATTTTGGCCCATTAACGGTGAAGTAACAGTGTTCTGAATCAGGATGATGTGTGACCAGCTGGGGAACTGCTGGAGTGGTGTTTCCAAGCATCTGCTGCCATTGTCCTTCTCAGTTGTAGTGGTCAGAAGTATGGAGATGCTAGTGAAGGAGCCTGGGCACTTCCACCACAGGAATCAACCTTGTTTTCTGAGTACTTTTTCACTGGTGATCATGATTATTTTTAGTTCCTCTCTGCCTTCAGCAAATTGTTTTTCTCCTATTCTTTGGATGATTTTGTGTCTGCTATAATTTTATTTATGTTATGTGTGGACGGGTGTGCATGTATACTTATTCAACAATATCTGCTGTTTCCTTTTTATGACCATTATTAATTCCACAATCTAAACCTCTAATGCACCAGTGCTCACTTTGCTACATCTCTGATCACTGTAAAGTTAAAAAAGTTATTATTGTCTATTTTTATGTTTCTTGCTAGTTTTCTCTCTTGATGTAATAATGAATATAATTATAATTACCACTTCCACATTAATGTGCATGACCAAAGTGGCAGCAAAACTACAGGATCAGCCTCCTAATTTAGTAGAGCTGGTTCCAGTGTGATTCTGGAAAACACCTGCACATTGTAAGATTCCCTTCACTAGAAAGTTCTCTTAGAATCTCTTCTGGAGAAAAACGAAGGACATACTTTAAATTCACTTCAACACTAAACATTCAGTGTCGTAAACAAGCTGATATTCTGCCGAGTCTTCCCTAATATTGGAATGTTATCAGATTAAATCTTCTGGTCCTGCAGGTAGTGGGACACAGACTGGAAGGCAACTTAACTCAGCATGGTGGTGGCATTCCAGAGCCCTGCCACCTTCCCAACTCTGCCAGGATGATTTGTGGTTGAACATATTGTCCTGCAATTGAGGCCCTTAAATGGCCAATTAATGACTGGATAAGGACTCCCAAAAGGTTGATTCCTACCTTGGATGCAATTATCTCAGCTGCAGCTGGGAGAAATAAGAGGCGGCCTACCTCACTGGTAAACTAGTGTGGGACTGTCTGTCAATTCAGGAATGGTGGATGGGGGATGGGCTCCCTTAATCTACAATAAATTATACACAATCGCCGATATGGACATGGGGGGGGGGGTGGGGGGTGTCCTGCTGAGATCCAGCCCCTCCTGCCTTTGTATCCTTACCACTTTCTTCCCTGTGATCTCTAACACGAAAAACACTTACCCTCATTAAGCAATACCTTCCTGGTTTGTCTTGTCATTCCTGGTTTATCTTTCAGTAACGACTGTGGCGTCCTTCATGGCAGTGGCCATTATATGAAATGTTGGTCTCTGTTGGCTGGCATCTCTCACAAAGCCAAGCTTTCATCCCTGGAGAACCGATTTCAGAGGAAAGCCACTTGATGCCCTCAAAACTGCCCTACTGGAAATAAGATACATTGGACTTTGCTCTGAAGTGTCAGCCAGGGTCAGGGAGCTCACCGCTTACTGCCTAAGCAGATGGGACACCCAGTGAAAACAAATAATTCCACCCATTAATTCCAACAATCTAAAATATCAAAATGGAAACTGGAGTTCTAAACACGGCAGTAGCAAATCCGCACAGCTCCAAGATGCTCAAAGACGTCCATAGGGACCCACCCCAGACTATTTATACCATTTACAGCATTTGTGGTGCTGAAACATTGCCCTCTGATCGCAAGCAAGTTCTGAAGTCTGTCGATTTATTTTTCTGGGGCGCTATTACGAATCTTGATGATTATCACTGTAGTGTGTAGGCGATAATTTTCTAAAGTCACTATTTCAAGCAAAATTGGAAAAGCAGTCTGAAAGAATAGACTTATAACTCTCCAAGATTCAAAACCCCACTGAAATGTCCTCTCTATGGTTCCAAGCTATTTTCTATTCTGAAATCATACTTTGGAATTTTCTAGGTATGGTCATTGTGAGGAAAAGTATTGTTACAGATTGTCCCAGATGGTGTTTAACTAAGCGTTTGAAAAAAGGCCTCATATTATATTCAGTGTTATTGCGTGTTTGAGATCATTCTCATTGTACATAATTCATTGAATACTTTGGATAGAGCTTAGATCTGGAAAACCATGATGAGATATGGGAGTAACTTAACTCTGGACCACATCCCCCACCCATACCTCTCTCCCTGTGAGCCCCTCCCAGTGAATCCCTTCCCAGTGAATCCCCCACATTATTTACCTGAGACATGTGTGACCCCCAAACCTGGGATTCCAAAATCCTTCGGGCACCAGGGGTGCTGCTGAGCACAAAAGCTGGCGACCTCTGATTGGCCAGAAGCTCTCAGAAGACAAGACACTCCCCGCCCACAGGTTGTTGATTCCAGGAGAAGACCTAATAGTGGTGTCACCACTGCCTGATTGGCATGTGGTCCAGTAGAACTTTCCAAAAAGAGGCACCACGGAACCCCATACTCCCAATGTCACAATAAGATTCTATTCCAAGCACCTGTATCAAATATTCCTGAGTTAGCTGAAACATGGTAAGATACAGAACAAAACTTCCCAATGCTCTACTGTAACAAATTAGCCCAGCCTTCCTTTCCTTTCCCTAGGAAGAAAGACCCACACGAAGCTATACCATGGTCTCTTGACTGAGATTGTTAATAAAGCTTTGGTCCCATAGCTAGTAAAATCTTGATTGTTATCAGCCAAACTTTGCACCTTTATGGGTAACAAACACAGACTTTAATTGCCTCAGCCTGAAATGAATTTGAATCGAGGTCTGAGACGTAAGAGGCCAGTGTATGACACGTTACACCACAGAGTTTTCTCCTGTTTTTCATCTGGCAATTTTTATTTCCACTGAAGTGAAATAATGAACTATCATTGCATTGGAAATAACTATGATAATTGTAGAACAAGTTTTATTTTAAATGACAGAACAAGTAGCAGGATGTTGCATTGGTGACCTCCAGTGCGTTGAGGTCTTCCATGCATATGAACGAAGATCAGCCTCATCTTCTATTCATTAATCACTGCTGAGTTCAGAATTAAACACGTCCGCGAATGCAGCCCACACTGTTGAACCATTTGTATTTTTTTCCTTGAGTGAATTATAACTTATCAGTGAAAGCACACATACTCCTGTCAGATGTCTCATATTTTTTGTTATGTTCTGTAAAGATAAACTGAAGTGCTTTCAGTGACTGAGGCTGAGTTGAATGCTTTCATTAACATACAGAGTTGGGATTTTGTTTCCTTCATTACACTAGTCAGTTATTATTGGTGCGTAATGACTGTTGTTTCTGCAGCGTACATTACAGCACCCAGGCCTTTTCTAGTTCTTCACTCCTGGCAATTTAACCTATGAAAGACAGGCTGCAGTTCTTGTTATTCTTTTATTTCTTATTCACTGATTATGGGTCTGAAGATGGGTAAATAGCATTTCTTACCACAATGGTGTCAAACAAAAATCTGAATGATTAGTTAATGTTAGTGTGTCCATATGACACAAGCTTTGGTCAGACTTCACTTTACTTAAAAGCACTGAAGTGCATAACTCATTTATATTTGAAAATTTTCCAATTCACAACAGAAATTCCAGTCGTGTTCCTAAAAGTTGAGTTTGCAAGTCCTGTAGGTGGCCATGTTAGTTCTCCATCTACTCTCTGCTGCAATTGTAGATGGGTGTTAAAACTAGGAACCAGAAAGCTGCATTGAACTTGTCCAAATTGTATTCTTTCTCTGCTCCTTCCTATATTTTGCCTAAATGGATCCAAACTTATTTATTTTTAAATCTTCCTGTTAAAGGCTTTGTTACTAAGATTTCTGAAAAAGGTCAAAAAATTAGGTTAAGCTGCTCCATTTCAGTTAATATAAGTATGAAGTTGCTAACCTTGGCAATAAAGTACCTTCAAAAAGACATTTGCAGCAAGACATTTACTGTTTCAGTATTGGTGGAGGTGGCAAACATTAGTTGAACAGCACTAACGTCAGCAGGGATTAATCACCTTAGTCATCCTGCATTTACTGGCACCTGAAGCAATTGAGCAATATACCGCTTGAGGCACATTAGATGGATGAACAGCAGAATTCTTAGTATTTGAATGTTGCGCAGAAATTCAGATTTTTTTCCCCATCGTTGTGTAGTTTGTATTCATCTGTTTTATATAATTTTTACCACGTGAATTATGGTTCCCCAGCCTCAACTCCATGGACATGACTTCACCTTAAGTTAAGTGCAGAGGTCTGAAACTTATATTGCTTATTCCTGAGCACTTCACCCCCATGTTTCTTCTATTACTGTGACCATTTCTATTTCCTTAAAATTCTGATTCCAGTCTTTATCTCCAGGTAAACTTCTCCAGTACTCACCCAGAGACCTTCATAGTGTGCAGCTTAGAACTCATCTAAAACACTGTGGGACATGTTAACACCATCACTCTACGGCTGATATGTTCATTGTCCATGTCTTCACCAGCTCTGCTGGCTCATCGTGCTCTGGTGAATTGATCTGAGGAACCTTGTCTTCACAGCTTCAAATCTTTCACTATCTCAGCAATCTTTTCCAACTCTTAACCAAGCTAGTCCTTTCTTTTTCCTGACTGACCATTCCTGGCTGCTTTTGTAGCCCCTCGCCATCCTTTACTGCAGCTCGGCTGTGTGTCCCTCCCTCCTCCTCAACACACTAAGGGTTCATCTTTCCATTATTTATTCATTCAGCCACCTTTCCTTTGTCTTTGCCTGACTGTTGGTGGCTACTAGTTTTCTACTTGCCTGTAAAGGGCTATATCGTGTCAGTTGACATTTGAGCAGCACCAGAGAGTTGCAACTTCTAAGAAACATTTTGTAAGGAATGTTTTACATCTTTGTGAGCAATATGCTGCATAATGAGATCAATCAAATGAGTGCTCATATGAAACACTTAATCAATTTAGCTTCTAATTGAGCTGTAATGAATGCAAGGCAATCTAGTAAACCTGATTTTCCTCTCTGTCTCTAGTGACTGGTTTTCCATACCCTGGAGCTGGAGCAGCTGTGGCCTACAGAGGAGCTCATTTACGGGGGCGAGGTCGCGCTGTTTACAACACCTTCCGCGCTGCACCCCCACCACCACCGATCCCTACGTATGGAGCGTGAGTATCAGTACAAAACTGGCAGTGTTCTAGATTTGGCAGATTTCATTTTATGGCCCATTATCATGTGCCCTGTGCAAAATCCTTTCTAAGAATTTAATTTTCTTCAACGTATATTAAATAATAGACTTGCAGTGATAGATGTTTTGAGTTTGTTCTGTTGGCATTAAGATTAGAGTCTCGTTTTCACTTCAATCCTGGCTGTTTGGTGTAGCATTAGAACATAGTGTTGCCAATCAGGACAAGTGATGTGTTATATATCTGTGTTTGAGCTTTCATGATCTGAGGATGGTGTTATTTTCCTTTGTGCTATTTCACCAGTGAGTAATTTACAATAGATTACAGACAAATTCTGTAATTTGAATCAACTCAAGAATATCAACTCTGAAGCTGTTCTGTTCTTGTCTGTATAAGCTATTTTACTTTGAAGTGCCAAAATATAATGGAAAATTTGACATATCTATGAGGAAAGGTTTCCACAGTACTCTATATGTGGTAAAATTGTAAGGCTATGTATCAAACAAAGGCTTACAATTTTGCCACACTTAAAACAAAGAAATCTCAACTCTGGTCACTAACCTAGGCCTTACTGTTAAATTCCCCATAATTTAGTGGTTATAATTACTCACTTTCCCTGTTGCTGTGGCCTTTGAGAACTGTGCAATCTTTGAGGGTAGACTCCCTAATTTAAAAAAAATGTACAAGCAATAAATGTTGCTCCTAATTAAACAAAAAGACTGATGGGAGAAAATACTTCAAATGATGCTGTAACAAAGTCGAAGTGAGCCACTACAACTTGGTTAATGTGAGATGTAGAGGGCAAATTTGCTTTTGAAAGATTATTTGTTTTATGCAGCGGAGATGTATAATTGGATCGCTTTTTAATTAAAGTTTTAATAGGAAAATTATTTGTCCTCGATTTATATTTGAAGTTCCTATTTTTCACCACAAATGTGGTTAATTATTTGCTTCCACTAAGTAACAGCCCCCCCCCCCCCGCCCCCCGCTCCTACATCTGACTTGAATTGTACTAAAATAGAAATGGTCCATTTTCAACCTTACCCTGCAGCATTTTGCAGTTTGTCTCAAGCAGGGATTATAGATATTAGCTTAATTTTTTTTGTCCTCTGTTTGTTTATTTTACCAGAAATGCGAGTGCAAGTTATGAACCCATTCTCTCACTTTGCTTAATTTCTGCGTTTATTGTCACCATTACAAAAATAAAGGAATATAAGCGCTCGTGTCTTTTCCTCAAAGGTTCTATTAGATATCTGGATGCATGATTACAAATTTGTACTTCAGAATTAACTTAATTGCTTTATAACTCAGTTAATGGAGAGATTCAACTTGTAATAAATGAAATACTTATAATAGATATGACCTAACCTTCCAGCTTTAAATTAAACTATTCCCAGTTATCCTCACCCAGTCATTTCAGTGTGACTAGAATCAGTAAAATGGTAATCTAGTAGCTTGAATATTACCGTTAGAGCATCAGCTCTATCAAACCTTGCTATTGAGGAGCAAGAAATTTGCTTTCACTCGGCGGGCTTATAGTTGTTGCACAGACTGAGTAATTTGACGGGTTAAACTGAGAGGGCTTGTGCAGATATGAGGTGAAATATATGGAAGTCCGGAGGACTAGGAAGGCTATTGAAAAACAACAGAGAGATACAAATAAGAATAGAAACTATAAAAACAGAATCTGAAAATCTTGCAAGAAATGTCAATACTAAATAAAAGTTTTGCAAATATATTAAATGGAAATTGGCAAAGACAGGAGTAAGTGAGAATGAAATGGACAGCATCATTTTTGGTGGAATAAACAGGCAATATAGCAATGATACGGGGAATTTAAAAATGTCAAGGAATGAAATTTAATTAATTTAATTTACATATACACAAATTGATCAGATGTATGAGTTTTCAATTTCCATCTAGCTTATTGGTGGCGACATTAGTCACAATTTTCCAGTCTGTCTCAGTTCAGAGATTGCTCTCCTCATTTGGAAAATTGTTCATTAAACTTCATGATTTAAGGAAAGGGCAGCCAAGTAGTGCCAGCTTAGCATCAACAAAAGGAAAGTTACTGGTATCTGTCATTAGCTACAGAGTGACTGAAGAACTGAACACGTATAAGCTGATCAAAGAGAACCAACTTAGTTTTGTGAAATTTAGATCATGTCTGGCTAATCCAGTTCAATGCTTTGGTTAAGTCCTGCATAGTGGATCAGAGAGATTTTGAGTCTTTGATTATTTGAAATTACATCAATAATTTGGTAGCTTTCCACACAATAAATAATTAGTAAAACTGAAAGTCTACAATACTATGAAATGGTTTGGTAATTTGACAGGATTTAGATGAAGGGAACATGCACTGATGGATATAAATGGTGTCCCCAGGAATCTTGACTTGGCCTCAGCTTTGCTTTGTACTTGTTCGCAGAAGCATAGAAACCAGGAGCAGGAGTAGGCCATCAGCTTCTCAAGCAGGCTTCTGCACTTCAATTAGATTATGACTGATCTGTATTTTAGCTCCATCAATCTCCCTTACTTCTATAAGCATTAAAACTCTTGTTTAAGAAGCGTAATCAATTTGAGTTCTGACAAATTTTAGGTGACATAGATCAACAGCTTCTTGGGAAAGCCAGTTCCCAATTTCCACTATTCTTTATAGGAACAAAAGAGTTAGGAGGAAGGATAGGCCATTTAGTTCTTGGAGCTGGTTTAAGAAGATTCTTTAAGATCATGGCTGATCTGTTGTGGTCTCAACTCCACTTTCCTGTCTTTACCCAATAACATTTGACTCCCTTGTCTGTCAAAAATCTATCTAATTTGAGATTGAATATGTTCATTGACCTAATCATCATACATAGTCTTCTTTCTCCCTTTGTGTGAAGAAATGCTCCGAACCCCATGTAGCCTAATTATTTTTAAGACTATCCTCTAACACTTTGGATGCTATCACCAGAGGAAATCATTCCTTTCTATCAACCTGTCAACTGATGTTCCTCTTCTTCCCTCCCCTGACTCTTCTAGATACTTTTAATTAACCTTTTCATGCACGCTATGACACATGTCAGGGGCAGGTGGAGTGAGCTCTTGTTGCACAGTGTTAGTGTTCCCCAACCTCTGATCCAGGAGTCCTGGGTTCAAGTCCCAACTGTTCCAGAGATGTGTCATAGCACATCTGAACAGGTTGGCTTAGAACATCTGGTGTAGGTGGGACTTGAAACAGAATGTACTGGGCTAGAGGTAGGGACACTACCACTGTGCTACTAGATTCTCTCAAATGACAGCACCTCCATCAGTGCAGCACCCGCACATTACTACACCAGAAGCATCATAAACTCTGGGATGGAAGTTGAACCTCAATCCTTTGAAAACAGGAAGCACCTGTATTGCCACCTGGATGTATGGATGAAGGAATAGAAAGGCGCCTGCCAAGTTTAAGTATGACACTCAATTTGGTGGCTCCTCCTGTATCCAGTTCTGGATGTCATCCCTTTGGGATGATACACTGGCCTTGGAGATGGCATACCACAGATTCACTCGAGTCAAATACTCGCAAGTGGTGAATTAGGTATACAATTGGCATATAGTTACTTTGCTTTCTCTTATATTAAAGCATGACCTAATTGAGCTTCAGAAAATAATAATTAGAATTGTTTGGCTATACCTGGAGGAACTACTTTAGTTGCTGGAGGAATCGAGAACAAGGGAATGTGATTCTCAAGTGAGAGCTCATCAATTTCGGGGTTAAACCAAAAAAAACCTTGTTATTTTAAACAAAGATTAGTGGAAATCTGAAACGCCAAAGGAGTGAAGATAAGTAAATACTGCAAGAGACAGATCAGTTCTAATTGAACGTGAAACAGACTGGAGGGACTGAATGGCCTACTCCTATATTCCTGTAGCAATTGGTGTAAAGTTTCACATTATAAATGGCAGGTTGGGTTCTATTGACCAATTGCTGAAAAATGTCTCTCGTGATTAAATTACTTTTCCAGCACAGAAGTTTTATTTGTAATGATTATTCCTGAGTGTTTTTCTTTCCTGAGAAGTTACGTTATGTAATTATCTTTAAAAAAATTACACATCCACATATGGACAAATTCACATTGGGTTTGATCATCTTTATGGCATATCATCTTCTGAAATATAAACAAGGCAAACAATTTCCAAAATTCTGCTGTCACTAGGGGGTAAAAAGAACTGCAAATGTGCTTCAACTCCATCAAACATCTTAAGATCAGCTGATATTTATTATTGATGCTTCATATATAATCTAAGAAAATCTGTAAAAGAAAAAGTAACAACTGAGTCTGATCCCAAATAATATATTCCTTGCACAATTTCCAAGGAGATTAACTTTCAGTCAACAATTTGTTGTTATTAGTAAATGAGCACTTTGTGTATAATTCCTGTCATGCACAGAAAGCTACATTTTGACCTTGTTCTTGGCATACATCTCATCTCTTCTACATTAGTCTGCAACACCATACTACAAAAAGCAAGTCCTTAGTCTATAGAAGTACAAATTTACCAGCAGGGATCCTTATCCAGCCAGGAGGTTGGGACAGTGTGAATGCCATCAATCCTACAATTCAAGTTGGCAGGGTTTTATTTTGCTGTAACAGGCGAAGCTTCATGCCACTATAAATTTCTCTATTGAACAGCATACAATTGTGAATTAGTGGTACATAGTGGTGATTTATTGAGGTTTTTCTTGGATGGAACTGGGGAGCTGAGGAGGAAAAGCCATGATTAAAAAGTACCTTCAGGCATTAAGGATTTAAGCTGTGGCTTTTGTATGAAAATCTCAGAAATCTTCCCATTGTTCACTGTAATCATAAGAGCACAAATTCCTGCACAGCCTGGAGAATGGTATTCTCTAGTCAAGAGCTGCCAAACTGAGATCTTTGTGTGGTTGGTTATCACGTCCACAACAGGTTGAAAACCTAATATAAAAATCTCAGCTACTTGATCATGTCAAACTCTTACATGCCTTCTGGGGACTGTATGTATTAAGGAGTGCTCAATTTGACAAAGAAATGTATGTATTGTTGTCTTGGTTTGAATGTAGCTTGGACGCTGCAACTGATGGGTTTGCTCATTAGTGGAGTACTGTCCTCTGATCATACCCAGGTTTAATAGCAGATGTTTTACGATCAAATATGTGAAAGATAATTCATGATGCTTCCTGTTTTTTGCAGAGTTGTTTACCAGGATGGGTTTTATGGGGCAGAAATTTACGTGAGTATTGATTTTAAAATCAAATAGTTTACAACTGGTGAGTTGAAAGCACACATGCCTAACTTTTGTCTGCATTGGGAAGGTGTACAATTATTACAGAAACACTATCTACTTCACCTGCAGAAATTGATTGAACTTATTGAAATTCCTTTGGATATGTACATTGGTGCTAAACCATTCAAAACTTCATACATCAATACGTCTAAAAGAAATGCTCAATGCCCCCTTGAAGAGGCAGGTCTTTGATCATTATTAGAGCAGAACAGTAGTTCTTAATTAGAGACAGGTTTAGCAGTTCTGATTATTAAAATGATACAGTTGCTCTTATGTCAAATTGGTCTGGCATGAATCTAATTAAATTAGAGCACTTATAATCCAGCAGGAACAAATATAAAAACCAAATGATATCTACCAGTTACCAAGAGAAGGGTGAATCATTTTGAACAAATTTAGCTCATTACATAATTTTAAGAACATTTGGTACATTTGAAAATTAAAATCGAACTGCATAATTACGCAAACTGTTAAGTTAAAGGACAAGGGTTTAGAACAAACTACAAGTTGGAGCTTAAGTCAACACTTCTTTTGTAATCAGAAATTGCCGTTTTTAAATTTACTAATGAAAGAATTTCAGTGAAGTCACTGTTTAATATCAGCCTGTTCCAAAAGGGGCACAGATCAGAGACCACAATGAACGAGTCTCATTATACGGCAAATCCACTTACGCATATAAATAGCATTACTCGGTAGCTTGGCAATACATTGAATCGTATAATACCACAAATTACTTCAACACTTTACCAAATAGAGTAGATAATATCTCTGTACCTTCCCTCAAGGTTGATACTGAATGAATGAGCCTCAAGTACAAGATCACAGTTGATTGTTACCAGCATAAAGAGTTTACTCAACCACTAAATTGAGTATAACTACAGTGCTTTTCCTCCAGAATACTTAGACTCTGTATCTTGCAGTAGTGAGATAATGATCCAATAGTCCTGCTGCTGTGGTTAGAGTGGGGAATAAATCTGATGATAGATTAAATTTCAAGCTACACACAAGAAGGGATATTAAATAGGCCTGAGCAGCTGGATCTCAGTTGTTGTGATTGTTATCTCACTGGTTTTCGGTTTGCCTTGAAGTTATCCATAATAGTCTACATTCTATGTTGGGGCTGTCAGCAATCCTGCTGTAAAAGAGTACTGGATCTCATGGTATTTTTGGATAAGGTTTTGCACTATATTTTCTTGAGATTTAAGATGGAGTGTTCCAAATCATAAGCTGTGATCCCCCATGAGGTCACAAGGCAAGCAACTGAGGCTGTGAGCTCCCAGTCCTCTGCGGCAGCAGTACTGATCACACAGGTGGAACACCCCTGGGATTAGCCCCCTTGGTGTGTGTGTGTATGTGAATTATTTTCTTGCCTTGGTCTTGTGAGTGTGGTCCAATGAGCCTCCTCCAAGGCCGTTTTATTTCTTCCAATAGAACATAATGGTAGATGGGAAAAAAAGCAAGCAACCAACTGCAGCAACCCCCCCCCCCCCCCCCCCCCCCACTCCCCAGCTCTCACAACTCTACTTCCATTTGCTCTCACTGTCCTCCCTGGTAGACAAACAGAAGGCTGGAAGAGCAGAGCAAGTCAGGCAGCGTCAGGAGGTGGAGAAGTCTGATGTTCCGAGAAGGGTCATACCCGAAACATTGACTTCTCCACCTCCTGATGTTTCCTGGCTTGCTGTGCTCTTCCAGCCTTCTGTTTGTCTCCTTTTGGATTCCAGCATCTGCATTTTTTTTTGTCTCTCACTGTCCTTCCTCACAGCTTTACTTCTGACTGTCGGAACCCTCAATGTTTTTCTTTATGTTTTACCATTTTTAGTTTTGAGCTGTGAACTGACAGCTGAAGGTGACCTTTGAGCTGTGATCAGCGCTTGTGTTTCCTTTAAAACAAAAGACAAACTGATAGTCGCATATGACTCTCCAACTCTTACCATGCCCCTAAAATACAACATCCCCTGCCCTACCCTCCTCTGTGAGCTCTATTCTCCTGTCCCTTTGGAATCTCTGCAGAATGGGCCACAGTGGTGGGGGGGGAAAAAGTTGAGTAGCACTGATTTAAGACAAACAGTTTAGGTTCTGAGTTGGATATCGACAATGTCAATGTTTCTAGCAGGAATAGATGAATTGCCTGAAAAATGTTGAGGAAGTGAGGACTGCAGATGCTGAAGATCAGAGCTGAAAATGTGTTGCTGGAAAAGCGCAGCAGGTCAGGCAGCATCCAAGGAGCAGGAGAATCGACATTTCGGGCATGAGCCCTTCTTCAAGAATGAGGAAAGTGTGTCCAGCAGGCTAAGATAAAAGGTAGGGAGGAGGGACTTGGGGGAGGGATGTTGGAAATGCGATAGGTGGAAGGAGGTTAAGGTAAGGGTGATAGGCCGGAGTGGGGGTGGGGGCGGAGAGGTCAGGAAGAAGATTGCAGGTTAAAAAGATGGTGCTGAGTTCGAGGGTTGGGACTGGGACAAGGTGGGGGGAGGGGAAATGAGGAAACTGGAGAAGTCTGAGTTCATCCCTTGTGGTTGGAGGGGTCCGAGGCAGAAGATGAGACGGTCTACCTCCAGCCATCGTGTTGCCATGGTCTGGCGATGGAGGAGTCCAAGGACCTGCATGTGCTTGGTGGAGTGGGAGGGGGAGTTGAAGTGTTGAGCCACGGAGTGGTTGGGTTGGTTAGTCCGGGTGTCCCAGAGGGAGTGGAGGTTGGGTTGGTGGGGGTGTGGACCTGACGAGGGAGTCTCCGAATTAACACGGACATTTACTATAAACTGATCGGCTCCCACAGCTACCTAGACTACACCTCCTCCCACCCTTCCCCCTGTAAAAACGCCATCCCATATTCCCAATTCCTTCATCTCCACCGCATCGGCTCCCAGGAGGACCAGTTCCAATACCAAACAACCCAGATGGCCTCTTTCTTCAAAGACCGCAAATTCCCCCCAGACGTGGTCGACGATGCTCTCTACCGCATCTCCTCCACTTCCCACTCCTCCACCCTTGAGCCCTGCCCCTCCAATCACCACCAGGAGATAACCCCACTGGTCCTCACCTACTACCCCACCAACCTCCATATACATCGTATCACCTCCAAACGGACCCACCACCAGGGATATATTTCCCTCCCCTCCCCTATCAGCGTTCCGAAAAGACCACTCCCTCCATGACTCCCTTGTCAGGTCCACACCCCCCACCAACCCAACCTCCACTCCGGGCACCTTCCCCTGCAACCGCAAGAAATGCAAAACCTGCGCCCACCCCTTACTTCCCTCCAAGGCCCCAAGGGATCCTTCCATATCCACCATAAATTCACCTGCACCTCCACACACATCATTTACTGCATCCGCTGCACCCAATGTGGCCTCCTCTATATTGGGGAGACAGGCCACCTACTTGCGGTGCGTCTCAGAGAACACCTCTGGGACACCCGGACCAACCAACCCAACCGCCCTGTGGCTGAACACTTCAACTCCCCCTCCCAGTCCACCAAGGACATGCAGGTCCTTGGACTCCTCCATCGTCAGACCATAGCAACACGACGGTTGGAGGAAGAGCGCCTCATAGTCCACCTAGGAACCCTCCAACCACAAGGGATGAACTCAGATTTCTCCAGTTTCCTCATTTCCCCTTCCCCCACCTTGTCTCAGTCCCAACCCTCGAACTCAGCACCATCTTCCTAACCTGCAAGCTTCTTCCTGACCTCTCCACCCCCCACCCTGACTCTGGCCTATCACCCTCACCTTAACCTCCTTCCACCTATCGCATTTCCAACACCCCTCCCCCAAGTCCCTCTTCCCTACCTTTTATCTTAGCCTGCTTGGCACACTTTCCTAATTTCTGAAGAAGGGCTCATGCCCGAAATGTCAATTCTCCTGCTCCTTGGATGCTGCCTGACCTGCTGCGCTTTTCCAGCAACACACTTTCAGCTCTGATAAATCTTGAGGTCTGTATTTGAATCTGGAGGGATGCTGATTAATGTGCCTAGTTGATCCACCAAATTCAGGTTTTGTTAGATTTCCCTGTTTCTGTACTCATTCCTGGAATGCATGGCTGAAGCAAATAAAGGAAAGTCATTTGCCGGTAAGGATGACAGCCTTGTCCTTAAATTTAAAAGGATGAAAATTCCAGAGAAACCTTTCTCTTAGAAATAAATACTCCCCAACTGGTTCACTTCAATTTTCTTTGCCTGATGCAATATGCTCAGGTGTAGGATCAGAAAACTCTGCCTGATGCCTTTTTGAAAGTAGTATTTAAAAGGTTGATCATTGTTGTGCTCTGTGCCTCTTTATGCCCTTTTTCGCAGATTTCCAGAAACCTTCGCCATCCTATTTGACTGGGGAAGACTTTGAAAATGTCTACCAGAAATTGATGATCCATTTTTTATAGCAGGATTGCAATTATTTTTCACAAAGCTTTTAATTAACTAGTTATTAAATCTTTTTTTCCTTCATTCTTCATGGTTTGTTTGATTGCCTCATTGTTATTCATTATCCATGACCAGAGCACCAAACTGTATGAGCAAAACCGTCTTATTGGACAAAAAATGTAACAGATAGCTTTCAGAATCCAGCTACAGTGAGAGTAGCTGTTGCTGATTGAGCATTTATTTCCACAGTAGATGTTGTGCTTTTCTATCACTGTTCCCTTACATTTTACTGCCACAGGCAGGCAAATTCTCCATATTTTCTTGGGTGCATGAATTCTGAGGTATTAAGTGATTTGTGACCATTGAATCTGTATGATTAAGACACTGTTATGACAATGTTTTTTTTTGTAAAATGTGATTAGTTTAAGAATCATTTGCAAACAGTGCTCATTGTTGCTTAATAATTGAAATGGAGTGACTGGAAATAGCAGGTGCAACAAACTTCAGCTGAGACCAGTGAACAGGACATGGCTTACGGGCTGATTATATCATGTAGCCTACACAAAAATGACTAAAACAGCATATTTAAATAAATATCGTGCAAGTGCATAATGAAAAACATTTTATGTTTCTGGTCCATTTGACAAACTGCTGTCTTCCATTGCATCCAATATTAGTACTGTAATGGTTTTCGTGGAAACAAGTAGCCTCAGGCTGCTCTGCAGTGTGACATCCCAAAGGGATCTCATTCAAACAGAGGCTGTCTCTTGGAAGCTCATGCAGCAAGTTGAGTTCCTTCATTACCATCAGTACTAAAGAGATCGTCACATTCCCATGCTATAAAAAGTATTCTCTAAAACATTAGCTGTAAATTAAACAAGAACTGGAATTTGTGGTTGAAACAGAATACATAATGAAAAGGTTTAGGATCAAATGAGTAAACTTTCCTGTATATCACAACCAAGAGGCATGTGGAAACAGGGCAAAAAGTGGATAAGTAATGCAAAATAGTGAGGACACTCTGTTGCTAAATGACTATATTTCTAAATTTCCTCACTGATTTATGCCAGGTATTTGTGCTATCTCCTGATTGCATATGTCTCTGGGTGAAAATACTCAGCTGCTTGCCTCATTATAGTGGATGCAGCCTTAATTTAATTTCCTGTAATTATACAGTTTTAGAAAGGATTTAAAATTATTAGAATTTTTGGTACAGCAGGAAACAAAGGCTTACTTCTGATACTTTCCTGCAATTTTTAAATTTATCCTCACTGAGATCTGCTGTGGTATTTTGTTTTTCTGAATGCATTTTGTGGCATTCAGTATGTGTGACATTAAAAATTGGAAAGCTTCCTCGATTGCAAGTTCTTAAACAAGCTGTGCCTAATGTCTGTGACTAATGATTCAATGGCTTCAAACTCGAATTTTTATTCCTAAAGAAATATGGTCTGAGTTCTATGCTTCCCTCAGGTCCCAATTCTTTACACTGATTTAAGCCAAATTTTACAAACCAGCACATGCTAAAAAGATTGGCATGAAATGTATGCACAACCATGATGGGTCAAATGGCCTGCATCCCTGCTGTGTTGTACATCGATTTGCATAAATGTGACATTATTTTAAAGAGTGTGTAAGCAAGTGTGATTTCAGGTGAAATTTCATGTTTGAAATCCCAAAGGGAAATTTCCCTCAAAAGTTCTGACATTCCTAAGTTTAACAGTGTCATATTGAATATGACATGCATGGAGCAATAAATGAATTGATTAGAAATTATTGATTCAGTTTTATTCATTGAACTTTAGCCAGATTCTCACTGAACAACAGGATTTTGGTGTGTGTAAGTAGTTTGAGATTTTTACTATTGTACAGAACCTCATCTGCTATATGCCCTGTAGACGCATCTAGAAGCTAGACTTGAAAATGTACCTACTTTGCCAAGGTCAAGTTATTTTCGGATTTCCAGTGAATCTTGTGAGAATACACCAACTATAAAGTCGGTGTAAATCAGTATGAACAGTAAGGAGTCAAGAAAAGCATTAAAACTATTGAATGAAAAATAAAGCTTCAACTCATTTATGCACTCTCGGCACATGTTTAATTACCCGCAATTGAGGAAGTTTTGGGATTTTTTGTGCTGTAAAATGCAAGCAACATACAGTAAAGACAATCTCAGTGATGACAAACTTAAGGAAAGACTCAATTGCAACATGCATTAAAAAAGCATATTCCTTGCTTCACCCAAAAATCTGCTCGCAATTTGAAGAAAAGCTTTGAGCAAACACTGCAGGAAATTCATGCGGGAGGTTTTGTAATTTCAACGCATGATCAGTTTTAAAGGTCTAAATTTTTTGAATGGGGAAATTGATCATAAAAGATTGAAGAAGTGTATCCAAGCACTTTATTTACTCATGTGACCTTAGCAACCATCTTACTGATTTGCACGGCAAATAAAAGGGACGTTCAAAGTTTTTGTACTTTTATTTTGCAAACTACATTTCCCCACCCTCCACAGTGAAAGTTTGATGTGTATTTTGGCCACTTATTTGGAGAGCTTGCACACCACTGTATGATATTAACTTGTTCTCAAGCCCAGTGTGCTCCAGATTGTGTTTTTTTAGGGGGGGGTTAAAAAAGGATCAACTGTAATTTATCTGAATGGCAGAGCTAGCCCGTGATGCTGACTGGTCTATTTTGCTCCCCAATGATCCTAGGCTAGAGAAAACAGCTGTAACTATGCAAGAACACATCATTGTAAATTGGATTTAATGGCAAAGGAATGACTAAGACATCAATGTCGTTTTAATCAGAATGGCCATTTAAAAATGGTACTGCCTATGGAGAACCAGATGATATAAAACTGTTGCCTGACCGCTGTGAACCGGATTAGTACATCCCAGGGTGTAGTCCCCTTGGTACCTACCAAGTGTACAGAGCAAATTAAGTTTTAATATATTTCATCCAATTCCTATATAAGGGATTCCACAGCAACATGTTACCTCCAGCTGAGAGACATTAATTGACATTGTAGCAAATAAAAACTCAACTTTATTTTGGACAGGTTGTAATTAAAATATCATGATGGAGAGGGCAGCAGCTATGTGTGTTTTGTAACGGGATCTGAACCCAGTTCATCAGTGTACAAAATGAAAATTGTCACAGATTTATAGGCTGCAGTAGATTGTGAAGAAACACCCATTAACCTTCGGGAGGAGGGCCGCTGTTTAGGAATCGTTTAAGATCCTTGTGAAAGGTTTATGAGAGATTTATTTGAAGAGCTGTATAATTGAAGCTATCTACAGGATGATTTCTCTTACCTTTTAATTTAATTTCTAGGTTAATATTTTTAAAAAATCCCATCTGAATGTTAATGAGCCTAAAACTCCCATAAGGGGGAGGGAGGGGATGACTTTATTAGATAGGCAGCCCTCTGTGGACCCAACAATACCCAGTTCCATTCATTCAATTGCTGTTTAAAAAGTGAATGAGATGGCATGATGCCAGGGACCCAGGCTGCAGTCCCTGTGTTTTAATTAACACTGCGCTTAGCACAGTATATGAGGGGTTTAACAGTATTGAGGTTTCAGATCGATCAGTCACTGCCATGCTCACTGCATCTTCTATCGAAATCTCTGCAGTGTCTGATTCCCATTCTGAACACACTGCTGAGACACTAAACACTTCACCAGCCCCCACCTGCTTCGCCAAAGCTTCAGCATTGCAGCCCATGCAGGGCTGTTCATCCATTAGCGCTTATCAGTTCTGCTCCCTAGCATCTGGATGTTACTATTTTCTTAATACAAAACAATGAGAAGTCACTTCTTTTATTAGGAAAACCTGCCAGCCATCACTCCAATCCCAAATTCAAATCCCTCCTCATGAATTGACGGGAAGCTCAGTGGTTAGCACTGCTTTCTCACAGCACTTGGGAACTGGATTTGATTCCAGCTTTGGGTGACTGTGTGGAGTCTGCATGTTCACCTTGTGTTTGTGTGGTTGCTCCAGTTTCATCCCACAGCCCAAATATGTGCAAGTTAGGTGGACTGGCCATGCTAAATTGTCTGTAATGTCCAGCGATGTACAGGCTTGGTGCGTTAGCCATGGTCAAGGTAGGGTTACAGGATAGGGTAGGGAGCTGGATCTGGGTGGGACGCTCTTCAAAAGAATAGTGCAACTTTGATGGGCTGAATGGCATCTTGCTGCACTGCTAGGATCCTATAATTCTAGTTTCAGGAGCCCACTGATAAATCATAAGGATTTATTTTCAACAAATATATCAGTTACAGGTTTGAATGGTCATTGTTAAAGCACAGAATGAATGTTCAAGTCATGAAACACTATGAGATGAATCTGAACCCAGTTAACACTTCATCCTTGTTGTTGAAATTGAGCATGTTACTCCCTTGGTTCTTCTCACTGTTTCTGGCAAGGCTGGGTAATTTGTTTTTAATGTCATCAGTGATATTCTGTTACAGACTCTGACCAGAATTGGGAGGACAGATGCTGTGGCTTCTCTACCATTTTAAAGCTGACAGCAGCAGGATTTGTAACGCTGCCACAAAACATTTAAATTGTTTTCTTTAGACTGGTGTTAGCAATTAGTGTATTGGAGAGGGCAAGATGGATAGTTCCAGGGCATGTCAATACTCCAGTGTGGTTCTAAAGAAAATCCATGTGTTATTTAATGATAGCTTAGCTGGAGCAGCACTACCAAATTCATAACATCTTTTTTTTTAAGAGTTAGTAAAACATTGGAAAACTTGACTTCCACTTCTGAACCACACATTGAACAAGCACTAATAACATATTCTGAGGAGCAGATATAGGGCACACTTCTATAAGGATTCAGAAGCTAATATTTCTTCCAACAAACCCTAAGTCTTCCCAGAAAAATATATAGTTATTAGAAAAGTCCCATGTAATTAACAACAGAAGGTATCCTTTGGCACTAGATTTCTAATTCTGTGTTTATACTTTTTAATCTTTAAGAGCCTACATAAGTCACTAGGGAAAGTGAGCGGGTTTAGTGTGTTACAGACAAGGATTAACTTTGTTTGCTTTCTAAAGTGCCTGTTGTTTTCACGGATACTTTGTCACCTGAGAAAGGAGATAGTCAATTGTCAAAAGCAGCAGTTCATATTGGGATACAACTGTACAGGTCTCTCGGTCTTCGCCGGAACTTATATACCAGCATTGTATTTTGCACCAACTTAAAAGAATTCTTTTCATGAGGAATTTTTCCTGGGCAAATGCTTAGTAGCAATAATGACCTAACAAATTGATGTTCACGAGAGTACAGTAAGTAGCACAATCTCAACAGGTCAGCAATTCTTTCCATCCAAATTAATTGCACCTCAGATCTAGATGGCGCCAATCAGCCCTGCTCGTGGTTTGCCTGCATCTCCGGGTTGTGACTATTTGCAGAGCCTTTACTTTCCTGACCATTTCATTGCCTCCATCTTACAGACTAAGCATCATTTGCCACAGTATTAATCTATTCAACACCATCTATAATCAAGCTCTTCTTTCTATTCCAGGGAGGCTATGCAGCATACAGATATGCCCAGCCTGCTGCAGCTGCTGCCGCCGCAGCATACAGTGACAGGTATGACAATCCAGCAAGCACCACTTTATTTATTGGCTCACTCCTTTGCTCACCCCTTACATTTATCTCAAAGTCCGGATGAGAACAACAAGTTCTTCCTGAGCGTTCTGAAACTCTCTCTTTATATATAAATATTGCCAGGCAGAATTTTCTCCTGTAGGCGGAAGCATCATTGTTTCCCACTCACTGTTGGTTAAGCTCCACCATGTCAGTGGAATCTTACAAATTCGGTCAAAAGTGTTGGCAGATGTTATCAAGGGAAAAAGCTAATGGCAAAGTAATGACCGTTAAATAATGTATGTAAATATATTTGTAAAGAATTTGAGGCTTGTTGCAGTTGTGTGGAACAGTGGAGCAATTTAAACTGAGAATCACTGGCTAATTGATTCAAACCTCAGCTTAAATTCAGGCATAGATTTAAATTCAAGTTGGTTATGTGAAGAGCACTATAAATGAAGAAAGAAATAAATGGCATTTATTCAATTCTCTTATGCTCTTATAATTGGATTATGTAGAACTGGCCAAGAGTTTGCTGTTTTGAAACTCTGATCCAAGGATAAGGTGTTGTGATAATAGAAATCGCATTGATGGATTTATGATCTATTATAATGACATGTCAAACAGATTAAAGCACAGAGCCTGGAGCAGACTGAAAAGAAGAGCTGACATCCAGAAGCCAGATTTTATGAATGAAAACAAATCCATGAACAGCCTGGACCACTGGCTGTCCACATTGCAGGTCGCATTGTCTACAATTTTTCAACCATGAATTTTAGCAGATTACAGATTGTGGGCAGTACGCCCATGGTTTCTGAATATGTCTGGCCAGTGGTCAAGGCCTCCCACTGATAGCATACATTTGTCATAAACTGCTGGACCAAAACTTGAGCAGTTTATCACTGTCACTTTAACCCTGAGATTCGGTACTGACTTGGAGGTACGTTTTGGTGTGTGATACTCGAAAATTGCAGCTTCTACCTTTTTCACTCCTGGCTGAGAATGCAGCAAACAAAACATGCTTTTCCAAACAGATTATTACATCTGGAAATGAGCAGGATCTGCATTGTAAAATGCATTTTAAGTTATAACCATATTGCCATTGATGCCGTGAGTGTGCATCTCTGAATCCAATTGTCAGCTGGTAAAGGAGCAATTGTGCTGTAATCTGGATCATCTTTAAATTCTGCGGTAAGGGCAATATTCTTTTAAATGACAGCAATTCTTTGTTTGTTACAAAGCCATGGTACTCTAGTAGTTGCCACACAGATAATTCCCTAAGATCTGACGTGATAAATCAAAGGCTGGCTCAAGTCAATACCAAAGCATTATGTAGAAAGATCAGGATCACAACTTTCTCCTGCACAAAACCTCTTTCATTATCATATCTTCATGATAGAATAAGTGCTTGATGCGATAGTAATAAAGTTAGGTTTTTCACAAAAAGGAATTAAAAATCATGTTGAATTGTTGCTCTAAATGAAGATTATCATATTGGTGCCTGTTGACGTGAATGAAACTTAATAACAGGCCCAGCTATGATGTCACCTATCTTATATTCTGCCTTACATTTTAACCCCACCATCTCAGGGTTAGGGATAAACCGTTCATGCCTTTTCCATGTGGTTTTGAGTTTTAGCAATGTTCAAACTATTTTAAATTGTTTTTCTTCCTCTTTTTTGGGAACCCATCACTCGAAAGTTTTACGCTGGAAATTAAATCTGAAAAATAGGAAAACCTGTGAGTGGTAAAAACTGGCTTTGACTACCTAGAGGAATATATACATGCTGTTTTTAGATGTAGAATCATACAATGAGAAAGGGTTAATTCATCACCTTGTAGATTAATCTTTCGGGAAAATTGACCGAAATATGCTTGAATTTTCCTTTAATTTTGGGAACTATATAGTTCAATCAAAACCCATTCCCTTAAACCTAAGGAAACTGAAGGCAGGAGGGGAATGTTGCTTGTGGTAGCTTGAGAAAATACATTAAAAAACATGATGGTGGTCAGGCATTGGCTACGACTGAAAGAATTGATACATGATTTGTAATAATATAAAAAAATCCAACATGGAAAGTGAATCAACTATAACTACTAAAGGAAGTTAAGGATCGTAATAGATGAAAGAAGGAGGTTATAAATTTATTAAAAAGCAGGAAGTGTTGGAGATACTCAGCACATTTGGTCGAATCTGTGGAACACGAAACAGAGTTAATGCTTCAAGTCTAATGTGACTCTTCTTTGGAACCCCTATTAGACTCATGTAAACTCTCTTTCTGTCTCTCCACAGATGCTGCCATACCTGTAAAGCAGCTCCAGCGTCTTGTGTTTTTATTTCATATTTTCAGCGTCCGCAGTATTTTGCTTTTGTGTTGGTATATCTGAGGATTGGGAGCATTTTAGAATTTAGACAAAGCAGAACCAAAAAAAAAAATCAAAAGAAGGTAAAAATAAAGGTAAACTAGCAAGAAGCATAGGAATGTAAAAAGGAAGAAAAACATAGACAAATGGGGTCCACTGCAGGCAGAGTCAGGATAATTTCTAATGGTACATAGCGAAGAATGTCAAAAATAGCTTTGCATCTGTCTTCACTGAGGGAGAAACAAAAAATCTCCCAGAAACAATAAAGTACAAGGCATTAGTGAGAACGAGGAACTGACGGATTTGTTTTTCATAAAGTAGTATTGGAGAAATTAATGGGACTATAAGTTAACAAAGCCCCAAGACCTGATAAAATGCATCACAAACTATTGAAAGAGGTGGCCATTTAAATTGTGGGTGCATTGGTGATCATCTGTCAAGATTCTCTTAGATGTTGGAGTGGTGTCTCCAGATTGGGCAGTTATAAATGTAACTCCACCGTTGAGGAAAGGAAACAGAGAGAAAAGAAAGGACCACCAACCTATTCGCCAACTGTCAGTTGTAGGAAAAATATAGAGTCCACTAAAGAATGTGATAACCAGATATTTATAAAATAGAAATCTGATTGGGAAAAGCAATCAGGATTTATGAATGGAAAGTCATGCTTGACAAACTTGATGGAAGTTTTATTGTGAATGCTACGAGCAGAGTAGACAAAGGTCATCATATGAATATAGAAAATAGTGGCAGAAATAGATCATTCAGACTCTCAAGCCTGCTCTACCATTCAATAAAATCCTATCTAATCCCGATAACTGTTGAATCCCTTGCCTAACAATAACCTATCTACTTCCATCTTACAAATGTTTGATGATCCCTCTTACACGGCTTTCTAAGGCAGATAGTTCCAACGCTGCACAACCCTCAGAGAGAAAACAGAAGTCCTTATCTATCCAAAAAAGGTGATCCTAATTTTGAAAGAGTGTCTCCTCCCTGTGGACAGCCAATGGATGTGATATATTTGAAGTTTCATAAGATCCCATGCAAGAGTTTTAACAAACAAAATTAGAGCATATGGGACAGGAGGTAATGTACTGGCATGTACTGAAGATTGGTTAACAGGAAAGATGACTGGGTTATTCTTAGGTTGGGCCATAACTACTGGAGCTCCATGAAGATCAATGCTTGGGCCCAAGCTGTTCACAATTTATGCTTGGGGATCGAACATAGTTTATGGATGATGATGTGAGTTGTGAGGGGGATGCAAACAGTCATCATGAGATTTGGAGGTGCTGGGTCAGTGGGCAAGATAGGGCAGATAGGGTCTTATATGGATACAGAGGAGGTTGTTCACATTGCTAGAAGGAACAGAAGTGTAAAGTATTTCTTAAGTAGTGAGAGTTGAAGTACAAGGGGACCTAGTGTCCTTGTTCATTACGCACTGAAAGCTACCATACAGGTGGAGTTAGTAATGAGCAAGGGAATTGCAGAACTCTCCACTGAGTAGAGATTGAGGACACTGGACATGTAGCCCCTAGTGTTAAGAAGACTGGGCAAAGGGGTGGGTCTCATTGCAATTTTTGATGTCCTCAAAGAGATAGATGGACAGGTTAGATGAAAAAAAAGACATTTGCTGTGGCTGTGGGGACTAGAAGCAAGGGACATAAGCTCAGAATTAGGGACAAACCATCTCAAACTGAGTTGAGGAGGAATTTCTTCACTTGGAAGCTGAGATTCTGAACTCTGGAGAACTGTCTAAGCTTACTCTTTGAATACGTTCAAACACAAATTGAAGATTTCAAGGTACTATTGACATCAAGTATATGGTGATAGCATGGGAGCAAGGTGTTGAGGTAGATGATCAGCCATGTTCTCGAATGGCAGTACAGGTCTGGAGTGTGATTGGCCTACTACTGATCCGAAGTTTGAATAAAACGCCTTCAACCTTATTATTAATTAAACTGAAATAGAGTAGAATCTCATTTTTTTGTTCCTGCTTTGTAGGTTGTGAAGTAAACTAACAATGACAGCAGCATAGAATGACATGACCTGGAACATAAGTGGACTTTAATGGGAAACACTGACCAGTTGACCACCGATAGCTGCATTGGCAATAGCACTGAGACAATCTTTGTCTATCTTCGGGGCTGAGTAGACCCCAAGTGTGAGATTTCTGATTGCAAGGCAGTTCACCATCTGGCAAAAGGCAGACCACATTTTGATGTGTTAATATACACACATCATAGTGGTTACTTGGTTTAATCCAGAGTTCAGATTCAAATAACAACTAGTTTGCAAAGTTTTAAATCAGCCAGTGAAGATCACTGTGCAATGGGAACCTCAGTCAGGTTGATCAGGTCCAAAAAGCAACTCATAGCTACTAGCTGAGCATGAGTTTGTTACTAAACTACTTCAATCAATTGTTATCCTGGTTTCTGCATCAAGTACTACTTGCTAACTGAAGGCTTCAACTGAAGTAGTGGGGTGCAAAATAAAATGTTACTGGGATCAGTCCCACCTCCAAAAAAAAATCAAGGGATGTAAGGTGAAATGAGATATGTAAATGAGTGAGAATGGAATACAAGGTGATAGTGACAGGGTTAGATGAGGATGAGAAGAGAGTGAACCCCGGGCAGTAACAATTTGGACTAATGTGTCTGCAACCATGCCTCGAATTCTATGTAAGCATATCTTCTGCCTTCTGCTGTTCAGAAGTCATTTAACAAAGATTGCAGTTTGATTGTCCTATATTCCTACTGACAAAATAAATAAAATATGGCAAAAGATGATGGCAATGAAAATCAAGCTGCTAATATGATATAAAAAACATATTTACGCACCCAGTAATATTCAATCAAGTGTCACTTTCACCAGTAATAAATTTGTAACGTTCCATTAGTGATTATTGGCTTTTCTAGAAAGCCAGTGGAAAAAAGGAATTTGTTTTTCCACCAACCTTCATTCACTGTTTGTGTGAATAGTTGAGTCCCTGATGTGATTGGGATTATGAAGTTGGTTATTTTATTGGCTGCTGCTACTAATTGAGGGAGAACGATGCACTTGCTTCTGAAGAAGCTCTGGGAAAATATTTGAAACAAGAAATTCCTCTGTGGTCATAGAAATCTTCCTTTGTCTTGTAACCTTTGTGTCTCCTCTTTGTGAAAGTGGTTTTTCCACGTGGAATTTCATGGGTAAGAGGTTGTAATAAGAACATTTTTACACATTTCAAACAATAAGGAACCATATTTCAAGTGCAACCTCGTACTGAGCTGAAAGCTATTCCTCACCCCTCTAGCTCCCCAGGGAAATGTGTATTCCAATAGGATTGTCTCAAATATTTCACTGATTTGCATGGAATATAATGTGCTGGTAGAAGATGTGGATGGACTGGGTAAGTTAAAGAAGATTGTTTGCAAACCATATTCTTCAATTCAATTTGTGAGAATGTTCCCTCATTCACTGCTGGAAACATCAAATTATCTGACAAAAATAGAGATTCTACTTGATGCAGTTCCGGGCACTGTGAAGATTACTATAGTTTTCTGATCATTTAAATGTTACAACTGATATGTCACAATGTAAATATTGGAATAGCAATCTAAGATTAATGATCTAATCTGCAGATAAGATCAGATGTACCATTCTAAATATTAGGAAAGATTGCCATCAATTTGATTTTTATTACAGGTTCCAAATAACATAAACATCAAGAATGAATTTGACCATGTCATTATCACAGCGAACTGATGACAATTTAAGAATGATAGAGGATACTTGATAAATTAGAGTTCATTCGATTGATTACAATCTGCTCATAACCTAGGACAATGATAAATATTATTAAACAAAAATTAAAACAATCTTTCTTCCTGTTTAAGTGTTTAAAAAATATCAAAATATGTTAATAAATATCAGTATTTATGAATTCCTTGTAAACTCCCAAGAGTGTGTACATAAGGCTCCCAGTAGGGTTTACATTAAAACACACAGAAATGGTCACAGGATAGAAACAACTTCACTGCCTAATGTTGTCAGAGCTTCATGTTTTCCATTATACAGTCAATATACTTCTCCTCAAAAAGGCTATTTTTTTTTTGTATTTTGATCTACATCACATACCGAGCGTGTTTATGACTTGATGACTGTGTCTGCAGACTTACAATTTTTCAATCTATTACAGTCCCTCAAAGCTTTAACAATTGGCAACCATATTCTTCTCGATATTGTTTTGGAGAAGAACCAAAACATTCTTAAGTCATTTTGTTGGCAGTCAGTGACTTCAGGCAAAAACCAATGAAGAGAATTGCAAGGAAATTGTCTTTGGAGTGATTTCAGTATCTCTATTTGAAGACATGAAAGTTTTTTTTTTGCACAAATCCAGGCTTCAGAATAGTTTCTGTTGTGAATAATGTTGACAGCAAGGCAAAAAGTTGTGAATGCATTGACAGAATTGCAGTTCTTAATGTCAGGACTTTAAAAATGGAAATGCAAAATGTGGACATGGGTTCACACCTTCATTTACAGAAATCTTTCATGTGATAAATCTAGATATTGTGTAACTGTTTGTAAAGGAACAGGAATGTGGAAATGTAAGTGTGACCAAGTCATGACAGGAGATAAATATTCGATAGAAAGCCATACCTACAGCAAGATTTTTTGCCTAGAAGTCCAATTTGAAATCACTGTTCCTGGAGGGCGAGCCATCCAAGAATGCTAAAGGAGCAATGGAGGCAGTAACTATAATTTGCCAAGAATGTTTGGAATCAGGAACTGTGCCAAAGGACAAATGCTATGTCTGTTACTCAAAAAAAAAGCGGAAATGGTGAGCAGGGAAATAATCAGCCTATCCATTTTACCTCATTTCAGGTTTGTTATGAAATGTAATTGGTTCACGTCTTATTTTCAAAATCTCCATACAGCTTTGGCACAAATAGAAACAGACTTTAGATATATCTTTACTTTGTCTAACACTTTCTATGCCATGTTTCGGTTCGTCCTTTTAAGACAGCAATGTTCCTTCAGAGACATTGCTGACTGTATCACACTGAGTAAGTTTGCCAGTTTGAAGGATGCACCATTTTAAATGGTTTGCCCAGATTTTTTTAAAAATTGATTTATTCGAATATGGGTGCTTTCCTTCTTTTAAACTATCCCAGCCATTTACCCTTTCACATAAATTCTCTTAAGCAGAAAAATGCTTGAATTAAATGCGTACAACATTCAATGAATTACATCACTGGTAGCACGGTTGACTTGATTCCTTCAGAATGCCCTATTTCTGGGCAAGGGCTGCTTTGTTATTTGCTCTAGCCTTGTTAACTGCAGCACACCGACCTCATTTGCAGTCTGTCACTTTAAAGAAGCATCCATAATATTGTCTTGTATGCTGGCAATCATTCGGATCAATACATTCAATGTTTTTAAAAGTTTTGTCTTCAACAAAAACGGATGAAACTGCAGAATTCTGCTGTAACTGATGGCATGGGCCTTCCCAGAACTCTCATTTATTTTTATCAGTGAGGTCAGTGGATTCTGTCAAAAGAGTCAGCTAAAGGCAAAGCTGTGGTTTTTAAATGGATTGAGAACAAATGTACAATTAAGAGTTATTTATCGGCTATAACATGGTCACAGTGAAAAGACGAAATTATCTAGACTCTTCCAAACTGTGGTTACATTCAAAGATAGGGACCAAACAGTTCAGATGATCTTAAAGCTAGTTTTCAATCCTTGGGATAACAAAAGTCGAGAAAGGATTTTACTCATTGCTAGCTCCTCAAAAGAAATTAGCATTCTGTCACGTTTATTCAGAAGCTGTAACTCTGTGAAGTTATACTGACAATTTATTTCCCGTTATTTGCCAGTTTCTTTCCTTTTGTTTCCTTGACTTCCTTTCTCAGCAGTGACAACTCTTTACTTGAGTATTGTTCCACAAGGTACCAGCAGTTCTCCAGGGTTTATCCCTAAGTAGTCATTCTTGTGATTATTATGTCTAGGTGCCTGAAGACCAGATGAGCTCAATCTGATTCTCAACAGACATCTGTCATGCAAATATTCTAACATAGTTCACTGAAAAGTATTCAAGAACAGATATTTTCTGCTCCTCTGTACAGGCATGACAAAAGGGAAAAAGTATACAAGTCAAGTATGTCTCAGTTACTAGTTTAATGGTTTTTCAATCTGGAATGACCAGTTAACTCTGTGTGGATTAAATCTAAAAACCTGATTCTGTATGGCTTGTTCTAAGTTTAAAGCAACATACATCTCTGTGTTATTTATGTGTTCAAGTAACTCAGTCGATGAAGCCCACCTTTCCCTGGGTAGAACTGGAAAGCAACAGAGACACAGCATCATTGAGTAAACAGCTCGGAAACAGACCCTTCGGTCCAACTCATTCAGGCTGAACAGATATCCTAAACTGATCTAGTCCCATTTGCCAGCATTTGGCCCATATTCCACTAAATCCTTCCAATTCATATACCCATCCAAATGCCTTTCAAATGTTGTAATTGTACTATCACCACCACTTCTCTGACATCTCATTCCACACACACGCACTACCCTCTGTGTGAAACAGTTTCCCTCAGGTCCCTTTTAAATCTCTCTCCTCTCACCTTAAACTTATGCTCTTGAGTTTTGGGCTCTCACACCATGCCCCTCATGAATTTATAAATCTCTATAGGGTCACCCCTCAGCCTCCGATGCTCCAAGGAAAAAAGCCCCAGCCTCTTCAGTATCTCCCTGTAGCTCAAACCTTCCATCCCAGCAAATGCTTGTAAATCTTTTCTGAACCCTTCAAGTTTCACAACATTCTTCTTACAGCAGGGAGACCAGAATTGAATGCAGTATTCTCAAAGTGGCCTAACCAATGACCTGTACAGCTATAACATGACCTCCCAACTCCTTTACTCAAGGCACTGACCAATGGAGGTAACTATGTCAAATGCCTTCTTCGTCACCCTGTCTACCTGCGATTCCACTTTCACGGAACTATGCACCTGCACCCATAGGTCTTTTTGTTTGGCAACACTCCCAGGGCCCAATCATTAACTGTATAACTCCTGCCCTGTCTTGCCTTTCCAAAAATGCAGCACCTCACATTTATCAAATTTAACTCTATCTTCCACTCCTCGACTTATTGGCCCATCTAATCAAGGTCCTGTTGTACTGAGATAATCTTTATGTTTTATTACACAGTTCTCCACAGTTCATTGCTATCAGAGTGAACTAACTTCATGCGAGCATAAGGAATGCAGTGTAGTTATGTTTAGCACAGATTGCACAGGTTGCACTCAGCGTGCAAGCTTCAGAGATCAGTAGAAAGGGAACCCCAAATGAGCTCCATTGTAGAGGGGCCTCTGCAATGTTTTTTGACCATTGTATACACTTTGAAAAAAAGGATTACCTTGTATTGATTACAGGTTGAACTGGTTACTCAATGGTTCATGATTTGGAGGTGCCAGTGTGGGACTGGGGTGTACAAAGTTAAAAAAACACACAACACCAGCTTATTTGGAAGCATTAGCTTTCAGAGCACTGCTCTTTCATCAGGCGATTAAGATCGTAGAACACAGAATATCAGTTCCCTGATGACAGATGACTGACTTGGAGTGGTAAAAATGCAAGTCATATTGAAATCCACTGACATTAAAATAATTCGACTTGTTAGAAAATGTGAAAGATAGTGAAATGAAAGAACTTGTGTTAATTTTTGAAAGGCCTATACTTAGATGCACTTATTTTAATTCAAAACAGACATGATGTTTGCTGGTTAGTGAAAGTAAACCATGGTGTGTAGAAATTTAAATTTCGAGTAGTATTTCAGTCATGTTGAAAAACGTCCATATTACAAGGAGAAGTGCTGGATGTCTTGAAATGCATAGAAGTGGATAAATCCCCAGGACCTGATCAGGTGTACCCTTGAACTCTGTGGGAAGCTAGGGAAATGATTGCTAGGCCTCTTGCTGAGATATTTGCATCATTGACAGTCACAGGTAAAGTGTCGGAAGACTGGACATTGGCTAATGTGGTGCCACTGTTTAAGAAAGGTGGTAAGGACAAGCCAGGGAACTGTAGACCAGTGCGTTTGACGTCGGTGGTGGGCAGGTTGTTGGAGCAAAACCTGAGGGGCAGGATGTACATGTATTTGGAAAGGCAAGGACTGATTAGGGATAGTCAACATGACTTTGTGCGTGGGAAATCATATCTCACAAACTTGACTGAATTTTTTGAAGAAGCAACAAAGAGAATTGATAAGGGCAAAGTGGTAGATGTGATCTATATGGACTTCAGTAAGGCGTTCGACAAGGTACCCCATGGGAGACTGGTTAGCAAGTTTAGATCTCATGGAATACAGGGAGAACTAGCCATTTAGATACAGAACTGGCTTGAAGGTAGAAAACAGAGGGTGATGATAGACGGTTGTTTTTCAGACAGGAGGCCTGTGACCAGTGGAGTGCCACAAGGATCAGTGTCTTATTCCAGTGCCTTTCCTCATTTATATAAATGATTTGGATATGAGCATAACAGGTATACTTAGTAAGTTTGCAGATGATATGAACATTGGAGGTGTAGTTGACAGAGAGGAAGGTTACCTCAGATTACAATGGGATCTTGACCAGATGGGCCAATGGGCTAAGGAGTGGCAGATAAAGTCTAATTTAGATAAATGCGAGGTGTTGCATTTTGAGAAAGCAAATCTGAGCAGGACTAATACACTTAATTCCTGATGCTCATTCCTGATGAAGGCCTCCTGCCCGAAACATCGATTTTCCTGCTCCTCGGATACTGCCTGACCTGCTGTGCTTTTCCAGCACCACTCTAATCTTGACTCTAATCTCCAGTATCTGCAGTCCTCACTTTCACCTTATACACTAAATGGTAAGGTACTAGGGAGTGTTGCTGAACAAAGAGACCTTGGAGTGCAGGTTCATAGCTCCTTGAAAGTAGAGTCGCAGTTAGATAGGATAGTGAAGAAGGTGTTTGGTATGCTTTCCTTTCTTGGTCAGAGTCTTGAGTACAGGAGTTGGGAGGTCATGTTGCAGCTTTACAGGATATTGGTTAGGCCACTTTTGGAATATTGCATGCAATTCTGGACTCCTTCCTATCGGAAGGATATTGTGAAACTTGAAAGGGTTCAGAAAAGATTTACAAGGATGTTGCCAGGGTTGGAGGATTTGTGCTTTTGGGAGGGATTGATAGGCTAAGGCTGTTTTGCCTGGAGCATCGGAGGCTGAGGGGTAGCCTTTTCGAGGTTTTTTAAATCATGAGGGGCATGGATAGGATAAATAGGCAAGTCTTTTCCCTGGGGTGGGGAAGTCCAGAACTAGAGGACATAGGTTTAGGTTGAGAGGTGAAAGATTGTACCAGCCTCCATCACATCCTCTGGCAGCTCATTCCATACACGTACCATCCTCTGCGTGAAAACGTTGCCCCTTAAGTCTCTTTTATACCTTTCCCCTCTCACCCTAAACCTATTTGCTGAAATTGAAGAAAAAAAAAACAACTTGTTCAACCTTTCTTCATAGTTTCAACCTCTCAATTCTGATAGATTCATAAATCTCTTCTTGTACTTTCTCCAGTGCTTTGGTATTCATTTTTACAGGGTCGGGACCAAATTGTACACACACAACCACAAAACAATTCAGCCTTAAGACTCTAAATGAGAACAGGGACTTTGTTTTGACTATTTCTAGCACTATTGATATCATAGAATCCCCTACATTGTGGAAGTAAGCCATTTAGCCCACAGAGTCCATGCTGACCCAGCGAAGAGCATCCCATTCACACCCATCCCCCCTACCCTATCCCTATAACACTGCTTTTCCCATGGCTAACCCACCTCATCTGCGCATCCCTGGACATGATGAGCAATTTAGTTTGGCCAGTCCACCTAACCTACACATCATTGGACTATTGGAGGAAACTGGAGCACCTCGATGACATGGGGATAACGTACAAACTCCACACAGACAGTTGCCCGAGAGTGGAATCGAGCGTGGGTCCCTGACACTGAGAGGCTGCAGTGCTAACCACTGAGGAACTGTGCAACCCTAATTTGTATTGTTTCTATAGCTGTTTTTAATGATGTGTGTATGCCGAATCCTCACTCTGTGTAAGCCTCCATAAAAATTAGTTTCATTCCTTCAGTAGAGCAAGTTGGCCTCCTTATTCCTCCAAGTAAAATGAACCACCTCACAATTTTCTGTATCGTGGTTAATTTAGCATTTGTCTGCTCAGCAAACCTGTTTATCCTTCTCTGTATTTTGGTGCAGTCCTCTACAACAATATCTATACCTTCAATTTTGTACATTCTGGTAAATTTGGTGCAATATCTCCAATTTCTGAGCCTAACTCTTTTATGAATATTTACTTGTGACACATGAAGTCCAAAGAAGGAAAAACAATTTTTAATCACAGCCAATTTCACACTGTGTGAATATTAGCCTGCCGTATCAAATTATTTTGCTACTTTAACTGAGGCATTAACATGTTTATTTTAAATAAATTACTCCCTCTATTAAAATGGCAGGTAATAGAATTTCGCAGAAATACATTTTTCCATTAATATTCAAACAGTATAATGCCACAGCAGTAACCCAATTTACCAATCTAACTGCAACTTAAACCACGTTAAACCTGTTTGGAGTCATAGACTCATACAGTATGAAAGTAAACCCTTTGGTCCAACTCATCCAGGCTAATCATGTTCCCAAACTAAACTAGTCCCACTTGTCTGCATTTGGCCCATAGCGCTCTAACCCTTTCCTTTTCATGTATTTGTCCAAATGTCTTTTAAATTTTGCAACTGTACCTGCATCCACCACTTCCTCTGGCAGTTCATTCCATATACAAACCATTGTCTGTGTAAAAACATTGCCCCTCTTGTCCTTTGTAAAACTTTCTCCCCTTAAAATTTGCCTCCTAGTTTTGAACTACCCCAGCCTTGGGAAAAGACCATTCCTAATCAGCTTCTCTGTGCCCCTCATGATTTTATAAACCTCTATAAGGTCACCCCTCAATCTCCTACACTCCAGTGAAAAAGTCCCAGACTCTCCAGTCGATTTTTACATACCAAACCCTCCAATTCAGTCAACATCCTGGTAATTGTTTTCAGAATCTTCTCTAATTTAATAATATGCATTAACATGGAATAATTAGTCGTACAAATCACAATTTGATACTGGGATAAGCTGGATTCCTACATGGCTGATATTGGCTCTATACTTGGTTTGAAATACCAGCATCAGCCTGGCTGCTGCAGTACAGCACGTGAGACTATCACAGAACCAGGCTGAATGGCCTCTTTTTGTACTGAGGGATTCTATGATTCCAACTGTTTCAAATTGTTCAAATCTTCTTGGCATTTACTGTTATACACTCATAGACATTTACAGCTCAGAGGGACGCTATTCAGCAAGTACGCCTGTGCCAGTCAATCAAGATCTGACTACACTAATCTCATTTTCCACCCTTTGACCCATAGCCCTACATGCTATGGAAATGCAAGCAAATATTGAAATACTGCTTAAATATTTCATGAGTTTCTGACACAAACACACTTTCAGGCTGGGAATTCCATATTCTCACCACCCTTTGAGTAAGAAAATAATTTTCCCTCTGTGTCATCTTGGACTCCTACTACTGGCCATATATCTATGTCTCCTGGCTATTGACCACTCTACGAATGGTAAAAGTATCTTCTTACCAGCTTAACTAAGCCCCTCACAATCTTATATACCTCTACTCCTGCCCCTTTCAACCTTTGCTTCTCCAAAAAATAGCAACCTCAGCTTCCTCAATAATCCCTCAAAGATGTATCTGCCATAGCTTCTCTTTTATTTTTCTTAGTCCTTAATCTTTACGTCCTTTTTCATCCAGGGTTCTTTAGTCTTGAATGCCTCCGACTGCTTGAACACTGTTTTATCTGCTAGTAGCTACTCCCAGTCAAGTTGTGCCAAACCATATCTTATTTTAGGAAAATTACCTTTTCCACAGTGTTGAAGTTTTATTCCCAGCTCATCCTTATCATTTTCCAGAACAAACTTAAATCGAACTGGGTTATGCTTACTATCACCAGAATGCTCTCCTATTATTATGTCTTCCACTTGGGCTCATTTCCAAATGTTAGAATTGCCTCTTCACTTGTTGAGTATTCTATTGACTGGCTAAAAGATTCTCCTAGATGCAATACATACACTGCACTGGTTCATGATAGCCGCTCACCACCATCTTCTCAAGGGCATGTGGGGATGGGTAACTACTCACAGAGCACTTAAGAGAACATCTCTGGGACACCTGCTCCAATCAACCCCACTGCCCCATGGACTGAACATTTCAACTCCCCCTCCCACTCCACCAAGGACATGCAGGTTCTGGGCCTCCTCCATCGCCACTCCCTTACCATCTGATGCCTGGAGGAAGAACGCATCATCTTCTGCCTTTTGGACCCTCCAACTCCATGGCATCAATGTGGATTTCACCAGTTTCCTCATTTCCACTCCCCCTACCTTATCCCAGTTCCAACCTTCCAGCTCAGCACCACCTTCATGACCTGTCTCACCTGTCAATCTTCCTTCCCACCTATCCACTCCACCCTCCCCTCCAACCTATCACCTTTGTCCCCATCTCCATCCACCTATTGCATTCTCAGGTACTCCCCCCCCCACCCCCCACCCCCCCAAGCTCCCAGCCTCATTCCTAATGACAGGTTTTTGCCTGAAACGTTGATTTTCCTGCTCTTCGGATGCTGCCTGACCTGCTATGCTTTTCCAGCACCACACTCTTGACTCTAACCTCCAGCAGCTGCAGTCCTCACTTTTGCCATGGGCAAGACATGTTGGCCCATCCAGCAATGCTCACATCCCATAACAGACTTGAAAAAAATAAGAATTTTAGATTACTTACAGTGTGGAAGCAGGCCTTTCGGCCCAAGAAGTCCACACCGACCCGCCGAAGCGCACCCACCCAGACCCATTCCCCTACATTTATCCCTGCACCTAACACTATGGGCAATTTAGCGTGGATTTTTTGGATTGTGGGAGGAAACCGGAGCACCCAGAGGAAAGCCATGCAGACACGGGGAGAATGTGCAAACTCCACACAGTCAACTTTGTTCCCTCCCTGTTACTGTCCTATTGTTTTTACTGAAAATTGGTGACATATTTGATCCTCTATGTATCCATGACTTCTTGGAAGCCTATGCTGCACACCACCAGTATGTTTGTCTCTTTTGTGTCTTTAACTACAACCCATATGGCCTCATTTGATGGTCCTGCCAAGATATGAATCTACCTCACTGCTATAATTGATTACCTGATCAATATTTGGATCCTACCCAGTTCTCTTCTGTCACCCCCACTCATCTAAATACCCTATAACCAGGAATGCCAATCATGCCCAATTTCCATCCAAGTCTCAGTCTCAGATGTGACTTCATCTTTTTAAGCTGCATGGTGACCACATGCTGAAACATGCTATCCTCAAACCTTTCAGACTCATGAATACACCATACTGCCCCTAGCTGCTCCTCAAGCTCCAAAAGACAGAGCTCAAGTTGCTGCCAGAGACGACACCTGCAGTTGGTCATAGCCAGGATTTCCCACTTAGTTCAGGTTTTGCCAATCATGAGCTAAGATCTACAAACTTAACTAAATAAAATATGGAGCTTTTAGTCTTATTTTATCCTTGCTCCCACTTAAGTATAAATTTTTCTTATTACAAAAATATACTTTATTTATAAAATAATTTGATGGTCTGTACAGTTGGTCATACCATACATACGTAAACATTTACATACAGAGATCAGAATTTATCATTTTTGTATACAGGTCTGTACGTTTATCAATCATATATCCATATATTTAGCTGAGGCATCAGCAGAGCCCAAATGACTGCGTGGGCCCCCTGTTCTTCTTTGGCAGGCAGATGTAACATGGTGGTCTTTCCCCAACGCGCCTTGGTGGCAGCTTCAGCGCGTCCTCAACACGTAGTCCTGGACCTTGGAATGTGCCAGTCTGCAACACTCAGTCAGGGTCAACTCCTTCAGCTGGAAGATCAACAGGTTTTGGACTGCCCAGAGAGCGTCTTTCACTGAGTTGATGATCCTCCAGGCACAGTTGATGTTCGTCTCAGTGTGCATCCCGGGGAACAGGCCGTAGAGCACAGAGTCCCACGTCACAGCGCTACTCAGGACGGACCTCGACAAACACCACTGCATTCCTCTTTAGACTTCTTCTGCGTAGGCACATTCCAGAAGGAGGTGTGTGACAGTCTCGTTCCCCCCGCAGCCGCTTCGAGGGCAGCATGCGGTGCGGCTGAGAGCCCGGCCGTGCATAAAGGATCTCACAGGCAGAGCTCTTCCCACCACCAGCCAAGCCATGTCTTGGGGCTTGTTGGAAAGTTCTGGCGATGAGGCATTCTACCAAATGGCTTTGACAGTCTGCTCAGGGAACCGCTCGATAGGATCCGCCCTCTCCTTTTCCCCGAAGGGTCTCAAGGACACTACGTGCTGACTACTTCCTGATGGACTTGTGGTCAAAGGTGTTTTTCTTCATAAACTTCTCCACGAAGGACAGGTGATACAGAACGGTCCAACTACTCGGAGCGTTCCAAGGCAGCGGGGCTAAGCCCATCCTTCGCAACACCGGGGACAGGTAGAACCTCAGTATGTAGTGACACTTAGTGTTTGCGTACCGGGGATCCACGTACAGCTTAATGCAGCCACACACAAAGGTGGCCATCAGGGTGAGGGTGGCATTGGGTGTATTTTTTCCCCCGTTGCCCAGATCTTTGTACAGCGAGTCCCTTCAGACCCGGTCCATCTTTGACGTCCATTTAAATTGGAAGATGGGTGACTGCAGTGGCACAGGTTCTGGGAATAGGCCAGACCTGTGCCACGTATAACAGCAATGACAGTGCTTCACACCTGATGACCAGGTTTTTTCCCGTGATGGAGAGTGACCGTAGCTTCCATCTGCCCAGTTTCTGCCTCACTTTGCTGATACGCTCCTCCCAAGACTTGGCGCACACCCCAGCCCTCCCCAAACCAAATACCCAGCACCTTCAGGTGGTCGGTCTTGACGGTGAAGGGGATCGAGGATTGGTTGGCCCAGTTCCCGAAGAGCATGGCCTTGCTCTTGCCTCAGTTTACCTTGGCCCCCGAGGCCCATTCAAACTAGTCACATATGCACAAGAGTCTGTGCATGGACAGCGGATCCAAGCAGAAAACGGCGACATCATCCATGTACAGGGAGGCCTTAACCTGCAGGCCCCCGCTGCCAGGAATAGTCACCCCCCTCAGGCTCGCATCCTTCCTGATGGACTCGGCAAATTGCTCTTTGCAGCACACAAACAAGGCAGGAGAGAGAGGGCAGCCCTGCCTGACTCCAGATCTGACTGGGAAGCTATCTGATTCCACCCATTTATTGAGACTGCACTGACAATGTTGGTGTAGAGCAGTCTGATCCAATTGCAGATTCCCTCCCCAAAGCCCATTTTGGAGAGAACATCTCTCATATACCTGTGTGATATCCTGTCAAAGGCTTTCTCCTGGTCCAGACTGATCAGGCAGGTGTCCAACCCTCTGTCCTGCATGTAGGCGATCGTATCCGTGAGGAGTGCGAGACTGTCAGTGATCTTCCTGCCCGGTGCAGCACAGGCTTGGTCAGGGTGAATCACTGACCCCAGAGCAGACCTGACCCGGTTGGCGATTACCTTTGACAGAACTTTGTAATCCGCATTCAACAGTGAGATTGGTCTCCAATGTTTGAGTTCCTCCCTCTCCCCCTTCCACTTGTAGATAAGGGTGATGATGGCTTTCCTCATGGATTCACTCATAGTACCTGCTCGAAGCATACTGACATACACCTCCAGCAGGTCCTGGCCAATCAAGTCCCACACAGCAGAATAGAGTTCGACCAGTAGGCCGTCACTTCCAGGAGTTCTATTCTTTTCGAAGGACTCGAGGGCCTTAGTCAGCTCATCTGGAGATAGCAGCTGGTCCAGCCTCTCCCCTGTTCTGTCGTCTAAGACTCCGTGATAGAAGACAGGAACGACTGGGAGGCCGCGCTGTCTTTTTTTAAATTTTTTTTTATTTATTTCAAAAATATACTTTATTCATAGAATGATTTTATGGTCTGTACATTTGATCATGCCATACATATGTCCATATTTACAAACACAGATTCGCATTTATCCTTGTCATTCACATTTACAATCCTGTGCATTTTTCAATCTTGTACATATACATATATTTGGCTGAGGCATCAGCAGAGCCCAAAAAAACGTCCGCATGAGCCCCCTGTTCTTCTTTAGGCAGGCCGATCTTACACGGTGGTCTTTCCCCACCGCGCCTTGGCGGCAGCTGCCCCAAGCTTCAGTGCGTCCCTCAACACGTAGTCTTGGACCTTGGAATGTGCCAGTCTGCAACACTCAGTCGGGGTCAACTCCTTCAGCTGGAAGATCAACAGGTTTCGGACCGCCCAGAGAGCGTCCTTCACCGAGTTGATGATCCTCCAGGCGCAGTTAATGTTCGTCTCGGTGTGAGTCCCAGGGAACAGGCCGTAGAGCATGGAGTCCCGCGTCACGGCGCTGCTCGGGACGAACCTCGACAAGCACCACTGCATTCCTCTCCAGACTTCCTCTGCATAGGCACATTCCAGAAGGAGGTGTGTGACAGTCTCGTCCCCCCCGCAGCCACTTCGAGGGCAGCGTTCGGTGCGGCAGAGAGTCCGGGCGTGCATAAAGGATCTCACAGGCAGAGCCCTTCTCACCACCAGCCAAGCCACGTCTTGGTGCTTGTTGGAAAGTTCTGGCGATGAGGCATTCTGCCAAATGGCTTTGACAGTCTGCTCAGGGAACCGCTCGACAGGATCCGCCCTCTCCTTTTCCCGAAGGGTCTCAAGGACGCTACGTGCTGACCACTTCCTGATGGACTTGTGGTCAAAGGTGTTTTTCCTCATAAATTTCTCCACGAAGGACAGGTGATACGGAACGGTCCAACTACTCGGAGCGTTCCGCGGCAGCGAGGCCAGGCCCATCCTTCGCAACACCGGGGACAGGTAGAACCTCAGTACGTAGTGACACTTGGTGTTTGCATACCGGGGATCCACGCACAGCTTGATGCAGCCACACACAAAGGTGGCCATCAGGGTGAGGGTGGCATTGGGCGTGTTTTTTCCCCCATTGCACCGGTCTTTGTACATTGAGTCTCTTCGGACCCGGTCCATCTTTGATCTCCAAATGAATTGGAAGATGGCCCGGGTGACTGCGGCGGCACAGGTCCTGGGGATAGGCCAGACCTGTGCCACATATAGCAATACTGAGAGTACCTCACACCTGATGACCAGGTTTTTTCCCACGATGGAGAGCGACCGTTGCCCCCATCTGCCTAGTTTCTGTCTCATCTTCCTGATCCGCTCCTCCCAGGTCTTGGTGCACGCCCCAGCCCCCCCGAACCAAATACCCAGCACCTTCAGGTGGTCAGTCCTGACGGTGAAGGGGATAGAGGATTGGTTGGCCCAGTTCCCGAAGAGCATGGCCTCGCTCTTGCCTCGGTTTACCTTGGCCCCCGAGGCCCGTTCAAACTGGTCACAGATGCACACGAGTCTGTGCATGGACAGCGGATCCAAGCAGAAAACGGCGACATCATCCATGTACAGGGAGGCCTTAACCTGCAGGCCCCCGCTGCCAGGAATAGTCACCCCCCTCAGGCTCGCATCCTTCCTGATGGACTCGGCAAATTGCTCTTTGCAACACACAAACAAGGCAGGAGAGAGAGGGCAGCCCTGCCTGACTCCAGATCTGACTGGGAAGCTATCTGATTCCACCCATTTATTGAGACTGCTCTGACAATGTTGGTGTAGAGCAGTCTGATCCAATTGCAGATTCCCTCCCCAAAGCCCATTTTGGAGAGAACATCTCTCATATACCTGTGTGATATCCTGTCAAAGGCTTTCTCCTGGTCCAGACTGATCAGGCAGGTGTCCAACCCTCTGTCCTGCATGTAGGTGATCGTATCCGTGAGGAGTGCGAGACTGTCAGTGATCTTCCTGCCCGGTGCAGCACAGGCTTGGTCAGGGTGAATCACTGACCCCAGAGCAGACCTGACCTGGTTGGCGATTACCTTTGACAGAACTTTGTAATCCGCATTCAACAGTGAGATTGGTCTCCAATTTTTGAGTTCCTCCCTCTCCCCCTTCCACTTGTAGATAAGGGTGATGATGGCTTTCCTCATGGATTCACTCATAGTACCTGCTCGAAGCATACTGACATACACCTCCAGCAGGTCCTGGCCAATCAAGTCCCACACAGCAGAATAGAGTTCGACCAGTAGGCCGTCACTTCCAGGAGTTCTATTCTTTTCGAAGGACTCGAGGGCCTTAGTCAGCTCATCTAGAGATAGCAGCTGGTCCAGCCTCTCCCCTGTTCTGTCGTCTAAGACTCCGTGATAGAAGACAGGAACGACTGGGAGGCCGCGCTGTCATAGATGACAAAAAATTTATTTTTATATCCCATTTCTGTCTCTGATCTGTATGCTTTTCTCTGGGGGTCCTCACTTCACCCTCTCTTCTTGGTGTTGCTGACTGCCTGTTTCTTGTCCCCACCTCACCCTCTCCTGTCGGTAATGCTGGCTGCCCATCTCTAATCCTCAACTCACCCTCTCCTCTGGGTGATGCTAGTCCTCACATCACCCTCTCCTGTCGGTTTTACTGACTGTCTGTCCCTAGTCCTCACCTCACCCTCTCTTCTCAGTGAATGATTGGCTTTCTCTAGAGTATCATTGCTGAGATCTATTTCTGAAAGGACTGCACTATGAATGACGTACGGCTTCTTATTGTGTGTGATCTGCATCTCCACCTGTCTTAGCAAATTTATCATTTCTGCACTGTTTAGTGGAGCTCAAGCCAATGTCTCTGTAGCTGCTTCTGCTATGTGTGACCTGTTTTACAGGACAGTTGCTCCCGGTTTCATTGAATTGATCCAGATTGCCCTGTTCCTTCCTTTCCTGTCCACTTATATTTGTTAGCTGAGCCAAAGTCTCTTTTCAAGATGTTGTCATCCCAGAGATTGGATTTGTTCTGAGCTGGTCATTCAGCCTTTTCTTCTTGCACTTGCAATTTTGCCCAGCAGAGAGCAGTGCTTTTAATTCCACTAATTCAGAAGAAAGTAAAGTGTTTCTTCAGCCAGAGGGTGGTGAATCTTTGGAACTCATTCCTCCGGAGGGCTGTGAAGGCCAAGTCATTAAGTAAAAATGATTGATAGGTTCTTGATTGGTAAGGTGATCAAGGGTTAAGGGAGGAAGGCAGGAGAATGGGGTTGAGAAACATATCAGCCATGATCGAGGGACAGAGTGGACTTGATGGTCCAAATGGCCTGATTCTACTTCTATATCATATGGTCTTATAGTCTGATCATTCCATTCTCAGTTCTGCAAGAGTTTTTAATGAGTCTGCTGCAGTTTTTGATGGGTCTCTCTCTGACTGATGACATAAAGTGTAGCCAATGCGAGGTCACTGATAAACATTGGCTGTCTTGCTACTCAGATGCTGCCTGACCTGCTGTGCCTTTTCCAGTGCCACACTTTATCGACTCCAAGATCACAGCATGCTGTTGAAGTTGTGATTTCTGGTCCAGCAATGTCTACGATGTAGAACGTCTGTGATATCCAGGCAGATTGATTGTATTAGCACTCCAGCCCCATTGATCCTGCACATGGAACTGGTCAACCATTGTCTGCTGTTTGGAGATTTCATCATGGCTTCCCAAGTCTGTGGTTGCATATTATTTTCTCAAATTCACGAGGGTTTTACATTGGCATTTGCCAAGGTCTCAACCTAAATTGGTAGCAAATAGTCACGAGTTGCCTAAACATGATAATTTAAATTTTGCACCTGCTTCTGACCATATGATGATATTACTATTTTCCATGAGATTGACAGTGTGAAGAATATGTTCACCAGTTTTTTTCTCATTGTAGATATCATCAGAATCTAGTTTGTTGATCACTTCATATGTTTGCCTCAGGCTGGATACCAGATGGTCTTTATTGTAGCTGGAAAACACTCCGTCTGTTTAGGTTGGTGCACGCCTCTTTGTAGCTACACCATCCTTTGTTCTAATGCATTGCCTCTGCCAATAGCTTTTTCTGTTACCCACCTTTTTTAAAAAAAGGGCATTTTCTTGGTGCATGCAGAAGGCAGCACCTCCCACGTGTCTTACTTTGTTTGAGTTTTGGAGCGATTGTGTCAACCATCAAGTTTGTACTCGTGACCAGTAAGCTTGATTGACCTGCAGAGATCACTTAGTACTTCCATCCTTCCTTCAGGAGCTCTTCAATTTGATGTAACTTTAGACTGTTCAGCAAATCTTTCTGGAAAGCTTCTATGCAGGGTGAATGCAATCACCATCTCAACAATTTTGTTCGCTAGTTCTCCATCTGGAAAACTTTATAAGGAACACTTTCTCTGCAAGTAGTCTGGTGAGTTCTGTAGGCTTCTGGCTGAACTACATGAATTCTAATCGATGAATCAAAATCTGACTCTGAACTTGTCTTCTAACATGTCCTTATCTTGAAGGATTCTTTGGTTGTTAATCACAATGTGCTAACTCTGGATGGACTTTTGGTCTTAACTCCTGAACAAATTTGAATGGTTTGTTTTTCTGCATCAGACACACCCAAATCTGTTAAAGCACAACTCTCAACACTATTTAAACATTACTTTGTTAGGAAGATTAGAGTAGGCCATTCAGCCCATGAAGTCTTCTCCACCATTTATTATGTTCATGGCTGATAAAATAATTCAATACCTTTACTCAACCTATCTTAAAACCCTTCATGCCACTGACAATCAAAACTATATCAACCACTGCTTTAAATATACTCAAAGACTGAGCTCCCATAGCCTTCTAGTGTAGAGGGTTGTAAAGGTTTGCACATTTAAGAAATCTCTTCTCATCTTGATCCTAAATGGCATCCTTCTTATCATTAAATTGGGCCCCTTGGTTCCTGACACACCAACCAAGGGGAACATCTTACCTGCATCTACCCTGACTATCCCTTTACGTGTGTTGTAGCTTCAATGAGATCAACTCTAATTCTTCAAAACTGTAGAGAACATAGCCCCACTTTGTCTAGTGTCTTTTCAGAGGACAGTCCCACCATCTTCAGGACAAGTCTGGGTAGAAACTCTGCTCTGTCCCATTTTAAACTTAGGAATTGTGTGAACATACTGACAATATGCCTTTGAGCTGCCCTTGGTTCCTTGCTTGCCAACGACCTTGCACACACCTCAATCATTTGCTTTTCTTAAGTAAGTTAAACTGCCTTCTTGGTAGAGATTTGTCAGGTTACCAGCAAGATGTATTTTTGACTCTGACACTGCAATGGGCAAAGAGATTGAGGGTTGTCTTATACACTTTAGATTTAGGATTGTAGACCATGTGTTGTACCTTGGGTTAACTTGCTGACTGTTCAAGCACAATGAGCCACATTAGCACCATATTTTCTACTACCATTCACCATGCCATGTTAATAATAATAATTATCTCACGGTCAATCAATCATCAAGGATTGATTGATTGACTCTGAGTTAGATTTTTAAGACAGTAAAAAACATCTGAAGTTATGAAGCAGATATTATGGCAAAATAACTGATTTCAGTGTGTGCAACTTGCAGACAGAAAGCAGATCAATTACCAGGCAGAGTCACAACATTGTATGCCCCCAGCACCGTGATCCTTAAAGGTGAACTCTCTTAAAGGCAAGGTATACAAACAACTGACCCCAAGTTGAGCTATCAATTTCATATCTTCTCCACCAACATTATTGTAACCTTCAAAATATTAGCAGACTTTTGTCCATTTTAGATTCAATTATTCTAATGAATTCCTGATTTGCCTTTCATCTTTCACACGCTATTAGTGTACACTCATCCAAAACTCTACTTCCCACAAACAGTACTGCAGCATATCTGTCACCCTTATCCTCGTCAACCTACATGGATTCTCAGACACCACTGTCTTCAGCTTAAATCTTCCTTTCTCATGTATCGTAAAGGCCTCCCTATCTGTGTCTTCTTTCCAGGTCTACAACTGCATGTTCTGCTGCCAACTACCCCATCAAAACCTTTCCGTTCTTTAAGCTCTGGCCTCTTTGCGTCCTTTTTCCCTTCAACCCTACCATTGGTGGATTTGCTTGCGGCTGTTTAGGGGTAGATCTACTCCCTGCAATATTTTCCATAAACTTCTCCACTTCCTTAAAAGACTGCCCTTAATACCACCTCTTTGATCAAACGTCTGGTCAATTTTCCTCCTGTCTCTTCCTTCTATTCAACGTCCATTACATAAAGAGCTTGAGGCCATTTCAACACCATAAAAGCACAATATATGTGTGGTTTGTTGTTGTTGACATGAACTTGAGGTAAATTCACAAATGTATTCTTTTAACTAGCAAACCTGGTCAACTACAAGCATGAGACAGAAATTCCAGTAGACATTGCCCACAATTTTCCAGCTATTGTACCCAACAATCAGAAAGTCCTGAGCCATCCACACCTTGATTCCCGAGGTGAATGCTTAAGTTTTGAGGCTCCATCCTGAAAATGTGGAAAAATTACCACTCTCTTCCAATCTGCGAGTAACATTTTGTGTTTAAGGAAAAGTCCTTCCATGCAAGTCCTGATGGGCCTATTTTAGCGCACTCAGTGAAGTGATATTTACTATTCCTGTGTTTTCTATTTGGAGCAAGCCTTTAACCCATTTATAAATCACACTCATTAAGGAGTCAGACTCCAAAAAGAATCAGGACCTATTTGAAAATATAATTTACATATTAGCTGTTTTCAGTAAAAGTAGAAAAGATTGTTAAGTTCAGTAGAAAAACCTCCAGTGACAGCAGTCAACTGTACACATGAAATAGATTTCAAATGAAAATTCTGTATTGGAGTGCCCTCTAGCAGATAATTTATAGTTAGCTCTTTCAATGTGACTACTGTACTGTGGCAGTGCTTGAAGCTATTGTATAAGTGGAACCATGTGGTAAAATTCTTCATTCCACCATTGTTATCATTGAAGAAATATTCTAAATATATATTAAGGCCATTAACTTGAGGAGAACAACACTGTGTTAGAATTGCAATAGATCGAAAACAGCTCATTGTTGTAAACTTCACTGGCAATGCGAGTTTTCAGTTATAGAGTGCAAGTTTCTTGAGATCAGACCATTTTAGCCACTTGTGTTTGATGCCAAATTCTGGTGGTCATACTTTGAAAGTTTCAGTTTTATTGACTATTGTTGAAAATTACAGTTGAAAGATTTTCTTATGCTTTGCACTTGGTCTTGTTCATTCTCTGCTGGCCAAAATCAAGAATCAGTGCATTAACCTGTAAGCACTGGGATCCTTGAGGGTTGTTGAAATGATTACGTGAGCACAAGGCTGTCAAAATTGTAACGCTCAGAACGTTGTTTGCTATGACCAGTAGAAGTGAGTTGATTACTGTATGTTATATGTACTTCTTCTTATATTTCAGTTATGGCAGAGTCTATGCAGCAGCTGACCCCTACCACCACACTATTGCACCAGCTGCAACGTACAGCGTTGGGACCATGGTAAGCATCAAAAATGACACTTACTATTTACTGACATTTTCCACAGATGTAAAGACAAATATGTACTTTGTGGGTGTGTGCCTTTGCAGATACATTGTACTGAAGCATACACTCACAAGTACACATAAGCTGTACTTTCAATGCATTGTAAGAACTTCATAGGCAAGTAGCGGAGCCTTTTCAGATTTTAAATCCAGCCTTAATTTACATACTACACTTACCCTAAAATCTCAGTTATTTTATTAAAACTGTTTGAACCCAAAATCATGAGGAAACACACACTCAAGCACATGTTTGTACAGTCCTTCCTTTGTAAAATGAACCTTTTAGATGGACAACACCTTTGGTACTATTAGGTTTTCTGTTCTCGTTACTACAGTAAAGCAGTGTACCCATAGATGTATGTGACATATACACATATGAACCAAACCTACAGATAAAAGAAAGAACAAATCCCTACTGATAAAATGGCTGCGGCTGTCAATCTGTAGATCTGTTTCATAAAGGATGCACAAGTCACATATGTACGTTTATCCGCAGAGATATACACAGGAAAGCACTGGGAGAAACTACATCCCCTCACTGACGCCCAATGTGTGTTTTGTTTATACCAACCAGGTAATAATAATGCAGATTCATCAACTAGTGTTACATTTATTCAAATGTTAAATTGAGTTACGTTGAAACATTTACATACCGATAGCAGTTGAAAATTTTTTTATGTCATGAGAAAGTTGTTCATACCCCATGAAGAGAATTCCATTTCCACAGATGCTATTCTATTGCAGTGAGGTGACAGATAATGTACCGACAGCTTCAGAAAGCACACATGTAACATAAATGCACATAGATTCAAATATATGCATAAGAACACATAAAGATAACAAAAGTGAATTATTAACCTTTTACAGGGGGAACGTACCTAGGCTTTTATAGTAATGACTTTGTAAACTCATCTGGGTTCTCGAATTGCAACAAAAAAGGTAATTATAAAAAATTCCGTAACACCCAAAAAAATTATGTAGTTTGGGAGAAATCTGTTATTAAACAATCTGCTGGCTATTGAAAGACTAGCTAACTTAGACTTGGTCCTCTCTCATCTCTGACATCATTGAATAATCTTCTCATTAGTATATCTATTAGTAATTTCTTACCTCCTGCCTGCTTTGTCTTGTAATTTCAACATGTCCAGTTAGACAATCTCTTGTTCCCCCACTCATTTTTCCCCCATTTTCTTTCCTCCCCCATGTTAACCTCCTGCAATCATGGCATCCTCCTCGTTAGAGAGAGTGGGACGGTTCATCTCAGAGATATCTCCAGGAATGCCGTCAATGCCAGTCCTTGGTTGGCCTACCAGGTAGGGATTAAACATTGAACTGAACCCAAAATCCAAAAGGATTTAATCAAACCAAAGCCAATCAGAACTTTCTCCAGTTTGGATTAAGCTTACTTCTGAGTTTATGAAGTCCAAAAAGAAGTCAAACAGCAAGGTTTCTGGATTTTGTGCAACTGCAACCATTCATTTGATTTTAAGAAACATTTTCCCATTGGGTAGTTCCCACATATCCCACTGTAAACCTAACTGTCAGCTCAAATAGACCAGCAAGCAATTACTTATCCTGGGTAATGGCTAGAATATTGGACCATCTCAGAAAACTGGTCTTTTGCTTGCTAATGTGGAGTGCATGCAAATATCTAGGCAGGTCTGATCTCCAGTGATGTAAATGAAAACTTTTTATGTAGATGTGGAAACTAGAATTGTTGGCACCAGGAAGGATCATCTTCACTCTATTACCCAGGGAACAGGTGAGCTACATGACCTCTGTGATGAACGGCTCAGGGTCTCAAGAACATGGAACTACATGAATGCATAAAAGACACACACGAAGGATTGTGGATTTATTTGGATTTAGAAAGATCTTTAACATGACTGTCATAATGCTTGCTTCCACTTCCCGTTCAAATGAAACAGGGAGGTGAAAGATATATTTAAATTAGGAGTGCAAACGATAGCTGGTCACTCATTTCCACTTGCAGTTGACTTGAGGGAAGGTGAAGATTCAAAGTCCCAAGTTAGACAACTCCCTCCATAAATGTTCTATCTGAATTTCACTCCTACTAACATGATATTTGATGATGTCATAGAAGAAGCAAGAGTACTAACAGAAAATAATTTGATTTATCAAGAGTTTGAGTTGCAAAATAAGGGCTTCTCCTAAACTACAGGTATAACTGCTCTAAATTTAGCAACTTTCATTTCAGAATATTTTACTGCATACTGATTCATTTCACTTCGTATTACTTTATATTATTTTTAACCTTTTTTTCATCATGGTATTATAATCATAATATAGCTTTATCATAATCAAGTGTTGAAATGGCAGAATTTTGATTTAAAAGCATTAGATGTTGCTTTAATAACTTAAGAGCAAATGACTCTCTATCCTGCCTATTTCTCAGTGGTGAGTTCTCACCACTTTTTTAAAAAGGGACTATTCACCACAGCAGGAGAAAAGTAGAAAATGTTTTTGTTTCCTTAATTCAGTCCTTGAGACCATGCCATTCTGGACAATATCGCTAGAAGCTATATTGTAGGTGAGGGTCCCTTGTACCCACAGCATCAGTGCAAGGAAGCCATCATGGATATGTAGGCAATTAGGGAATTAATTTATTTAATTAACTTGTTAATGTAATTTATTTTAAAATAATAAAGATATATGCATGTACTTAGTTGAATACCATATGAAGGCCTTGGGATTAAGCATTTTTGATACACAATTATTGCCAATGTCAGGTGTAAATTCATACACATAGATTGTTCTCTCTTTCACCCAGTCTCTTTTGTGGGTATGTGTGTTTGTGTGTGTGTTCCTGCGAGCGTTTGGGCCTCTCTCCGTCTCTCTCAGTTCTCACACTCACTGTAGCGAATACTTTTACTGACACACGTGGTTTTTAGCTAGCTTTGCAGCCAACATCATTGATGAAAAAAAATTCAATTTTCCATTTTGAGAGCCTCAACAAAAAAAACCCCGAAAACATTAAGATTAATGAATGGTGATTGCGGCAAAGCCCTCTGTAGCTATTTTGCAGAGAGAAAGAAAGACAAAAAAAAAGAGGCTGCCACTCCCTTGAGCTTCATCAGCGCAATGCCTTCGTTTAGACAAATGATTTAAATTTGCCGAGGTGACGTGCGTGTGGTTTCAAATCGTGCAAATCTCCGGAGCAGCTGCTAGCTAAAAGCTTTCATTAATTAAGATGATTTTTCTCCCTTCATTCTCTTAATTAGATTTGTGGCTTGTGTTGCTGTAGCATTTCGTACATTAAAAAATATTTATTCGATTTTTTTTCATCTTTGATGTTGCAGGCTAGCCTGTACAGAGGAGGTTACAGTCGCTTCACCCCGTACTAGCAAGAGAAACTCAGAGACACACTAAAACCCAGCAGGGCTAGAAACGTCTTCTCAGAAACTGTGGGGGTTTCGGCACGACATGCAGTAATGTTTTGTGCTGACACTCTCTGGTTAACATGATATTTTTACCTCAGATGTTTTTTTTTGTGTTTATTACATGTTCTATCTGTGGTGATTGCAAATTTTTTTCTTGAGTTTTGCTCAGTATAATCCACTTTGGAAAATTTCTGATGTATAAACCTAAAAGAAAACAACAGGAAACTTGACAGCTATATTGTTTCCTTTTGAAAATTGGCATCCAACCAGAGAGTTCTCTTGGTTTAGGCCGATTTTTAATTTTTGCAATTTTTTTAAGTGACTCTATTAGGTTTTCAGGATGGTCGATTTTAAAGTTAGTTAAATGACCAAGATTCTGTATGAAATGGGATACACAGCTTTAAGGTGATAGAAAGCAAAACCTACACAGCATATAATTCCTCCTAATCTAATACCACTCTAGATTACTATAAGAATCTCTGTCAGCACCAAATTTCCCAATAGTCAGTGTGACAAACCTGACTTTAACTCACCACATGTGTGCCTGGTGGATTGAAGTGTCAACCAGAACTGTGATTGAAATGTGCCCCTCATAACCATGATTGTGTGAAGTGAGCCTTTTAAAAGCCTTCTATGTTATTCATTTTTAAGTCTAGTTTGATTGATAGAGGAAGGAAACAGTTTATTCAGATAGACAGCCTTGGTCTAACAGTTTCAGTGCAATAATAGTAGCTTAACATAAATCAAAAGATAAAATGCAATAGGTTTCTCACATCGTCATTGCCAATAAAGCAGATGATGTCCAGTTGACATAGTGAAATATTTATTCATGCCTCGTTGGTGAAGGCATTGTGTAAACATTGCTCACTGTTGCTAAAAGGGTTGGAAATGAAACCAAGCCACCGAGCTGATATTGAATTGCACTGGTTTTCTATGGTTCAGCAAATTTCTTCTAATAGTAAATGGTCCCAAAATGGGTGGTCATGCCACAACGAAAAGATAACAGTCAATTTAAGAGGTACATCACTAATGCATTCATTTAAGAAAAAATGAGGAAATAGGATGTTTAAAATATAGGATATAGATATTTTCTAATAAAGGAGGTAACAGCACTTTCCTACCTAGCACTGTTGCACCTTTCTCCATTCCATTCCTCTTTTCTGCACTGTTTTGGGCTTAGCGCAAACCTCATTTATTCACATACACTATTTATGTCTCCTAAGCTGTCACTTCATTAATTGTCATCACATTTTCTTAGATCATTCTGTTGCTGTGACCAGCACAACCTAACAAAATAGTCTGACCGCAGCAATTGACTTTGGTTCAGTTACTGGCTAAAGGCTTTCAAACATAGATCTAAAGCAGTTCTCCTGAAAAGAAATGTAAACATTCTTTATTTGGCCATTCAGTAAAGTTGTCTTTTTAAAGGTGTACCAATTATTCAGAAACTGTTCCTGATAAGTAATCTAGTACGGCAGTACATAATATAACAAAATTATTTACATTTTCCAGTTTTACAATTTTCTCCTGAGTCAACAGACAGGAATTTATTTGACATGAATCTTCAAGATCAGAATTATCAGTCCCCCATTCACAACTTGCTTTTATTCAAATAGCAATGCCTGATTTACAGAAATTTGTTGTAAATGCAATTTGCTAAATGGAAGTCATTTGTATGATAAGCACTTTATCACCTTAAGAAGAGGTTTCTGGCATTTCAAATAGGCATGTTTACTAAAAAGAACTGTCGAAAATATTGGAAGATGGAATTAACAGTTTATATTTTTTCTTGGTACAATTAATGTTGTGAACTCAAGTCTTGTGTACAATTGTTAGAAAAATCATCATTTTTGAGAAAGGCTAGCAAACAACAAAATGGAAAAAAAAATTCTTACCCATTTGGAATGTTATATCTGCTGGCCTTAAGTATTGTTTTTATATAACAAATGCAATTCTTTGAGGTCTCCCTCAAGTACTGAATGCCCCAGCCTTTTCCTGTGCACATTTTTATATATTTTTAAATCATCTATTGTCTCCGAGGAAGGTTCCTAAGTGTGAATTGTGTATAGAGATTAGATTATTAAATACAATATGAGATTGGGACTGTGTGAATGAACCAAAAAATTGAAATCACATTCTATTTTGTTTCTGGCATCTCTAAGGATTAACTGGACCAGAGTATATTCTAAATGTTGTGTAGGTTTCATAGTGAGATGAAAGTTGACATATTCAGAACTGAGGAGTTACCCTAAGACCTGTTGTGTTTTGCTTGCTATACAGGTTTGTTTTAATGTTAGTGTAGTTTATTTTAGATTTGATTTTCTTATATTTTACTGTCAGAATATATTCTGTTACATTACACTCCAAACCATTGCAATATGGTGTATTATAGGTCAACCTGACTCAAGTATTTAAAACTGAGTATTTATTATGATTAGTAGCATATGATTGTCTTCGTATATGTAGATTAAAATGGGTAGGAACAGACTTAGAAAATTGTATTCATCCTTTTATACACTTTCAATATGTGCACATAAGTATTCCATGGATCATTTTTATATTGCAAAAAAAGAAAAAATAGCTTTAAAAAGGCACTGTTTATACTTTTTGGGGAAAAGAAATAGCTAACATCTTTATAAATGTTTACTTATGAAATATCATGTGAATTGTGTGCTGTAGAAAATATATTACAATATGTGTTAGCTGTAAATTCCACTGGATAGAATTAAAGTGGGGTTAAAACCGGGGAAACAATCAACAGAATTTTGAATTACCTTCTTAAAACACTCTCTTGACAAATTTATTCTACACATTGGATCAACTCTTCTGATTCCAGGCTGTATTGATATTGATATTATTATGGTAACATTATACTGTAATTATTTTGACTTTTAATAATTTATTTATAGCTGTGACTGCAAACACATTGTCATTACTAGGAGCCTGTTGTCTTCACAAGATTTTGCTTCCTTGGGTAGAAACCTATTTGGTCTTGCCCACACTTGTAGTTTTTGTGTTTTACCCAGCATATTCTTATATGCTTTTGAGAGTCTCACTAATCAATGTTATATGGACTTATTCATATATGGTGTTTAGAGTTAACTCTTCATTGCTGTTTTTATTTAGTCATTTTTCCAAGTTTGAGTTAGTGAAGATAAGTTTGACAAGCAAGCAATATTGGAACTGGTATACCTATTCCAGAAAAGGAAAGCCAAGCCAGGAATATAGCAAGCAGCCAATTCAACATTGTCCATTTTCTTCGACCACTAAAAGTCAAATTAAGTCTTACATTTATGACATTTATGCCCTGACTCTCCCTATTCTATGCACACCTGTAAATATGTGCACATATTAATGCATTATAACTCAATGACTATCCCTTTGTACACTGCACAATGCTATTTGAATATATATTTGTTTTACATGCGGACAGGGCACACTAGCCCAATGTTCGTGACCATACCAGAGTTTGACCATGGGAGGAATGGACGGATGGTTACATTAATGAGGTAAGTGTCCATTCCTCTGGGTATGTTTCAGAAAAGTGTACTCCCCACCCCCCACCCCCAGCCACCACGCTGTTATGTGTGCTCCGCTTTCAATGGGAGCAAGAACCTCCAACAGAAAACCACATAAAGTGCCCAGTAAACTCAGCATACATCCTCTGTGAAGAAGTCCGACATATAATGATTAACACAACAGAAGAAATCTCTTCTGCAGTTTTCCCAGCCAGCTTTATGGAACCCATTATCCATCCCAACCACCTATGCGCTACCAGTGTGTGATGTCAGTATCTATGTGAAAAGTAGGCAGATCTTTTTTGTTCTTCTCGTTTCGATCATAGGTTCTATGATTGACAATTGTCATGCACAGAAATATTCCCCATAATATTGTTATCAATATGGCAATGCCCAGCATTGTGAGAGGACTCAATTCACACACTGTTCATGTTCTAAACCATTAAATGTTAACCATGTTCTGAACACTGGAGAAATTTTTATCACCAAAAAGAATCATTTTCTCATCACAATGACCTACAAGCAAATAACCCACAAAAAGATCACATTAATAGTTTTTAAATTGTAAATAAAATGGATCATAATAGCTATGTTAATAGATTAAGTTCATAGATCAGCTTGAGTGACAGACCAGAGTCAGCTGTGGGCAGATGTATCCAATCAGCTTTATTGACAGAAATATCTGTCATTTCCAAATGGCTGACTGTTGGCATATTCTCTGTTTAGTAAAGATGTCGAGCATCGTAACATTTAAATGGTATTTATATTTTGACACAATAAAACAATTAAATGATTGTCTCACTGCACTCATTATCACAATGCAATAGGAATTATGAAAGATAGCTAAAACACGACGTTTATGTTTTGGTCAATTATCCATTCACATTTGTAAGATTGTCCACGAAGGGCTAATGAGACATGAGGAATATTTACCCCAACTTTCACAACTTTTTTTGCTGAATTATCAGGTCATTACGATGCCAAAAATGTCCTTTTTTTAGCCCTGCACATACATGGTGATCTGTCATTGTACAATGTAAAGTTATTGTCATGTGTGTGTCACAGCAGCACACAATAAAGTTCTTGTCTCTGCAACACTGAAAGAAGAAAAAACATCCTAGTGTGTGATTTAATTTGTCAAGTACACACAATGTATCTTTCAGAAGCACTACAAATCGCAAAAGATGCCAAAATTGACAGAGAAAGGTAACTGAAATTTCTGTTGCATTTCTTGTTTCTCCCTTTCTCAATCTGGTACAAAAATAGTTTTTATCAGGAGCAGATTTGTACAGAAATTCATCATTATTGTTGATAGAGTTAACAAATGTAATAATAATGTAGGGTCCATAATATTAACCTTATCTTGTTGGCTTTCCATTTACATCTTCACGCTATTTTAAAAGATTTACTGTATATGCATTTCCTATAAATATGTTGAGATTAGTGTTTGCTTTAAACACTTTCTTGCTAAGCACTTTGATAAACTACAGTCGCATCTGTCTGCTGCAAGATGTTCAAAGGCAACTGCAATGAAAAGGGGTTACAAAATACTCCTCTAATCATTTGCAATCTGCAATTTTTTAAGTATCTTTATTTGTCCTTAATAGCTAGCACTCCCCTTTCAGGGCTTAATTACCTGCTGTCCTTCCAATATGTAAACCATTAAATCTGCACAACTGTCTATATGCAAATCAACAGTTGCAATGTCCTGGCTTTATTTATATTATTAAAAATAATATAGAATATCTCTCTACATGGAGGACAATATATTGTAGTGTGCTAAAACAATGTCTGTTTATGTGTGGGACTATGGTTCAAATAAATCTCAGGCAGAGGTGAGGACTAAAATGTTCCGTTGTTTAATGATAGGTGGGTGGTACAGTAAGTTGCCTCTGGGACCTGATACAAAATATGACCAGGCATAGCTTTTCGGAACATGAGTGAGTGTGGTCAATCTCTAAGTAACTTCCAATTATCATAACTTGAGAAGAGCACAATTAGTTCTTAATCAGCAATCTGTTTCAGAAATAATATATAACTTGGGTTGAGATGCACCAAAGGTGAAATGTAAATAGATTGCAATTCTGCATCCGATTTAAGCTTAGTCATAACTTGAAGCTGTTCAGTAAGATTGCTGAGTATAAAAGAGAAAAATATTTTTGCTTTCCTGTCCCTCATGTGGAATAAAATGTTCACATATACTATGCTTGAAGCATTGCTATATATTCAAAATGAATCATTAGTATATTCACAACAAAACATAAGTTGCTGGAAAAGCTCAGCAGGTCTGGCAGCATCTATGAGGAGAAATCAAAGTTAACATTTCATCAAGGGTCGTGGAGCCGAAACTTTAACTTTGATTTCTCTTCACAGATGCTGCCAGACCAGCTGAGCTTTTCCAGTTTTTGTTTTTGATTTACAACGTCCAGAGTTCTTTAGATTTTTATTAATGCATTTGTGTTACTTAGAAGATAAATTGCTATTTCAAATTTATTAAAGATTTGTTGGTTAATAAATTTATCAGAATTATCTCCAAGCCAAACTGTGCAAGTTCTTTCCTTCATCTTATATTCTAGTGACTCTGGCATGACACAGGTGCACTGTACTAAATGAAGGGCTCAGAAGCTGAAATCTATGGATTCTGGGAATATAGAACCTTGTGCCACACCTTCAGCAAACAAGATGTGGAACGTACGCAAGTACTGCCATATGGAAAAGAATTGTACGTTGTATACCATGTGTACGCTCAAACTCCTCCTTTTTATAACTCCACTTGTATATAGCCCTTTAGCTGCCACCCTTGTGCAATAGACTATAACACACCCTGATCTTCCATCCCATTGAAACTAACAGGAATGTCTCGGGACAGTAACACGCTAACACCCAGTTAAGTGCGTTTTTATTATGCACTATAGCATTCTTGTTGTTTTCAATGGGAGTAAGAAGAATTGACAGCTCTCAACATAATAGTGGCAAAAAGATTAAGCAAAAGAAATGTAAACATTTCAAAACTATAACTCTCTTTTTAGGACTTTCAGTGTCCTAGAATGGAAACAGGTTGTGTTGTATAAGATTTTAAAACAGCCTGACGTTTCAGGACTCAAGAGGCCCCGTTACTCCTCTTCTCTTCCCTTTGCCTAGGCCTGGAGTCTGTAGTATCCTTTTGAACTGCAGAACTGTACAGCCCTTGATATTATAATGCTGCCTTGGTCTAGGGTATGCTATTATGCTGCTGAGTTAGTAATGTCCTAGTTTCAGACCTAGGACCTTTCACATCTCAAAAGTTTGAATAGTGCCCTCTTGGCCTAAGTATTCCTAGCTTTGCCTGGCCTTTAGCAATTCAGACTCCAAACTCCATAAAACCATCACTTTTCCAAGCCATACTGTCTGCAATTTCATATCAATCTTAAAGACTATTTTGCTCAACCCTTGTGTCCTCCACACCCTCTCAGTCCTGGAACTGCATGTTGTTTAATATCCGGTTAGTACCTCATGTGCTTTTAACTGTCTATATGCTGTTGGTTCCTAATTTCTTGCTCTCTGCTGCTGCTCTGGTAGATACCTGCTGATTAGAGAGCTGTAGTTTAGACCTCTGCCTTCCTTTTTCTGTCATTCTGTAAGCTTCTAATGTGATTCAATTAACAATATCCTTAATAAAGATTGTTTCTTTCTTCAACAAAAATAATTGTTCTGAATATTTTATCAGCATTATAGAATTGGGAATAATGTTAGATCATGTAATCAAATGGTACTTATAGCAAAACACAAGACATTTAGAAAAATGTGTTGCAACATGTCTCAAAGCTACTAACATATCAATATACTATTTGATCATTGTTGTACAACATTTAGTTATTGTTTATACAGGTATTGAAATTTCAAGCAAAGTAAGACATACAAAAGTATCCTAAAGATTTCTTGACATAATTTGAAGATGGAAAGGAATTGCAGTTTTAAACAACAAGGACCAGACAATTACACACTTTCCACCAGTTGGTTGTATTCATAATAAGAAACTAGGTGAATTGAAAGAGGGAAGCAGGGATGGACAAAATCAACAGGAGTTAAAGATGATGTTTGAAGAAGAATCCAACACCAGCTCCACAATACATGTATCAATCATTACAGATTTTGGAGGGAAGCCTATTCCAGTAATACAGGAAAATGACTTGAATGAACAGACATGATCATTAAATTAGTAACTCAAAAAAGCTCTTCTGGTCACTATTATGATTGTCTTACAGTATGTAAATGGACATTATTTTGTAGGAATGAGCATTTAAAACATTGTGAAAGCTAATTATGGATGGTATGCATCATTACAAAAGAAAAGAGCAGCTATGGTCCATCTGTAAGATTAAGAAATACAGGGGTGAATCAATGCCCAGACCTCTTCCAATTCTCCAATCCTGTAGTCTATTAAAAATTTATTCAATGTTTATTTTTTCAAGAAAAGATCATTAATTTCTACTTCTACAAAATTAGGTATTTGTAATGGAATAGTTGAAATGATGTGTAATCAATCTTTGGAATAACATACTGTAATGATATGAACATTTCCCTAAAGGGAAGGAGGAGGAACTCACCATTACAGTATTTAGTTTTTCATTTCTTTGAGCTTTGAGAAAAGATTGATATCTGCAATGCTACCTAAACTGAGTGTTAATGATTTCTGAGTATGTGACATCATGGAATAAGCCACTGAGGTATTGAACAAAGATGGGAAGGAAAACATTTTGCTTTGTTTAAATTTGAATCGATTCGTTATAAAGAATTAATTACGATATTTTTCAAATTACCGGGAAGAGGATTACATTGGCAAATAAATAATACTGCAAATTCATTTTCTTTGAACAATATAATGTTTCAGTCAGGAGTAACAATTGGAATTTCTAAACTTACAACACAAACGTAATGAATGAAATTCCAAAGCCAAGTCTAAAACAGAAAGGCAAAATACATGATCATGTGAAATATGGCTCTGGCAAGTCCTCTTTAGTCATCTGCACTAACTTGTGCATTTGGAGAGTGTTCAAACATGAAATCACCATTTGAGGAATTGATTCAGATCAGTTCAAGTATCATTATGTAAGGGGGCCACTGGTCTCGGGAGGACCTTTTTTTTTAGCTACTTAGCATACTAATGTGCAGAAATGGAATCGAGATGCATAAACACATTTCTGACAAGATAATATGCAGGATGGCAACATAGTGAAGGGTTTGTGTGCACACACTTAACAACTGTCGATAGTATACAGAGCAGACAAATTATGACCTTAACCAGTGTGCAACATGAACTTGACACTATGTTTAAATAGCACATTGCAAAAAATGTCATCTCTTAACCTCACACACTTAAGCATGACATTAAATGGAATGTAGCACTTCCCCACCAATGCTTTTTAAAAGAAACACGAACTACTGGAAGGTTAGTTGCTGAATTATTTCTGCTGCTGCTGGCACAATTGTATATAGTTATGAATATTTCCTCCACTACATTAAAGTTTAAGAAGTCTACAGGGTGGTGCTGACATACTTTTCTGTTCATTTCTCGTCTCGTTCAAACATATAGAATTCTTACACAGCTTGACAGGGGATAATGAGGAAAGGATGATCACACTGGCTATGGGGATTAGAGCCAGGGAACATAGTCTCAGAATAAGAGGCAAGCCATTTGGGATTGAGAATAGGAAATTTTTCACTCAGGATGGTAAATCTTTGGAAATCACTACTCCAGAGGGCTGTGGAGGCTCAGTCTATGAGTATGTTTAAAGCAGGGATTGGTAAGAAATTGTTACTGAAGTAGAAGATCAAACATGGTCTCACTGAATGACAGAGTGGTTTTGAAATCTGAACAGTCTATTCCTGTTCCTATTTTATTTATTTCTTATTTAAAACCTTGTGCTGAATTCAGTTGCTTCCAGGGATGGGTACCCTGATAGAGTTTTCACTGGGAATTGAGTGGGATTGAAAGAATGAAGAGAAGCCTAGCTGCTGTGGAGGCATAACCTCAACGAAATGCCATATCTGTCAAAGATCTTTAGAGAGCAATTCACTTACCTCAAAATCAGTGAGAGCTAGTGTATGAGATATCTTTGGTCTTTCACATTTTTAACCATTGCGTGAGTTTCACAGCCGTGATGTGGTTTTTTAAAAACGATCACCAGTTGCAGCCGCATGGCACCTTCGCTTTCAGAAGATACCTGAAGTAACTTCAGCCATTCATATCTGATCCCTCTACTGCTGTGCACAGCTGATGAACACATAAGCAACAATGGCTACATATATCATGCATATAGTACAAAGGCAACACCTTTGTACAAGGAAATGCTGCCTTTGCCACAATGAACAGATATGGTTTAATCACATGCCATGGTCCTCATTCTTTTGCAGTTTAACCAATTCATCCCTCTGGAAATAACCGGATTGCACCTAAATCAGGACTCTCACTCTGGGCTGCAAATAAGTAATGAGGTCAGTTAGTGCAAAGCATTGGCAAATTGATCCACTAGCCTAGTTATTACAGTCCTGCTGAACTGCAGGGAAGTGTCACAGCCCCAGAAAGGTTGATCAGTCCAGAGGTTGGTGCAACAACATAAATCACCTCAGACCCAGGGTCTCAGGATAACACAATATATATGTCAGGAAATGGTGACAAGAAAGAGCACACCATTAAAGTTTTTGGAAGACAGCTTTGATATTCTGATTCGGCTTTTACAAGTGCAGATATGTGATACATGCCACAGTCACTCACAGACCAATTTCATGAAAGGCCATTTACAATGAATGGGTCAACACCAGTTTCAGAAATACATCCTAGAACCCTATTGTGCAATCCAATCCGATATGATGGGCAGGGCAGCATAGTTGCAGTGTCAAAACTGCCAAAGTTGACCCTTGGGTGCCTCAGTTAGCCCATGAGGCAGACATAGCACTTTGTGTGTCTATATATGGAATGTACGGAAAGTTGAAGCTTTGTCTATAATTTTAGATCAACAAACAAGAGATTCATGTGGAACCGGACAAAAGGTCAATGTTGTCTTAATCAATTGTGTAACTCAATTTTCAAACAGCAATATGTAGAAATTATGAAGATACATTCCAAACATATTCCACGGTGAAATGTCTTACATCAACCCCATTTTATAAAAAGTTTGATTGGTAAATGCAGGTAAGCAGGTAAACAACTTGCCATTTACATATGAGATGCTATTTTTTAATTAAATGCCAGCCTGCCCATCCTACAAATATCAACCTTTTTATTGATGGTCAGTTTCAAGTGAACTTCATTATATGCTGTCATATTGAAATGAATGTTTGAAAAATATTAAAATGACTTACGATCTAATGGAAATGAAGAAAGATTCCATTAAAACAGCTTGTATTACCTGAGTCCCTTTAGCCCAGTTCGTGGATAATGTTTGCACAGATAATAGAAGTTTAGATAATCAGAGTTCGACTGTCTACAGCAGCTCATGAGACACTTCAATCGTGACATAATTATTGCTATTTTGTCTTCAGGTTGGATCTCCACGTTATAACTAATACAATATCAGTAGAGTTATTTAGAGAGTTGGGAGTAATTCTGCACAAGCGATAATCACTGAAAAAGTCATTTATGCTTAAGAAGCAAGAAAAACATGACAAGCTTCATGAAGAAATGTTTATGGGTTCTTTTGTAGAAATGGGACCAAGAATTCAATCTTCAATAAAATCTATTATCCAAGGGTTTGATTAGTAAACTACACTTATTAAGACAATAACAACAATGCTCAATATTCCTCCATAACATTTTAACTTTAACATTACTAGATTATTTTGTGTAGGCAAGATGTACTGATATTACTTCCAAGTAATTAATTGCTTATTATTAGGTAATTCATCTACAATATTGCATTGCAATTAATTACGCTTTAATGAACAACTTGCAACAGCCATATAAATATCCTTGTTGATATACTACCCATTGTTGACAAAATAAAGCACACATATCCATAGTATTGCATCTCCAAAACATTATACATCCTTTGGATTAAAAAATACATTGGCCTCAAGCAATGTTATTCACAAAAGTAAACAACAAGGAATGCATAACCTTCAGAAAACCATTCAGTTCATTGACCTGAAAAGTTACTTCTGTTTTCTTTTTAGCCATGAATGTTACCAGACCTGCTGTATGTTTTCAAAATTTTCTGGTTTTCTTTCAGATTTTCAGCATCCATGGGTATTTTGTTTTTATGAGTTAGCTACTTCATATTTTACAATTAGTACTCCTTTGCTTTGATTTGAAAATAAAACTGGCTCAAAATTGTCCTGTAACAAACATATCTGAGGAGGCGGTAGCTCTTGAAGCTCATTGTTCATTTAAAAATAAGCTCTAGTGATGATCAGGGTATTGCCTGATATTCACAATGGAACAGCAGAGACTTTGGACAGTTTGACATCTTTTTGTAGTAAAGAGCTGGAGATTCTGCAGCAACAAGTGAGATGTGAGGGGAATTTTTTTTACACAGAGTGTGGTAAGAATGTGAAAAGCACTGCCAGGGGTGGTGATGGAGGCAGCTACAAGAGGAGAGTTAAGGACCTTTTCAATAAGCACACAAATATGCAACGAATGGACGGATATGGACCAAGGGGAGGCAGAAGGGATGAGTTTAATTTGGCATCATGTTTAGCACAACATTGTGGGCTGAAGAGCCAGTTCCTGTGTTGTTCAGTTCTATGATCTAAGTGCATCACAAGAGAGTAGCTTTATTAGCAGTAAAAGGACACCTTGCTAAGTAAGGAAACAGCAAATAGATGGGGGCAATGGACTAATTCTGTATAATCCCCCAGATCTTTAGGCAGTGACTGCAAATGATGACAAGCAAGTTATGCCGGTGTTAGGAGAAAGGCAAAGAATGTGTATTCCCATTTGTACTCAACTCTTTAGATCATGAAACACAAACTTAGATAGGAAACCGTTGAGAGATAACACTTAGAATACTGTGCAAATTAATAATGTTCTACTATGCAAGGGCTGGATGACAGAAGGATGACATTGGAGAAGGATCACATGGCCAACTGTAAGGAAGATCAAAGAAGGATAATGCAATGCACTCAGAATGGATGTCATTCCTAACTTTGGGCTAGGTCAGCGTTGTGTTATGGGAAGAGTAAAAACAGACAGGAGGTTGTTAACAGGTCTTCAGCAAGAGGTCACAACACATTCAAGGAAAAAAGACAAGTTTAAGTTGCTGTAGTTATAGCTTTAGAGGGCAAATGAGTAAAGGGATCTTTTTTGATGTGATTGGTGGAAGAATAGTCGTGGAAGGGAAAGACTTAGTGTGTGTGGAAATGCAAGCATTGATGATGTCAGCTGACATAGGAACCAGGGAAAGAAATTGAATAAAAATTCAATTGTGGCCTTAGCTGCAAAAAGATGAGTCCTCTGTGGATAAGGGGAATGTTGGGATTTCTTGGTGTGGAGGAAGAGAAGGATGATCCTGCTTTTGAGACTGGAGAGAATCCATGAGCCTATTGCATTTGATGTTTGGCCTAAGGGCAATTGTTCATATCTGCTGGCAATAATATGAAGCTTTGGTTCAGGAAATCAAAGAACAGTAAATAATACACGTACTTGACATTGTCAAGCCAGATATGGCAAGTGATGTCTGAGCCAGTTGTGCGCTCGTTATTCTCAAGTCTGCATTTGATGCAAAGTTTTTAGCACAACAAGAGAAATCAATAACAACTAGAGAACATGGGTAACAAGCTCCTTTATTAATCCAGATCAAATTATCATCATAATAAAACAAAAAGTTTCAGTTGCTGGAGATCTGAAATGAAAACAAAAATTGTTGGAGAAATTTAGCAGGTCTGGCAGTTAATCAGGCAAATGCAGAGTTAATATTTTGAGTCTGGTGACTGTTGATCAGAACTCCAATTTCAATTTATCATCACAATGAGCTGCATCTGTGATTTTCCTCCAAGCTCATTTGAATTATTTCATTCTGACATTACGTATTAACCAAACTGCCAAAGTGGCTTGACTGTGTACTTACATTTTGTTAATTTTCGCAATTAATCTATCTGCTTTCGACTAACATTTGGGTCACATTTACTTCCTCTCCCTGGTTCCTGAAAGTGCCAGCCTGGTGTTTCCATATGACTCTAAGAGATGGGAGCAGATGCACACTGTGCAGCCTATCAAGTCTGCTCTGCCATTCAATGCTATTATAGCTAAAGTGAATCCTCAATTGCACTTTTCTACCTTTAATACATAATCTTTGATTCTCTTATTGATGAAAAATCTGTCCAGCTAAACTTTGAATATACTTAGCATAGAACATAGAACAATACAGCGCAAAACAGGCCCTTTAGCCCTCGATGTTGCGCCGACCTATAAACTATTCTCAGCTCGTCCCCCTACACTATCCCAAAATCATCCATGTGCTTATCCAAGGATTGTTTAAATCTTCCTAATGTGACTTAGTTGACTACATTGGCAGGTAAGGCATTCCACACCCTTACCACTCTCTGAGTAAATAACCTGCCTCTGACATCTATCTTAAATCTATCACCCCTCAATTTGTAGTTATGCCCCCTCATACAAGCTAACGTTATTATCCTAGGAAAAAGACTTTCACTGTCTACCCTATCTCATCCTCTGATCATCTTGTGTGTCTCTATCAAATCCCCTTTTAGCCTTCTTCTTTCCAATGAGAACAGACCTAAGTCTCTCAGCCTTTCCTCATCAGACCTTCCCTCCAGACATCCTGGTAAATCTTCTCTGCACCTTTTCCAATGCTTCCACATCCTTCTCAAAATATGGCAACCAGAACTGTACACAATATTCCAAGTGTGGCTGCACTAGCGTTTTGTATAGTTGCAGCATGATATTGCGGCTCCGGAACTCAATCCCTTTACCAATGAAACCTAACACACCATATGCCTTCTTAACAGCACTATCCACCTGGATGGCAACTTTCAGGGATCTATGTACATGGACTCCAAGATCCCTCTGCACATCCACACTACCAAGAATCTCTCCGTTTACCCAGTACTCTGCCCTCCTGTTATTCTTCCCAAAGTGCATAACCTCACATTTAGCTGCATTGAACTCCATTTGCCACGTCTCAGCCCAATTCTGCAGTCTATCAAAGTCCCCCTGCAACCTGTAACATTCTTCCAAAATGTCCACTAACCCACCGACTTTAGTGTCATCTGCAAATTTACATCCATCCACCTATGCCTGCATCTAAGTCATTTATAAAAATGATAAACAGCAATGGTCCCAAAAAGGATGCTTGTGGCACACCACTTGTAACCAGACTCCAGGCTGAATATTTTCCATCAACCCACCACTCACTGCCTTCTTTCAGAATGCCAGTTTCAAATCCAAACTGCTAAATCACCCTCAGTCTCATGCATCCTCATTTTCTCCAACAGCCTACATGTGGAACCTTATCAAAGGCTTTCCTGAAGTCCATGTATACCACATCAACTGCCCTACCCTCATCTACATACTTGGTCACCTTCTCAAAAAAATTCAATAAGGTTTTGTGAGACACGACCTGCCCTTGACGAAACTATGTTGACTATCTGAAATCAAATTGCTGTTTGCGAGATGATTATAAATCTTATCTCTTATAATCCTTTCCAAAACCTTTCCTACAACAGAAGTAAGGCTCAGTGGTCTATAATTACCTGGGTCGTCTCTACTGCCCTTCTTGAACAAGGGCACAACATTTGCTATCCTCCAGTCCTCTGGTACTAAACCCGTAGACAATGATGACTCAAATATCAAAGCCAAAGACTCTGTTATCTCCTCCCTAGCTTCCCAGAGAATCCTTGGATAGATCCCATCCAGCCCAGGGGACTTGTCTACTTTCAATTCTTCCAGAATTGATAACACCTGTGTGTAACTAACCTCGATCCTTTCTAGTCTAATATCTCGTACCTCATTCTTCACCTCTACAATATTCTCCTCTTCCTGAGTGAAAACCAATGAGAAATATTCATTTAGCACCTCTCCGATCTCCACAGCGTCCACACTCAACTTCCCACTTCTGTCTTTGACTGGCCCTATTCCTACCCTAGTCATCCTTTTATTCCTCACATACCTATAGAAAGCTTTAGGGTTCTTTTTTATTCTATTTGCTAAAGACTGCTCATGACCTCTCTTCGCTCTTCTTAACTCTCTCTTTAAATCCATCCTAGCTGATCTGTAACTCTCCATCGCCTCATCTGAACCATCAACAGATAAGCCTCCTTCTTCTGCTTAACAAGCGATGCAATTTATGTAGTAAACCACAGTTCCCTTACCTTATCGCCCCCTCCCTGCCTGACAGGGACATACCTATCAAGATCACGCAATATCTGTTCCTTAAACCAGCTCCACATTTCCATTGTCTGCATCCCCTGCATTTTGCTACCCCATTCTATGCATTCTAATTCTTGCCTAATCACATTATATTTGCCCTGGCCCCATCGATAACTCTTGACCTGTGGTATGTACCTATCCCTTTCCATCGCTAAACTAAACATCACTGAATTATGGTCACTCTCTCCAAAGTGCTCAACTACAACAAAATCAAACACCTGGCCAGATTCATTACTAAGCACCAGATCCATTATGACCCCCCTTCTTGTCGACCCTTTGACATACTGTGTCAGGAGATCCTCCTGTACATATTGGACAAAAACTGATCCATCCGACATACTAGAATTATAGCGTTTCCAGTCAATGTTGGGGAAGTTAATGTCCCCCATAATGACCACCCTGTTCCTTTCACTCCTACCCAGAATAATTTTGCCAATCCTCTCTTCCACCTTCTTAGAACTCTGCAGAGGCCTATAAAAAGCTCCAAGCAGTGTGACCTCTCCTCTCCTGTTTCTAACCTTAGCCCACACTACCGTAGTAGACAAGTCCTCGTCAAAGGTTCTTTCAGCCACCGTTATACTATCCTTGACTGACAAGGCCACACCTCCACCTCTTTTACCGCCTTGCCTGTTCTTAATGAAAGATCTAAACCCTGGAACCTGCAACATCCATTCCTCACCCTGCTCTATCCATGTGTCCAAAACATCGAAATCCCAGGTACCTATCCATGCTGCAAGCTCGCCTACCTTATTTCGGATACTTCTGGCGTTGAAGTAGACACACTTCAAACCAGCTTGCTGCCTGCCAGCAAGTTCAACAACATGACAACGTAAGGAATTCCATAGATCCCCTAACCTCAGAGAAAAACTTCTCCTCAACTTTGTTTTAAGTGGGAGTCCCCTTTTTACCTGGAGTTAGACCCTCTGGTTCTAGGCTCCACAACAAGGGGAAACAACCTTTTTATTTCTATTTTGTCAAGCGCCCAAAGAATCTGTATGTTTCAATAAGGGCAACTTTCATTCTCCTAAACTCCAATGAATACAGCCTGAACTTACTCAACCTCTCTTGATATGACAATTCCTCCATACCTGGTATGAGCCTAGTGAACTTTCTTTGGACTGCCTCCAATATACCTTTCCTTAGATAAGGGGCCCAAAACTGTTTATAGTATCCCAGGCATGCTGTAACGGTGTCTTTTATAATGTTAGTAAAACTTCCCAAATTTTATACTCCATTTTCTTTGAAGCAAAAGGCAAAACTCCAATTGTGTTCCCTATTGCCTGTTAAACCTAGATTTTTGTTGTTAATGCATGAGAATTCCCAAATACATCTGTACAGTAGCTTTCTGCAGTATTTCTTCATTTAAGTAACATTCAGCTTCTCCATGTGCATTACCTCACACCATATTCCATCTGGCAAGTTTTTGCCCACTTAAACTTCTCTGTCTTTGTACACCTCAGTATATCATCCTCACCACTTGCCTTCCCACTGATTTTTTGTGTCATCTGCAAAGCTGGTTACAGTACATTCACTTTCTTCATCCATGTCACTAATCTATACTGCAAATAAATGTGGCCCCAGAGCTGATCCCTGTGATACTCCACTAGTGACAGACTCCCATTCTGAAAATGCTCCCTTGACCCACTGTTCTGTCTTGTATTAGTTAGCCAATCCTCTATCCATACTAATATACTCCCTCCAACAACATGGGCTTATCTTGTTAAGTAGCCTAACATATGGTACCTCATCAAACACTGTCAGAGTCCAAACATTTCACATCCACTGCTTCCCCTTTATTTTACTTGTTACCTCAAATAATCCTAATAAATTCGAAAGACATTATTTCCCCTTCATTATGTTTTATATTTCTACATGCACTTTCTCACTAACAGATATTAAGCTAACTGGCCTATAATAAAGTATTTTCTGTCTCCTCTTTTTGAATCAAGGTGTTACATTGGCAATTTTCAACTCGCTGGCATGTTTCCAGAATGTAAGGATTCTTGGAAGATCTTTACCAGAGTATCCGATATCTCTGTAGCTATTTTTATTTATATCTGAGAATGCATCCCATCAGGTCCAGGGGACTTAATGTTCTTAAGCTTTTCCCGAGTTCTTGTTCTCTAATGATAGCTACTACATTTATATCTTCTTCCATTTTGATTATTTTGTAATTTTGAAATGTTATTATTGTGTTCTATCCTGAAGATTGATGTGTAGAAATTGTTTAACTTCTTTGCCATTTCCTTGTTCACCATTATTAATTCCCAACCTCGTTGTCTGAGGGGTCTATGTTCATTTTGACTTCTCTCTTCCTTTTTAAACATTTAAACAAGCTCTTGTTGTCCTTCTTTATATTACTTGCAAGTTTACCCCAAGGTTTATTTACTCCCTCTTGATTTTGGTTTTTTTTTTGGTTGTCTTTTGTTGGGTTTTTGAAAATTTCCCAATCATCTGGTTTACCACCAAATTTTGCCACATTGGATGTATTTTTTTCTTCAATTTGATGCTATCATTTACTTCCCTGGTTAATCATTGTTGGCTTATTGCTTTCCTAGAATCCTTCTTTCTCACCAGGATATATCCTTTTTGGTGAACCATGAATTATTTTCTTAAATGTGTGCCATTGTTGCCGAACCATCTTTGCTGCTAAACTCCTTTCCCATTCTATTTTAACTAACTCTGCCCTCAATCCTTTGTAATTACCCCAACTTAGGCTCAGAACATTTGTTTTTGACACAAATTTCTCCCTCTCGATCTAAGAATCTTTTCCAGCTGACATGATCCATCATTTTGAAATTTGGCAATAAATGACTGACTAAAGACTTCACAGCTGCTCAATTGATGTTTTGCTTTGTTTCCAAGTAAAGCTGCCAAATTCCACCCTTTATTTCAAAGTCTCCAGCACCTGAACGCTTGCTTGAGTAACCCTTCTAGCAGTGTCTGCTTGGTCAATGTGTTGACCTGGGTCCATGTAGGAAAGAAGGAAGTCCTCCTCAATTACAATCCAACTTGAAACAGTTATTGATTTCCTCACTGATTACTTTGCTAAAGATTGGGTGTCTTCAGAAGCTTTCCATGTGTCACACAACAGGCTTGGGGTTTCCCATATATATTTACATTCTTTGTCAGTAACTTGGTTTTAGATCTGGAACTGAGCACAATACCTCTCCAGTGTTTCATTCTCTGCACCCACCTCAGGACATTGGTGAGAAAACCTTTTTAGGGATGGAGGAGGTAACATTTTACATTTTAACCTGGAGAAGAGGAGTGAGTACTGTCATTTTAGCCAGATCTCTACTGCATTGGGATCCCGACCCATTGAGATTGAACTCACAATATCTGAGTGGAGCGGGCAAGCACAGGTTACTTGCTTGTCTGTCATCCAGTTTGGTGCGTCATAGAGATTCCTGGACTTCCATTGGAATTTCCTCTCTTTATGCCTGTGATTAGGGTTTTAACGCTTTGTTTCTCTTATGTCATGTACTCTTTCATTAACATAGTATCATTGATTGTTGGTATTTACGGGATTATCTGTATATTTATGGGAAATTATTCTGCTAATGTGCATGATCCTTGATGTAGGAGAAAGTGAGGGCTGCAGATGCTGGAGATCAGAGTTGAAAAGTGTGCGGCGAGAAAAGCACAGCCAGTCAGGCAGCATCCAATGAGCAGGGGAATCGACATTTGGGGCATAAGCTCTTCATCAGGAATGTGGAGGGGGTGGTGGTGTAGGGAAGGGGCTGAGAGATAAATAGGAGTTGGGTGTGGGGCTGGGGGGAAGATAGCTGGGAAGACAATAGGTGGATGCAGGTGGGAGGTGATGGTGATAGGTCAGAGCAGAGGGTAAAGCGGATGGGTGGGAAGGACAGTTTAAGAGGGCAGTGCCAAGTTGGAGAGTTGGATCTGGGATGAGGTAGGGGGGAGGAAAGATGAGGAAACTGGTGAAATCGACACTAATTCTGTGTGATTGGAGGGTCCCAAGGCAGAAGACGAGGCATTCTTCCTCCAGGCATTGGGTGGCTTGGATTTGGCGGTGGAGGAGGCCCAGGACTTGCATGTCCTTGGTGGAATGGGAGGGGGAGTTGAAGTGGTTGGCCACAGGGTGGTGGGGTTGATTGGTGCATGTGATCTTTAATGTACTGAAGTGTAACCTTCCAGAAGCCTGCACAAAGCCGTCAACTGAAATAATATACTCAGCTTCCAAGATGAGTTTCTATTTGGAGTTTTTGTTCATTGCGAAATTGTTGGCTGAGAGCAGGACTATTGGCTAAATTCTTATTCTACCTGTTTTGGCAAGTCCTGCAAACCTACCTGACATGTATTACTGTGGGGAGCTGAAGGTTTCTCAATAAATGTGAATTTTCCTTTGTGGTCAGTAGAAGTAACATTTTTAAGGTTTTTTTGGGGAACTTATTACTTCAAAAGAATTAATTTGAGGATTTTTTTTTAATGCCTGGTTTATTGGCAGTTTTTGGTTCAGAGAATCAGAATTTATTGGGAACTAAAATTCAGCTTCAGACGTAAAGCCTGATTCATCTCAAGTTGATTTCTGTGTCTTTTCCTATAGAAATATACTCACTGGTCTACATTTCCCCTTGGACTGGCAATGCCTTGATTTTGAAATTCTCATCTTTGATTTAAAGTGTTACCATGACCTTCTCTCTCCTTATAATCCCATCCTATAGCTTTCCAGGCCTTTAACCTTCCAAGATTGTAACGTGTCTACAACTTTGGCTTCTTCCACGTGCCCAATTTTAGTCACTCCATCAATAGGAGCAATTAATTTAGCTCGGCAAAAGTGAGTACTACAGATACTGGAGATTAGAATCCAAAGTGTGGTGCTGGAAAAGCACAGCAGGTCAGGCAGCCTCTGAAGGGCTGATGAAGGGCTTTTGCCCGAAACATCAATTTTCCTGCTCCTTGGATGCTGCCTGACCTGCTGTGCTTTTCCAGCACCACACTCTGGACAATTAATTTAGCTTCCGAGGCCCAAAGCTCAGAAATTCTTCTCACTTCACCTCTGTGTATCTCTACCTGTATCTCTGCCATTAATTGATCATTTAAGGCCCTGCTTTTCATCATCTATGCTGATACTTCCTCATGTAGCTTACTGTTAAATTGTTTTAGAATGCTCCCGTGAAGCACCTTGGGAAATTGTACTATGCTAAAATTACTATATAAATGCAAATTGCTGTTATTAATAGATCAAATTTTACATGCTTTCTTACATTTTTATACAAATCATCAAGGGTTGTGGACAACACTTTCAAACTGCGGCTCCTAGCACCTGGAAAGTCAAGAGCAGCAGATACAGTGGGAATACCACCACCTGCAAGTTTGCCTCAAAGTCACTCACCATCCCAATGTAGAATGATATCACCTTTCCTTCACTCTTGCTGTGGTAAAGTCCACTAACTCCCTCCCTAACTCCCTACATCATCATGATTGCAGTGTTTCAAGAAGGCAGCTGACTACTGCTTTCTCAAGGATAATTAGAAATTAGCAATTAAAATTCATGATGCCCACATGCTGTGGAAGATAAAAAGAAAATATTCAACCTTTCTCTTGACAAGCGTCCCCACCCCTCCTGGTAAATTCTAACTGCGCTCACCATGGATGTCTTGAAACATTCTAGTCCCCGACTAGCTAATGCAACAGCCTCAATATTGTGCCCTTGCCCCTATACACTTCTGTTTAAACACAGTCTGCTTAAACCTGTTATGACACATTTCAGTTACCATCACATCCTGAGGGAAGACTTAAACCCAGGCCTGCTGGTCCAGAGATTGGAACAATATGACTGTGCCATTACAGCCCAAATAAATGCATCTTTAAAGGCAATTTCACAGAAGTTTAAACTGACTCTGTACACCTGTGCCCATGGAACTAATGGCTTCTTATTAATATTTACAATTCTTGATCAACGAGCACCATGTTTCCAGTTATTCACAAAAGTTAGATGCTCAGACCATTTCCCTTGAGCCAATCAACCTGCAACCATTCTGCCATTAATCTCAAATTCCCATCTAGGAAAGGATGTCCTTGAACATCAAATAACCTGGCTCCTTCCTGACCAGAATGTCAGCGTGCCTCTTAAAGCTACATCACAGTATCTGGCCTTAAAGAGACAGGCAATTTAAGGTTTTTTAAAGCATAAATGTTAATGTGATACACTTTTGCAACATGAACAAAAATACAAAAAAAATGTGGCACTGAATTGGATCCTAACAACCTTGACTGCATCAGTGCAAGAAGATGCTCATCACCACTTTCTCAAGGATAATTACCTTTTGGCCTGGTGGGGCCTCAGCATGGATTTGCAGCCTCAAGATGATTCCAGAGTGGTCTCCTGGCCTCGAGAGCCTTGAGGTGAAGCCTGGCACAGCCTAGAGACGAGGTCCCAGTAGGGACTAGGTTGTAAGGACTGTTAATCTGACCTTTTTATTTCTTTATTTTTCTAATTTTCTTTTCCTAAGAACTTATACTTAAGATTCTAATCTAGGTACCTTTGTACCTAAGGTGGTGCCATAAATGATGACTTGTAAACTCTTCACTTCATTCATTTGAGAACATGTGAAAATAAATTTAATTCTAATTCTGATTGGAGGTGGGGAATAAATGCTGGCCCAGCTACTGATACCCCATACCCTGTGAAAGAATTTTTAAAAATATTGTAGTGTACTGGAATCTCATGTAGACCGGAGAATTAGGAACAGCAGGTCCTTTTCCCCTAAGAACAGTAATGAATGAGTTGGACTTTGTAAGAATTGAGCAGCAATTAAAGTTAGTGTCTGGTGCCAATTCAAAACTAACAAATCCATTAATTTCAATTGTTACAACCTGCCTATGGGGGGATTTGAACTGACAACTTACATGTTGTTTTTTCCAGTGCTATAACCACTTGTTTACTCTTCAATTTTATCATCAACCGTGTTTTCTCTCATTAATCAAACTAATGCAAAGTAGTTCCGATTAAATAGGCAATTAAATGGAATCAGAAAACGATAAAAGGAAATGTACACACATTTACATTTATGATATATTGTCTATGTATTTCTGTTAAATCTATGAATGGGAAATGTGACCAGGCTGGAAAGTCAGCATTCCAATAATTTGATATCTAACATTGTCAGATTATCTATTGTAATGGTTAGCAATTGTGCCCCTGAAGTGGGTTGACATTGTGAAACTGGTGTATTCATGGCAGGAGTTTGACATTTATACATAGTTTATGATGCTATAGTTTAGTACCTCATATACTAGTTGAACCTCCCAAAAATAATTTAATCGATCTTAACAGGATCTGAGCCTTTCATACTTCTCATCCCAAGGCTATATTTAATCCCACCTGTCCAATCTCCAGAAGAGAAAGTGGCAAAAATTTATTCTATATTAGTGATAGACGTTGACATAGATTGTACCACACACTAAAAGAACCACTCCCTTTAAGATTGGTGATTTTTTTTGGAAATGAGATTGCAACTATGAATGCATTGTTATTTTTAAGGTATAATCTTTTATTGAGAAAAAGATTTAGTGATCAGTTGAACTGAGACTGACAGAGCAGGCAGAACCCAATGAGTTGGATCAAAAAGATGGCATAAATTATTGTGTCACAAAGGAAGGGGTTGTGGGTTTGTGACCTAACTCTCCACATGGTGAATCCCTGATCCTGAAGAAACCTTAATCAGGGAACAGACACTTCCATGGATTGTGAAGGAACATCACAGGTAGGTCTGTCACACATACAAAGTCCAGCAACTGTATTAATGTCCATCAAATCTTAACTTGCAAAATGAAAAAATAAACTGACTCTTGCCTTTTATCCAGCTTACTTTACTTGCATGCTCTTTATTGAAAACACCATGTAGGAGTTCACAAAAGAAAATTGTCTTATTTGGTGCAGATTTAGGTAAGGATCTACAGAAAGGAAAGTGATCTGTGTACTGTTTGATGTATTTTCAACAAAGTCACAATCTCTTTCTTTGTCTGTGAATGGAAATCTTGCCAAAAGTGAATTGCTATGATCACATACAGAGAGAATTTTACCCACCATGTGGTGTATTCAAATTTTTGCCAGTTTTGCTCAATATCTGTTCCCATTAAGGGTAAAGTTCAATTAGTGTATGTTATTTTGCAGGAATTTTCAAAAAGATACAGTTGAGATCACAATTCTTTGAAGGCAAAAGAAGTGAACAATTTGTTTAAGACAGAATGTGCCCCAACATGAGAATAAGCTGGCGTACTTCTTCCCAGCTTTCTACACTACTGCAAAATGTTGCACATTTTCATAGAATCCCTACAGTGTGGAAGCAGGCCATTCAGCCCACACCAACCCTCCAATGAGTATCCCACCCAGCATCCCTGGCCACCCTTGTAATCTTGCATTCACCATGAATGACCCCATAGTTTGAACATCCCTGGACACTATGGAGCAATTTAGCAAGGCCAATTATCCAACCTGCACAACTTTGGACTGTGAAGGAAGCTACAGGGAGAACATGCAGAGAGGTAAAGGTAGATAACAGATAGGCACCATGAGGGAATCGAACCTGGGTCCTTGGCACTGTAAGGCAGCAGTGCTAACCACTGAGCCACCAGGCTACTTTTTGCTTGTTGGCAAGTTATTACTCCAAGGAGAGTGAAAAATATATGCAAAGCTTCAGCATTCCATTTCTCACTTCACCAGTACCAAGCTACATAGGCCTTTAAAGCTTTGGCAGATGAGATTGTTCAGTTTGTTTGCCGAGAGCCTGAGAGCACAACACCAAGCCTTGATGATACTTTGATGACACAGATGAATAACAATCTACAATCATCAATGCTATGGTGCTCAGTCATCAGATTTGCTTTGTTGTGTTTTATCTTCCTGGACTGCATCTGTGTGTTTGTCTTCGAATTAAATCTTTTATTTTCAACACAATCAGTTTGCCCACCTACTGATAGATTGTTGCATCGGACATCAGACTTGCCTGATCAGTACATATCAGTGTCATGGAAGCAAGTTATTACATTGTTCTCGTGATATTGCTTCTGGCATACAGGTTATCAGGTGGCAGTGCGTTAGCTGCAGAAAGATGGAAAGATACAGAGTATACTTACATATTTTTGCCTGTGTTTTGAAAGTTCTGAGTTGAAATATGTCTGCAGATAAAGACACAGCTGTCATTTGTACAGTGCACAGTTCAGATTTATCAAGGCATTGAAGTCCCCCATACAGGAAAGAAGCATGTAGCCATCTACAGATTTGGGGCTTCGGATGACAGGTTTCGAAATGTAATTGAACAATTGGACAGCAACTGGGATCAGTGAGAGGTCAAAACTGTCGAATATGATCTGTTGACAATTCTAGAGGAAAAGAGTTAATTGCTTGCTGAGAACTATTGGCATGATGTCAGCATGATGAAAAGTCTCACAATAGCATAGTCTGTCTTTATTACCATTTCCACCATTAGGCAAACTTCTGCACCACTGCTTCTGCCCCACAGAAATGAATTTGTGGAAAGACAGTGAGCAGGGGACAGACAGGAGCTGCCTGAGAGCTCAAGCTTAAGGTGCTTCACTGCACGTAAACTTTAATGAGATTGATGATTAGTGCTTCTGGTTCAGTCCCTCAAAGGACATGCAAATCTCATGAAAAATACAATAGGCTTTGAAACATTCATAGGATCTATCTTGCTGTTTAACATGTGTTTGCGTTTAACTGTGAAGTGAAGAAATAAATACAGATCTGAAATATAATCAAAATTTCTGTACATAATTGGCATAGCTATGTTGACTGGCATTTATGATTAATTAAGCAATAAATACTTTATTGATGCAATATTCAAACAAATTGAACCCTTTTGCTAGATCTCAGGATTTTTGTGACATACATTAACTTGCATGGGCACAGGAGAGCCATTAACAAAGTACAGGAACAATGTGTAACATATAGGACCAGTGCAACCTCAGAGAATGCAGCTGTTTCTTTTATGTTTATGGGGATGATGTGCAGCAGCTCACTCCATATGCTGAACTGATTTTAAACAGACATTGTTTAGTTCAGACTTACATTTTTTGACTTGGAAATACTTTGCTTTGAAATAAAACAGCAAGACTCAAAATATTAAATCAATCAAATTGCCTTTGAGCAGGTAAAGGTAACCTCACGTCATGAATGGAGCTGAGTGTCTTGCTGGAGCATTTTAAAGGGTTGTTTAAGAGTAAATCACATTGTTGTGGATCTGGAATAGCATCTAGGCCAGAGTGAGTAAGACAGATTTCATTCTGGAAAAAGCATTAGTGAATCAGGTGAGTTTTTGGAATGGGAAGGAATTTGTTATGTTTGTACAGGAAATCTTTCTGATTCAATGTGTAGATGTACCTAATAGAAAAGGAGCAATATTTGACCTTCTGTTGGGAAATAAGGCAGGGGAGGTTACTGAGGTGTCAGTGGGGGATCACTTTGTGGCAAGTGATCAAGTTAAAGTTCTAAATTGGAGGAAGGCCAATTTTGACAGTATTAGACAGGAACTTCTAAAAGTTGATTGGGGGAGGCTGTTCATAAATAAAAGAACAGTTGGGAAATGGGAGGCCTTTAAAAATGAGATAACGAGAGTTCAGCGATAGTATTTTCCTGTTAGTGTCCATTTAGCTTTTTTTCCCTGGAGCTTCAGAGACTGAGGGGTGACCTAATAGAGGTTTATAAAATCATGAGGGGCATGGTCAGCGTGAATAGCCAAGGTCTTTTTGAAGGACATAGGTTTAAGATGACAGGGGAAGGATTGAAAAATGACCTGAATGGTGGCTTTTTCACGTAGAGTGTGGTGCATGTTTGGAACAAGCTGCCAGAAGAAGTGGTGAAGACAGGTACAATTACACATTTTAAAGGCTAGCTGGGTACATGTATAGGAAGGGTTTAGAGGGATACGGACCAAATTCTGGCAAATGAGTCTACGTCAGGTTGGGATGTCTGGTCGGCAGGGATGAGTTGGATCAAAGGGTCTGTTTCCATGCTGAATGACTTTATGACTGATAATAGCCTGATAAACTAAATATTCTATTTCTGTATTTTAACCTTTTTCACTCAGCTATATTGCTGGGTTTTGCTTACACAGACTTTCTGTTTCTATCAGGGACCAGATGATACCCACCTTCAATGCTGCCTACTCTTTACCGCATAGAAACACATTAAATAGGTTAGTCAATACTAACCTATTAAATGTTTCCTGTTAATATTCAATGCCTGATCCCCTGTGCTAATAGATGTGGGCCCCTGACACCAGCTTTGTCCAACCCACTCCAGGTCAGCATGTCTCATCAGCACAACAGGAACCTGCATAAGGCCTGGTGCAGGAAGTTCCTAAGCTGCCAGAAATACTGAAATTGAGGGACTCTGTTGGATGTGTCAGCAGTTTTCCCATTAGCAGGAACTCAACTCTAATGGATACCTAAAAGATTGACATCTCCTTAACAGGAATTGCCTGTAAGGGTGTTAGATTTCCAACTTTTCTTCAGGGTATATGAATAGGAAGGGTTTGGAGGGATATGGGCCGGGTGCTGGCCGGTGGGACTAGATTGGGTTGGGATATCTGGTCGGCATGGACGGGTTGGACCAAGGGGTTTGTTTCAGTACTGTACATCTCTATGACTCTAAAAGACCCAAAACTCCTCCATCACTGTTGCCCTCCTCCTCCACCACCTCAGCCTCTTGAGTCGTTCACCACAGGTTGCTAAAATACCTTTGCTATGCTATTGTTGTCCCAGTTGCTGGCATGCTACCAGCTACTGGTGCCTGAAAATACTAACCCTCCCCCCCCACCCAGCTCGAACGTAGCTGTTGCTTTGTGAGTTACCTGCCAGCAATGTCATGCTCCAACATGCTCCAACAAGGTAGGTTGACACAATTGGGAGGAGATCAGCTCATTTGTCCATCAGATCAACACAATGCATGGACCACCTTCAGTGCATTATTATTGATAGAACTGTATCCAAATTCTATATGAACCTACAACTACGTATGAGATCTGTAAGCAATTGTTTCAGTTCACCCACTCAATCATTTACATTGTTATTGCAGAGAGCAAGAACCAAGTCGTACACAGATCCCAGGCACAGCTTCTAATTTCCATTCAGAAATTTTAACAGAAGTACTCCTAGAAACACAACTGCAGAATTTCATCAACCATCTTGAGGTAGCCTTTCCAAACCCAAACCCAATTCCATCTAGAAGGATAAGGGCAAGTTCCCCTCCAAGCCTTTTACCATTCTGCCTTGGAAATATGTTGCCATTCCTTCACTGTTGCTGGGTCAAAATCCTGGAATTCCATTCCTAAAAGCATTGTGGATCTACCTACAGCATGCAGACCACAGTGGTTCAAGAAGACCGCTCACCACCACCTTCTCAAGAACAACTAAGGATGGGCAATAAATGCTGGCCTGGTCAGAGATGCTCCTGTCCCATGAGGGAATAGAAACAAATATATTATGTTGAACTCAAAGAACAGATCTATAATAGTATTATTATGTCTTAATGAATCTATTCTTTTACCCAAAATACGTGCCCTTTTATTGTCTGTCCACATGCGTTCAACATATTATAAAAAACTTGGACCTTTTTTAATGGCTCATGGAATTATAGAATTATTCACAGCTACAGCACTGATTTGTCTGCTTCTACTCAGCACATGTCACATCTGCCTTTTTGAGGTATTTTAGGTGTTGGAGGTGATTTCCTCAAATTCCAGGAATAGCAATTACTGTTTTATATGCTGTTGCATTGATTTGGAACTGTGGAGAAAGAAAAAAGTCAAAACAACAGCAGTTTTAAAAGGGAGAGGTACAGACAAAGAAAACACATGATGAGGTCAGTGCAGGAGAGAGACAGAGAGAAAAAAAAAGAAACTGACACCACTGTGAACCTGCACAGTTACAGCCTTTGCTGTTTGAAATCAGGTATCGCTGGACATGGGAGTGTGTCTGGGAAAATTAACAAACAGTGAAATTCACAATTAATCTTGGAAGAATCTGTTTGGGGGAGGTCACAGCACAGAAATAGATAAGTGAATATTTTAAGCTTGGCCTTTCAGTAAGTCTGCAGTAGTGAGTAGAGTGGGTTCTTTCTTGATTAAATGTTATATTGAGATATGTCTCTTGATTAAACTTAAAAATATAAGCCATCAGTATTAATTTAACCTGGAGCAGTGTTTTGTAAAGGTGCCTACCTTTACCTCTCTGTTCCTGAGAAAACCTGCCTTGTAAAAGGGCAATTGAAACATTCACCACATAATAGACTAATTGGAAGGATCCAGAGCAGCAGAGATGCATAGCAATTGATTTCTCTACTTTTTCATATTTGACATATTTTCTACTAGAACTTCAGCCCCAATTTTCTTCATTTCACTTGACCTCAAAAACAAACCCAGTATTGCTAAACAAATGATTTATTATGTAAGTTCTGTGATAGTAAGACTTGACTGTAATAATGCTACAGCATGGTTAATAATAAAAGTTCAGAAAAATGTAGTCTCCTCCAATTTTGGTTTCTAGGCAGCAGATATTACATAGATTGACAAAAATGATCTTCTTTCATAAATTCTGCAGACCACTAAAGGGATTTTTAGAGTTAGGGGAAAGACAGAGTTGACTAGTTTTTTATGCCAGTGTCCTGATGAGTCATTTTCATAGCATTTCTTGTTTCTCCTGATTATAGCAATAAACCCCCAGATCTCTCACACACTCACTGTTGTGGAAAATTCCATTTTTCTAGTCAAGTAAGCACAGGCAGGGGGGAATCTTCAGCAATGAGAGATTCAGTAATAATGAGAAAAATGGTAACCAACATGACAGGGATAATTCTGCCAGCTTGTTTTGAAACACGTACTTGTTAGACAGGTGTAGTACAATTAAAACTCTTTCAATGTGGCAACGAATGTGTTCAGAATGACATTAAATGGAAAGCAAATTGAAATATTTAAACGTATTTTGAGCAACAGATTTTGCAGGACTGAATTGTTCCTATTTCATAGAATTTCTACAGTGCAGAAATAGGCCATTCTACCCATCAAGTCTGCACCCAATCTCCATAATCGTAGAGTCAAAGTCATACAGCATGAAGACAAACCCTTCGGTCCAATCAGTTCATGCTGACCATAATCCCAAACTAAACTAGTCCCACCTGCCTGCTCCTGGCCCATATCCCTCTGAACATTTCCTGTTCATATAACTATCCAAATCTCTTTTAAATGTTGTAATTGTACCTGCAGCCACCACTTTCTCAGGAAGCTCATTCCACATGCAAACCATCCTCTGTGCAAAAGAAATGCATGTTGTGTCTTCTTAAAATTTCTCTCCTCTCGCCTTAAAAATGTGTCCCCTAGTCCTGAAGTCTCCCGTCCTAGGAAAAAGATAACTACCATTAACTCTCTCTTTACTTCACATTATTTTATAAACTTCTAGCAGATCACCTCTCAACTTCCTACGCTCCAGTAAAAAAAAGTCCCAACCTATTTTTATAAGTCAAAGTTAAAAATCACACAACACCAGGTTATAGTCCCCAACAGGTTTATTTGGAAGGACTAGCTTTTGGAGTGCTGCTCCTTCAACAGTGGTTGTGGAGTATAAGATCATAAGAGACAGAATTTATAGCAAAACGTTTACAGTATGATGTAACTGAAATTATATATTGAAAAAGGCCTGAATTGTTTGTTCAGTCTCTCATCTTTTAGAAAGAACATGTTGGTTTCAGTTCTTTCATATGTAAATTGCAGAGCTTTTTTAAAGTTACATTCTCAAGTGAACTTTAATAATTGGTGTCATGTCAGCTCCAAATCATTGAAAACTCAGACCTTCCATACCCAGCAATATCTCTGGTAAATCCAAACCCGCTCCAGCTTGTTAATATCCTTCATAAAACTGCATTTACCATGGCTAATCCACCTAGCCTGCACAACTTTGGACTGTGGGAGGAAACTAGAGCACCCAGCAGACATAAGAAGGATATGCAAAGCTGAAATTGAACCTGGGTCCCTCCTATTGTGAGGTAGTGGTGCTAGCCACTGTGCCACCCTGAGAAGCCTAAACAGGGATTCAGAAAACCTTAGACCTGCAGCTTGTTACCAAAACCCAATAGCCAAGGTGATTGTATAAAGATATGCAATAGATACCAAATAAAAATAAAGAACTGCAGATGTTGAAAATCTGAAACACAAACAGAAAGTGCAGTAGAAACTCAGCAGATCTTGTACCACCTAGAGAGAGAAAAACAGACTTAACATTTTGAGTCCAGTGACCCTTCATCGGAACTGAAAGCAGCTGGGGAATGGAGGTATTTATGCTAATGACGGGATAAAGGCACAATGCAGAGTAAATCAAGTATATGGAAATAGTATCCAAAGAGAGAAAGAGAGAGAAAAAAAGTGGATAAGCAAAAGAAGGGATAGCTGATAATAAGCCAAGACAGAGGTAAAAGAGACAAAAAATAGCTGCAGATGCTGGACTCCAAAGTAGACAGGCAGAAGGCTGGAAGAACTCAGCAAGCCAGGCAGTATTAGGAGGAAACATCAGCATCAGTCCTGAAGAAGGGTTACACCTGAAACATCAACTTCAGTGCCTCCTGATGCTGCCTGACTTGTTATGTTCTTCGAGAGACAGGTGAAGGCTGGATAGCATGCAAATGAGAAGTGTAAATGATTGAAAACAGGTTGACTGTGCTGACAGCAACCCATATAAAACAGGACCTACAGGTGTAGAGGGTAATGAATATGAAAGAGTGTGTTCACATTCTGAAATTGTTGAATGTAATGTTGAGTCCTGAAGGCTGTGAGGTGCCTTCAAATTAGATCCTCCTTCTCTTAGTTTCAATGTCAGAAATGTTTGATGAGAAGATTTAAGAGTAAGTCGGTTAACCTTGTATTAAGCTATAAAATAGTATAATCATCAACTGAGGATTCAAGCACATTCTCTCCTGTTTACATTCAAACAAATATCATGATCAGAGAGCATGATGGTACAACCCAAATAAAATGGTATTTGCTTCTATATTTTTTGTGCTTAAATTCTGCTACTTTTATAAGTGGACAACATTGTTGGACTCATAAGATGGCCAAGGTTGGTCACTTGATTATATTTCCAGATGCTTCTGATCTCCTGTCTTGTATGGGCATTCCAGCTAAAGCTGACACAAAGGACTTGAAAATGAGCTGCCAACATTCAGCCAGCTATAGACAAAGGAAAACATCAAGACATACTACATTAAAATGGCCACTAATTTCTTCACAGCTACCTTGCCCATCACAATGTAAACTCAGAGGGGGGGTTAAAACTACACTGTTAAGAAGGCATATGGGACACTTGCTTTCATCAGTTGTGGCATAGAGTATAGGAGAAGGGAGGTAATGCTGGAGTTGTGCAGAGCAATGGTCAGGCCACAACTGGAGGTCTCTTGAGTAATTCTGGTTGCCTCACTACAGAAGGATATGATAGCACTCGAGAGGTTACGGAGGAGGTTTACCAGGATGTTGTCTGAGATGGAGAAATTGAACTATCAGGTGACTAAATAGGCTTGGATCGTTTTCTTTAGAGCAGAGAAATCTGAGAGGGGGAGGTGTATCATATTATGAGGGGTATGGACAGGGTGAATAGAGAGCAACTGTTCCCCTGTTTGGGAGGTCAGTCATGAGAAGGCATAGTTTTAGGGGAAGGGGCAGGAGATTCAAAGGGGATTTGGGAAAAGACTTTCACTCAGTGAATGGTGGGAATCAGGAAAGTACTGCCTGGGAAATTAGTGGAGGCCAGAAGCTTTACAACCTTTAAAAAATATTTGGATGAACACTTCAAATATCATAATATTCAAGGATGTGGGACAAGTGCAGAAAATTGGGATTAGTGCACTTTTAGTAATCTGTGTCAGTGCAGACTAGATGGGCTGAAGGGCCTTTTCTGTGCTGTATGAATCTATTTATAATGACCTTCCAATTAGTCCATTGAGATGGGCCTGTTCTTGCCATTTGACTAGAGCTTGCTGAAATTACTTAAACATTCAATTCTAGGATTCCAGTTCAGTTACTGTTTGACCGCCACAGGGAAAGAAGGTATCGAAGCTGAGTTGACAGCCTGCCTCAGACTTTCCATCTCTGTCTCCAAAATGCTAAGGGGGAGGAACGCACAATTTTTCCTGCAAGAAAGAAAACTATAGGGCTCAGGTCATGAAGGAAACTCATATTGGACACTGGCCTCCAAGATGTAGAGGGTGGGAAGTTGGGAGGGCAAACTTTGAGAAGGATGCAGATGCTTCAGCATGAATTGGACAAGTTGAGTGACTGGGCAAGCACATGGCAGATGAAGTATAACGGGGATAAATGTGAGGATATTCCCTTTAGTAGCAAAACAGGAAGGCAGATTATTTTCGGAATGGTGATAGATTGGGAAAGGGAGAAGTCCGATGAGACTGGGTTTCCTTGTTCAGTCACTGAAAGTAAGCATACAGGTGCAGCAGGTTGTGAAGAATGAGTACTTTTGCTGCAGGGGCTTGGTAAGACCGTACCTGGAGTATTGTGTGTCGTTTTGGTCTCCTTATCTGAGGAAGGATCTTCTGGCCATGGGTGGAGTGTGACAAAGGTCTATCAGACTAAATCCTGGAATTCCAGGACTAACGTATCAAGAAAGATTGATTAGTTAAGACTACGGTCACTGAGGTTTAGAAGAATGAGGGGAAATTTCATAGAAATCTCCAATATTCTGACATGACAAGACAAGGATAAACATTGGAAAGATGATCCTGATAACCTTGGTGTCTAGAACCAGGAGTGACAGGCTAAGGATACAAGGATATACAACTGAGTTGAGGAGAAATTCCTTCATCTAGAGAGCGGTGAGCCAATAGAATTCTCTGGAGTCCATGACATTGAATGTTTTCATGAAGCAGTTTTAGATATAATTCTTAGGGCTAAAGGGAGTAAAGGATAGGGGAAGTACGAAAGAACAGGGTTCCAAGTTGGATGTTCAGCCATGATTATGTTGAATGGTGGAGAAGTCTCGAAAGACCAAATGGCCTATTCCTAGTATTCCTAGAAATGGTCTATTTCTATGTCGTAACGTTTGTGAACTAATATTTGAAACCATTGGATTTGTCAAAATCTGTAATCATAGAATCCCTACTGTGTGGATCAGGTCATTTGACCCAACAAGTCCACACCAACCCTCCAAAGAGTATCCCAACCAGACCCATTCCCCTTCCCTGTTACTTCACAAACCCCTGAACACTATGGGCAATTTAGCATGGCTGGTTCACCTAAACTGCACATCTTTGGACGGTGAGAGGAAACCGGAGCACCCAGATGAAACCCGCGCAGACACAGGAAGAATGTACAAATTCCACACAGACAGTCGCACAAGGCTAAATTCAAACCTGGGTCCGTGATGCTGTGAGGCAGCAGTGCAAACCACTGAGCCACTGTACCAACCATTTTCCTTAATTTATTGAGTGTGTGTACATATGGATAGAATATCAAAGCAATTCCCTGCATTTTGGATGTGTACCTTATCAGTCCTGTCTTTGAATTCATCTTCGCGATTTTTTTTTGCTGTGAGTTTTTTTTCAAATGATTAAATTTGAAAATCAGGGTTTGGGGCACACCCTTTAGCCTTAGCCTAACCTTGTAAGGGACAGGAGTAAGAACAGGAAGAGGTAAATCAAACAATACCTCACTGTCTTGGGCTTAATATGAGAATAACAGTCATTATTTAAATTCAAAACCATTCCCCATTTGTCCATAACACAGAACAGAAGAGAAAGACTGTGAAAACGAAGCCTGAATATCACATAAGTTCCTGACTGCTTCCCAATGGTAAAATAAAACTCAAAAACAAAAATCAGTCTAGACAACAATACAGAAGAGGGAAACAAACAGGAGTCTCCAGAAAATGAGTGTATATAATTTTGAATTACTTATTCTTATAATATGGTGTTCACTGGTAAGCCTTTACATATTCCTAACTCCTAGTTGCCCTTGAAAATGTGGCCTTATTTCAGTATTTGCTGCACTGCATGTTCTGAATGTACTTCTGAAAAGTTCTGAGGTTGGGAGTTCGAGGACTTAAACCCAGTGACCACAAATGAAAATCAATATATTGACAGAAGTCTGGGCGATGCATGACTTGAAGGGCGATGAGAAGTGATCATATTTCCATGCACTAGTGGGTCTTGTTTTTCCATGTGGTGGATATTGGCATTTTCGGAAATTCGGCAATGGAAACATTGATGAGTTGCAGCCATGCAACCTATTAATAGCAGCACAGACGTGCAGAGGTTGTGGGAAGTGGAAGGTGGTTGGCAAGTTAGATGTTAAGATTAGTGATGGAATCTAAATGAAGCAGATTGCTCTACTTGGGGTGTTGCTAAACTTTGTGAGTGTTGTTACAACTGCACCATCTTGTATGGTATAGGAGAGTACATTATAAGCAGTGCAGAGGGCTTTCTGAAGTCAATAGTGTGCTCAATCTTCAACTTGCTCTTGAATTCATGCCATGCATTTGACTGGCCCGGCTGAGTTCTGGTCACTTTTCCCTCCCCCACCTCCCCCTAGGATTCAACAATGAAGATGATATTGATTGTCAAACAGGGGATGTTCGGCATGCTCTATGTCTGGCACTAATGTCATGCAAATGTTACTCTCTACAGCAATTCAAACCTTGGTGCTATCAAGCTCTTACTGCTTCATTATCTGAGTCATTGTGAACAGAGCTGAATACTGCAAACATTAATGAAGATTAAGACTGGCCAGCTTCATTGACAGGATGGCTAGCGTATGGTGTACAAGAACCTGATTCCCAGAGAGATTTGAGAAATGCTTTTACACCCTGTCCCTGAGAGTGGAAGACAGCAGCAAACCACAACAGAAAAGAAAATCGCTCAGAATGAAGCATCAGCAGGCAATGAGTCAAAGACCTTCCTTCAGGCAGAGCACTCACAACACCATAAAGATTGAGAGGACTCTCCAGAAATTTTTAATAAATAGTAACTGTTACACTGCACTGTCAGTGTGACTCTGACAGCTGCCTTCTGCAAAGTGAAGCAGATAATACACATAGGATGCTGCTAACTATGAAATACACTCCGACTGCAAAGGAAGAACTCTGCACTTGCCAGTGCACATCTTAAGCTCAGCTTCAGGCAACAACGAAGTGGCAAGGCCGGGGATTATGGGAAAGCATCCTGCATGAGATCTCAGATTGTGGATCTTTATTGATAGGTCAGAAGGTGTCTTTGGGTTTCTGGTGTAAAGTTTGTGTCATTTTTTGCCCAGAATTTCTTCTCTTTGACTCTAAATTGGCAGGAGATCTGTACTCTATAACTGAATGGACCAACTTGCTGAGCTCTCACAGTGGCTCTCTTACGGTAGAGTTTCTCACACTGCAATTTTCAGTCTCTAATTTTCCCATGCATTCAAATGTACACATGGAGGCTTAGAGATTGGCAAGTATAAGGAGAAAATGCTTGGCCTTAACACTGACTTAATGTGTTTGTTCATTATGAATATCCTGTTTTGCAATCCCAAAACAGTGCCAAGAGTAAACATTTGAAGCTTTCAATCTTATTAAAGAACTATTGGAGACAGCAATACTTGAACAGGATTCTCCAGTGTCATTTCACTGCAATCTTCATTATTTGGTTTTGATTATTTTTAAGTTTAAAAGGATGAGTTCCTTTCAAATTCAGGTAAACATGATTAAAGGCTGCTAAAAGGTCTGTGGTGTATTTCTGTATGTTTATATTGCAGTGAAGTAAACTGAACTAAGAATGCAATTATGCAGAAAATACGTTAACCTTGTATCTTATATTTGATCTAATTAGCAGTCCTTACATTTCATGTACATCAACCTTTAAACTAGGATATGTTTGCTGACACCAATGCACCAATGATGATTGCGGATGCCGCATGCACACACCATTAAGCCAGTATTTAAAAAATAAAAGAATAGTTCTACTTTGTTTAACACTTTTATTTCTCTTACTCAATATGCACTTTCATTAAACTTGTATTATTAATTGATATTTGTCACTCGTGACTGTATTTTTGAGAGGCATCACTGCTAATGTGTGCACACCTTGGTGTCAGCAAATGCAGCCATTGAGAAAATGTTGCATTTTGGAGTTGCTATTCTTTCAAGTGACACATTCAGTCAAGGCTACCTGAACAGGTAGATATTAAAGATTCCATAATCCTATTTGATGAAGAACAGGATACTTTTTGGCCATCTTGCTGAATTTTCCTTCTTAATTAAGATGAACAAGTTGTCCTCCACTTCCAACCCTCCTACAGCACCTTCCCATGCCATCGCAGAAGGTGCAACATTTCCCTGTTTATTTCCCCACTCCTCAACATCCAAGGCTCCATACACACCTTCCAGGTGAAGCATCAATGCATCCGTACTTCGTTCAATCTAGTCTACTGCATTCGCTGATCACCTTCACAACAGGGAGACAAAGTGCAGAGTGGGTGACTGTGGAACAGCTCTGTCCTGCCCATAACAACAAACCCCAAGCTTCCTGAGTTGCCTGGCACTTCAACACACCACTGTGTTCCCACGGCCACGTTTCTGTCTTGGGCCTGCTGTAGAGATCCAGGCAAAGTTCAATGCAAACTGGAGGAACAACACCTCACCTTCTGCCAAGGTACTTCACGGCTCAACGTTGAGTTTAAGATTTCAGAGCTTGAACACATTCCTCCATGTTTGATACCCACACCCATAGGTCCTGTTCAAACAGGTTGCTCCCAACACAGCCAAACCATTTCAACCACTCACATTTCTCGTTAGGCACCCATTCAGCATTTAACTTCTCTCCATTTTACTATCATGAGCCTCTGCCTGGTTTGCTTTTTTCCTCTCTCTCTGGAAACTGTCTCCATCTTTTCAAAGAAGGATCACTGGATTCAAAACATTAACTCTATTTCTCTTTCTATAGATGCTGGCAGAGCCCCTCCAGCATTTTCTGTTTGTAATTTGAACAAGTCGTTTGTTCTTCTTTCATTACTAATGCCTAGTTGTCCAGAAATAATCTTTTCATTTTGTCTGTAAAGGTATGAATATAAATGTAGAAACAAGCAGGATTGAAACAAAAAAGCTGAAAATAAAAATAAATACAAATATCTGAAAAATAGACATTGTCCAAGTTAAGCAGAAAAACCTCTTCTAAATCTAAGGCATATGTTAAAAACTCTTGTTTTCGGCTGAGTTTTTTTTTGCTGCATTTTTATGCAAACTGAAAACCAGAACTCACTTAATCAGCTCATGCCTTTGATAAAGCTTAAAGATAGAGGTCTGGTTCTTCCCTTCAGCACATCTTAAATTGAAATTCAATGATACAGTAGTTTATAATTAAAAATGTCATTAGTATCACTTTCATTTATTTCATATTTGTGTTGCCTTCAATACTAGGGTGTGTCTTAACCACCCTTAATGTACTGCCCATTTCAAATGAGCATTCAAGTGAGACTGAAATCTTCAGTGTAAGTATCATTCATAAATAAGCTATTCACATTTTAAAAATTCTATTTAATAAATAAACTGTGCTGCAGGCATCTCATTGAAACTGAACCAATAGTTGAAAGAGAAAAAAAATTGCTTCTTTAGTAATTTATAAACACTCAATGGAATTCTGAGATTAAAGGCAATGAAGGGAATAGGTTAAAACTCAAAAATCAAAAGAATGTTAGTTCAAACCCAAAGCAAATAAGTGATCCTATTGGGATCGAAAATCTACAAAAAAATTGATTGTTATAGTTCAAACATTCAGGAGTGCAGACTATGAACTCTTAAAATAAGCCTGTGGTCTATATTTAAATTCTACATATCAACATAAGTCTTTATTCTGTATCAACCGCTTCTGTAAAAATATGTAGTATTAGAGCAGAATCCTTGCTTTACAGAGGCCTATGTTCCAATTCAGCCCAGATAGATGATATGAAATGTTTCTGTCTTCTAATGAGCTTGTTTCTATGGCCAAGTAATGGCATTTAAGCTCTAGGACTTAATTTCAGATCAAGAGTAATTGAAGGAACAATGCTTTCCCATTAATACAATTGTAAAGTTTTTTTTAAGTATTAGTTTGGGCTGTCTCTAACCCATTTTCCAAGGAAGACACCAAAAGGACATTACTGACCTCAAAATCCAAACTTAGCTATCACTATCTGGTAAAATATCTGTTCAGGAGACCATGGCCAAATCTTCCAAGAGTGGTAATGCAGTCAGATTGTTACCCCACTCCTTTTTGCTTAAGTGGACCAGAGCTCTGCCTTTTTAGTTCAAACTTGCAATTTATACCTCATGAGAAACACAGAGCATCATCATTCAGGAAGCCTTCTAGCAAAGAGCAACATCAGTGCTTGAGGCCAAGTCACTCCCTTTTTTTAACAGCTGTAACTTCTATATTCTTGGTTGTAAAGGGCCCAGAGGCACTCAGAGAGAGAGAAGATACGTGGGTAAGGTAAGAGGGTGAGATTGTAGGGTGCCAGGAAGCTAATGTGGTAGGCAGGTGAAGGCAATATTTTGGTAGGTGGGCGAGAGGGTTAAATTGGTCAGGTGTCAGAGGTGTTGTGGATACCAGGGATGTGGTTGAGTATGGAAGGTCTCAAGTATTGGGTTTTAAGTATCATGGGGAAGATCAGCAGTCATTGCAAGGCTCAGCTTGGGCAGGAGGTGTAGGTTGCTGGGAGTGGTTGAATGTTCTATGGGTGCCAGTGTGAGTAATGGCGGTGGGGGGGAAGGGTGATCAGTACGGGTGATTGGGGGTCAGCTTTAAGGCTGAGTTAGTGTCAGGACTGTTTTAATCCCTCAATTTTCCTGGGTAAGTATTTTGGAAAGTAAGTTAGCACTCTCCAAAGTTTTCTGCAATAACTCAGAATTGAAGACATTTTTGGAAAGTTTGAGAGATCAAGTACAGAAGTTTAAGCATTCCATGGCAACGATATTTCCAGTCAGTGCATCTGGACCTCTGAGCAGTCCCACAGCACATCGGCAGAATGTGTCCAATCCTGAATAGATGTGGGCCTGCAAAGATACAAAATTAATTCACCATGAAAGTTAGAAACCCCAAATAACAACAGAAAACACTGCAAATGCTCAGCAGCATCTGCGCTGAGAGAAACAATGTGCATATTTAATATCAATGAGCTTTCGTCAGAACTGGGAAAAGTTGGAGATGTAAACAGGTTTTCAGCAAGAACAAAGGGATTTGGGGCAAGTGTTGCAAAGAACAAAAGGGTGGGTCTGGTAGAAAGTGGAAGAAAGGAAACAGGAACCAATAAAAGGGATGATGGTGCAATGCAAAAAAGCATGCTAATTGGATAAATGGTGGGCATGGAAGAGCTATAAATGAAACAGTGGAATCATTATCAGCACCAGCATCTAACTGATTGTAAAGTGTCAATTCATAAGGTGAGCAATGGGTTTTGGATGCCTGAAAATGCTGAAATATGCAGCAACATCTGCAGAAGCTTCCATGGGCTCCATTAGGACAGTGATGAAAAAGATCAAATTTCGAAACAGATGATGTTACTTTATAGCTTTGAGAAAAATACCTGAAAATATGGGGACTCTGAATTAATTTTAGAAGATATTAGATCATTATGAGCTCTCTGTTTTGTATTATTGATCTATTTTTGCAATTGCTTCTGATTTTCTAAATTCTCCAAATTGGCAGATGTCTGGATTAGATACTCACACAGGTGTTACTCAGCAAGAAAATAACAAATGATTAGATTGTCATCTAGGAAGCAGGAATCAGCAACCATTTTATGAATTTCACTCTGGCTAAATCAAAAGTCAGCATGTACTCAGGTTCTATTCCCTTCTGTCTTTCATCTCCATTGGCAGATTTGATTGACCTTTTCTCTGTTATAAACTGACAGCGTTTTTGTTGATTGATAAAGTATTTTATTTATCCACCCTGACAACCCAGACCCTATCATAATGTGCTTTCAGCACAGCCAACCCATTTTCATCTGCTCATAGTCCCCATTATCAAACTTCCTCCTACCCTGCTTACGTCCAAGTGTTCATTTGTTTGCCTAACTATCTTTCTTTTCCTCCAGGCTCTGTCTCCACCTATCTGCTCACGCCATCCCCCCCCACCCCCACTTTCACCATCTTTATTATCAGCAAATATAACTTTTTCCTAGCTACTGTCAGTTCTGAAGAAGGTTACTGGACTCAAAATGTTAATTCTGCTTTGTCTCCACACATGCCGCCAGACCTGCTGACTTTCCCAAGAAATTTGTTTTTAATAAAGCATTTTACTTGTTCAGTCATAGGAAGGTGAACCTTTATTTCCCACCCCTCCCTGCCCCGTAGACGGTCATCTCCTTGAAATGTTGCAATCAGTGTATTAAACATATACTTACAGTGTTTTTAAGGGAAAAGTTTTAAGCTTTTGACACAATGACAATGGAGGAAGGATGATACATTTCCTTGCCAAGATGATGTGTGTCTGAGCATGATTTTGCATATGGCAGAGCTTTCACACATTCACTGCCCTTGTCATGTTGCCGGTTTGGAAGGTGCTATTGAAAGCATCCTGCTGGGTTACTGCAGTGCATCTTATCGATGGTTAACATTGCAGCCACGCTAGCTCTGGGAGTGACTTGTTCAGGTGGGGGTAAGTTGCTGATCGTGAGGCCGAATTTTTCTTGGAAAATGTTAAGCCTCTTTAGTATTATTATAACTGCATTATCCAGGCAAGTGGAAAGTATTCCTTCACATTCGGACTTGTGTCTTGTTGGTAGTGAACAGACTTCAGAAACACTGGAAGTGCATCATTCACCACAGGATATCGATCCCCTGACCTGCTCTTGTACCCACAGTAATGGCCAGGATGTTGGCAGCAGATGATTCAGCCAATACTCTTGAACATTACATGGTTATACTCTTTCTTGTTAGAGATGGTAACTGTCTGGGCCTTGCGGAAACAAATGTTGCTAGTCACTTACATCAGCCCCATCCTGAATGGTATCCAGGTACTGCTACCCCTGAAGGCATGTTTTGCTTTACTTTTTGATGATCTCCAAATGAAACTGAACACTGTGCATCAGAAAACAACGTATTTCTGACATATCAATGGAGAGAAGGTCATTGATGGAGCAGTTGAATTTGTTTGGACTTATAACACTCGCTGGGGAACTCCTGCAGAGATGTCCTGTAACAACCACAATCTCAACCACTTTCCTTGGCACTTAGTGTGATTCAAACTAGTGCAGGACATTTCACTGTATCCCATTAACTTCAATTTGTCTAGGACTCCTTGATGTCGCACTGCATCAACTGCTACCTTGATGTTAAGGGCAGTTACTCTCACCTCTCCTTGGGAGCTCAGTTCTTCTGTCCAGTTTTTGGAGAAAGGCTGCAATCTGGTATTGAGTCAAGAGATCCTAGCAGACTTCAAGACAAAGATCAGTGGGTAGGTTATTTGTGAACAGGAGTTCAGATTAGCAAGCAATTATATTTGTCCAGTTTTTCAAGGCAGGACATATTTGGGAAGCTTTCCATTTTCTCAGGTAGATGCCAGTGTTGTAGTTGCAGTGAAACTGTCAGAGCTGGATCTGGGAAACACTGCAGCCAAGATGTTATTAGGACAGTAGCTTTGCTGTTTCCAATTTATTCAGCCGTTTCTTCATACCATGTGAAGATAACTGAATTGGCTGAAAACTGGTTTCTGTAACAGCAGGGATTTCACGAGGAGGCCAGGATGTATCATTTGCTGAGTCCTTCTAAGGGAATGTTGTTGCAAATGCTATGTATTTGCCACAACAGCATTCACCTGCTGGCTGCTGCTGTCATTGAGAAGGGAATGGTCATGCCACCTCTTTCCATTAATTGTTTAACTCACCACCATCATTCATGACATGATATGATGAGACTCTGGGGCTTAAATCTGGTTTGTTCAATCATGGAATTGTTTACCTCACACGCTGCTTACAAAGTTTCATTTACTGCATCCTGCATTGCAGGTTCTCAGCTTTCAAAATCATTTTATATATGTGTGTGGTGGTACTCATGGTATGCTGTTCACTGAACTAGGGATGGTCCTTGGCTTTGTGGTAATTGTTGAGTGAAGGATCTGTAGGAACGTGAGGTTACAGATGGATCATATAAACAGTGTGATTTCACCAGTACACCTTACGACTCATTAATGGACATTGAAGTACTCCACCCAAAATGAATTCTATGCCTTTGCCCTACTCAATATGTCTTCCAAGAGGTGTTCAACATAGGGGGAATCCAATTCATCAGCTGATGTTAAGCAATGTGATATTTAGCAATACAGTTCCCTGCACATGTTTGACCTGATGACATAAGACTTCATCGGATCTGGAGTCAATATTCAGAACTCCCAAGAGCATTCTTCTTTGACTGTTTACCACTGTGCCTACATAGCTGTTAGGTCATGAGGTGTATGGGACTTTGGATGAAAAATATGATTCCTTGACTTTGACTGCTTCAAGCTTATCCAGTTTATAGGATAGCTTTTCCAGTTTTGGGACAAGTCAGTGAAGAGGGCTTTGCAAAGTTGACTGGCATAGGTATGCCTTCATCAGGTCCAAATCTGGTGTCAATGTTAATGTTGGATGGTCCATCTGATCATGCTCTTATTACACTTTTATGTTTTAGTTGTGATTTGCTGAATTGATTTCAGAGAATATTTAAGAACCAATCACATTGCTGTGTTCCTGGAGTCATACAGACTGTATATTAACAGAACAATTAAACAGATGGATTTTTCCAACAATGCAGATACTAGAATTTTCCTTTCAATTTATGTTTTAATTAACTGAATACAGCAATGGGAGGATGTTCACTCCTATCACAGAATTACGCAATTGTTATGATGCAGAAGGAAGTCATTCAGCTCATCATGTCTGCACCAACAGTCTGACTTTGAACCAATCTCCTGCCTTTTCTCCATCACTCTGGACATTGTTTCTGTTTAAATGATCATCTAATGCCCTCTTGAAAGCTTAAATTGAACCTGCACCCACCACATTTCCAGATAGGTCATTCCAAACCCAGACCTGAGTGTGTGTAATAGTTGGTCCTTCTGCAAAACACTTTAAATCTGTGCCCTTTGGTTCACAATCTTCTTCTGAGCAGGGACACTGTCTTTCGATTTGTCCAGACCCCTCAGGTTCTTGAAAACTTCCAGAAGATTTCGTTTCAGCCTTCTCTTCGCCATCGAAAATGGTCCTAACCTCTCTAATCTGTCTCATAACTGAAGTTGCTCAACCCTGGAAATATTCTTGCAAATATCGTCTGCATTCTCACTAAACTGTTCACATCCTTCCAAAAAGTATGGTATCCAAAATTGTACACAATACCCCAGCCCTCCAGTGCGGGCTTACCAGTATCCTGTTCAGCATGGTCGCTTGTGTTTGTACTCTAGGCCCATACTAATGAAGTATGACTATTTGTCCAATCCCTAAAACAGTTGCTTCTTGAAAACGTCCCCTGCCCTACCAAAATTAAGCTGACTGATCTGTAACTGCTGGGCTCATTTTTACAACTGTTTTGGAATAAGAGTTTTTGAATATTTGCTAGTCCACAAACACAACCCTCAAATCCAGGGTAGATTCAAAGATTGTCAATGTCTCTGCAGTCCCCAGTCTCACTTCCTTCAATAACTTTGGTATGTATCTCATGGACATTGCCAACTCTACATATTGGCAACTTATCTAATATTCCTCCTTCGCAATGTTATACCCCTTTACTAACTAGGTTTCCTATTGTGTCAGCATGGCCTGGATGGCAGCTGCCTCATAGGTAAAGACAATATATTAATCTAGCCTTCTGAATTACTAATCCTGGATTATAACTATAATGGCCTATGCTCCCATCTGGTTTTGCTACAACATTCATTGCTTTATTTGAAAGAAGGTGCTATGAGCCACAAACAAAACTGAAGATTTAGACATTGGCATTTTAATTGCTTTAGTGATTGCCAAACATTTGTTCCTTGATATCAATAAAGAAAAATATAAAATGAAGTCTGGATTCATGTGGGACTGTGTTAATAGCAGAGGTTTTGTTTGGAAGTATTGTGCAGTGTGCTTTTATAAAGCTGTTCCTCTCTTCTTGGTTTCATTGGTTCTCATACAGAAATGCCTGAATATCTGACACCTGCCCATTTACCCTCATGTACTCATGCAATGGGTAAAAATTTACAATTGTTCTATTTGCTATAATCTACCTATGGATTAACTGTAGTTTTGTAATAGATATCACTTCATTTTCTCCAGAAACAACAAAACACATCAGGAATATGTGCAGGCTAAAGGAAACAAAGTATATTTGTTAATTAAGGAACTAGGAGGTACTGAAGTATTTAAGCAAATAATTTCAATATAATCCAACCTAGAAATATGAGAACTATCTAAAATAATTTACAAAAAATATACTTTTAATAATATCATGTGCAAATTGATATAAATCACTTTGATCCCTGCAATCTTGTATTCCTTTTAGTAATGGAATTGATTGAAACAGCATCTTGATATATTTTAAGCCTCATATTATAATGTTGCCCTGTCATGCTGAATCTGAGATTCCAGTGTTCTGTAATGAACTGCTTAATTTTTAAAAAACTTATACCTTTTAACCTACTCAGTACCAACTGCACTGGGAAATCACCAATGCACCTTTCTTCCAAAAAGAGGGAATAGTTACTTATTAACTTCTGAAGAATACATTTTTGCTCAGTCTTGGTCAAATGGCTGGTGCCTAACAACATTACAATTCAAAAAGATAAACAACATTCAATTACATACAGTACCATGCAGTAGTTAACATATTTTGAACCATGGAGCTTCATACTATTTGCATGTTACCACACAAACACAAAAGAAATAAATCATTATCTTGTTCAGGAACAATCCACTGGTTACCCCAGGGCAACCATTAGTGCTTTGAAACAACAGCCCATCATCTAAATTTCATTTTAAACTGCCATGAGCAAACTCACATATTCACGACAGAGAGCTACACTATATTTACTGTTTGAATTTCGACTGATTGGCAAGTGTCTGCATAATGTTTCCAAACATTAAATTAATCTGACTTTCAAAGTCAGTGCATTATGAAAATATATTCAACATTTTTGTAACACTCCAGTGAATACAAGTGCACAAAATTGTAGTATCAGCAATTTTGTGGACATTCAGAAGTGGGTGTGGGATTATTTGCAAATGGAAATCTACTCTGTTTGCTACTGAGGGAGGGGCCTATGAAAGTTAAAAGTTGTCCGAGTCTGAAAGTTTAACAAGCATGAAATAGCTCTGATCCTTCATTTGCTGCAGAAAACAAATAATGTGCAAGAAGCTGACAATGTGTTTAAATAAAAGCTTGTAATAAAGAAAAGTACTTCAAATGAGGACATTTCAAACATTTTAGAACAAACCACTTAACGAGATATTTGAGCAATTCAACACAGAAGAGTCTTTTAGTTTGCGTTTTGATTTCCAGAGGATATTGAGTATATACTGAGTTTCAATTCTGCAGCACTCCAGGGAGAACCAGAACTCAGATGGTTAATTCCACCTTGTGTCACTTCTTCCTTGTTTCCTTACTTATTCTTCCTATTCTTTTGCAATTCTTGCTTTAAGGCAAGAGAGTGCTTAGTTTTTGAACACAAAGTGTGTCACGCATCTTCCTTTGAAACCTTTCCTAAAGGTCTCAGCTTATTTTTTCTTGTTTTTTCCCCAGTTCAGTTTTAATTAAAATGTCATTGTTCCGGGTGCAGCTAATTAATTACAAGTGAAAATCTGACAACACCAGCACAGAATCAAATCTATCACACACAATTAAGTAAATGTAAACTGCCAAACACAGACTTTTCCAAATTCGGTCAAAATTTCAACTATTTCCAAACATTAAAAATTAACTAAAATGTCATTGGCTGTCAGTGCTAATGTCAACCCTTGATTCAGTTTGGATTAATGGTTGATGGAAAATAAATTGCAGTTTACCACTACACTAGACACTGTGATGATCTGAAATAAATGCAGAGAAAGGACATCAAGTATATAGCATTGAAGGTTGTTGATTTTCTAATATTAGTAGTCCTTTGTTGTCAGTGTAAATTGTCTTTTCATCCATTTTATCTTTCTTGCTTCCTATCTCATTTAGTTTATTTTCAAGTCTTCCTTTCTATTTTTAGGTATATACTTTGAATCACTTACCCCATTTTAAACATTTTAAAGAGTCCTTATATTCTACTTTTTTACATTTATTTCCATTTCTGCAGTTATTAACCTGTTACACTGTGGACTTAAAATATTTAATACCTCACCATAGGTATAAGAAGAGGAGCCTAAGATTTCAAATTTGTGGCATTATGCATTTCCCTTGATTTTATTTTCCAATAATTTTCTATCTTCAGGTATGACCTCATCAATGCTTGTTGATTTACCCCATTCTCATCAAACAATGTTGGTGTCATCCTACACTAATGGGCTTTAACTTCCCACCAAGTTGTTTTGACGTCTTCAGTGAGTGCAATAGAAGAAGATTCGAAGAAAGGCAGGGAATAGAATTAACCGCAGAGCCTCATACAAATTTAATTTCAATATCCAGGTACTCTGACACATACCGTTGTGTTTTTTTCATTGATACCCTTCATTTAAAATTATGACTGAAGATAGAAACTAAGGAACTGAGGAGCAGGAGAAGGGCTTTCAGCCCTCAAGCATGTACCAACATTTCATTAGATCATGACTGACTTTGTAGCTTAAATCCATTTACTTTTTTTCTTCTCCTTGTCTCCTGATATCCACAGCTAACGAAAAAGTATTGATTGCAATCTTAAAAATTTCAATTGGTCCAGCATCAGCAGCCTTTTCAAGGAAAGAATTCCAGATTTCTAATATATTATATGTGAGCAAAGCTACTTCCAGATTTCACTCAGTAACTGACTCATTTTAAGGCCATGTTCTAAGTTCTTTCACTAAACTAAATAATTTATCCAATTAAATCAATTCTTAACCTTTCAAACTCACGTGCACTTTTATGCACTGTTAAAACCAGACCCCAGGCATGCCTTCTCAATTTCTTATGGTTCCAGGTGAAATTCCATAAATTACTAAACTCCTTGGTGTGTGGGAAAAGATTGAGGGGGTGGGGGGGGGGGGGGGGGGTGAGGGGGGGAGGAGCGAATTTCAATGAACTGGCTCCCCTTCTTTATTTATCTGCATCCATGGTTGGTCATATCAATTTTAATTTAAAACGTATCCCTTCCCTTTGCATACCTTTCTCCCAGATCAAGTAAACTTATGGTTTAAAAAGAGACAATTTAACCAGGTTTCTTAAGCAAAGAGTGAGCTTATTAATTGCTAATAACAAGAATAATCAGTCACACAACACACATACACACATTGGTTATAAGAGGTGAGTCCAAAAAATTACAAGTTAAAATAAATACTTTGATCAGCCTCACTATCACTAGATTTGTAACACAATGACCTCAAGCTGTCCAAATGTTCCTAACCAGACTTCATGAATAACGGATCTTGGACCCCAAGTTTATAACAAATGAAAATTAACAATCTATTATTAATATGTAATGCTAGCAGAATATAGATAAACAACAAGGTAATCTAATTAATGTCTCTCATCTAAAGTCCAATCTTCTTTGATCATAACTGCCACTCACACATAGAGAGATTGACAAGCAGACACATTTAAAGGATTAATTTAAAGAAAATTGTAATTTGCCAATGTAATAAACAGTTTCTAAGGATTGAGACCAGGGCTTCATAAAGTCCTTGGACAATGGGTTGCTCACACATGAATAGAATTGGATATCCTGCCTGAATTCCAAAATCATCGGTTAACGCAAAACAGTTTCAGCAGACTTCGAGAAACATTTACTTATTTCTAAAGTCTGGAATTCTTTTCTCAGAACCTTCAACACCTGGAGAGGAACTAGAGAAAGAGCAAAACCAAGCAGCATCAACTCCTGAAGTCTAAAAAATAATCACATTGCCTCCTGCGAAAACCCAATTAGGATTGGTTTTCCTTTGATGGATCAATTCAACATTCAACCAGCTGCAAGCTCTGAGCATAGCAATAGCTAGATTTCAATTCATCTGTAGTCTCGAGATCAGGAATTAAGTTGCATTATCATTCCAGGCCAGTTTCCAATTGAAAACATCTATGTTGTTCTCTTCTCTTTAAAACAAGCTGTTCTGGTTCTCCCTAGCTGACTTGTTATGAGTGAATCTTAATACAAGCTTCAGCATTAATCTTTTGAAAACAAGTACTTTATATAATAGGAATAAATATCTGGATGAGGGTTTAAGCAGCTTTGACTCTTTGACAACCACTTGCAAAATCATTGTTCAACCTTCAACCATGTGCATCAGTAAAACTGTATTCAGCTCATTGGCTGCTTAAACCCTCATCCAGACATTTATTACTATTATATAAAGTACGGATTTTAAACAGATTAATGCTGAAGCATGTATTAAAATTCACTCGATTGAATGAATGATATCATAAGGGTGGGGGAAACCAGAACAGTTCTAAATTTCTAAAACGATATATTGACCATCTAGGACTCCTCATAGTCTTTGTAACAATATCTATCAGACCACTGTAACTTCTACCTTATTGTTAACACACAATAAACTACACCTCTACTTGTTCGACTACCGAGTGTTTTTCCTCTACCTGACTAGACAAAATATGCCTTGTAGATCCCCAAATAAAAGGAGGACAGTGGCAGAAAATCTGCCTGAATTGACCAAGAGTCCAATCAGCTAATACAGCATGATGCTTATAATGGTCGTCTGAAGATATGGCTTAGCCACACCATTTTGCCATCGTAGGCAGCAGTGTTTACTGGAATTGGATTTAGTTGGGCAGAATGAATTCCAGTGAACAGAGAAGTAATTTCCAGCTAAAGTTTTACAAGCAACTCAGAAGACAGTCAGTCACAGAAGGCCCTAGACAATCGAGCAACCAGCAGCAGTGAAATTCGTGGCAAGATTCAACAAGAGAGAATCTACAGCCAATGCTAAAAGCATTTCAAATCTGGTAAAGGGAGCACAGGAATAAATATGAACTGGAAGGTGATATACTAGCCACAGGGATCACATTTGACAGTTACAGATTGCATCGGTGCTGATGCACTGTAAGAACGACCTCAAGTCGAGGTTCAGTTGGAGAGCGAATGGACATGGAAGGTTCCATAAGTAAAATTAAAAGGCTTTTTAAAAACATGCTGCACTGTTAGATGATGCAAGAGCTAGAATTGAGAAGAAGTACTTACAAGCTCAGATCCTGCTTCGTCAACATAGGAGCAGATACCATGAGGTGTGGCTACAGTTGGCGGAATCAAGAGCCATTGATGTAATTCAGATTGAAGTTACAGCACTGGGAATGTCCCAAAGTCAGAATTAAAGTCATAGAGGGGCAGCTTAGTGGCCTATGCAGAGAGTCTAATGAAAGCAGAAAGTAAGGAGATGATTGAGGCTGTAATATGAATAGGTGAATCTAAAGAAGTTTTGAAGAGTTGAAGTGATTAGATTACCTGCATTGTGGAAACAGGCCCTTCAGCCCAACCAGTCCACACCGGCCCTCCAAAGAGTAACCTACCCAGATCCATTTCCCTCTGACTAATGCACCTAACACTATGGGCAATTTAGCATGGCCAATTCAATTGACCTGCACATCTTTGGACTGTGGGAGGAAACCAGAGCACCCAGAGGAAACCCACACAGACACAGGGAGAATGTGCAAACTCCACACAGACAGTCGTCAGAGGCTGGACTCAAACCTGGGACCCTGGTGCTGTGAGGTGGCAGTGCTAATCACTGAGCCACCATGCTGCCCCATGCCATCTTGGTTCGAAGACCAAGACTCATGCAGGGAAGTTGTTAAAGTGAACCAGAATCCTCATTAAAATTGCAAGACAACAGCATTATTAGAAGTGTTGTAACCAGTGTGAATTATTTAGGGAAGGCTATTGAGCAATCGAGATTCATCTTTAAGGCCACAAGTAGCAGGATATAATTCAGTAAAGGCATTAAAGAGGATGAGAATTGTTTATTAAGTAGTGAAAGGGAGGAAATCGTCATTTTGCTTATTTGTGGGATGTCAGTGTTGTTGGCTGGGCCAGCACTCATTGCTAAGTTGTCCTGGAGAAGTTGGTGGTGAGCTGCCTTCTTGAACCATGCAGTCCGTTTAGTGTTTGACTGGAAAAGAGCAGGAAAGTCATCCGATGTAGCAGCACATAAAAGCACAACTGCTGCACAGCATACTTGCAAGACTTTAAGGGAAGGAAAATAAAATATTATTGCAATAAAACAAGTTGAAAGGTCTTTCAAGGAAAAGAAAAACAATACTGAGACACTGCAGAATTGAAAATATTTTAAGTAAAAAGAATAAATAATCATGGGATGAAGTAACGGCAGCAGAAATAATATTGACAAGGGGCGACACGATGGCACAGTGGTTAGCACTGCTGCCTCACAGCACCAGAGACACGGGTTCAATTCCCGCCTCAGGCAACTGTCCGTGTAGAGTTTGCACATTCTCCCCGTGTCTGCGTGGGTTTCCTCCGGATGCTCCGGTTTCCCCCCACAGTTCAAAAATATGAAGGTTAGGTGAATTGGCTGTGCTAAATTGCCCGTAGTGTTAGGGTAAGTGGTAAATGTAGGGGAATGGGTCTGAGTGGGTTGCTCTTCAGAGGGTAGGTGTGGACTTGTTGGGCCGAGGGGCCTGTTTCCACACTGTAAGTAATCTGATCTAAAGGATGTTTCAGAATGAAGAATGGGGAAGTAGAATATAAATAGAGTAACATCTTGGAGTAAACAGTTCTTAAAATACCAAGTTGCATCCAACCGAAATACTAAAATCTTGATTTTCATTCCTGAGTCAGGTGCTTCATAACCCCAACCTTTAAAAGTAGCTACGTATACTACCAATTTTAAAACTGTATGGGACAGTATTGGGAGTTAGGCTGAACACTGTAGCAAAAACATAAGCGCTGGCAGCTCCCAACATCAGCTAGGCAGAAGGCCTGCTTTGACATAGCAGCACTGTGGTCAACATGTAAAAAAAAAGAGATGAGAACATAAAACATACCTCCCCATCACTCCCTCTTATGCCCACACACTTCCACGCCTAATGTTTACCACTATGTGTCCCTTTGCCCATCCTCATGATCCCTCATACCCCCTGTGCCATTCTATGTCCACTTTCACATCTCCATAGCCCTTTATGAACCTTGTACAAAGTATGGCCATCCACTATCTCCCATTTACCCTGTTTCACCCTGTGTCCTTAGTCAACAAGGTGGATTTTTACCCCCCGGGGTGGAGGGTACAATTGAAAGGAAAGGAAAGTTTTTAAAAGATCAAAAATCCCCAAGAGCAGAAGTGTAGGTTAGTGAAGAACTGAATAACAATCAAAGAATGATAGGAATCAGCAGAAAAACACGTGTAAAAGAGTGAAAATACAACTAGAATAAATAATAATGGTTAAAAGGTCAAAGCTTAAAGCTCTTTATCTGAATGCCTGTAGCATTTGTAACAGCGCAAATGAGTTAACAGCGCAAATAGAAAAAAAACAATGTGTGTTGGATGTGTTATATAGAGACATAATTGCAGGTGTCTAAACACGGAGTTCATTATTCAAGGATACTTGATATTCTGAAAAAAATAGGCAAATAGGAAAAGGAGGTGGAGTAGCTACGCCAACATAGGAGTTTATTGTTGTACAGATGAATACTGATATAGGTGAAATTGATTGTTATGTGAATTCAGTTTGGGTGAGAATAAGGGATAGCAAAGGAAAGAAGTCACACATAGAAATTGTCTTTAGGCCTCTGGGGAGTTGCCTCACTGTAGTACAAAGTATACATTTGAAAATAATGAGTGCATGTAAGAAGGCATTACAATTCTCATGGATGATTTTAATCTGCATGTTGGCTGAACAAATCAGATGATCAAAGGTAACATGAAAGAAAATTGCATCAAGGATTGTTTCTTAGAGCAAAACATTGCAGAACCTAGCCAGGAACAGCTAATTTTAGATGTAGTTATGTATAATGTGGTAGTGAATAAGTGAGTTCATAGTTAAGGATCACATTATGGTAGAATTTCAAATTCAGATTGAGGGAGAGCAACTCGAGTCTCAAGCCAAAGTCCTCAATTTAAATAAGAACAATTACAGAGATGTGAAGATAAAGTTGTCTAAAGTGGGCTGGGAAAATAGAATAAGGGGAAAGTCAATAAATCAGCAATTGAAGTATATACATAAAAGTGCTCTGCAAAAAATTATTTCAGTCAAAACGAAGGAATTGATGAGAAGGATAACCCACCCGAGGTTAACAAATGTGGTAAAGGGGAGTATCTTATCAAAAACTAAGGCATATAAAATGGTGAAAATTTGTGGTTGGTCAGAGGACTGAGATTTGTATTTGGAACCAACAGTCGATGACTTAAAAACTAATAAAGGAGGGGTAAAATGATGATGAAAGTAAATTGGCAAGAAATATAAAAACATACAGAAAGAGCATTCATGGGTACATAAAAAGAAAGAGAGTAGCTAAACTAAGTTTAGGACCCTTGGCGCATGCAACTGTGGGACTAATAATCAGGAAGGGAAATGGCAGATAATTTAAACCATAATTTTGCATCAGACTTCACTTTGGAAAACAGTATAAGCATCCCAAACATAGCAGATAAGCAAGGTGCTAATGGGAGGAAAGGTCTTTTAATAGCCTTTATCATGATAAATGAAATATTTGACAAATCAATGGGACTCTTAGGGCAAGTCACTTGGACCTGATGGCTTGCATCCAAGGGTTTAAAAGGAAGTGGCTACATAGTTAATAGAGGCATTGGTGAAAATATTCTGGAACTTACCGGGTTCTAGGAGGATTCCAATAGAGTGAAGAACTGCTAATATGCTGACCATGTTCAAAAATGGAGGGAGTGGATAAAAAGCTGGAAAAAGCACAGCAGGTCAAGCAGCACAGAGGAGAAGGGGAGTCGACATTCCAGGTTAGAGCCTTTCATCAGGACTGAGGGGAGGGAGACAGAAAGCAGGAAAATAAGAAAAAGCATAGACTATTAATCAAATGGCAAGTGACTCCAAAAAAAGTGGAGCACAGAGAGATCTGGGAGTTCTTGTGCATGAAGCACACCATTGCAGCAAGTAATAAAGAAGACAAAATGATTTTTTGGCCTTTATTGTTGGGAGGTTAGAGTTTAAAAATAGAGAAACCTTGTTACAACTGTATAAGGTGTTGGTGAGGCTGTGTCTGTAGTACTGGGTCCAGTTTTGGTTCCTTTATTTAAGAAAGGACACACTGGTATTACAGATTTCTGAAGAGATTCACTTGGCTAACTGCTTGGATGAAAGAGTTGAATTATCAAAAATGGCTAAATAGGCCTTCATTCATTAAAGTTGAAGGATGAGAGGTAATCTTATTGAAACATACTAGACTATGAGAGGGTTTGACAGGATAGCTGTTAAGAAGAGTTTTCCACAAGTGATGGAATCTCGAAATGTTAGATATAGTTACAGAATAAAGGAGCACTCATTTAAAACTGAGATTAAAAATATTTTTTTTTCTCCCAGAGGGTAGTGAATGTCTGTAATTCGATTCCACAGAGAGTTGTGGAGGTTAGACCACTGGAAGTATTTAATGAGTAAGGAAGATAGATTTTTGAAATATTGAGGAGTTGAGTGCTATGATGGGTTAGCAACAAAGATGTCTGAGGCAGGTCATCCATGACCGTGTTGAATGGTAGAGCAGGGTTGAGGGGACCAAATGACCTATTCCTGCTCCTTTTACTTACAATAGCCAGCAAATGGAAGTGCACTCCAACAGCTATGACATGAAGGGATAAAGGACCAGAAATACAGTGCCTTTGCCAGTCTTATGTCAAAGGATGGCCAGGCCAAAGTCTCAGATGGTTGGATATGAATTTTTCCTTTGAGCATTCAGAGAACGTCACCATTGTACATGACTTATTAAAGTATGATGAAAGACCATAAAACCAAAAGATGGATGAGCAGAAATAAGCCATTGGGCCCATGGAGTTTGCTCCACCATTCTACAAAATGCAACCTGTTATTTCTTCCAAACTCATGCAAATTGAAAATGCATATTAGAAATCGAAAATTACTGTGACCACACACGGATACGTTCCCTTTGGAACTCCTTGCCACAGAGAGCTGTGGGGGCAGAGACTGTTTGTGTATTGAAGGCTGAGATCACTGGATTTTTGATCAGTCGGTGAAAGATGGATTATGGGGAAAGGGCAGCAAAGCAGATGTGAATAATGTCAGATCAACCATGATTTTATTGAATAGATCAAGCAGCCAAATGACCTACTCCTGCTCATATTTCCTATAGTCTTATTATCTTTCCTGTCTGAGTATGGAAGATTTACATGCAAGTTATCTGAGATCCTTCAAGGGACATTTGCATTAAGTGCATCGGACACAAATCATGGTCACAAGTGATCTTGAGCATGTCACCAACTGGTCATAATTGGTCCTGACTGATGCTGAGCATTGATACAATGCTATCAATTTGTCAAACAAAGCTATTGTAGGGCAAACTATTGACCTGCTGGAGATGAGGTTTTGATCCTTGGATTGATTGGGGGATGTGGTGCACTACAGTCTAGGCAGAGTGTGCTGCATCATCCTTGCTAAGCTCTGTGTAACCAGAGCAGGCAGAAAGAGGATGTAATGGATGCTGACAAACTGGGCAAATGGCAGCAGTCTTTGGAGGAGGAAGGTGAAGACACTGAGTTGGAGAAATATCACTTTCGGCATGATTGAGTGATGTAGGCTCAGGCTCAACAAGCCAAAGAGGACTTTATTAATATTCACTTTACAGGTGAGCTGGCCGCGGTGATCTCTGATTGTTGATCGAAAGTGGTCTCTGTCCCCAGAAACAAATTTAGATTTTCTTTGTTTCCTTTTTCTTCACTTTAGCTGTTGTTGAATAATAGTGAACATTGTCAGTCACATAATGAATTTCCAGCATGTGATGTTATCACACTGAACGATGAGAGGATGTTATGCTACACTGGGCATAAAAGAAAGAGTAGCACTCACTTATACGAGCTTCGAAGGCAGGATGCAGCTAAGGATGGCTGACGCACGTAACTTAGGTCTGAAAGCTGCAGTTACAATGACTGTTGATTAGAAGGTTGTCACAAAGCTAAAAGCTTTGTTTCTAAACGCTGCTGCTTGGCTCAAAGATACTCTGTCCTTGATTTTTTTAAGAGGAGTAATAAACCGGGCCGGGCTCCAATAAGTCTGGTTTGGTACAGAGATGAAAAAGATCTTGAGAGGCCTTTTGGTCAAATGTAAACAGATGAGACTTCAGCCCAAAGTGATTATGTTTTAGAAGTGACCTTTTTAAAGAAGGGGGAGTGGTCAGTTCTCTAGCTGAGCTGAGCAGTTTGAGTTTAGTCTTGAGCTGGTGAGAGGTTCAACGAGGAGCTGTGTGGAAAACCTCTGTCTTTTTACCCTTCAACTTCAATCTGGAAGCATGTGTTCCATTTCTACTGGTTTTTGAAGGGAGTTTGCTTATGGGATCTGTTGTATATATTTGGAACAGCATAATTAAGTCTAGTTGAATAGGCTGAGCTCCATAGGGGGTCTTTATTCTGTTCCTTGTATTTCATTGTGTTTCCTTGTGTTTCATTGTGTAATTTGGTGAATAAATTTTTGTCTGTTTTAACATCTAGTAGTCAACCTAGCTAACTTACTCCAGGTAATTTTCACTGTATACATACCAAAACAAATTGCAAGATCATGATCTGGGGCTGCCTGCCTAAGAATGTCTTGAGTGGTCTTGACCTAGTCCATAACGAGGTGAAATAGTAATAGATTTATGAATAAAATGTCAGCAGCGCCTCCTATGTGCCCTCAGAAGAATTTGCTTGTCATTCTCCACCCAGTGCGTACACTCCAAAGGGGAGCTCCTGGCTGTCATTCCTACTCAGCTGTGCTTTAAAAATGGCACTGGCACTGGAAATCCCAGAAAGTCCCAGCAGTGATCATTGCTTCTGCCACTGCTGAGTAGAAGATAGTACAAGCAAGGCACCATAGAGGCACGGGGCATAGCTAATGCAACCATCTGCAAAGAATATCATGAGAAGACGTATTATGGTTCAGGGAAAGAAACTTTCACCTAAATTGACATTTAGCCGATTTCTGGTAAATTTCAATCCAATGTCTATCTTCCTATGCAAGTTGTACATGATTGCGACCATGTAATAAAGGTCCATGTACTTAATGTAACAGTCACTTCTTCTTAGATTACCTCGTGGTTTTCCTCTACCACATTCGACAAAATGGGCCCTGAAGACCTTAACCTGAAAGGAGCAGCAAATGTGCTTTGCAGTGAACAAGAGTCCAGTTAACTCACCCAGCATGATGCCAGAGGTGGTTATTTGAAAATTGAAATTAGTCAACCAATAGTTACCATTAAATTTGACTACTGTTCTTCTGGGCAGTACCTTCCAACCTCAATGAACTTAAGCTCATCCAATACCTGCTGCACATATCCTAACTGATACCAAGTGCAATCCACCTATCATTTGTACAATTAGCTCCCAACATTTCAAATTTTAAAATTCTCATTCTTGTTTTCAAATGCCTACAGGAGATTTTACTTTGCGATAATTCTGCAACCTCCTCCAGCATGGCAAACCTCCATGATACCTGTGTTCCTCTAGTACTGGTCTTTTGTACATTCCTGGTTATACGTTCTGCACCATGCCTTCAGTTCCCCAAGTCCAAGCTGTGAAATTCCCACCCTAAACTTTAATACATCTCTATTTCTCTTTCTCACCTTCTTTAAGTCACCCTTAAAATCTACTTCTTTGCCCAAGATTCTGCTTCTCTATTATAATATCTCCTTACGTAGCAAGGTGTAAAATGTTGTTCGATAATGTTGTTGTGAAGCTTGTTGGGATGTTTTACCATGTTAATGGTGCTGTTTGAATGCAAGCTGTTGTTTTGGCTGAGGAATTTAATTTAGTATCATCAGCTTTGAGTTAATGAGCTCTCTAATGGAAATATCTTTTCTGTTCCTGTGAAATAGTCTATGAGGTTGATGTTTATGACTTTAGGTTCATTGCAGATTAGTAAATTCAAAGCTTCTGTGATCTGTGCTACTTTGTGAAGATCTGTTTTGTCCTTTTTCTGATCTCTAGCATAAGACTGATCAGATGGGCTTCATCAATGCAATACTATAATTCATTGCATCCATACCATCAGGCTCGTAAATAATTCTCTATTTCTGAACTTTATTTTTGCTCTCTTTCACCATATTGTTGGAGAACATTCAGCTGCCTGGGTTTCGGAGGTGAGTGTGATGGGGGAAGTGTGATTTTGTGATACAGTGGGTTGCATCTGAAACAGGAGCTCTGAGTTGAAGTCACATACCAGGATGATGGCTTCTGTAAGGGCATTGGTAACATGGGCAAACTGACTGACTTCAAAGTGGGACAGACTCTTGGTCAGTTTGAAGCATGGTGGCACTACTCACTTCAGGCTAGAGACCTGTTCCAGGAAAAAAAAATTATAAAATATAAGCAGACTTGTTTAAAATAAGGTGAATTTAAATAACCACTCTCTCTTAAGCCTTTTACTGTGGGCTCCTTTCCTGCTCCACTGACCACTTAGTATCTTGTGAAACATAACATCACAAAGTGGATTTTAACACAAATTTATTTTCAAAGGTAAGACAGATTGGCACCTGTTTAATGAATATCGCCCATGGTAATCTGTTGTAATGGATCACTGAACTATGAAAGCTATTGATGCAGTAGCAATGTCATTCCTTAAGTATGACTATTTTTAAAACAATGTCTAGTTCTATTGAAAATTTAGGATTCTGCTTAAGTCCTTTTTTTTAATATACTCTGTCCTACTGAGCTTTTCCAGTAATTTCTGATTTTGTTTCTGATTCCAGCATCCACAATTCCTTTGTTTTGTTTTTATTTTTGGATTGTGTTTCCTGTTGGATATAAGATTAAATTGTTGAAATAATTGTCCCACTTCCAGATAAATGCAGCCCCACCCTCACCAACAATACCCAATATTAAGATTCCAAATCTTCAACTATGGTCCAGTTGGTACCATTCTCACCTCCAAGTCACCCTTTGCTTTCAAGTGCCATGACAGGTACTTGAGCACATGATTCAAACTGACATGCCTTCATGTACTGAGGGAATATGGTACCGAAGGGGCGATGCTTTTGGAGGTGACATTCAATCAAGACCCCATCTACCCACTCTCAGGTGAATCTAAAAGGACCAATGGAAACATTTTGAGGAAAAACAGTGGAGTTCGACCGAGAGTTTTATCTAGTAATTACCAGTTGCCCAATACAATCACAATTTCCGTTTATATCATGCCTTTAGTGCAAATAAAGAACCCAAGGCAATTCCCAGAAGCATTATAAAACAAAGCATGACACTGAGTAGCATGAAGAAATCTTAGATCAGATGACAAAAGTTTTGGTAAAAGCACTTTTAACAAAGAAGGTTCAACAAAGTCTTAAAGGAGGAAGGTGAGAGAGAGAGAGGCAAAGATATGTAGGGAAGGAATTCAAAAGCTTGGAGCCTTGGGAACTGAAAGCATGGTCATCAATGGTGAAGGAATTCTGACTGGGAATCCACAAGACTTAGAACAGCACAGATATTTAGGATGACTGTGGAAGTGGAGGAAATAACAAATACAGGGAGGGCAAGACCCTGGCAAAACTTGAAAGCAAGGATGAGAAATTTTACACCTAAGAACAGATTGTTTGGTTCATCACATCCTTTGGAGGACCTTGTTGAGGACAAATTTCCACATTTCTGGCATTGCAGCAGTGTCTACACAGCATTTCAAAGCACCTCATTGCCTGTAAGGTGTTTTGGCATGACTTAGTGTCATGAAAGGTACTAAGAAAATGCATATTCATATATACTTTCTCCCCTGCCATAAACTCTGACTTGATGGAGCATTTATATCATTTTTACAGTACACTTTATTTCAGATCCTGCTTTTATGCACAGATTCTGCTCATTTTTATTTATTTTATGAAAATTTTAGACCATCTGTGTCTGTAATGTTGGGATAATTGTCTTGCTAGATTTAAAATTATTAAGATCAAGTATTATTATATCTTTGATTAAATGCTTGCATTCAGATAGAAATTTTTGTATTTTTAAGTTTGAAATACACCCAGTGAAGGGTGCCAAAGACAATAAAGCATTAAGCCAGACCTGTGCATGTTGACAATTTCAACAGCAGCCAGCTGGTCAACTTTTCATACCCTTCAGAGACTGTGCTATGAGTACACATTCATAAATTACTCCACCTCACAGATGCAACCATCAGGTTATTCCAAAACTGAGCTTCGATTTTGAAACAATCTTAAAGGAGTCATTCACTTAAACAAAGCAAATAATAAGTCACTTATTTAACATCAGTTTGTGAATGGGTTACATTTTTATCTGAGAACTCATCAAAACATGGGAAATCTGACTTGCTGCTTCAATTCAGCAGTTCAGGCAGTATCCGAGGAACAGGAAAATCGATGTTTCGGGCATAAGCCCTTCATCAGGAACCTCCTGCTCCTCAGATGCTGCCTGACCTGCTGTGCTTTTTCAGCATCACACTCTCGACACTGATCTCCAGCATCTGCAGCCCTCACTTTCTCTGCTTCAACTCAATACATGTGTTGCTGACCAGATGTACTCTGCCAATTCTATCCACCGGTAGTGTTTGTCCTAACCTTCTTAAAGCTGCATTATTATTTGAATTTCAACTCAAGTTCTGGCTTAAGCTGAGTTGATACAATTTTCCTTTCTTCACTGGTACAGTTTGGATGGGCAAATCATCCTAATTGTCTCTAATGCGATATGTACCACATGGAGGAAAGCATTTTGAATCATAAATACAAAATAACTAATTTATTTTGATCTGTTACATGCTGACGACCTCAACATAATTTTAAATATTGGATCCCAATTTCCTTATTGTCAATTCCATACAGCATAAATGTCTTACTGCCTCATACAAACCTAGGTAGACAGAACTTGTATGCATTTGATGTCTTTCATAATTTTTGGATGCCATAAAATGTTTCATAGCAACAAGGAGTCATGTTTGAAATGGCCACAAACAGCAAAAAATAAATGACAAGGTAATTTGTATTGTATTGTTGGCCAAGAGATAGATTTTGGTATAAGACACTGAAGCATCTCTCCTATCCTTCTTTAAGCATTATCTTTACATCTTCATAAGAAGGGAGGAGGTGGGGAACTGTGACAGTGATGAGTTGTGGTGGTGGGGACCAAAGGTCTGGTGTTGATGGAGGACAAAAAGACAACACACTCTTAGGGATGTTCTGGAGATAGACTTGAAGCCATCTGACCTAGAGTCAAGAACGTTACCATTGAACCAGGGATGACATTTGTTTTCAAGTTCACTAATAACAATGAGGGCAATGTCTAAATTAACTGGTGTCATCAAGAATTAGTTGATTACATTTTTAATGAAACCCATCCATTGGCAACATAAAAAAATCATATTAAAGAACAACTGGACCCAATAATTTATGAATACTAGCTTAAAAATATTAGGTTAATCTATTCAGTTGCAGTAGAAATATTCTATCTAAAGAAGGACATTCAATGGTTGATCGTTCACAACAAATCTAACATCTCAATATTAACTTCTGCAGCAAGAACAAGATCTCATGAAATGATATGCTCTTCATTCAATCAAACTGATGTTAATGGCATATTATTAAGCTTTCCAGGAATAAGTCCTCAACTACATGGTCGAAATTGTGATTTTTATTACTATTGCACTTTCATTTTAATGCCAATAACCATTCAATGAACATGATGTATGCTGTAGTATGTGTATGAATAACATTAACACAGCACACAGCCAGACAGGTAATGGTCAGTAAGCAGTTAAACTTGTGGAGTCATTAATAAGTGAAGAATCAGCTTAGCCAGGTTACTTTCTAATTGATTTTTCTGTTCATAAGCGGGGCGCCTGGGAAATGGTGACTCTATGACTGAGTGGCTTTGGTGTACAGCGACACGCTTTGGAGACCCTCAGCATAGGAACTGGACTTAATTGTGTGTGCCTAAAGCTGCAGTTAATAGATTGAAGTGTCCTAGGAGAGAATAAAACTCATCGGCATGTGTTTGACAAGAAATTAATCTGTAAAATGCTTAATTGCTGGCTTTGATAGCAGTCAGAGAATGACTCTCAGCTGAGTTAATTTGGAAAAGTGCAGTACAAGCGATTTATGAAATGAAATTTGACAAACTGCCAGTAAATGGTAATTAAAGACTGTTCATTAATTTGGGAGTTATTGATGGCCAATCGCAAGGCCCCTGTAATCAGGAACTGTCCAAGTGAACTCAAAAAAAAATCCAGATCAATCCTAACTATTATTTGCTTTCATATCTATCTAGATGCACTGCCATATGTTTCTATGTTTTTAGCCTCTTAGTGCAGATGTTTTGAGCAATGCTGCACTGTGACTATTTGGTCTTTAATTCACTCTTGGATAGATACTTACCAGCTGAGACAAGGCTTGAATCCTAGTTTATGAGGAGTAACATTTTAAGCTGTTTCAAGGTTTATTGTCAGAAATTGGGAATCATCTTCTATATATTTTTTCTTTTTATTCATTCACAGGATGAGGGTATCGCTAGTCAGGCAGCATTTATTGCCCAGAGGGCAGTTAAGAGTCAACCACATTGCTGTGGGCTGGAGTCACATGTAGGCCAGACCAGGTGAGGATGGCAGTTTCCTTTCCCTAAATGCCATCAGTGAACTGGGTGGGTTTTCGCAACAATCAACTATGGATTCATGGTCATCTCTAGATTCTTAATTCCAGATATTTTATTTAATTCAAATTCCATCATCTGCCACAGCAGGATTCAAACCTGATTCCCCAGGACATTATCTGGGTCTGAGGATTAACATTCCAGTGATAATACCACTAGGCTATTGCCTCTTCTAAGCTTAAAGAAAACTTGGGGGAGCACAACAGCTTCCTGCTTTATAGTCTTCTACTGGAGATTATAAACTTTCATCTTCTCTCATATCAAATGAATATTAACACTAGGCCCAGGAGTAAAAGAAAAATGTTCTGATCGCCAGGGATATGTCAACTGCAAAAGTTTTCTGATTTTGTTTTGAATTGTAATAATAATAAATGTTGTGGTTGACTATGTGCTGTGGTTCCATCACTTATGCTCTTTCCCCTCCAAGTAAAGGGTTCCAGTCCCACACCAGCACCTGAAAATAAAAGTTGAAGCCATCAATATAGTACTGAGGCTCAAGCCTCTGAATTGACTCTCAGGCAGACATAAAAGATTCTATGATGTTATTTTGAAGAAGAATAAGGCAATTTTCCCAGTGTCCAGATTGTGGGATGTGTTGGCCAAGTGGTATCATTGCTAGACTATTAATGTAGAAACTTTGGTAACATGTTTGAATTTGAATACAATAGAAATATGGAATTAAGAATCTAATGGTTGTCAATTGTCAGGAAAAACCCATCCAGTTCATTAATGCCCTTAAGGGAATGAAAGTGCTGTATTTACTTGGTCTGACCTTCAAGTGACTCCGGATCCACAGCAATACAGTTGGCTCTTAACTGCTCTCTGGCAATTAAGGATGGGCAATAAATGCTGTCCTAACAATAATACCCACAAAGCAAAATTATCTTCAACCAACAGAACTGAGCAGGAATGTATATTGAATGAAATGTCAGGGTTTTTGGGTGAGTAGTAGGTTTGTAGGAAGGGGCAAGGCAGTGAAGGGATTTAAACACAAGGTTGAGATCAATTTTAAACAATAGGAATTAGAGAACCAGAGACCAGAACAGCTCAGAGAGGGCAATGGTTAAAGGGCAATGGAAATTGGTGCAGCATAGCAGATAGGAAGCAAATGTTAAATAAACTAAAGTTTACTGAGCATGTATGATGAGAGGTTAATCAGAAGGATATTGGAATTGTTCAGTCTGACTGTGAGAAAGGTATGAATGAACATCACACCAATGGGTGGGCTAGAAAGAGGCGGAAGAAGATGATGTTTTGGAGGTGGATGCAGGTGGTCTGTGTGCTGGGGAAGATATGGAGTTGGAAACTCAGCATGGGGCAAAATAGGCACTGAAATTGTGATTTCTTTGCTTCAGCCTAGTTTGTGGCTGTGGATGGGGATGGAATCATTGGCAATGTTAGCTCTTGGAAACCTGATGGAGAAAGAGAAGTGAAAGCTGACCTATGTATGTTTAGATGATATCACAATTAAATAGAAGAAAGGAAGACTTACATTTGGTGCCTTTCATGACCACTTGGATGGCTCAAACACTTTTGCTGTTTATCAGCTATAATTTAGGAAACAGAACTGCAATTCCTATGTAGTTGACTCCTCGAAACAGCAATGTGATCATGACCAAATTATCTGTTTTCATTGTTGTGATGAAAGGACACATATTGGACAAAACCCTTGGGAATATTTGCTGCTCTCCTTTTAGAGCATAACAGAGATAGCAGGGCCTCAGTTTACTTCATCATCTCAGAGATGTCTCCTTTCACAATGCGGCACTCACTCCAGCCAGGCACAGGAGTTATAACTGAGCATTTGTGTTCAAGTCTTAGGTATGGATCCTGAACCCACAGAATTTTGATGTTAAGGTAATAGGGCTGCTAACTGAACAGTGACTGAAACAGAGAAAGGAGGCATGGATGAACTTCTGAGGCACTCAGGAAAAATGTTCTCTTGAAATTCTCTTTCTTATATGCAGCTCATTTGCTGCACGACATGATTCCCTTAAGATAGCTGTGCAGCACTACTGTACATGTTAAAAAATATAGTGGGGAGTGTGCCCAGCCTTCTTTTGATGGTGTGGAAGCTGTGTGGAAACCATCCTGATGATGGTCTCGCTCTGATTTAATAGGTAAAAGTGAGGATTTTTCCTTTGAGATGAACACTTCATTGAGTAAATCCTGGAATCCCCTTCCTAGCTCACCAACCCCTTCGAAACATGGGCAATCAAAGCTGGCACATGCAGCGATGCCCATATCCCACAAGTGAATATACAAGAAATGCAGAGAGGCAGAAGAGGAGGACAGTGCAGATAATCATGTCAAAAGCTGCAGTGAATTTGAAGAAGACAAGGGGGGGCATACTTCAAAATGGAGGAGGATAATGCTGGAGGATTATTCTGTGGGATTTACAATGTCAGCTGATATGAAAATCAATTGGGAAAGATAGGTGGTCAGGAATTCCATGGAAATGGGATTGAAGGAGCATGAGGAGAGAGAGAAAATGGCAAAGGAAGCAGTATGAAAGATAGTCACCTTGTTGGGTGTTTATTATAGGCCCCCCAATAGCAGCAGAGATGTGGAGAAACAGATTGGGAAACAGATTTTGGAAAGGTGCAGAAGCCACAGGGTCGTAGTCATGGGCGACTTCAACTTCCCAAATATTGATTGGAAGCTCTTTAGATCAAGTAGATTGGATGGGGCGGTGTTTGTGCAGTGTGTCCAGGAAGCTTTTCTAACGCAGTATGTAGATTGTCCAACCAGAGGGGAGGCCATATTGGATTTGGTACTCGGTAACGAACCGGGACAAGTGGTGGGCTTGTTAGTGGGTGAACATTTTGGTGACGGCGACCACAATTCTGTGACTTTCACCTTGGTTATGGAGAGAGATAGGTGCGCACAACAAGGAAGTTTTTACAATTGGGGGAAGGGAAATTACGATGCTGTAAGACAGGATTTGAGGAGCATAAGTTGGGAGCATAGGCTGTCAGGGAAGGATGTGGTGGAAATGTGGGACTTTTTCAAGGAGCAGATACGATGTGTCCTTGATATGTATGTACCGATCAGGCAGGAAAGAAATGGTCGTGTGAGGGAGCCTTGGTTGACGAGGGAGGTTGAATGTCTAGTAAAGAGGAAGAAGGAGGCTTACATAAGGTTGAGGAAACAAGGTTCAGACAGAGCAGTGGAGGGATACAGGATAGCCAGAAGGGACCTGAAGAAAGGAATTAGGAGAGCTAAGAGAGGGCATGAAAAATCCCTGGCGGATAGGATCAAGGATAACCCCAAGGCATTTTATGCGTATGTGAGAAACCTGAGAATGATGAGAACGAGGGTAGGTCCGATCAAGGACAGTGGTGGGAGACTGTGTATTGAGTCGGAAGAGATAGGAGAGGTCTTGAACAAGTACTTCTCTTCAGTATTTACGAACGAGAGGGACCGTATTGTTGAAGAGGAGAGTGTGAAACGGACTGATAAGCTAGAAGAGATACCTGTTAGGAAGGAAGATGTGTTGGACATTTTGAACAACTTGACAATAGACAAGTCCCCCGGGCCTGACGGGATATATCCTAGGATTATGTGGGAAGCAAGAGAGGAAATTGCAGTACCGTTGGCAATGATCTTCTCGTCTTCACTGTCAACTGGGGTGGTACCAGGGGACTGGAGAGTAGCGAATGTTGTGCCCCTGTTCAAAAAAGGGAATAGGGATAACCCCGGGAATTACAGGCCAGTTAGTCTTACTTCTGTGGTAGGCAAAGTAATGGAAAGGGTACTGAGGGATAGGATTTACGAGTATCTGGAAAGACACTGCTTGATTAGGGACAGCCAGCACGGATTTGTGAAGGGTAGGTCTTGCCTTACAAGTCTTATTGAATTCTTCGAGGAGGTGACCAAGCATGTGGATGAGGGTAGAGCAGTGGATGTAGTGTACATGGATTTTAGTAAGGCATTTGATAAGGTTCCCCATGGTAGGCTTATGTGGAAAGTCAGGAGGCATGGGATAGAGGGAAATTTGGCCAATTGGATAGAAAACTGGCTAACCGGTCGAAGTCAGAGAGTGGTGGTAGATGGTAAATATTCAGCATGGAGTCCAGTTACAAGTGGAGTTCCGCAGGGATCAGTTCTGGGTCCTCTGCTGTTTGTAATTTTTATTAATAACTTAGAGGAGGGAGTCGAAGGGTGGGTCAGTAAATTTGCAGATGATACAAATATAGGTGGAGTTGTGGACAGCGAGGAGGGCTGTTGTCGGCTGCAGAGGGACTTAGATATGATGCAGAGCTGGGCTGAGGAGTGGCAGATGGAGTTCAACCCTGCCAAGTGTGAGGTTGTCCATTTTGGAAGAACAAATAAGAATGCGGAATACAGGGTTAATGGTAGGGTTCTTGGTCAGGTGGAGGAACAGAGGGATCTTGGGGTCTATGTACATAGATCTTTGAAGGTTGCCACTCAGGTGGATAGAGTTTGTAAGAAGGCCTATGGAGTATTATCGTTCATTAGCAGAGGGATTGAATTCAAGAGTCGTGAGGTGATGTTGCAGCTGTACAGGACTTTGGTTAGGCCACATTTGGAGTACTGTGTGCAGTTCTGGTCGCCTCACTTTAGGAAAGATGTGGAAGCTTTGGAGAGGGTGCAGAGAAGATTTACCAGGATGTTGCCTGGAATGGAGAGTAGGTCGTACGAGGATAGGTTGAGAGTTCTCGGCCTTTTCTCGTTGGAACGGCGAAGGATGAGGGGTGACTTGATAGAGGTTTATAAGATGATCAGAGGAATAGATAGAGTAGACAGTCAGAAACTTTTTCCCCGGGTACAACAGAGTGTTACAAGGGGACATAAATTTAAGGTGAAGGGTGGAAGGTATAGGGGAGATGTCAGGGGTGGGTTCTTTACCCAGAGAGTGGTGGGGGCATGGAATGCGCTGCCCGAGGGAGTGGTAGAGTCAGATTCATTGGCGACCTTTAAGCGGCATTTGGATAGGTACATGGATGGGTGCTTAATCTAGGATAGAAGTTCGGCACAACATCGTGGGCCGAAGGGCCTGTTCTGTGCTGTATTGTTCTATGTTCTATGTTCTATGTTCTATAGCAAAGAGGGAAACTTGGAGAGAGGCTTAATCTGGTGGTAAAGATGGAGAGAGCAGAATGGATGGTCTCAATCTCAGTGATGGAAGTCTTCAAACATTTTCAGCTTATGGAAGTGGAGGAGGCAAAAAGAATGTCTAAATTAAATGTGAGAACGATGTTAAATAGTTAACCTAATCTCTACCGATTATACAAATGACTCTACCCCATCAATTCAGGACAATATCAATAATTTGGTTTGTTTTGTTACTGATTTTGATCAGAAAGATGGGAAATTATCATTAAGCTCATCTCATGCGGGAACAGTCGTGCATGTCTCTGACCCATGTCTTCAATAAAAAGCAAGTAAAAAGACAAACAGATCAGTGGTCAATTCAGAAAAAAAAACTCTGGGAGACTCCTGTCTGACAATGGCACTCAAGCAAAGCTTCAAGTAGTCCATAGTTTCTCATAATCACAATTAACCAGCAGCTTATACTCCAGAACTAGAAATGTCCTGTTCATTTGTGAACTTGTCAAGTTCAATTTTAAATCACTGGTCTAGAATCCTTTGGAATGGCGCAACCGTTTGTAGAGGGCAACGAAAAGAAGAAATTATGGAATAAGTGAGTTAATATTAATCAAGACACTCCATATTTTCAACAGACTTGTGTGTCACTCTACTATTGCCCTCATCAAAAATAGTTGAACCATATTCTTTGATGCCCCTATCTAATAACAACCTATCAATCTATCTTAAAAGCTCCAATTAACCTTCTGGGGACAGAATTTAACATTTTTGAGTGATAAAGTGCTTTCTGTTTTTGCTATGTAGCCCAGCTATAATTTTAAGATGATATCCATTTGCTCTGGTTCATTGTTTGATCAAATAATTTATCTGTAAATATCCTAGTGAATTTTTAATATTTTAAATAGTTTGTTCATATCACTGTTAGATTTTCTACAATCAAGGGAATTCAAGCCAAGTTTACGTACTGTCCTGATCATAATTTAACCATCAACTAACAACCAAAGACAGATTACCTAATCATTATCACAATGCTATTTGTGGGCCCTTGATGTGTACAAATTGGTAGGCACGTTTCCTACATTACAACAGGATTTATACTTTTAAAAAAGACATTTCCACTGACTGAGAAGTGCATTGGGACTTCCTGAACTGATTAAAGGTGCTCTATAAATGTTAGCCTTTCCTACTTTCATTATTCTGTCTCCATGAAAATCAACAGTGATTGCTATTTTCCTGTATTTAAGCCAGTTTTCATGTAAACTGCCACTTAGACTGAAAAATATTGGCACCGGTAACCTGGCAGCAACATGATGTATTGACAGAGAAGATAGTTAGTGTGAAAGTGCTTGTAACATTTGTCATTTAGAAAAGTCAATTTCACATGAATTTCAATTCAAAAAGAGTGGGAACTTGAACTGTCTGTGATATAACATGGTGGATTAATCAAATACAGTTGAATTTGGAGTGTTGTTGTGCCATTGCTTTTTGGTGCCATGCTAAGAGATGATTTCCAACAATGTAGGCTGCATATGCTAAACTTCAGTAAGTCATGGAGAATGCAAAACACTGATTTAGAAGTCTAGGTTGATGACTTGAATGCATGTCCTATCTGTATCCTTTGCTGAATCCATTCTATTTACTCCCTATAGGCACCAATCTGCATTTCTATCAGGACAGCAGTAAACAAGTAAAACAAATGCATATCCTCATTTCAATTTATCCAGATTAAATTTTAATGAGAAACATCTGATTTCATTTAAGGGAGGCTAAAGCCACAGGTTCTTACACAAACACACACACTACAGGTACCATATGAAATTAAAACAATACTAGTCTCTAAGAACCAATGAGTGCACTGCATCCAATCTGCCAGTACAGACAACACTAACTCACTATTCATAAAGTAAATAGAATCTGGCATGGGTTAGCAATGCTTAGCAATGGTCAAATTAATATGCTTGAAGGCAACATTTAGCACACATCACTGATCTCAACATTTCAGGAGAATCTAGTCAAATCCAACAGATGTTCTGCTCCAGGGGAAAATGGCCCTGATGCTTAGTGACAAACAGAGAGGAAGCTGGAGGTCCTGGAGTTTAACATTCCACAAAAGCTAGAAGCATGTTTTTATCCCTATCTGTTGAATTTAACAATGCAACTTGATGACTATTTTTGGAACATTTTTCCAGGTCACAGACAACAACATTGTCAGGCTGTTGGCTAAATAGGCATGTGAAGACAAGCCACAGATGAGAGAGTGTAAAGCAGGGAAGATAAGATTGCATGGAGCCTGAGCTCAGGTAGTGAGAGAGTCATCACAAAGATAAAGGAGAAGTCTTGGAGATCAGGGTGGAACCAGAGAGCGAGGAGTGTGTGGGCTGCAAAACACATTCTGAGGGCATTGAATCAGAGTGGGAGGAGATTTGGGAGTGATGGAGTGGTTAAAAAAGCAGGGGAAAGCATTCCTGTTCCTTTCATCTCACAGTATTCAAATTCCCTATTGACATTCTGCAATAATAATCAATTCTAACACCTTCCTCATGACAGATGTTAGGTGACCGACCTCTAAGTCTCTTGGGTTTTGTCTTCCTCCAATTCATGGGCACATTTGTAGACCCTAAGGAATTGTGTAAGAATCTAAAAAAATGCATCTGCTATCTCTGCAGCTCCCTCTTTTAAAAACATAAGAAGCAAGTTATCATGTCAAAACAAAATGGCAGCCTTTAGTCCAGTAAGTTCATAGAGTCATAGAGATGTACAGCATGGAAACGGACCCTTCTGTCCAACCCGTCCATGCCAACTAGATATCCCAACCCAATCTCGTCCCACCTGCCAGCACCCGGCCCATATCCCTCCAAACCCCTTCCTATTCATATACCCATCCAAATGTCTTTTAAATGTTGCAATTGTACCAGCCACCACCACTTCCTCTGGCAGCTCATTTCCATACCCGTACCACCCTCTGTGTGAAAAAGTTCCCCTGAGGCCTCTTTTATATCTTTCCCCTCTTACTCTAAACATATGCCCTCTAGTTGTGGAATTCCCAACCCCAAGGAAAAGACTTTGCCTATTTACCCTATCCGTGCCCATCATAATTTTGTAAACCTCTATAAGGTCACTCCTCAGCCTCCGACACTCCAGGGAAAACAGCCCCAGCCTGTTTAGCCTCTCCCTAAGCTCAAATCCTCCAACCCTGGCAACATCCTTGTAAATCTTTTCTGAACCCTTTCAAGTTTCACAATATCTTTCTGATAGGAAGGAGACCAGAATTGCATGCAATATTCCAACAGTGACCTTTAACCCCCAATTATCTATTATTATTGGAATGATTTTAGTGTATTCTACCATGAAGGTAGACAAAATATTCATTCAAAGTTTCTGTCATTTCCTTATTTCCCAATAATTCCCCACTTAATTTTCCAAAAGTCTAATAATTATTTCAGCTACCCTCTTTTTATATAATTATAGGTTTTACTGTTTGTTTTTGAATTTCTAGATTATTCTTCTAATATATTTTCTCCCTCATTTTCTTTCAGTCATCTTTTGCTAATTTTTAAGTGTTCGAACCTTCTGAGCTACCGCAATCTTTTATAAAATTGCATGACTTTTTTCAATATAATACCAATCTTCCTTCATCAGTGATTGAAGGTTTGTTCTGAGAGTCTTGTTTGTTGTAAGTTTGTTCTTGTCTCAAAGAATCTTTCATTCTGAACTTTTGTTAAGAGTTAGGAAATATCTTCGTAAATCTTTGCCATTGCCCATCTACCATCCTACCTTTAACTTATTGTCACAGTGCATGTCAACCAACCCAGTCTTCATAATTTTGTAAATTAACTTTGTTTAGGTTTGAGGCATTAGTTTCAGACCCACATTTATGAACATCAAACTGAATGTAAAATTTGATCATGTTATGATCAGTCATCACTGGGGAATCTTTTGCAGTGATATAACTTAATAATTCTGTCTTACTGCACACCACCAAGTTTAAAATAGCCTTTTCCCTGGTTGTTTCCAGAGCAAATGTTTTTCTCAGAAACTATCCCGAACATACTCCATGAATTTATCTTCAAGGTTGCCTCCACCAACAAGAAGATCATTGTTCAACGTTATTGCAGTGCTTTCGTACAAGCTTTCTTTTGATTTAAACTGTTCTACTATGTAGCTCCTATTTGGATCGCATAGACAATTCCCACAAGCAACTGAGTTTCCTTTTCAATGTTTATCTCCATCTAATTGATTTTATACTTTGATTTTTCGAGCCAAGATACTTTCTTGCAACTGTGCTGTCATTAAAGTCCTAAAACTTATTTACAGGAATTCTTTCTCTTGGAGGTTTTGAGAAGATTGTAGCTCAGGTTGAGGTTCTGAGAGTATGTTTGCTAGCTGAACTGGAAGGCTTACTTTCAGATGTTTCGTCATCATACTAGGTAATATCATCAGTGACCCTCCAGTGAGGCACTAGTGGTATGTGTTTAGGTTTACTTGCGTTTGATGACATCATTTCCTGTGGTGATGTCATTTCCTTTTCTTTTTCTCAGGAGGTGGTAAATGGGCTTTCCCTTGGAGGTTGTTGGCAATGTAGAATGTAGCCTATCCAGGGAAATATTGGATGCTATGAATTTCAAAGAAAGAGATGAGGAAAGTTTTTTTTGCTCGAAGATACTAGGCAGGTCTTTTGAAAACTATCTGAGACATTTGCTGGAAGAATTGAAATGGCGCTAATTAAAACAGTTGCCATTTCAGTATCAAAATGCTATGACCTGTCAATAAACCAAGGTAGTGTAAGTTGCAATTATCGCATTATCTAAAGTGGCATTCATTTTATCTTAGTTGAAATCTTAGTTTGCAATGGTTTTGATGTTAATGTAAAATAATTTCTGATTTACAGAATGATTGGACTATCTGTACAACCTTCTGAAATGTAAGATGGCTTCTAGCAACCCATTTTATTCAACGTAGGATTTTTTTCTGGCAATTCCACTCTAATTACAGGACAAGTAACAGAAGGAGCAGCAGCAAAAGGAGAACAGAGCTTTATCTCGAGGAAACAAGGTATGATCAGATAAGCTTATATCCCCCCAGCAGACTGGCCCAGGTTAACATACCTGGAGTCATATGGTGAATGGGCCGCAGGAGACTGCCTTTCAGTAATGATGCTGACTCAGTTATATCACCACCTGCAGCAGAGCTCCTGGACAAAGGCAAGTATATGAAGCCAGGAGCTGCCACAATCTCATGAATGGCAGAGTAGGTTTGAGCAGCTAAGCTGTCGACTCCTGTTCTTATGTTCCTACTTACAACAGGCTGTCACAACCAACACTGCATTGCATTTTGCAAAGGTGGGAGAAGTTTTCTCTCCCTGGTTCTCTCCAGTTTCAAACAGGGATGATCAGGAATATCTATCAGCTTACATGATTACATTAAGCATGGGATTAGTGCCGACCATTTCCCCACTTTTCCAGTGGGCAACTGCAAACAGCTGAGTAGCATCCTGGAGTTCATGCATATTGTAGATTCTTGCCAATCTCAGAATGTTAATGATGCATCATGTCTTCCTACCGGGCTTCTTCAGAAGTCTACCTCAGAAGTCCCAAAGGTTTCCAATCTGGCAATGTGCAATTGTGGAGTAGTCAACAAGTTCACTATCAGCTTCCATATCACAGTATTACTGTAACAATTCTTCACTGCCCTCTCTTCATGCACTTACATTCATGAGAGAGGTTGGTTGCTTGGGAATAGTGACTTTGTGCACTGGGTTTTGATTCCACTCAGAAAACACAACTGAACCACAGTACAATCAATTCCAAGCTCAGCAAGACTTTTCATCGGCAGGCTATTCCAGTCCTGAAGCAACAACTCGCTTGCCTAGACAATTCAAGTGACATTCTGCAGTGTCACACAGAAAGGGGGTCACTTATAATTGTGACTTGTGCTATATTGAATATCTTTGCTCCACAATGTTCACAAGGTCCTGAAATAACCCCACAGAGGCCGGTATCTGGTCACCAAGTCACCCTTTATTTACACATGGAGAGTCCTTGGCATTGATCCGGCTTCCTCAGAGCCAGCTCTCAGAGTGAACGGAACTTTTGTTTATATCCCTGTTTGGACCTGATGAAAAGCCCCAATCAGGGAACTCATATTTTATGTGGTCCACCTGGCTGACCTCATTACAAACACTACATTTCCCTGCTCTCCTGAGTCCAAGAACATTGGCTGTTTATATTTGTTATCTCCTCCTGACATATTTTAGCACCAGATCAGGTTCCTCTAACTTTGCATTTGATACATGGGGTTTGTAATGCACAGAAGATCACTTTTTATGCCCCAGAGCATCTTGGAAGAAATTCATTTTCATGTTCAGGCAGTAAAGATGTCGAGGTGGCGATATCCACCATGTCCATCTCAGATTCCAAGATCTCTTCAACACTTGGCAGAAGGTTCCATAACAGTTGGAAAGGCAGTCAAGGAGCTGGAGGAGTAAGTGAGGACTGCAGATGCTGGAGATCAGAGTCAAAAAGTGTGGTGCTGTAAAAGGACAGCAGGTCAGGCAGCATCCGAGGAGCAGGAGAATCGATGTTTTGGGCATAAGCCCTTCATCAGGCAAGTTTTGCTCTCACCTTGTTTGAGAATTTCCATCTTTCATATGGTCCACATGCTTGTTCAGGACCGTCGCAGCTACAAAAATTTGTCACTGGACCTAACCTTATGTTGGCCAAGCTTCTTATCCATACATGGCCATTCCCGTGGTTCCTACATAAAACCTCATCCCCTTACATAAACAATCATTCCTGCATAGTGGGGTCTTGTGTCTGTCATCATCGTTCCTGATGCCATTTCACCTTCCTCCCCAGGTCTGGGAAGATCAGATTTAATCTGGTGTGGAGTCAACTCCCCATGAGCAACTTTGGTGGACCAATCCCTGTAATAGCATGAGCTATCCCTGGAATCAAATAAGAACCGGGACAGTTTGGTATTTACTGAAGCTTCAAAATTTGGACTGCTGTTTCTGCCAGAACAATGGATGATGCATGGTATGGAGCTGTCCTTATATGACAAATACCATATGGCTTCAAGAAATACTCAAATTTCCCGATGGCAAACAATGGCCCATTCTGGGAGACCATGTATTGTAAAAGAAGATTGCAGTATTTCTATTGTTTTTTTCTGTGCTTGACGAATGAACTTTATGCACATCCAATCATTTTGGTTGGCATCCACAATGAGTAAGAACAGTGAGACCATGAAATGACCTGCATTGCCAACATCTAATCAAGTCCAAAATTAACCCAGTCATTCTCGTGAATGTAGGGGAGCTGCTGGCAGTAATTGTTTGTCCTTGTTGGCACTTTGGGCACTGCCCCACCAATGCATCTATGACAATATCCAATCCTAGCCTAGACACCAGATATAACTTCTCACCAATATCTTCATTTTGGAAATCCCTTGATGACCCTGGTGGAGGTCAGCCAGTATCTGGGTAGTGACCTTTGCTCAGGACAATCACTCTTGCTCTCTGTAATAATATACCGTCCTCTATTGTGGTCTGGTCTCTCAGGGTCAAAAAAAGTTTCAATTCTGGTTGGGACAGCCCTTTGGTTACCCCCATCACCACTAGCTGTTTCAGTTTTTGCCAGGACTGGATCTTTTTGTGTCCCCAAAGTATGATATTGTCAGCTATGACTGGAAGCTTGTCCAGAAAATGTAAAACCATTATGCACTCTTCAGGGTGGTACCATCGAGATCTGCCAGCGGGAGGCATCAGTATTTGCTATTTGTCCTTCCAGATTGTGTTTCAACTTGTAATTATACACACTTAGTTTGAGAGCCCTCTGCTAAGTTCAGATTAAAGCTATGGCCCGCATTGCCTTGTCCTCTTTAAGTAGACCTAACAGGGTTTGTGGTCTGTTATTATTACAAATTTACATCAGTAATGGTGTGTACAAAAAATGACTGCCAAACCTTCCCTCCCTATCTGGGCATATATACGCTCTGCATTAGCCAAAGTCCTGGATACATATGGTATTGGGTGTTCAAGCCAATACACTACCGACACTGTATGGGGGAACAGCGCATGTCAATACCAGATCTCACTTGGGATCATAGTGTGCCAACATCTTAGCAGATGATAACTGTTTCTGCACTTTGCTGAAAGCTATGGCCTGGATATGCAATTATGTCCAAGGGGGACCCTTTTTTCAGCATTGATGCAAAGCTGCCAGGATGGAGATCAGGTTATGTGTGAACTTTCCATAATAATTCTAAAGCCCAAGGAAAGACCTAAGCTCCAGTACAGACATGGGAATCAGGATGCCTTTAATCACCATCACTTTATCTTCCAACAGGTACAACCCAGTTTTGACAATTTTGTAGCCCAAGTGTGGTTTCTAGAACACACATTCATTCCTTCTGAGGTGTATACACCCACCTGGGAGAAATGTCCAAGGACTATGTCCAATTTCTCTAAGTGCTCCTTATTGGTATTCTCTGTTATGAGCAAGTCATCTAGATAAATGTGATCTAGGGTAGACCTTTGAAAATGTTCTCCATTGTCTGCAGAAAAAATGCACAAAACCCCAGATGGCAATATTGATACAAACTCTTATAGGTATTAATTGTGACATTAATTGTGACCTACAACTGCAATTGTAGGTACATGTGGGTCAGGTCCAGCTGCATGAAGGACAGCTCCTCCCCTGCCAGCTTTGTGTCTCAATCCTCTGTGTGAGGGATTGGGTATTTACCCAGCAGTGAAAGGCTGTTTTCCATTTGTTTAAAATCCCCAAGACGATGAACAGACCTGTCAGACTTCACAATCGGTACGAACAGTGCTGCCCATTCTGCAAACTAGACTGGTCAGATGATTCCTTCACTTTCCAGCCTCCTGATATCTGCCTCTAAGGCAAATGGCACTGAACAGGCCTTGCAGAATCATGGAATTGCTTCCTGGTTACTATGCAAGGTGGCCTTGGCTCCTTTGATAGTCCCTGGATTTTCCTGAAAGATCTCTGGGTATGGATTTACGACTTCATTCAGGCAGTCATTTTCTAATTGTCAAAAGGGGAATCTTTCTCAATCAATTTTGCCACATTAAGCATGGCTGTAGGCCTTTTACAACAATCAGCAGTAACTAAACCAGCTGCTGCTCATAAGAGATTGGAACCGACATTATACCCTTAACATGTAAAGCTTCCCTTGTATAGATTCTTAGTTTTACTCGAGGCCATTTGCAAACTTAAGGGTTGGAGTCGAGAGTGTTAAAGATCGGTTCTGTGATCACCAAAATGGCCGTAACAGTATCAACCTCCATTAGAGCTGGACAACCATTTAACCATTTATTTTGATTGGTTCTGATTTGGATGTTGCTAAGCAATTTAGTTGTTCCAAACCAGATGTAGGTGGATTTTCCAGGGTGTGCACGCTCTTGAAAATCGACCGATAAGTTCTCTTACTCAATTTAGGTTTAGTGGAATTCTTTTGCTGTGTTTAGTCAGCATACTGGCAGCAACTACAATAGATTTCCTGCGTGGATCCTGAAAATAATTTTAACCATTTGGCCAAGGCTTAGCTTTTTTGTGGGTTTTTCTATTGGCTGACCTAGAGTCCCTCTCTTCAGGATATATCCTGAGTGAGGCTATGCAGTTGCCATCACTTAAGTTAAGTCATGTTCCACTCAGTTGACCTGGCGAGGGTGTCCACTTCCATCAGAATACCCTGCAACTCATGTGCTCCATTTGCCACATTTTCCAATGATAAAGCTAGTTGTAGTGCCTGTTTGAAGTCCAGTTGGGCTTCAGCTAGTAGGCACTTTTGCATGGTTACATCATTAATCCCACATACCAAATGGTCTCCCTGCATCTCATTAAGGGTTAAACCAAAGGCAAATGCCTCTACCAGTCATCTTAACCATGTCAAAAATCCCGATACTGATTCCCCCGATTCTCGAATTGCTGAGTAAAACTGGTAGTGTCACAGAATTAATGGAGGCTTGGGGTCATAATATTCCTTAATTAACTCTGTCAACTCCTGAAAGGTTTTAGTATCTGGTGCCTCAGAGAAAATTCGGCTCCGAATAACTGAAGAAGTTGTGTGTCCGCAACCTCGTAAGAGAATTACTCATTGTTTTTCATCTGCCTCAATGTTATTTGCTGGGAAGAAGCAACGCATTCTTTCCACATACTGTGCTCAGTCTTCGATGGCAGGGTCAAATAAGTCAAGTTTCCCAAATAATGGCATGATGCCAGAAATGCTGATCCCAACTCAAAGACTGTTGTGAGTGAATTTGTTCAGGAGCATGCTTTCCTCTTGTTGCCACTGAAGTAACTCTACAGAAGCTGGTATCCAGTCACCAAGTCACTCTTTATTTACAGGTGGAGAGTCCTTGACACTGACCCAGCTCCCTCAGAGTCAGCTCTCAGAGTGAACAGAATCTCTGACACTCCTGTTTACATCTGTCATCCAGGGCTCCCTGATTAGACCAGATTAACAGCCCCAATCAGGAAACTCATATTCTATGACATCCACTTAGCTGACCTTTTATAATCACTATAGGACTGTTCGCAAATGACACCAACGGAGTAGAAGATGGTGAAAAGCAAGCAGGTTTTGGTATCTGCCTGCAGTCACAACTCTGGCAGCACCTGTTTTAAAAATCCTGCTTCTCACTGCAGTCTAACAATCACATTCAACATCTTACCCAGTCCTTCTAGTTCCTAATAAACTACACTAAGCAATGTTGATATGACACATCTGGCACAGCAGGATCATCAGCAACCACAAAAAAGACTCTGCGCACAACAATTCCAAAGAGGGTTAATGATTAACAATTCCCAAGAGGGTTAATGATTTGATTGCTTGCAGAAATGGTAACCTACTCATTACTATCTGGCTCTCCCTAATACCTGTCTTAGGAAATCTCTCACCAACTGTTCTTACTTCTTCTTTTAATGCGTTTATTTGTCCAGACATGGAATGGCCTAAAAATAGCGAAAAGGAACAAATCCTTCCCATCCTCACAGCAGCCATCATCATTTTGCTACAATCCTCAAAATAGGTTGGTATTTCCTCAATGAGAACACATAGTATTGGTTGCCTTATTTTAAGAAGCATGTAAGTATTTTGAAAGAGGTTCAAAGAAGACATGCCAGACTGCTACCTGGAATAAGTGATTGTACTATGAGGAAAGAGTTGGGCAGGTTAGGCTTGCCTTTACTGCGGTTGATTAAGGGAAAAGATGACTTGATTGAAAGATAAAAGGTCATGGGAACTCTTGACAGGTTGGATGCGGAGAGGATGCTTCATCTCAAGAGCGGGTGTGGAACTAGGATTTACTATTCAAAATAAGAGATCACTGATGTAAAGCAGAGATGGGGTGGATTTTTTTTTTCTCTCAAAGGCCCATGAGTCTTTGGAACTCTGTACCAGAAAAGGTGATGGAAGCAGAGCCTTCAAATATTTTCAAAGTAGATATAAATACATTCATAATAAGAAAGAGGGTGCAAGGTTATCAGGGAGAGGTGGGAATGTGAATTTGAGGTGACCACCAGATCAGACATGATCTTATTAAATGTCAAAGCAGGTTGGAGGATCTGACTGTTCTATTCCTGCTTCTTATTCATTTGTTAGGTGTGCACAGCTAAGCTAGATATTTAAGTGAAAGGCTTCTGATATCAATAGAATGATTATGCTAGTTTAAGACTGAATAGGATGGAGTTTGTACCATACACTCCCTGTTCAATATTAGTCAGTGGATGGAAGAAGCCACAACAGATAAGTTATCTCCTGGATTATATAGTCAGCAGCAAAGTGAGAGCAAAGTGATAGCACTCGCTGCTGACCTTCAAAGAAAGCTGGCCATCAAAATCTAGCAATCTCCATTTTTCATGGCCTTCATCTTTTCATGACATCAGTTTGAATCTAGCTCCAAGTCAAGGGCGGTCAAGCTTCTAGCAACAGTAATATCATCAAACAACTTAAAGCAGCCAATTATATTGAAGTATTTTCAGGGACATAAAATCAGGATGTAAAATGCACTGAATTTTTTTACATTTAATTACAATTTGATAGAGACTGAAATATACGATTGGAACACACACTTGGGATTAAATTAAAATCTGAAATTTCATTTTCAAAGTTTAATATAATTATATTTCAAAATTAGGAACTTTATAGCATCATAGAAATCCAACATTCTGTAAATATAAAATTATTCTTTCAAGGCCAGTGACACTGTTAGCAGTAATTATGAAGTTAGTGTGCCATTAGAAACCCAGTGGCACTTCATTCGACAAGGTGTTAAATTTTCAAGGGTTTTTGCAACAAGACTAATAGCATATTAACAATGATGACATTTAATCAATAGCCTACAAAATTTATTTATGTATATTTGTGCCTGGTTACTGCCTTAGTGTTTGGAGAGAATCAATGTAAACATGGTTTAGAAATTAGGAATGTTGCGCTACCAAGATTTTTGTGGACTCATACAGTCATACAGCACAAAAACAGACTCTCCGGTCGAACTCATCCACGCCAACCAGACATCCCAATCTATCCTAGTCCCATTTTCCAGCGCTTGGCCTAAATCTTTCTAGACCTTTCCTTTGCATGTACTCATCCAGATGCTTTTAAATGACATAATTGTATCAGTCTCCACACTTTCTCTGGCACCTCATTCCATATACCTTTTTCAGTCTGAAAAGTTGCCTCTCGGGGCCATCTCATCTTTGACCTACGCCCTCTAGTTTTGAACTCCCCTACTCTGGGAAAAAGACTTTGGTTATTCATCCTAACCATGCCTGTCATGATTAATAAATCTCTATAAGGTCACCCCTCAGCTTCCAATGGTCCAGGGTAAAAAAGCCTTGCCCTATTCAGCCTTTTCTTATAGCGCAAACCTTCCAATCCCGACAACATCCTTGTAAATCTTTTCTGAACCTTTTCAAATTTAACAACATCTTTCCTATGGAAGGGAGATCTGAACTGAATGCAGTATTCAAAAAGTGGCCTCACCAATGTCCTGTACAGCCACAACATGACATCCTAACTCCTATATTCAATGCACTGACCAATGAAGACAAGCATGCCAAACACATTCTTCACTCTGTCTACCTGCAAGTCCACATTCAAGGAACTATGCACCTGTACCCTAGGTCTCTTCATTCATCAACACTCCCCAGGGCCCTATCATTAGCTGTATAAATCTTGTCCTGGTTTGCCTCACCAAAATGCAACACCTCACATGTACCTAAATTAAAGTTCATCATCTGCAGCTCCTCAGCCCATTGGTCCTCTGATCAATGTCCTGTAGTACTCTGAGATAACCTTCTTCCCTGTCCACTACATCACCAATTTTGGTCTCATCTTCAAACTTACTAATCACACTTCCTATATTCACATCCGAATTATTTATATAAATGATGAAAAGCAGTGAACCCAGCACTAATTCTTGCAGTACACCATTGGTCACAGGCCTCCAGTCCAAAAAACAACCTTCCATCACTTCCTTCTATCTCCTACTTTCAAGCTGATTAGTATCTAATTAGCTAATTACACATGATTCCATGCGATCTAACCTTGCTAACCAATCCACCATGCAGAACCTTGTCGACTGCCTCTACTGAAGTCCACATAGACAACATCCACCATTCTGCCTTCAATCTTCTTTGTCACTTCTTCGAAAATCTCAATCGAGTTAATGAGACACAGATTCCCATGTGCAAAACCATATTAACAGTCCTTTTAGATTAGATTACTTACAGTGTGGAAACAGGCCCTTCGGCCCAACAAGTCCACACCGACCCTCCGAAGAGCAACCCATTCCCCTACACCTAACACTATGTGCAATTTAGCATGGCCAATTCACCTGACCTGCCCATCTTTGGACTGTGGGAGGAAACTGGAGCACCCGGAGGAAACCCACGCAGACACGGGGAGAATGTACAAACTCCACACAGACAGTTGTCTGAGGCGGGAATTGAACCTGGGTCTCTAGCGCTGTGAGGTAGCAGTGCTAACCACTGTGCCACCGTGCCAAAGTTAATCAGTCCTTGCCTTTCCAAATGCAAGTAAATCCTGTCCCTCAGTATCCCAACCAACAACTTACCCACCGTTGACATCAGGCTCACTGGTCTATAGGTACCTGGGTATTCCTTACCACCTTATTTAAATAATACATCACATTAGCCAACCTCCAGTCTTCTCCTCTCCCAAGCAACTTTTGAAAGTTTCTGCCTAATACCATCAAAAATGGCCTTACTCCAATTTAGAACTTTAACTTTCAGATCAGCTATAACATTTTCCATAACTATTTTAAAACTAATAGAATTATGATCACTGGCCCCAAAGTGCTCCCCCATTGACCATCGCTGTCACTTGTCCTGCCTTTTTTCCCAAGTTTTGTTCTTTCTCTAGTGGGTATGTCCACATATTGAATAAGAAAATGGTCTTGTCCACACTTAACAAATTCCTTTGTATCCAAGCCCTTAACACTGTGGCAGCCCTAGTCTACATTTGGAAAGTTAAAATCCCCTGCCATTGAAACCCTGTTATTCTTACAGATATCTGAGATCTCTTTACATATTTGCTTCTCAATTTCCTGCTGACTATTGTGGGCCCAAAAGTACACCCCAATAAGGTGATTATCCCTTTCTTATTTCTCAAATCAACCCAAATAACTTCAAATGAATTTCTCCCCGGAATACGAAGTACAGCCATAATGTTAACCTTAACCAAAAACATCATTCCCCCTCCTCTCTTGCTCCCCTTTCAACCCTTCCTATAGCATCTATACCATGGAATGTTAAGCTGCCAGTCCTGCCCCTCCCTGAGCCACATTTCTGTAATAGCTATGATATCCCAGTCCCATGTTCCCAACCATGGCCTGAGTTCATCTGCCTTAAACATCAGGCCTCTTGCATTGAAAAAAGTGCAGTTTAATTATAAGCCTTACCTTGTTCTCTGCCTTGCTTTTGCCTGCCTTGACCATTTAACCTGTTCTACTTCTCTACTTTACCGGCCTCAGGCTAATCTCTTTTCTCACGATCTCTTTGGGTCCCACATTCCCCTCCCCCCTTAATAGTTTAGAGCCTCTGAGTAGCACTAGCAAATCTCCCCTCTTTACTATGTACATGTTAGAAGTAGAGGTGTGTCCCTTATTCAAAAACAGCTCAGGGTTACTACCAATTGATTAATTATTCTAATACTTCACTCCCTTCTCATTTAGTCTTCAGTTAGCGATTGATCTTTGTGCCATCAGTGAGATGCCACTTACCAACTGAATCTCTATAGTTGAATAACAGAGGGAGAGAGGTTGTTTTCTAAGTTAGGGAGGGCAGCCTTCTTTAAGCCCCTCACTCACCAGCCACTGCCATGGTGATCAGTGAAATGCTGACAAAACATTTACCAATGAATCTATAGAATGATGAAGGAAACCTTAGATTGCAGTAACAGTTTATCGAGAATGCTCTTCAATGTTGGAACAAAGTTTAACAAAAAAAATTGATAAAATTTAAATAGCATTAAAAAAAGATTCTTATTGAAATTTATAAATTGCAGTTAGCTTTCTGCCTCATTTTTAAATAGAGAGAAACATTGATCACTGAATTTGTTGCTGGTGAGTATTATCACATATTGCTTGCAGTGTGGTTTTGCCACCAGCAGGGGAGCTTTACCTGATGAGGCAGTGCCTATGTTATCTCTCATAAAGTAAGAAGCTAAGACATGGGTAACATCATACTGGAATACCCAACAGGCATTTATTACGGTTTGTTAATATATACAGACATTACATTCATAGCCCCATCCATGTCTCGGTTAACTTGAAGCTATTCAGTAATAAAGAGCAGCACACCTCCATTAGCCTGTCATGATTCGAGTGATCCAAGGTCAGATGGCATCTGATACCTTTAGACCCTTAGGTCACTGTAACGATCTCATGAACTTGTCTCTTCAAGTTATACTGGCATATTGTGCAACAAACCCAAGAACTGAGGATGCTTGAAACATGAAACAAAAACAGAAATTGATGGAGAAAATTATTAGATCTGGCAGCATCTATAAAGAGAAAGTCAACATTTCAGATCCAGTGACCCTTCATTAGAACTAGAAGTAGCTAGGAAAGGTGGTATATGCTGAAGACGGGGGTGGGGGTGGAGAGGTTGGGGGATGTTGAAAGAGTGAAAGGATATGTCAGGACAGAAACCAGAGGGAGAGAAAGATAGTTCGGTGAATAAAGGGATTGATAATGATATGCCAAGAAGGAGAAAAGCTAATAATGGGGACCATCAGTAGGTGAAAATGGTTGGCTGTACTGAAAACTGCCCATGTGATGATGAGACTTGGGGTGTGGTGGTGAGTAATGGACATAGATAAAGGTCTTCAGGTCATCAAATTATTAACCTCAATATTAAGTCCTGCAGGCTGCAAGTGGAAAATGAGATGCTGTTCTTCCATCTTGCGCTGGTCTGTGCTGGAACACTGCAGCAGGACTGAGAGGGAAATGTTGGGCAGGAAACATGACGGTGTGTTAACGTGGCAGGCAACAGGAAGCTCAGAGTCATTTTTTTCAGACATAACATAGGTGTTCAGTAAAGTGGTCACTCAGCCTGTGTTTTGACTTCCCAATTTAGAGGAGACCATATCGTGAGCAGCGACTACAGTAGACAAGATTGAGCAGGTAAATCACTGCTACACCTAGAAGGTATGTTTGGAGTCTTAGACTATTGTGTCTCTGAAATGTACACTGACACTGACTGAGAGATATAACTTAACATTTAGGACAGTAGTGGGCCCTCAGTACAGGATTATGCAATGTCTCTACAATTGCTGGAAGCAAATTCTATGTACTATGATGCTGCCCCAATAACTTCCTGACGAAGGAGTAGTGCCCAGAAAGCTTGTACTTCCAAATAAGCTTCTGCTCTATCAAGATCCTTTAGGATCTTAAATGTTTCAATTAAGCCATCCCTTACTTTTCTCAATTCCAGGGGATATAAGCTTGCCCAAAGGACCTTTTCTCATAAGACAACCTGCTCATTGCAGGTATTGATCTAGTAAAGCTCAGCTGCCATTAGCACATTTACTTCCTTCCTTAAATGAGGCAATGAATACTGTGCACAGCACTCCAGATGAAGTCTCACCAATTTTCTTCCTTCGGTATTCAATTCCCTCATAATACGTGATAACATTCTTTTCGCTTTCTAAATTACTTGCTACCCCTTCATATCAACCTTTGTGATTCAGGCACTAGGATATCCAGCTGCTTCTGCATCTCAATGCACTAATCTTTCACCATTTAGGTAATATGCTTCTTTAAAAATCCTACCTGATAAATTGAACATTTTCACATTTTCCCATATTACATCTCATTTTCCAAATTTTTGCCCTCTCTCTGGCCCCACAAACAACAATATGAAGTGAGCACATATTGCAAAAAGGAAACAAATTCTAGGATCCAATTTAGGATAGGTTCTCATGGTGAATGGTCAGTTGTGCTATGTCTTGCAATATTTAAAACAACAGTAAGAACACAGGAATGGGCCCTTCCACCCACAATGTTGTGTTGAACATGACACCAAATTAAACAAACCCTTTCTGCCTGCCCTTAGTCCCTATCCCTCCATTCCTTGCATATTCACAAGCTTATCTGAGAACCCCTTAAAAGCCCTATTGTAACTGCCTCCACCACCAACCTTGGCAGCAAGCTTCAGATATCTACCAATCTCTGTGTAAAAAAACTTGCCCCTCACATCTCCTTTGAACTTTTCCCCTCCCACCTTAAATGCATGCCCCCTAATATTAAACATTTCAACTCTGGGACAAAGAATCAATGGGCTAATTTCTCCCAGTCCCTGAAAATGTAGGCAATGGCCACTCATTTGGGAAAATATGGTGAGATTCGAAAAATTTTAATTCTCAGCATCAAAAAAGAGGTTTGATTTTACAGCCAAAGTTTGAAAACCAAGACAAGAATTTCAATGGTGAATGATAAGAAACCGACTTACATGTAATTGCATGCCATTAGTACCTAATCTCACTTCATTGATTTGTAGTCTGCCATTCCCCAGACAAAAACTGGCATGAAAGTCAGAGCAAATACCTGGCAACTGCAGCTTTCCACCTGCTCCTCCAGACCTTCATTTTGGGCAGAAGTCACCAATATTTCAGCTTACGCTCCATGGACAGTAACCGCCTTTGGAAGTTGGTATCAGATACATACACAGCCTCACCACAGTTCTTCATTTCAATACTTACTTTGAAAAACATTGAAATCTTGCATTGTAATGCACTGCATTGCACATAGACGTCCATCTCAAAGATTGGATTAGGGAGCATCTCAGAACTCATTGTTTCTCTCTTCATGTTCACTCACTTTGCATCAGTTTGGTCATCCACAGCATTCCTGCCATGCCTTGCATTGCCTTTTGTACTTTGCCACCTCATTTGGAACTCACAAACTCACAGTCTTTCTGCCTTGTCTTGTCTTGTCTTTGAGTGTAAATCCAAGGCCAGGCAGCCTCTTATGGTGCCAGCAATAAGCAGTGAAGGGTGTGGATGAGTTACTTTAAGGCATCATGCCATGTTATTCTCTCAATGCCCATCTCACATCTATGTCATCTGACAGCAGCTTACACAGCAAACACATTGCATGAATATTAACCAGATGGCCTTGTCTTAAAGTTTGAAGGTGTAGTCCTCAATCAAGTTCATGGGCCTATCTTCAATCAGAGTTTAACAGCTCAGTAGGTCAAGGAACATTGTCTGATCTCAGTACAAGTGTTGGATGCAGTCAGTAAGCTGCTTGGGAGTCCAAGGTCAGGGGTCAATTTCATTAGTCTGGAGAATGGGCCACCATCAGTCTTCCAGGTTCAGTTTAACCAGTCTGCACATTAGAAATAGGTCAGTTGACCATTTGTACAGAGGTCAATCAACTGAAGAAGAGTCACTGGACCCAAAATTCTGCCTCACAGCACCATAGATGCTGCCAGGCCTCCTGAGTTTTACAGCAATTTCTGCTTTTGCTTCTGATTTCCAGAATCTGCAGTTTTATTAGATTAGTTTTGTTTTTAATTAGATTTCCTACAGTGTGGAAACAGGCCCTTCAGCCCAACCAGTCCACACCGACCCTCCGGAGAGTAACCCACCCAGACCCATTTCCCTCTGACTAATGCACCTAACACTATAAACAATTTAACATGGCCAATTCACCTAACCTGCACACCTTTGGACTGTGAGAGGAAACTGGAGCACCCCGAGGAAACCCATGCAGACACAGGGCGAATGTGCAATCGCCACACAGACAGTCGCCCAAGGCTGGAATTGAACCTGGGACCCTAGTGCTGTGAGGCAGCAGTGCTAACCACTGAGCCACGGTGCCACCTGTATTTGCTTTTCAGTTCGGGGTCCATTCACTCATCAGTTACTGCTGTCTTTCCAAGTCTGTGCACCAAAAGGCTTGAGCAACATACATCTGAATCAGGGTAATGATGTGAAATGTCCATGCAGAGACATCCTATTGGCCTCCTTGTCCAGGGCCTCTATATCACAATGTTTGGAGAATGTCATTCAGATGTCATTTGGGTGGCCGCAGCTTCTGACTGATCCCATTACTGAGGACCTGCTTTGTTTCTGATATTGCCCACATAGGAACTGTCCCCAGTGGATTCAGGCACAGAAGCAATGGCATTCCCTGTGATCACTGCACTATGGGCTGTGACACAAATGGATGAGGGACACATACCATCTGCAAGGCCAGAATCAGCATCAACCTCTTGCTGAGTGTAGCTGAACACTTTGTTCTTTACATGGGGTTCATGCTGTTTAATAAAAATTAAGGTTAAAAATGGTTAGAAGACTTCACAACATTCACAACTCCCCCATTCAATCCTGACAAAGTTTCTTGCTAGTATGAGTGCTGTGGAAAGTATACCTATCACACAGGCAGGGTTGGAATGTTTTTTGGTGCTAAGAATGGCTAATCTCTCAACCTTCATTCTTAAAGATGCAACTGAAATGACATTGGGCCACACGCTAGAGGATGAAAAGTGAACATATATTAACAAATAGGATAATATAGTTACAACGAAGTGTCACCATGCAAATAAATGCCCATTTAAGGTCTTCATTTGCTTCCCAATCCATCTAACTGCACGTCCAGTGTTTGCAGTGGGGGATGGAGGGAATCTCCCCAATATTGGAGCCTCTTTGCTTTGTAGTTTCTGTTGGGTGACCCCAAGCATGTTTAAGGTAGAGACAGCCCAAGGCCGCCTGGTGTCTCAGTGGTTAGCACTGCTGCCTCACAGCACCGGAGACCCAGCTTCAATTCCAGCCTGGGATGATTGTGTGAAATTCGCACATTCTCCCTGTGTCTGCGTAGGTTTTCTCTGGTTGCTCCAGTTTCCTCCTACAGTCCAAAGATGTGCAGGTTAGGTGGGTTGGTTTTGGGAAATGTGTGGTTGTGGAGATAAGGTAGGCAGCTGGGTCTGGGCAGGATGCTCTTTGGAGAGCATCAATGGGCCAAATGGCCTCTTTCTACAAGGGGATTTATGGTAACTTAATCTGTTGGAAGTTCACCTTCCTCGACTTCAATCCCCCACACTTGGGATTTACAGATTGGATGGAGCTGGACACCAGTGAAGTGACCTGAGTGGAGATTTCAGGAAGGGTTATATATGGCTCCTCCTCCAGCTAGGTGCCCCACTGGCATCTCCCTGACTCCTTGTGAGGAAGGGGCTCCTGAAATGAGGTCAAGTTTCTTCACCTCCTGTTCCCTTGCACCAGTGGATTGAGTGATGGCGTGCAGTTCCATTGTATATCCAGGAGACACTGAGTTTGCAGAGCTTGGGTCTCCATGGCAACTGCCAACCCTGTATGCTTGAAGCACAGCACAGACCGCATTGGTAGATTTCTCCAAATTTTCAGTGTGTCCAACATATATAGAGATATCAGCGTTACCACAGAAACAAGCAAGATTCTCTCCCATTTGGTCCAGAAGTCTCTCCTCATCGAGGATGTCAAGATGGATATCAGGCACTCACTGCCTGTCTTGGCTCTCACCACACTGCTGTGGGCTGTTTTCTTCCAGAATGAGACAAAGAGAGGGATGGAGTGAGATACAAACAGTTGGCATGACTGTCAGTGTTGGTGCAGCTGGAGGGAATGGGGTGAGATGTATGAGGGAGTTGAGAGCGAATGCAAGACTAATAGTCTGAGGGCTTGGGGACATGGGGGAATGTGATTAGAGAGTGTCAGGGTAAGTGAGGGAAAATGATATATGCAATATCGAAAATAGTAGATCATGAACCTTGGTCAGACGTGCAGAGAGTGAGTGTGAGAGAGATAAAGGTGGAACTTAACTTCATGGAGTGCAGAAGGTCATCACACGTCTTCCTGCACTACTGAGCTTTCCTCCAGACTGTGTACTCCATACTGACCCACCTGGCAGCTGTGGACCAGGTTGACTGGGTCTGGTGGCATGGTCTCCTATGGTGGGCCTGAAGAGAAGAGGATGGCACTGCCAATCACCACCCCATCACCAGGAACCTCCAGGTCACTGTCAATAAGGAAACTGCCAATTTGCTGCTGTCCGGACAATTCTTCCACACTGCAACTGTGAGAGGCAGCTCCTGACCAGCAGCATTTGACCAGAACAATTGGACACAATCAGAGGCAGAAATCTCAGAAGCTCTGCACAGTAACGAGTACTTCTGTTGCTGTTAAGCACAGGATAATATTAAAGCAGCACCACAGAGATAAGGCACACACCTAATGAAGTGAGCATACAACATTGTGTGAAAAGAAACACGTGAGGACTTGCAGAAAGAAACCCTCAATAGAACTTTACTTCAATTTTTGGTACCGTTCAGCTCTTGGTATTTCCATTGATGTCATTTTTCTAAAAATCTATTTCCTATATCCCATTGGATCTGAAAGAAGCTGATTGCTTACCACATTTTTTCCACTTGAAGCCCTGAGAGGTCTCAAGCCAGATTTGGCATGCAGTCTCCATATTCAAAGGACCCATTCAATTGAGAAGAGAACCCTAATATAGCAGGCCAGGCCTTTACTACCAGTGGCGGCACACACTGCCAACATTTTGTTAAAATCAAATAATCCTGTGCATTTTCTATCTGTAAACCTTTATTTCTGATACTGTGCACCCCTTCCACATTCTGGAGATCTGAAACAAACATGGGAATGCTGGAGAAACTCAGCAGGTCTGGCAGCATCTGCGGCAAGAGAAATAGAGTTAATGTTTTGAATCTGAATTGACTACTTCAGGAACATTTATGTGTAAGATCTGAAGCTTGTATTGGTAGTATTCCTCCCTCTGAGTCAGGAGGGCTGACCCAGAGCTGTAATAACATCTCTGAAAAGGATGCTTAGAAAATATTTTTATAAACATATAAACATAAAACCTGTGTTTTATAAACATATTGAGCACATTAGACATGACACCAGCATCACAGTTCTGTATTTTCCTTTTCACCTGGCAGACTGTTAACACACTTGAAACTTTTATTCAATCATCTTAAGTTTAAAAATTATCAAAAACATCACAAAAGGAAACACATTAATGTTGTATTGACACAGCCCTCACTTAGGAGTTTGCAATGTATGTGATTTTGTGCATTACATAATGCACACAAATGTTTTGTTGCAACACATGCTATTTATGGCTTTGTTAACAAAATACCAATAACACACACACTCACTTTGTCAACTGGAAGTGATTTGGTGAATCAGAATTTATCTAATAGAATGAACAGGAAACAATTTGATAACCTAGAATAATGCTGAATAGGATTCAGTACACAAGAGTTGGATTCAGTTAGGCTGAGATTTTACACATTAGAATTTCATACAGTGCAATTTGTACATTTGACTTCCACGCTTTGGGACTAAATGGAATTTAATAATGTTGGAATTATGCATAATAGAAGCAAATTTAACTTGCTACATTCAAATTCTCTATACATTCAAATTCTCTATAAATGGGATAAGGAGGAATTATAACTTTTAGTTTTATACAATAGTGCATTGAGATTTGATATTATGAAATTAAGAATATTATGAGTAAATTGGTTTTAATACATTAATTCTATATAATGGGAAGAGATGAGTCTAGGTACGTTACATAATTAAGTGAAAAGCAGAAAACACTGGTGTTTGTTGCAATGAAAATTAACTTATATTTTCTTCATATAAAGATGTTCTGCATTCCACAGAATAGTGTGCACTTGAACAGCACAATTTCATTCTCAATAATAGTACATGTTGGATTATCTAATAAGTTCTCTTTCATTACAAGGTTTTGCATCGTCACATGGGGAATCATTTATTTTTCCATTTTTATGTACTGAATGCTTTGAGCTTTTGTACGTTACATTTACAGACTCATCCAAATGTAGTTCACATTTCTTAGAAGAAATAAAGTAGTTAAAATTAGAAAAGGATACAATGATTGTTATGAAGAATGGAGGACTTAGGTATGAAGAGAGATAAGTGACAGCAGTTTTTTTCTTAAAATAGACTAGGTTGGGAGGTGACTAAGAGAGGTTTCCAAGTTGATGGAAAGTTTTGAAATAGCAGATAAAAAGAAATGATTCCCTCGGGCAATTAGATTACTAACTGGAGGTCAAAAATCCAAAATCATTAATAAACAATCTTGAGGGAAGATATTACTTTACAGACTTTGCGATGATTGGGAATTCTGCCTGAAAAGGCAATGGAAGCTGACTACATGAATTATGTTAAAAGGAAGTGTAAATGTAACTCAGGATGAGGATCTCAGAGTTACAGGCAAAAAGCAAAGATGTGGGTTAAAACCACAAATGTTGTGTCAAGGAGCAAGTACAGATATGACAGGCTGAATGTCCTCCTTGTACACTGTACATTTCCCTGATTCTAAATTATTAAGGCAACATCCGAAAATCTCCTCTAGAACTTCTTTGGGATGAATGCTCCCCTGTTTACCCAATAGATAAATTAAATGGATATTTGGCATTCTAAGAATGTTCATTTCATTCAAATTGAAATGATACAATGTGCTGACTTTTTCCATTTCGATTTGAAGTGTGATGGTGAGTGAGCTTCATAATATTCAGTTCACTATGACAGGTCAATTTCACCTCATTAATTTTGCAATTCAGCTGCTTGGCATATTTCCTGAGAAATGGTGTGGCCAGAGGCAGGAATGCTCAACATGGAAGGGACTTCCTGGCTTACCCTACCCTGGTAGCCGTTCAGCTGTCACAAACCAGGAACTGGCCCTAGTACTCAACCCTGAAAATGTCCCAGAGGAAAGCCAAGCTTGCTCTTCCTTCCAGGACAGAGATCTGGAGGTGCCTGGGAATGGGGTGAAGAGAAGGGCAATCTTTTTTACCTGCTGACCATCAAAGAGAGCCATCCCATCAGACCCAGTAAGCCTGGAGAGAAATTGTAGTATAGGTCAGGGCTGTGTTCCATATCAAAAGGGATACATAATAATTTCACAAGAAGGTCAATTATCCTCTCTGCTCTGTGAGTAAGTTCCACTATTTTCTCTCTGTTACTTCATACTCACAGGGCCACACCTCAGTCTAATATCAATCTCTGACCAAAGCTCATGGACTGCCTCTCAGTATTGCTTGTACCATGCTCACACTCACCTCATCCTCCCAAAATATGAACCCTTCCTGTCTTCTGCACTTGCTACTCGCTTCTGCTGCTCACAACAAATTCCTTTGTTGTGAGGCTTTATGTCACATCCAAGAGTATGGGTTCAAGGCAAGCTTATTATGGAGAAGGCAATGTCAAGTACTGTCTTCAGATTTATTCTTCTTTATATTGCTTTTTATTACATTCTGGCGTGTAGTAGGTGCGAATCTTACTGTTACATTATTGAAGGATTATTCCATGAACTCTGCAACGTAATGCTAATTATTGTAAACCACGCTTCTCTGAACATTCACATGGTATATTCTAGGTTGCTGTCTTGCTTTCCATGTGCTCCTTCTCTCAACTCCACCCACATTATGCTATTTATGCTCAATGAGGAGCAGCTTCATGACATCATCACAAGGTTCATCCAGGATCCTAAATCACTTACAACATGCATGATCACTAACTGATTTTGCATTTACTTCCATAGTACTCAACTCATCCTTTTTGTCTCATTGTAGGGCAAAACTGGCCATTTCAGCAGGACTGGTGTTTCAACAATGGTCTGAATGACGTAACTATAATCTCTGGATTGTCTGCACTTAACCTGCAGGATTCACCATAAAAGCCCATTGTAGTGTAATGAATGAGCCCCTTGGTTGACTGTGGTGCTACACCCAGACCAACTGCAGAACCCTTTCAACCCACTAATGAGTTTTCCCGTTGACTCGCATCATTTGCTAGAAGCACAAGCAGTGTGTTTGTCGCACAAACTGCTGGAGTAAGCTCTAGCATTGACATTGATGTCACAAGGTATCATAATGTGACATGTCCATTCCTGTCCAGCAATGAACTGGCAATTCAGTGCTCCACTGCCATCACTAGCTGCCTGCATTTCCCTCTGTGTGAAAAAGCAAGCTAAACACACTGGGGTTGGCAGCCCAAATTTCAATGAGCACTAAAAATATCAATGTGGCAGCGATAGGAGTTGGTGAATTCCAGGTAAGCACTAAAGTGAGTGAGCATGAAGAAAGCAAGTTATGAGCCATAAGGTAAGTGTGGCAACACCCACCTGTGCAAAAGCACTCTATGCAATGCATGACTGTCCCAGCTCACAAAGTGAGCTGACAGAAGCATACAAATCATAGGTGCCCTTCAGTTCAAAATTAAAGTGTTGAGACCTGAAGTCATATGTGAGTTGGTCCGTGAGTAGGCACAATGATGTGTGGAGGCTGGTTGTCTGCCAAAACTGACCTTGCTTCAATGAAGGGTCAAAGTTCTTGGTGCCGTGGAGCATGCAGGTGAGTAATCCTGAAGAAACACTTGCATGATGGTCAAGACAGGCATTCACAAGCTGTTGGTACCAGGAAGGCACGCTGTTTTACCCATCAGGAACTGGCACCATTTAGTTCCTGCATGAAGGAGAGGATTATTGGAAGTAGAATGTAAACATGGTGAGCCAGGTGTTAACTGAGATGCAAATTGATTCTGAAATGGCAGTTAAAGCTTGAAGGGAAGATCAGATTCATTTTTCTTGGTGTCGAGAATCTGATTGTTTTTTTATTCTCACCCTGATTTGTCAGCATACTTGCCATTATTCTTGTCACACCAAGGAGAGGAAAATTCTATTGAATAAATAACTCCAGGGACTTGAAGGACATTACCATCCAGAACGCAGGCTTGAGTTCGAAGTTGTTTGATACCTCCATATTGATGAAGGTAAGAACATCGGTGGCACAGTGGTTAGCACTGCTGCCTCACAGCGCCTGAGACCCGGGTTCAATTCCCGCCTCAGGCGACTGACTGTGTGGAGTTTGCACGTTCTCCCCGTGTCTGCGTGGGTTTCCTCCGGGTGCTCCGGTTTCCTCCCACAGTCCAAAGATGTGCAGGCCAGGTGAATTGGCCATTCTAAATTGCCCATAGTATTAGGTAAGGGGTAAATGTAGATGTAGATGTAGATGTAGATGTAGGGGTATGGGTGGGTTACGCTTCGGCGGGGCGGTGTGGACTTATTCGGCCGAAGGGCCTGTTTCCACACTGTAAGTAATCTAATCTAATCTAAACATCTCCTAGTAACTGGATGCTCAATTCGAACAATACTAACCATATCTACTGAAGTGCAAATTTTGCAATTATAAAGAAACTATAGATTTGGAGCCCTTTAAAGAATGAAAAAAATGAGATATTTGAAAAAAATCCTTTAGAAATATTTTCCTCTCACACACTAGAATATAAAAATGTATTCCATGAAGTGTGCTCTTCTTTCAGATCTCCTGTTGACTTAGCTAATCTGTGAACATTAGGAATACTTTTAAACAACGAACTCGCTGGGTCTCTGTATTTGGCTTAGTCACGTGCTGTGTATTCTACTTCGCTGCAGTGGTACAAATTACTGTTTGCACTCATTTTTTTGATTGCTACAAAATGAAGACGTGGACTAAAATGAAAGATTAAGCTAATAAAGTGGAAATTTTGTCAGCCAAATGCTGAATAAGAAGATGTAATGCACAGTCAAGCAGAACTCAATTTCCACAAACATTTTGCAATTAAAGATCTGTCTAAACCCAACTAGGTCATTTCTGCAACATAAACACAACATACCAAAAGAGGCAGAAATGTATTATTTTATTTATGATTATAAATTATATTTTCCACCCTATTTTTCCCTCTTCATTTTTATTCATTGAAAGACAGATTCCTCATTAGGGTACAGTCTTACAGCAACTTACCCTCGAATTGATTTTCTGTTGTACACAACTTGAGAAAATCTTGAAACATGTTCTGAGTTAAACATTGACAGTTGCTTGAGAAAAATCATGATCTAATCATCAACCAGTCAGGATTCAAAATTGTATTGGAATGTTGAATTCTGATATAACTTTAAGACAGACACAACACATTAGCTGTGTGGCAGAAAAATACAATTGTGACAAGTAGTATCTGCTGATCCAGATCATAGCTTCTTCTTCTGTGTTCTCTTCAGTGCTCAGCCTTCCCAATGTCTATGACCCCCTTGGGGAGTTTGGACTGGAGTCTTCTTTGAGTCTTCTTCTTCACCGACTCTAATAAACCCTCTCCTCTCTTGTTCTGTATATCATTTCAGGGATGTAGATGCCCTGAACAAGGTCATTTTGTTCTATAAAGGTTTACTTTATTTCAAATTACCCTATCCAGCATCAAGTTCTTTGTATAAACTTTAGATTGAACATCCCAACCTTTGATGTCAATCATTGACTATTACCTTTTTGGACCCTTACGTATATTGCATGGCCATTGTTGTCACAATGAAACAGAAAACCAAGACACCTTTCTTTGTGCATAAAGTTTATTAACTATTCAGTCTCTTAGCTCTTCCACTTGTTACAGGTGTTTCCCATTTCTGTGTGCTTAGCCAATTAAAAACAACCAACTTTCTTGAAAACCTTAAATAAAGACAAACTTAAGAATGTGATTAACCAGATATAAACAATAGTCATCTTACTTCATGTTACCATTATCACTTCTTCAGTTTTTTTTCCCCAAGACAAATTCCACCCTCCCATAACATTCCAGTAACAGTTTGACAGTCTGTATGTCCTGAACCAACATCACAAAGGCTATTTGGTACAGCTGTTCTTACCACTTGACTGGCTGTGAGCCAGGCTTTTGTTCACTGTAAGTATTGTATGTTTTTCAGTAAGAAAGATGAAATGAAAAGTCTAAAACTGCTTCATACCACGTGGCATTGCTTCCAACCGTAGCTTTTTATTCAACTAGCCAACCTTATCTGCAAATAATGATTTTCTAGGCTGGTTTCCATGGAAATGAAACCTTCAGCAATTTCCAGTAAAATTAACTTGAAGCACTAATCCATCCCTTTACTTATTTCAGGTTAATTTTAGAAATATGTAGGTCTTAGGCAGATTGCTAATTTGTAATAGAACTCGTAAATGGTCTGTGTAGCACCTTCCAGGTTGTTACATGTCTGTGCATGTTATGCAGTTTGTCAGGTTACCAATTCACAAGAGCATCTATTATTTATATATATAAACCTATGCAGGGAGTATCAGTAGATTAATTGACAATACAACTAATCACCACCAGCTCTGTTCCTCTGCTTGCCTGTTCTTTATATGCGAATCCATGTTGCTAAGGTCCTGAATTAACTCAGCATAGCTTTAAGGTAGAGCTCCCTTGATCTGAACGGTTCAGTTACTCCCCACTTACTGAACTGTTAGAGGAGTAAATTATATTTTATGAACCCAATTTGCTAATCTTGTGGAGGATCAAGATATATACTTTAGATTCTATTATGTAGAAGAAGCAACATCTGGATACTGAAAAATAAGCCAGCAGCTAAACATTATACATTGAATTGAATTGATTTGAATTTATTGCCACGTTGTACCGAGGCAAAGTGAAAAGTTGTGTCTTGCAAGCAATGCAGGCAGATCACAGAGTTAAGTAGCATAGATAAGTAAATAATAAGTAAACAGCAGCAAAAACAAAAACACAGCTACAGGCGAATGTTATGAACTGTGAGTCCATTCAGTATTCTAACAACAGTAGGGTAGAAACTATTTTGAAACTGGCTTGTATGCGTGTTCAGGCTTCTGTACCTTCTCCCTGATGGTTGAGGTTGTAGAAAAGCATTGCCAGGGTAGGATGGATCTTTGAGAATTCCTTGACAGCAGGCCTGGTAGATGGATTCCAAAAATGGGAGGTTGGCCTTTGTGATTGTCCGACCAAGTTCACCATTTTCTGTAACCGTCTCCGATCTTGAATGGTACAGTTGCCATACCAGGTAGTGATACATCCAGACAGAATGCTCTCAATGGCACAGCTTTCAAAGCTGGCAAGGGTATTTGCCGTCATGCCAAATTTCCTCAGCTGCTTGAGGAAGAAGAGATGTTGTTGGGCCTTTGTAACCAGTGAGTCCAGCATTTTTACCAGTCTTCCACCTCCCGTCAGTTGTCTGCTTCGTTGCCATCTGAGATTCAACTGACTATGGTGGTGTCATCAGCGAACTTGGACAACTTAAATGGCACTAATCTGGTATTTGGTGACACAATCATGGGGAGAGAGTGAGTACAGTAGGGTGCTGAGTACACACCGCTGGAGGGCTTCAGTGTCGAGTGTTCGTGAGAATGAAATATTATCCCCAAACTCCACTGATTGTGGCCTGTGGGTCAGGACACTGAGGATCCGGTTGCAGAGAGTGGGGCTCAGACCGAGATCACTAAGTTTAGTAATCAGTCTTGAGGGGATAATAGTGTTGAAGGCTGAACTGTAGTCAATGAGTAGGATTCTTACGTAGCTGTTCTTGGTGTCAAGATGTTCTAGGGGGGCGTGAAGGGCAAGTGATAGGGCATCTGACGTGGATTTGTTGGTCTGATAGGCAAATTGGAGTGGGTAAAGAGTAGTGGGGAGGCTGAAGTTGATTAATGCCATGACCAACCTTTCAAAGCACTTCATGATCACCGAAGTTAGGGCTACTGGGCAGTAGTCATTGAGACATGCTGCATGAGCCTTCTTAGGCACAGGGATTATGTTGGATCTGTGGCCTGTTGCAGCAAGAGGTTGAAGATGTCCAAGAAGACCTCTGCCAGTTGATTTGTGCATGCCCTGAGTGCACTGTGCATGCTCTAAGTGCATCAGTCTCTGAATGAGACACTTAACAAATTTTTGGTCAGGTTGGCAGTTCAGCAGTCAATAAATTATTTTAGTTATACATTTTGTCGAAAGCTTTCCAAATAATGTGCCCAATGAGACAAGAAATTCATGGGTTTTTGTATTTGCATGCTGTGTGGTACATTTTTGAAAGAAATTTAAAGAAATCCACTGTAACCCACTTTTACTTTTAAGAAAAGTAAATTGGGAATTGATTAATTTTGAACGGCTCCTCCTAGCGCACCTTTCTACAAAATATTGCCAATATTTTCTTCAGCTTTCCTAACTGAATTTGTTGGTATATCGCCAGGGCTGAAACTCTTACAAAATTAATACAATAAATATGCAGCCTAGTCCATTTTGTGTACGTTGCCTCTGATAAGGATAGCTAGATAAAAGAGATGGAATATTTACCCATAGCTACAGATTGAACCTACTAAAGGAATTGAAAAACATTTTGCAACCTTTGCCAAGAATTGCTAACAACAGGTTCAAATGCTTCTTTAATTTGAAAGCTACTGCACCTTTCCAGTATTTGAGATGTCTGCTCATTTTTATGAAAAGTCTCCAAGTAGATTCGAGTACTAATTCAAAATTGAGATGTAGCTGAGGCAATCAGCTGCCCGGTCCATCTCAACTGTTTCCCTCGCTGCCCGTAATTCCTATCCTGTGGGTACAACCACATCCAGAAACATAAGGGGGAAGAGAAGGAACAGACAATCTGCTGCAGAATTTTCACCAAAAATGTGTTTGAGTTGCACTAGGTAGGAAACAGTTTCGTTTGCTCTTAATTTTGATGACATATGTTAAATCTAATGCCATTTTGGAAAAGTATGAATTTGGTCAAGTTTCATGGAGTGTTCCTTTCCATGAGGTCTAATCCCAAGTTCACCCAGTAACTATCTACTCCACATCAAACGTACCCCCTCTTGTAATGCTAACGTAAATCTCCCACTGAGGATAGAAGAATTCATCCAGATATCCCGGGATGGACTGGCGTCCATTCTGTTGGCACTATCTTTAAAAGGCCATTGTAGACCTGGACAAGGATTGGCAGTCCAGAACTGTCCTACACATTTTGTGGCAGTTGCCCTGGGTATGGCAGCTATGTGGTATTTGGCACCTCTCTTTGTGGACAGGCAGTTTGATATTCTGTGGGTGGATTGGTGCAGAAGAAAGATATACTTTTGCTACAGGATTGGCAAAGGAGTCCCCAATTCAGACCTTGCCATGCTAATCGGTGATTTCCACTCATATCAATGCAGTCTCAGACTGAAAGATTATTTTTCAAGTCGATTGTGCCATACTTTAATGTTTGCTGAAAGTGCCATATATTCCTACCTAGGGACCCATCCTCTGTGATGAAAAGGAATAGAATCGTTACAGTGCAGAAGGCCAATTAACTCATCACGACCCTGTGCTGGTCTCTATGAATATTTGGGAATTGTAGAAAAATGCACAGTAGAGAAGGACCTGCACCATCTGGACCTGCACCATCCAAACCCGGCCAAATCCCTGAATATGTTGCATTTTTTTAAAAATCCACAGGAAATCAGGAAGCCTGTAGTTCCCTGTTCCTTTCTTCACAGTAACAACTAGCCCATAAAAGTTGACCTGCTAACCAGTCAGCACTCTGTATTCTTGTGGTGTGAATTGCTGTGAGTGTTTGAGATTCGGCATTCTGGCATTAGTTTTAATGAGTGCAAGACATCTCTTTTTTCAATGATATTCTATACTACAAAAATATTCCTTCAGTAGCAATAAACCACTTCATATTAAAATATAATAGAAATATATTATTCATATAATTCCTGAATATGGTATTATTTTCAGAACTCTGTATTACTTCATTTTTATCACCAATTCAACAATTAATCAATTGTTAGTTTAAACCAGATTTAATTTTCTTTAAGCTTATTTCCGATTATTTGACCAAGTATCTCTCTAAACAACTTTAGTGACAAAGCATGCAGAACAGTAAATTGGCTAAATGCTGGATAATGCAAATAGCAGTGGTTGTTTGGTCCAATGTTTGGCCAACAATTTCCTGCGCAGTGAGCTTCCTGATCCTGCTATAACTATCGAATATGGCTTTACTGAAGGATGATCAGATCTCTGAGAAAGTTCTTCACCCAAGGAGTGGCAGGCCTGTGGAATTCTCTGCCCCAAAAAGTAGTTGAATCCAAAGTCTTGAATATTTACAAGAAGGAGTTAGGTATAGTTCTGAGGGTGAAAGGGATGAAAAGATATAGGGAGAAAACAGGAACAGGGTACAGAGTTGAATGGCAGAGCAAGCTCAAAGGTTCAATTGGGTTAATCTTGTTCCTATTTACTATGCTTCAACATTTAGATCAGAAACACTGTGAGGTTGGTACCTCTGACAGAGGGGACAAAGTATGAAAAGGCAAGGCGGGAATGCTGTGAACATCCAGATAGATTCAAGGTGAGTGCGCACTAAGATAACAAATGAGCAGCCCTGAGGATGTAGCCCAGTCCAATCAGTGAGCTGGGTGTCTGCCCTTGGATATAAGGCATCCTTGCAGCAGCATTGCAATGATTGATGCTAGTGCATCCCAAGGTGCAACATGGCCATGCAAAAATATGGTTCCCGGGGATCACATATAGAATCATAGAGTCATAAAGTCATACAGAATGGAAACGGACCCTTCGGTCCAAATTGTCCATTCCAACCAGATTTCCCAAACTTAATTAGTCCTATTTGCCTGCATTAGGCCCATAGCCATCTAAATCTTTCCTGTTCATGTACCTGTCCAAATGTCTTTTAACTATTGTAACTTTACCCACTTCTATCACTTCCTCTGGCAGTTTACTCCATATACACACAATCCTCTATGTGAAAAAGTTGCTTTCAGGTCCATTTTAAATCATTCCGTCTCATTTTAAACCTACACCCTCTGATTTTGAAGTCCCTTGCCCTAGGGAAAAGACCTTTGTTGTTCACCTTATCTATGCCCCTCATAATTTTATAAACCCTGATATGGTTACCCCTCAATCTCCGACATCCCAAGGAAAAATGTTTCAGCCTATCAGCCTTTCCTTAGAACAAAAACCCTCCAATCCCAGTAACATCCTTGCACATCTTTACTGCACTCTTTACAATTTAATGACATCCTTCCTATAGCAGGGCGACCATAAGTGTATGCAGTATTCCAAAAGTGGCCTCACCAATGTCCTGTACAGCTCCAATATGGTGTCCCAATTCCTAAACTCAATGAGCAGAACCTATGAAGGCAAGAGTGCCATGTCCAAGATGAAGATGCACAGGTTGAAGTGGTCAGCTGGAATCACCAGGTGTCTGCTCAGAATTTTGTGCTGGAAATACCTGGCTTCTAACATATGGGTGGGATAGGAAATTGTATTTAGTGATATGAACTATAAGCAATAATCCCAGTTAATAGGCACTTCACCACTCCCAAGCAAGAGTCTTGTCTTGGTACCTGGATATATGTTGGACAATGAAAATAGTTGCTCCAAAATTTAAGAATTCTTAGCTAATTCCCTCAGATTTCCACAATCATCCACCTGTGAGTAAACTGATTTAAAATCATTGAATTTTTTTAAATTATACTCAATTATTGCATACATTCAAGCAAAAGTAGGAATAAGGAGCAGACTAGGTCATTCAGCTGTTCAACTAGGTAAAACAAGGACTGCAGATATTGCTCTATTCCTGATGAAGGGCTTTTGCCCGAAACGTTGATTTTCCTACTCCTCGGATGCTGCCTGACCTGCTGTGCTTTTCCAGCATCACTCTAATCTAGATCCACATTCAGCTGTTGAAGTGCAGTCAGCCATTCAAAAAGATCATGGTTGTTTTGATTTCCAAATCCCCACCAACCCCAATAACCTTTAATTTCCTTGACTAACAAAATTCTACCTCATGCTGCCTTAAAATTTTTAAATGACCCCACCTCCAGCGAATTCCAAAGTCACATGACTCTCTGTGAAAAACAATTTACCTCATCTCTGATTACCTGAAAGAGGAAGAGCAAACATCCTTTTCATATCCATCTTGACAAGGCCACAAGAGGAAACATGCTTTTCATATCCATCTTGACAAGACTGTTCAGGATATTAAATACATCAGTCAGGTCATCCCTCATTCTTCCAACCTCCAGATGAAATAAGCACAGTCAGTTCAACCTTTCTTCAAAACACAATCTGCTCGTTCCAGGGATTAATCTAGTAAATTTCATCTGATCTGCAGGATATTTATATGCTTCCGTAAAGGAGGAAACAAAAATGATACACAGGGTTCAAAATGAGGTCCCATCAGTGCCCTATATTATTGGAATATAAAGTCCTTACTGTTATCCTCAATTCCTCTCTCAACAAATAATATGAATGTTTTGTGACCCACACCCAAATCCTTCAAATTCTGAATTGTGTGCATTTTTTTTTGCTAAAGTAATACACTTTCTTTCTGCGTGCCAAAGTAAAAACTTCACATTTGCCCAAATGGCATCTTCCAAATATTTGCCACACACTTAACCTACCTATATTTGTCGGCACATTCCTATGTTCTCTTCGCAATAAGCTTTCCTATGTATCTTTGTATCATCCACAAATTTATCTATCATGCCTTTGTTCCCCTCAGCTCAGTCATTGATATAAGTTGTAAGATCCTGAGGTCCAGTACAACATCCTGTGATACTCTACCCACCCTGCCAATCAAAGACCTATTTTTTCTGCCATACGGTCAATCTTTAATCCATGCTTATATGCTACCCTTATTCATGAACTCTTAATTTGCTCTACAGCCTTTTATGTGACACCTTGACAATGCCTTCTGTAAATGCAAGTACAGTATATCAACAAGTTTCCCTTTAACCATAACTCCAATGAATTGTTTAAGCATGATTTCTCCGTCTCAAAACCATATAGTCTCTTCCTGATTACTTTGTTTTTTCTAAATACCCAAATACAGCTTCCTTAATGATTGATTCTAACACTTAACCCACACGGTGGCTCAGTGGTTAGCACTGCTGCCTCACAGTGCCAGGAACCCGGGTTCAATTCCTGCCTCGGGTAACTATCTGTGTGGAGTTTGCACATTCTCCCCATGTCTGCGTGGGTTTCCTCCGAGTGCTCTGGTTTCCTCCCACAGTCCAAAGATGTGCAGGTTAGGTGACTTGGCCATGCTAAGTTGCCCGTAGTGTTAGGTGGATTAGTCAGGGGTAAATGAGGGGAATGGGTCTGTGTGGTTTGCTCTTCGGAGGGTCGGTGTGGACTTGTTGGGCCGAACGGCCTGTTTCCATACTGTAGGAAATCTAATCTATAACAGACATCAAGCTAAATGGCCCATAGTTTTCTATTTTCTTTCTCCCTGCATTCCTGAATAGAGAAGTTAGTTTTGCTAAGTTCCAGCCTGATAGAATCTTTCCTGGAATCTAACAAATTTTTAAAATTAATATCAAAACATTTACTGCATCTTTTGAAACACTAGGACATGTTCTACCAAGATTCAGACACTCGCCACGTTCCATAAGTTCCATAAGTTTACTCAGTGCTATTTCCCTAGCTATTCCTGGAATGTTTTTTCTATCTTCTATAATGAAGCAAAATATTTGCTCATTTCATATGTCATTTCCTTATTATCCACTATTAACTCTTAATTTTCTGTCACTAGAGTGCCAACACTCACTTTGCCTGCTCCTTTCTTCTAGAAACTCTTGCTATCCATTTTTACATTTCCAGCTATTTACCTTTCACCTGATTAATATTTTGGTCGTTCTTGGTCATTCTTTATATTCTACTTAATCGCCTGACTTCCCACTCATCTTTGCCTACCTACATGTATTTTTCCTTAAGCTTGATTCTTTCCTCAACGTCTTTAGATAACCTCAGATGGTGGGTCCTTCCCTTAGAATTTTCTCTATAATGGGAAAATACATATTCTGTGTATTCTGAAGTGTCACCTTAAATATCGTCCACTGCTTCTCTATGGATCAATCCCTTAGCCTAGTATCCCAGTTCACTTCAGCTAGCTCAGTTTTCATATCTATAGAATTGCCCTTATTTAAGTTTAAAATAATAGTTTTAGACCCACTCTTCTCCTTTTCACACTGAATGTAAAATTCAATCATATTGTGATCACTACTACTTAGGGATACCTTTACACTGAAGTCATTAATCAATCTTGTTACAGTACATAATACAAAGTCTAGTAATAACCTGCTCTCTTGCTAAATTTCAGAATGGGCTGGAATATACAGAATCTGTTATATTTTGCACAAAATTTTAGTTTGCTGCATTTTGCATATTATGCAAAAAATTTATACCTTCTTTGACTTTACTCAAAAGGAAAATCAGGCCAACAAGACTGATCCTGGGTTTTTTTGAACAGCTTTTTAATAATGGACAAAATATTATTCTTGCACCTGTGCTATAATGAAAGAACTTGTATTTGGAAAACTGTGTGATAGAAACTCAGTGCTTAATTAAAAATTCCACTATTACGGAATTGTACATTCACCGAAAAGGTTTCTATTAGCACAATGTCAGAATGATTAACAGTGTGTGGGACTTTCAGTTGACTCAGAGCTGTTTATTCAATTTGAATAACCTAGTGATATTAACTTGTATATTCTAATGCAATACTTAGAAATAAATATTCCCTTTATATTGCAGAAGGTTTATCTGAAAAAATTCTTCCAGGCAATTAACAGAAATTACACAGGTTTTATTGTGCAAACTTCAGCACATGCTATTGATGGCATTACCTTTACCAATAATTAATAACCATGCAATTGTGAATACTGAGGAAAATAAATGGAAAATATTAATTTTGTTGAAAATGAGAGTTTAGCATTGTGAGCTAGGGGACTGAGCTGAGTGACACCAGGGAGCTGAGATTTGGTCAAACTCCACGGATTGCTGAACAGCAGGCTCAAAATTGCTTGCTCACCAGACTGCAATGGTCTAATTGTGGCCATAAATTTTCTGCGCTTCTCTGCATAAAAATTCAGCAGAGCCATTTACAGGAAAAGAGAGGGGCTAAATGCAAATATTAAAATAAGATTCATCGATTTTATTCAGAAAAGCATAACTGTCAGAAGTAGAAGCAGTACAATGTTCACGCTAGACTGGGTGTGGTTAAAAGGTCAAGTTCTCATGAATGGCAAACCATCATGCATTGCAGATCTGTGGTGCTGTCTCGAAGAGGCATGTAGAGAGACATTACAGCCAGGGGCATGCTGAAGACAGGATGTTTTGTGTGATTTGCCTATTTATGAAGGAGCCATAAGCAATTAAACAAAATTCCAGTTTATCAGAAATGCACAAGGCAGTCAATGGCTTCAATGTTGATTAAATGTTGTGGCCATAGGCCAAGGCATTTAATTAAACCATGGGAACAGTTATTGCTGTGGACAGTCTGAGCAGAAGTGATTACTATTGTATTAGCTTTCAATAAAATTTGTATGACACATTTGGAAAAAAGTTATATAAATTTTCCTTTATTGTTATGCAGTAATTCCAATATCTGATTATCTCATTTGCACAATTAAATCTATTTCTTGTTCGATAGCAAAAAAAAGTTAATATTTAAAAAACGTCCAATGGCTTTTAAAGAAAATTGTGCCCCTGTGTTAAATATTTACAAGAATTCTTGATATTTCCAAATAGTTTGATCAATTACCGTGTAGTGTAAATAATAATTCATACTAACATTTTCTAATAATCCTGAGAAGTTTACCTGCTTAAATAATTTCTCAAACATACCATGATAAGAAGATTGGAGGATTTGAAAAATGAGAGAATAATTCCCAAAACCATTTGATGATTCATATTCATGAGGTACATTGTCTATTCCTTAGAATCAGTGATGTTAACAACTTATAGTTCAAGGCACTAATGGTTTTGTTGATTATTCTTTGACAAGAATGAACCTGTTCAATTATTTACATTTGTAATATGGGAGAAATTATAAAATGATCATTTAAATGTAGTTTTAGAAACATGGTATTTTTATCTCGGGTGGCCAATTTATATTCAATTTTATTTCTCCACTGGACACTATTAGAAAATTGGAAACAAACATAAGAGAATGGGGAAAGATTTTAATCAGCAAGCAGATAAAATTGTGAACCTCTTCACAAGCGATTTTATAATTTCATTGTACACAGTGAACAAAGAAAATTTCATGAGTTATATTACAACAATACTAACAAAATCATTGAACATTATGCAATTTATGGAAATTTTTTAAACATTATTTGGTATGGATTGTAGGTTACCTATTGTTGGCCACTTTTTTCTTCATATGAAAAGTGAGCATCACTGGCAAGCCCAGCAATTGTTGCCGATCCTTAGTTGCCCTCAAACTGATTCACTCTCTGAGCTGTTTCAATGGGCAGTGAAGATTAAGCCACGTTTCTCAGGGTTGGAGACACGTGTAAACCAGATCAGGTAAGAGCAGCAGGTTTATCCCCTAAAGGATATTGGTAATCTGTATGAGTTTTTACAATAATTGACACGATCATCATTTAACTAATGAAAAACGGTTAACTTTTTTACCATGATGGGACTTGAACCCATACTTCCAGAACATTAGTATAGCTAAATTACCATTACACAATCGCTTCTCCTATGTTATGCATCAGGTATTCTATTAATAAAAGGTGACTTAAAAACAAACCTGCATTCACTAATATTTCCTCACACCTCAAACCAAAAAATCTTAATAACAGTACATTTTCGAAAAACAGATGATAGGCTTACTGACGAAACTTCGCATACTGAATGACACTCCTCAACGCATAAATTCTGTGACAGAAATGGATATTTTTAGAATTGTTTTGAAAAGTAACATCTAAACAGAAAGGTCATTTTGCATCTTCTCATAAAGGATAGGTGCAGCAGTAGGCAATTCAACAGCTCAAGCCTGCTCTGTTGTTCATTATGATCAAGCCTGATCATCAAGCTCAATACCCGAATCCCACCTTGCCCCATACCTTTTCAACCCTTTCACCACAAAAGCTGAATCTACCTCCTTCTCGAAAACACATAAGTTTTAGCTTCAACCACTTTCTGTGGTAGTGAATACCCCAAGTTCACCACTTTTTGAGAAAAGATATCTTTAGAAGCTGATGGATTCCCAGGGGAATGTGGCATGAACAGCCAAGTTTCTGGTATTGAGACTGGTTCCAATGCAATGAGGGGTACGTCAAGTTCCAAGAGATCGATTGTGTAAGGGAACTTTCTAGTCCGAGGCACAGACAGCTGTTTCTGTGGCCAGCAGTGAAAAATCAGAATGATGTTGCTTCCCTGGTGTCAGGATCAAGGATGTCTCAGAAAGAGTGCAGAATGTTCTCAAGGGGAAGAGGGCCCAGCAGGAGATCATTGTACACATTGGAACCAACGACACAGGAAAGGAAAAGGTTGCGATTCTGAAGAGAGAATACAGAGAGTTAGGCAGGAATTTTAAAAAGAGGTCCTCGAGAGTAGTAATATCTGGATTACGCCTAGTGTTATGAGCTAGTGAGGGTAGAGCAGATGAATGCATGGCTGAGGAGCTGGTGTATGGGAGAAGGATTCACATTTTGTGATTAGATTACTTTACAGTGTGAAAACAGGCCCTTCGACCCAACAAGTCCACACCGACCCTCCAAACAGCAACCCACCCAGACCAATCCTCCTACATTTACCCCTCCACCTAACACTACAGGCAATTTAGCATGGCCAATTCACCTGACCTGCACATTTTTGAACTGTGGGAGGAAACCGGAGCACCCGGAGAAAACCCACGCAGACACAGGGAGAATGTGCAAACTCCACACAGACAGTTGTCTGAGGCGGGAATTGAACCCGGGTCTCTGGCGCTAAGAGGCAGCAGTGCTAACCACTGTGCCACCATGGAATCTCTTCTAGGGTACAAGTGACCTGTACAAGATTGCACCTCTTTTGGAAGGAGACTAATATACTGGCAGGAAGATTTGCTAGAGCTGCTCAGGAGGATTTAAACTAGTACGATGGAGGGGTGGGACCCAGGGAGATAGTGAGGAAAGAGATCAATCTGAGATTGGTACAGCTGAGAAAAGAAGCGAGCCAAATACTCAGGGCAGGAAGGGACAAGGTAGGACTAATAAATTAAACTGCATTTATTTCAATGCTAGAGGCCAAACATGGAAGACAGTTGAACTCAGGGCATGGTTAGGAACATGGGACTAGGATATCATAGAGACATGGCTCAGGGATGGGCAGGACTGGCAGCTTACTGTTCCAGGATACACACACCATAGGAAGGACAGAAAGGGAAGCAAGAGAGAAGGGGAAGTGGCATTTTTGATAAGGAATAGCATTACAGCTGTACTGAGGGAGGATATTCCCAGAAATACACCCAGGAAAGTTATTTTGGTGGAACTGAGAAATAAAAAAGGGATGATCATCTTATTGGGATTGTATTATAGACCCCCTAATAGTCAGAGGGAAATTGAGAAACAAATTTGTAAGGAGATCTCACTTATCTATCAGAATAATAGGGTGGTTATGGTAGGCGATTTTAACTTTCCATACATAGACTGGGACTGCCATATAGTGTTAAGGGTTTAGATGGAGATGAATTTGTTAAGCATGTACAAGAAAATTTTCTGATTCAGTACCTACTAGAGAAGGTACAAATCCTGACCTACTATTGGGAAATAAGGCAGGGCATGTAACTGAGGTGTCAGTGAGGGAGCACTTTGGAGCCGGCAACCATAATTCTATTAGATTTAAAACAGTTTTGGAAAAAGATAGACCAGATCTAAAAGTTAAAGGTCTAAGTTGGAGAAAGGCCAATTTTAACGGTATAGAGGAACCTCAATTATTTAGGCACCTATTTTGTTCAGATAATTGATTGTTCGGTTAATTGATTCAATGTCTGTCCTCTTGGGTTCAGAGTTCCCTTTTTCCTCGCTCTGCCTGCCTTGTACCCTCTCTCTGTATCAGGGTTTGTTTCTCAGCCAACACACATTTGTGTGTAAGGGACCTGTAGCATTGCTGAAGCCACCTCCACCCCCATCAGCTCAATGGGATTGACACAGCGAGCACTTGCTAAGTCTGCTCCTCGTTCAGCAGATGAGGCAGCAGCACACTGTGCACAAGCCCACTCCCTACCTCCCTGTCTGGTCCCCACCCGTGCTCTCCGTCCACCCCATCCACCCACCCAAACCCGCCCCACCCCCACCTCCCCACCCCGTCTGCCCCCAACCCTGTTGAACCCCCTGCCACCATCCACACGCCCCGACCCCCGCCCATGCCCCCACCCCCTGTCTGACCCTGTCGCACCCCCAACCCCCACCATGCGCCCCTGTGATCTCCCCCGTCTGCTCCCACCCTCTCTCCGGGGCAGCCAGACTGGACACCAACAATAAGACTGCTAATGCATTTGGGAGTGAGTCTCAAAATAGAACACACACACACACACCTTTTCACTGCAATGTTTTGACAGCTTCCACCTTTGGAGACATTATCTGGGGAAGGGGGTTTAGGGTACACCCCTGTGTTGAACCTGCATAGAAATAGGGGTAGCATGGTTGCACAGTGGTTAGCATTGCTGCCTCACAGCGCCAGGGACCCAGGTTTGAATCCAGCCTCAGGCGACTGTATGGAGTTTGCATATTCTTCTCGTGTCTGTGTGGGTTTCCTCCCACATTCCAAAAAATGTGCAGGTTAAGTGAATTGGCCATGCTACATTGCCCATAGTGTTAGGTACATCAGTCAGGGAGAAATGGGTCTGGGTGGGTTACTGTTTGGAGGGTCGGTGTTGTGGACTTGTTGGGCCAAAGGGCCTGTTTCCACACTGTAGGGAATCTTATCCTGGAGAGGGGGGTTGGCGGTCAGTCATTTGGAGACAGTGCCTGGGCTCTCATCAATGTCCAGGACTGTGCTCGGCAGCTTTTTAGTAAGCCAAGTTCATTTTTAATCATTGTAAGCAGAAGACGCAATCAGTGCTTCTGTCATGACCTTCAGATCTTCAGATAATCCAAAATTTGGATGATTGATATTCGGATAATCTGTATTAGGCAAGAACTTTTAAAAGCTGATTGGGGGGCAGATGTTTGCAGGTAAATGGATGGTTGGAAAATGGGAAGCTTTCAGAAATGAGGTAACAAGAGTGCAGAGACAGTATATTGCTGCTATGGTGAAAGGAAGGGCTGGTAGGTATAGGGAATGCTGGATGACTAAAGAAATTGAGGGTTTGGTGAAGAAAAAGAAGGAAGCATATGTAAGGTATAGACAGGATAACTTGAGTGAATCCTTAAAAGTGTTTAAAGGCAGTAGACTCATAGAGTCATAGAGATGTACAGCATGGAAACAGACCCTTCGGTCCAACCTGTCCATGCTGACCAGATATCCTAACCCAATCTAGTGCCACCTGCCAGCACCCAGTCCATATCCCTCCAAACCCTTCCTATTCATATACCCATCCAAATGCCCCTTAAATGTTGGAATTGTACCAGCCTCCACCACATCCTCTGGCAGGTCATTCCATACACATACCACCCTCTGCGTGAAAAAGTTGCTCCGTAGGTCTCTTTTATATCTTTCTCCTCTCACCCTAAACCTATGCCCTGGACTCCCTCACCCCAGGGAAAAGACTTTGTCTATTTATCCTATCTATGCCCTTTATAATTTTGTAAACCTCTGTAAGGTCACCCCTCAGCCTCCGACGCTCCAGTGAAAGCAGCCCTGCCTGTTCAGCCTCTCCCTGTGGCTCAAATCCTCCAGCCCTGGCAACATCCTTGTAAATCTTTTCTGAACCCTTTCAAGTTTCACAATATCTTTCCGATAGGAAGGAGACCAGAATTGCACGCAGTACTCTAACAGTGGCCTCACCAATGTCCTGTACAGCCACAACATGACCTCCAGGAGTATACTTAAGAGGGAACTCAGGAGGGCAAAAAGGGGGACATGAGATAGCTTTGGCAAATAGAGTTAAGGATAATCCAAAGGGGTTTTAAAAATGCATTAAGGACAAAAGGGTAATTCGGGAGAGAATAGGGCCCATCAAAGATCAGCAATGCGGCCTTTGTGTGGAACCCAAGACATGAGAGAGATACTAAATGAATATTTTGCATCAGTGTTTACTGTGGAAAAAGACATGGAAGATATAGAATGTAGGGAAATAGATGGTGTAATTTGGAAAATGTCCATATTACAGAGGAGGAAGTGCTGGATGTCTTGAAATATATACAAGTGGATAACTCCCCAGGTGATCAGGTGTACCCTAGAACACTGTGGGAAGCTAGGGAAATGATTGCTGGGCCTGTTGCTGAGATATTTGTATCATCAATAGTCACAGGTGAGGTGCCGGAAGACTGGAGGTTGGCTAACGTGGTGCCACTATTTAAGAAAGGTGGTAAGGACAAGCCAGGGAACCATAGACCAGTGAGCCTGATGTCATTGGTGGGCAAGTTGTTGAGGGAATCCTGAAGGACAGGATGTACATGTATTTGTAAAGGCAAGGACTGATTAGTGTTGTCAACATAACTTTGTGTATGGGAAATCATGTCTCACGAACTTGATTGAGTTTTTGAAGAAGTAACAAAGAGGATTGATGAGGGATTCATTTGGACTTCAATAAGGCGTTCGACAAGATTCCCCTTGGGAGACTGGTTAGCAAAGTTAGATCTCATGGAATATAGGGAGAACTAGCCATTTGAATACAGAACTGGCTCAAAGATAGAATACAGAGTCTAGTGGTGAAGGACTGAAGTCTTTCAGACTGGAGGCCAGTAGAATGCCACAAGGATCGGTGCTGGTTCCACTGCTTTTCATCATTTACATAAATTATTTGGATGTGAGCATAAGAGATACAGTTAGTAAGTTTGCAGATGACACCAAAATTGGAGGTGTAGTGGACAGCGAAGATTCCTGCCTCAGGCGACTGACTGTGTGGAGTTTGCACATTCTCCCCGTGTCTGCGTGGGTTTCCTCCGGGTGCTCCGGTTTCCTCCCACACTCCAAAGATGTGCAGGTCAGGTGAATTGGCCATGCTAAATTGCCCGTAGTGTTAGGTTAGGGGTATGGGTGGGTTGCGCTTCGGCGGGGCGGTGTGGACTTGTTGGGCCGAAGGGCCTGTTTCCACACTGTAAGTAATCTAAATCTAAATCTAAATCTAAATTACAATGGGATCTTGATCAGATGAGCCAATGGGCTGAGGAGTGGCAGGTGGAGTTTAATTCAGATAAATGTAAGGTGCTGCATTTTGGGAAAGCAAATCTAAGCAGGGCTTATAAACTTAATGGTAAGGTCCTAGGGAGTGTTGCTAAACAAAAAGACCTCGGAGTGCAGGTTCAAATAGACTGAAAGTAGAGTCGCAGGTAGATAGGATCGTGAGGAAGGCATTTAGTATGCTTTCCTTTATTGGTCAGAGTATTGAGTACAGGAGTTGAGAGGTCATGTTGTGACTGTACAGGACATTGGTTAGACCACTTTTGGAATATTGTGTGCAATTCTAGTCACCTTCCTACTGGAAGGATGTTTTATGAAACTTGAAAGAGTTCAGAAAAGATTTATAAGGATGTTGCCAGGGCTGAAGGATTTGAGCAATGGGGAGAGCTTAAATAAGCTAGGGCTGTTTTTCCTGGAGCGTCAGAGGCTGAGGGGTGACCTTATAGAGGTTTACAAAATTATGAGGAGCATGGATAGGATAAATAGACAGAGTCTTTTCCCTGGGGTGGGGGAGTCCAGAACTAGAGGGCATAGGTTTAGGGTGAGAGGGAAAGATATAAAAGGGACCTAAGGGGTAAATGTTTCACACAGAGGCTGGTGCGTGTATGGATGTTAGTACAACTGCAACATTTAAAAGGCATCTGGATGGCTATATGAATAGGAAGGGTTTGGAGGGATATGGCCAGGTGCTGGCAAGTGGGACTAGATTGCCTTGGGATATCTGGTCGGCATGGACAAGTTGGACCGAAGGGTCTGTTTCCATGCTGTCTATATCTATGACTCTGTGACTCTATGACTCAGTCCTAAAAGATTTATCTCTTGTCCTTCAAATATGACTCCTGCTTCTGGACTCCCCCAACTCTGGAATATCCTTCATCTATCTGTTTAGTTCTGTTAGAATTTTATAGGTTTCTATGAGACGGCCCTTCATTCTTCCAAATTCCTGTGAATACAATCTTCATTGACTCAATCTCTCCTCATATATATCAGTCCTGGTATCCCAGAAATGAATTTGGTAAACCTTTGTTGCTCTTCCTTTCTAACTAAAACATGCTTCGTCAGCTAAGGAGACCAAAACTGCACACAATATTCCAGATGTGGCCTCACCAATGACCTGCATATTTGCATCAAGACATCCTTGTTCGGGTACTTGAATTCTCTCACTGTGAAGGCCCACATACAGTTTGTTTTCTGCATTGCCTGCTGCACCTGAGCACTCATTTAAACTCCTTCCTATTTTTGCATAACTTCACATTTATCCATATTATACTGCATCATAGTGGTTACATTAAACCTTCAAACCTGCTGAGCTTCTCAAGCAATGTCTGTTTATGTGTGTTTCAGATTTCCAGCATCCACAGTTCTTTGTTTTATTATCGCTACTTCCTGGTTGGCCTTTCTAGGTGTCCTTTTCAGTTAAGTGAGAAGGACTCCCTTCCTCATGCAATTTTTCCAAAAAGTACGATTGTGACTGGCAAATATCCTTTGAAACCTAATTGTAAATGCCAGTCCAGAGTAGAAATCTGACTTAGGACTGGTAGCAGAGAAGAAATCTGTAGCAACTAAATAATCCACATAATTACCACTTTAAGTAAGACAATTTTTTCAAAAAATCTGACACATATCAAATGTGACTTACAGTGTTGGAAGGTTTGTTAACCTCACCCCTGCATTTCACAGTCAACTCACCTACCCACCCTAGTCCTTATTAAAAACATGACAGAGGTTCACTTTGTTCAGCACACAGTGATTAATTGAACCAAAAATGTGTACAGGCTTTTACTAATTTATCAGCTCATATGTCATATAGATCAAATCTGCTTAGAAGGGCAATGTTATCAAGAAAACATCTCTTGGGGGGGGGGAGCAACGGCAGAGAACAAAGCTTCATTTTTATGGTAATATCATACAATATGTGACAATGTTTTGTTGCAATTTACATAGTCTCTAATCAACGGAAAGTAGTATCATCAACTTCTTCACAAACAGTATCCCTTTCAAAGAACCATTTGAGTATTTTGCAAAACATATTTATACTTTATGATTAGGAATGTTTCAAACATAGAATTTGATTTTTATGTTGAAAGACTTTTGTTGGCAATCATTCATTATTTTGGCACAGTAAGTGACAGAGTAATGATATTTGGCAATTGGGCAATGATTATGATAAGACATTTTGCAAACACTGCATGTCAAAAGCTGAAAACAGGAGCTTACAGTCTTACAATATCTGTTTTGATATAATAGTTTCAAATGGATCAGTGAAAGATAAAAGGCTTAGAACTGAAGTATCCATTTCCTGAAGTGTCAAATTTTAAAAACTCTGAAAGAGGGCTGGGAGGTTCAGTGGCTGCGATGTTGGCCCTAGATCCAAGACTGTCAAAAGAATACATCATGACTATGCTTAAAATTGAAAATGACTGCTTCATCACCCCTAAGTACTCATTAAGGCTATCTTTTACCAAAAAAAAATCACATGTCTACCATCTCTGCCCCATCTCCTCCTGAAACCCTTGAAAAGTGGAGTTGGGTCGAATAGTCAAAATGACACCACCCATTGTGGGTTTACCTGTAGAGGGTTCACAAGTGAACAGGGAATCAGCCAGCATATGATTCCCAAAATGTATGAAACTGTAGCTGGTCAAACATCAAACAGTGAAACTGAACAGCTGCAGACATGCCTCCGTGAGAGGCTATTGCTCACAACACTCTTGAGACTGTGCTCTTCCTGCCAATCTGTAATTTTAACTTGTTAGGTTTCACTCGCCTTGATCTGTATTTATCTGCAGTCAGCCTTCACCACAGCATGAGAGCTACTTACCTGACTCTGTCTTAAACATCTGATGAGGAACAACAGGAGAATCAGCACCAACAACATCTGAAGCAGCAGGAGCAAATCAAGCAGCTGTTCAGCTGGTTTCTCTTAGCCACATGCCATCCCACAGGACAGACAGGATGAACAATAAAACCCAGTCAGCACAAGACAAAACCCACAACATAGGCTGAACAAGTAACAGGTCATTTGGTCTCATTCTTTAAGATTGAATATAAATTCATTAGAAGCAGTTCAGAGAAGGTTCACTTGACTAATTCCTGGGTTAAGGGTGTTATCTTCTGAGTAAAGGTTGGAAAGTTGCAGTTGTATCCATTGATAGTAAGAGATGATTTTATTGAAACAGAAAAGATTCTAAAGGGACTGGACAGGATGGGGGCTGAAAAACATGTTTCTCCTTGTGGGAGAGACAAGAGCCAAGGTATATCGTTTAAAAACAAGAGATTTCCTATTTAAAATGAAGACAAGGAGATTTTCTTCTTAATCCCAGGGTGTCATAGATCTGTGGAACTGTCTGCCCCAGAGAGCGATGGAGCGAGGATCAGCGGATATTTGCGAGGCAGAGGTTGATACCCTGACTAATAAAGAAGTCAAAAGGTATTTGAGGTCAGCAGGAAACTGGAGCTGAGACTGCGTTCAGATCAATTACAGGGAGTCCCTAGATTACAAACGCGTTCCATTTTTTCCGCTGTTCGTAAACCAAGTTTGTGTATAAATCGGAACAGATTCGGGCTAATTAGTCCGCCCGTTCGTTCGGACGAAACATTGTAGATGACTCAGATATTTTAATTATTTTTTTAAATGAGAAGCTAGAGGTCAGTTCTTAGGTACGGGACATTCATAAGTCGGATGTTCGTAACGCGGGGACCTCCTGTATGACCTTAATAAATGGCATAGCAAGCTTGGGAGGATGTAAGGCTTTCTGCTCCTAATTCATACATTCGTAAGAGTATGTTTGTGAGATCTTACAGTGTGCAAATCTTTCTGATCACACTTTCATGGCAAGTCATTGCTTCCATCTTAGATAGTAATCTTTTCACAGGGATCAACGGGCCACGGCTTACCAAGAGGGTAATAAGTCATCATGGCCCACCAGAGCCCAGATAAACATTATACACATTGGCAACAGATGTAGAATATGGCAAAGAAGTTGCCACATGAAAACTAACTGTAATATTTAGCAAGTAGACTTCTGCTTTCTTCTACCATAGTGTTTCTGAATATGTTTTACCCTTGTTATATTTAATTTCTAGTCCTCTATTTCTTATGTTCATGTCTTATTTAATCTGACTACATCTGATTCATTGCAATGTTTTATTGTCTCCAGCTTCCATTTTATTATAGAAACTGTGCATCTCATTGCACAGTTTCACTCAATTTTAGAGTAATTCATTTTACTTTATTTTTAAACAATCTTTTGTACTTCTATAATTCTATTTATGTATTTACTGGGCCTCCCTTAATTGAGTATGTCCCATCCTCTCCATTACTGTTTTAACCCTGCCTCATTTGTTTTATGTCCCTTCTCCTGCCTTACTAGTTCAACATTTTTGCCCCATTCTTATTTACCCTTTCCATTGAGGTAATCCTGTTCAGAATAATTCTGGGATTCAGGTGAAGCACTTCACATCAGTGCAGTTCCTTCTTGTCTCAGTACTTGTGCCAATGACCTGGTAAAAGGAACCCCTAATTCTCCCATGATAAAAACAGAAAGTACTGGGGAAAGAAACAACTGGTACAGCAATATCTGGGAATAGAACTCTTTTCTCTCTTTTGTTTTTTTTCCCACCAGTGCCTGTACCTTTTCATGTTTTTCCTTTTGGTCAGAGCTGACTCTGCATTAACTCTGGTCCAATACTTCTTCACTATAACCATTATCTCTCCCTTTGCCTTTTGTTCTATTTCACCTTTGATCTCTAATCTCCATCAACTTCTAACCTTGCCCTGAGCTACACCGCCTTCCTTTTTCAATAATATAAAATTGAAAATAACTGAAACTTATCACATTTCCAACTCTCCATTTCAAAACAAGTTGTATTAGACTCAAAACATTAAATCTGTTTTTCCTCTGTCTGCTGATGCTGTCAGATATGTTGAGTTTCTCCATTTTGTCCTGGTTTTATTTCAAATTTCCAATATCTACCATATTTTACTCTTATTTTAATACCTGCTTTCCACCATCAGCCCAGATACAATTTTGACTCTCCTGATGTGTCTGCCTGTACATTGATTTTAATGTAGTTCAGCAATTTGTATCCATTGTAGTTTAGAAAAGTAAGAGACAACTTGATTGAAACATACAAAATTTAAAGTGGTCTTGACAGCGCACATGTGGAAAAGATATTTCCTCTGTGAGACAATCTAGAATTACTGTCACTGTTTAACAATATGAAGTGGCCTATTTAAAATAAATATTTTTTTCTCACAGTATTTGGAACTCTTCCTCAAAAGGTGGTGGAAGCAGAGCCTTTGAATACTTTTAAGTCAGAAGTCACACAACACCTGACAAAGGAGCAGCACTCCGAAAGATTGTGATTTGTGTTGGATTTTAACCTGGTGTCATTGTCGCTTCTGACTTTGTCCATCCCAGTCCAACACTGGTATCTCCACATCAGGAATACATTTAAGGCAGAGGTAGATAGATTCTTGTGAAAGAGGGTATTAGGCTAAGCAGGAGCAATCAGTTGAGGCACGATCTTATTGAATGTAGAACAGGCTCAAGGGATATATACCTACTCCTCATTGTTATGTTTGTATGTAAGACAAAAAGAAGAATAGTATCAGAAATAAGGTGGGTGAACTTAAGGTGTGGATCGGTACCTGGGACTACAATGTTGTGGCCATTACGGAAACGTGGATAGATGAGGGACAGGAATGGCTGTTGGAGGTTCCTGGTTACAGATGTTTCAGTAAGATTAGGGAGGGTGGTAAAAAAGGAGGGGGGTTGGCATTGCTAATTAGAAATGGTATAACGGCTGCAGAAAGGAAGTTTGAGGGGGATCTGCCTTTGGAGGTAGTATGGGCTGAAGTCAGAAATAGGAAAGGAGCAGTCACCTTGTTGGGTGTTTACTATAGGCCCCCAAATAGCAGCAGAGATGTGGAGAAACAGATTGGGAAACAGATTTTGGAAAGGTGCAGAAGCCACAGGGTCGTAGTCATGGGCGACTTCAACTTCCCAAATATTGATTGGAAGCTTTTTAGATCAAGTAGATTGGATAGGGCGGTGTTTGTGCAGTGTGTCCAGGAAGCTTTTCTAACTCAGTATGTAGATTGTCCAACCAGAGGGGAGGCCATATTGGATTTGGTACTCAGTAATGAACCGGGACAAGTGATGGGCTTGTTAGTGGGTGAACATTTTGGTGATGGTGACCATAATTCTGTGACTTTCACCTTGGTTATGGAGAGAGATAGGTGCGCACAACAAGGTAGATTTTACAATTGGGGGAAGGGAAATTACGATGCTGTAAGACAGGATTTGAGGAGCATAAGTTGGGAGCATAGGCTGTCAGGGAAGGATGTGGTGGAAATGTGGAACTTTTTCAAAGAGCAGATACGACGTGTCCTTGAAATGTATGTACCTATCAGGCAGGAAAGAAATGGTTGTGTGAGGGAGCCTTGGTTGACGAGGGAGGTTGAATGGCTAGTAAAGAGTAAGAAGGAGGCTTACATAAGGTTGAGGAAACAGGGTACAGACAGAGCAGTGGAGGGATACAGGATAGCCAGAAGGGACCTGAAGAAAGGGATTAGGAGAGCTAAGAGAGGGCATGAAAAATCCTTGGCAGATAGGATCAAGGATAACCCCAAGGCATTTTATGCGTATGTGAGAAACCTGAGAATGACGAGAACGAGGGTAGGTCCGATCAAGGACGGTAGTGGGAGATTGTGTATTGAGTCGGAAGAGATAGGAGAGGTCTTGAACAAGTACTTCTCTTCAGTATTTACGAACGAGAGGGACCGTATTGTTGAAGAGGAGAGTGTGAAACGGACTGGTAAGCTAGAAGAGATACTTGTTAGGAAGGAAGATGTGTTGGACATTTTGAACAACTTGAGGATAGACAAGTCCCCCGGGCCTGACGGGATATATCCTAGGATTATGTGGGAAGCAAGAGAGGAAATTGCAGTACCGTTGGCAATGATCTTCTCGTCTTCACTGTCAACGGGGGTGGTACCAGGGGACTGGAGAGTAGCGAATGTTGTGCCCCTGTTCAACAAAAGGGAACAGGGATAACCCCGGGAATTACAGACCAGTTAGTCTTACTTCTGTGGTAGGCAAAGTAATGGAAAGGGTACTGAGGGATAGGATTTATGAGTATCTGGAAAGACACTGCTTGATTAGGGAAAGCCAGCACGGATTTGTGAAGGGTAGGTCTTGCCTTACAAGTCTTATTGAATTCTTCGAGGAGGTGTCCAAGCATGTGGATGAGGGTAGAGCAGTGGATGTAGTGTACATGGATTTTAGTAAGGCATTTGATAAGGTTCCCCATGGCAGGCTTATGCGGAAAGTCAGGAGGCATGGGATAGAGGGAAATTTGGCCAATTGGATAGAAAACTGGCTAACCGGTCGAAGTCAGAGAGTGGTGGTAGATGGTAAATATTCAGCCTGGAGCCCAGTTACAAGTGGAGTTCCACAGGGATCAGTTCTGGGTCCTCTGCTGTTTGTAATTTTTATTAATGACTTGGATGAGGGAGTCGAAGCGTGGTGCAGTAAATTTGCAGATGATACGAAGATAGGTGGAGTTGTGGACAGTGAGGAGGGCATTTGTCGTTTGCAAAGGGACTTAGATATGATGCAGAGCTGGGCTGAGGAGTGGCAGATGGAGTTCAACCCTGCCAAGTGTGAGGTTGCCCATTTTGGAAGAACATATAAGAATGCGGAATACAGGGTTAATGGTAGGGTTCTTAGTCAGGTGGAGGAACAGAGGGATCTTGGGGTCTATGTACATAGATCTTTGAAAGTTGCCACTCAGGTGGATAGAGTTTGTAAGAAGGCCTATGGTGTATTATCGTTCATTAGCAGAGGGATTGAATTCAAGAGTCGTGAAGTGATGTTGCAGCTGTACAGGACTTTGGTTAGGCCACATTTGGAGTACTGTGTGCAGTTCTGGTCGCCTCACTTTAGGAAAGATGTGGATGCTTTGGAGAGGGTGCAGAGAAGATTTACCAGGATGTTGCCTGGAATGGAGAATAGGTCGTACGAGGATAGATTGAGAGTTCTAGGCCTTTTCTCATTGGAACGGCGAAGGATGAGGGGTGACTTGATAGAAGTTTATAAGATGATCAGGGGAATAGATAGAGTAGACAGTCAGAAACTTTTTCCCCGGGTACAACAAAGTGTTACAAGGGGACATAAATTTAAGGTGAAGGGTGGAAGGTATAGGGGAGATGTCAGGGGTGGGTTCTTTACCCAGAGAGTGGTGGGGGCATGGAATGCGCTGCCCGTGGGAGTGGTAGAGTCAGAATCATTGGTGACCTTTAAGCGGCATTTGGATAAGTACATGGATGGGTGCTTAATCTAGGATAGAAGTTCGGCACAACATTGTGGGCCGAAGAGCCTGTTCTGTGCTGTATTGTTCTATGTTCTATGTACTGGAAATTTCTGAGAGATGGACCATACAGGCAGAATCTGTGCAGAGAATGAAGAAAGTCAAAGCTTCAGATTTTATCAGTCCTTTGCACAAAAGAAGGTCTGACCCACACAACAATGTCCACCGTGAGTGCGCAAGGAGGCAAGTGCTGAATCCATCCAGCCAGAATGGGGTGTCAAACACCAATTGACCACCACAACTTTGACAGAAGAGTCCTGGAAATCCTCAGCTGTTTCTCGGGAGGTTCTGTCAAAGTTAGAAAGAAAGCTCAGGAGTTCTTTAACGTTCACCCATCAAAGGGTGGCATGGTGGCTCAGTGGTTAGCATTGCTGCCTTACAGCATCAAGCAGTTGGGTTTGATTCCTGTCTCGGGTGACTGTCTGTGTGGAGTTTGGACATTCTCCCCCTGTCTGCGTGGATTTCCTCCCATAATCCAAGGATGTGCAGATCAGGTGTTTGGTGCATTTGTCAGGGGTAGATTAGATTACTTACAGTGTGGAAACAGGCCCTTCGGCCCAACAAGCCCACACTGACCCGCCACGCACCCAGACCCATTCCCCTACATTTACCCCTTCACCTAACCTGCACATTTTTGGACCATGGGAGGAAACCGGAGCACCCGGAGGAAACCCACACAGACACGGGGAGAATGTGCAAACTCCACACAGTCAGTTGCCTGAGGCAGGAATTGAACCCGGGTCTCTGGTGCTGTGAGGCAGCAGTACTAACCACTGTGCCACTGTGCCACCGTGCCGCCCATAAATGTAAGAGGATGGGTTACTCTTTGTAGGGTTAGTGTGAACTTGTTGGGCCAAATCTAATCTAATCTGTGTTAAATATGCTTATTTTATCTTATTTCACTTGCTTTTGAAATTAAATCTGAATTTTATTGGTTAAGACATGGTTAGATACTCAGCATAAATGGGATTTCTTAAAACTATGTTTAATTACTGGTTCATGACAGTTACAAGCTGAAAAGGAAAGCAAATTTAAACTTATGCTGCATCAGTTGTAGGGAAATGTTGAATAATGTTGTTTTGGCTCAGTTCAACAGAGAAAGCAGTTTCTGAAAATGTGCTGCATCATCTAATTATCAGGGCCTGTGAAGAACATTTGATCACTTTCATTTTCTCAGAACAAAAAAATAAAATTATCGTCACCAATCTATAATGTACTGAATCAGATTACTTTAATCTGCTCAACATATTAATACAAATTTGATCATTGGATAGAAAGTTAGAAATTTTGGTGTGGCTGATAAGACAGGAGTACATTACAAACAAGCAGCAGTTTGAACTTTGCAATGTTGAGTGTTAGACCATTTTTGAGTAAATCACTGGTGGTAATATCACTAGTATTATATTTGTCCATGATTTGTTTTGCCAGTAGTGGTTTTATAACAGGTATAGAAGTGCTTGTCAGCAAAAACCAAAATGTATCAGCAAAGTCATTTATAAATGCCCAGAAGAGCTAAAAAGAAAACCTGGAGCTGTACAGAAAACCTATTTCCCCCAAGAGGTAGCTCACAAATACTCGTCTGCACTGGTAAAACTTACTGGAGAATTAACTGTGAGATTCTTGTGGCATTCCACAAGGCACTGTGTGCAGAGAACTGCCAATACCTAAATATATTGAACTAGCAACAATCCTGACTCGACTCTCTGGGAAAGCATTTTAAGTCATTGCATAAGACACTAGCTCTGCCTCAACTGGAGTTTTGCATTCATTTTTAGAGGTGCCTCACTTTTGGAAGGATGTAAAGGCACTAGAGAGGGCACCGATGAGGAATACAAGAATTGTTTTAGAGATGAGGATCTTCAGTTATGAAGATTAATTCACGTAGTGGAGAGATTGTTCTCCTTGGAAAAGAGAAAGCCGGGGAAAGATCTGGTAGAGATATTCAAACTCACAAAAGGCTTGGACAGAGAAAACAGGAGGAAGCATTGGCATTCAGGAAAAGATCAAGAACGAAAGGACAAGAGATATGAAGTATAAAGCAAAAGAAGCAAATGTGATATGAAGAAAATCTTCTTTTTCCACACAATCAGTGGTAATGATCTGGAGCTCACTGCTTAAGAGCATGGTGGAGGCAGTTTCAATCAAAGCAAATGAAAATTCAGTGGTAATTTTAAAAGGTACTGTGTGCAGGGAAATGGGGAGAAGGCAGGAGAATTGTGTTAAGTTGGATGCTCGTTGTTACAGACAAGATGGAACAACTGAGTTTCTTTCTGTCTGTTAGAATTCTATGATTCAGTACCTCCATGGAGATTTTTTTTATTAGTCCCTAATTTTCTTTCCACTCCTTCATCCCTCAATCTATCTGAACCAAATGTGGAAGATGATAGGAATAGTCACAAACCCTGCTCTGTAATTTTCTAAATGTTTGTCATAGTGTAAATCAAGTTATAGCAGGTAGACTTATGTGCCAAAGGGATAGAAGGCCTTTCCACTAGATACATACATATCCCTCCCACAGTCAGTTAGGGGTTTCAATTAGCCAAAGGACTAGCAGATGGGCTGGTTTCCACCTTACCAAATCATGGGGGACAGCTTGGAGTGATGGAAAGATATTGGGCATAATAATGCATATCAAAGTTAAATTTTGTCGTTGAATCATTTTAGGGTAGCATTGCTTTTTAACAAAGAGTTCGATCAATGGTTTGTCTTTAAGCATTCAATTTAATTAGAGCATTCCAGTTAATCAAGACATTCCTTCAGTTTGGTTTGAATTGTTTTTGCAGATGGATGGGTTGCTAAGACAAAAAGCTTGCATGGAGACACTGTGGTAGATTTAATGTGCTCAAATAATTTGGACTGTGTGCTGTAAAAAATAAATGTGCATTTGGAATGGTTTAAGATTTTAACACAAACTGACACAGAGGAAATCTTCCTCCTGTTGATCTATCTTTGTGGACCTGAAATATTGTGGCTCCGAACACTTTCACAAATGTGTCATATGCAGACTCTAAATATATCTGATTCAGCTCAATGTGCCTAATGATTTCACAAGTATTCTAGTACTGGCATTAATAGAGATGAGGAGGATTTTATTCTCTTGGAGAGTAGTGAATCTGTGGAATTCTTTACCATAGAGAGATTTTGAGGTTAGATAAAATATAAAATATACTCAAGACTGAGATAGATAGAGCTTTAATCAGTCAAGGAATCTAAGGTTATGGGAAATGATGAGAAAGTGGAGTTGAGGGTTATCAGAGTAGCCATGTTCTCATTGAATGGTGGAGCACAATCAACACCTGAATAGCCGACCTCCTGTTCCTACGTCTTTTGGTCTTATGGTCGAGGTCATGAAAGTGCTGGCCATTCTCTTTCTTTCCCCATTCTCAATGGTTGTTTGTGCAGTTAACCTGTATCTACATCTCACTGACTGGCTAAGTTTGCTATTACTATCGTCTTGGTCTAATATGGTAGAGACTTCCTTGTCTAACCAGAGAGGCTTGTATATTGAACAAAGGTACTTAATTGCATATTATTGTTCCAGAATCTATGGGAAGGACCTGGATGTTTAGCCTTATTCCTCCTAAGCTGTTCTGTCCATTAGTACATCTTCCACAATCAAAGGAGGCGCTGACTAAGGTTTTCCTGTCACACCTTAACTGGGAGCAGTGCACTGATACCCATGTCCCAGTATTCCCCAAGCCATCCCAAAATGTGCAAAATCCCAATTAGACCACCATGATGACTCATTTCTGAAGAATTGTCATGTTGGTCTCGTAACATTAACTCTGTTTCTCTCTCCACTGATGCTGCCAGACTTGCTGAGTTTCTTTACCACTTTCTGTTATTTTATATTCACAACATCTGCAGTATTTTGCTTTTAAGATGACCAATTTGCCTGACTGCCTGCTAATCATAACAAAATCAATTCACACCAGGTTGTATCACTGACAAAGAATAACCATTTTTTGTATTACACAACTTTAACAAATCAAAGAGAAAAGGAAGAATTACTAAGTGACTATTATGTGACTTATTCTATATCTTTTTAAGATCCAAAATACACACATACTTGTTCACAATTAAGACAGAGAAATGTCATACTGTTTAACACATATTACAACACAATGAAATATAGACAATGAACAAAATTCCAAAGTTGAAAAGTTTAGATTACGAAGTGAATTACGTTGTCTCTCACATCCCTTTTTGACTTTAGCAATGATGACTCGTTGTTGTCTGTACACAGATGGCTGCTCTTCACTTCAATAGAGGATCGAGTGAACCGAGATCTTGTTAGGATTCTTCCTGTTCAGCTTTCTATGTTTTTTTGTCTTTTCACCTATACCAGGAGAAGGGGACAGAGAGAAGTTTTGAATGTTCTAGCTGTGGTGATCTCTGGTTATTCTACATCATTAGAGGACCAGCAATGCGCAATATACCAAAAATACATCCTAATGTCCTCCATCCTAGCCAACCTCAGGGATGCAGTCAACCTTTTCCTCTGAGACCATTTTAAACAGCTCCCTGACTTTTTCCTGAGTAAAGGCGGGTCACCTTTTGTGTGGTTCCTTCTTCAGTCCCTCCTCCTCCCTTTTTGCTTAATGTTCTGTCCAATGTTAACCTATTCTCTTACAGTCACTGCACCTAGAACCCTAGCTTCTGCTGTTTGTTTTAGGTGACCGTGCAGTATGTTCCAGCTTACCATAGATGTAGCAATTCATGGTGATGGTAATTGCAGCTACCATCTTCTTATGTGTGGTAATTCATTTATTTCACCTTGCACCTGACACAGTAGCCCTCAGTAGGCAGTGTTTTTTGGCAGTGTATATTGAAGGATGAATGTTGGCTAGACAGTGCTGTTGATTGAAAAATAAGTGCAACCTTTAGTAGGCAGTGGGCTTAACACAAAAAGTCAAAAAGCATTTTTAATTCAAATCGTGGACTCTTAATCCTGAACAAAACCCCTCAGTTTCAACCAACGTTAAGTCTGAAACATTCATAAACACTATATCCAGTGAAAAGATTCTCCAAATGGCCAATTTAAAAAGTTTAGACAGTTCAAAGCGATTTTTACAGTACTAATGAAAACTAGATTAAGGGCTCCAGTTAAGTGTCTGCTGTTGTGTAAGTAACTAAAAGAAAAATGCTTGTAACTTATATAATGTTGCATTAACAAATTATTTTAGTGGTTATTTAAAAATCTCTCATAAGATCTCCCCAGGTAGCAAATTATCACTTGGCAAAAGGTTGGCAGGCCTTCCATAACTTTGCAGTGCTGAATCTAAACTAGCCATTAGAAGCATGACACTAGCCTCAAGTGATTTTCCCTCCAACACCTGCCCAGTGCACTCTCCCTAATGGAGTGTTCTACATCAGTGATTTCCCATGTGGAGAAAAGTTGGTGTTAATTGTTCTGTCATCAAGTTACCTGCTTAAAACCAATTGGAATTTAGCAGGTATAACATTGAAATGTATGGATTTATTCAAGATGAGCTGTTTCCATTATCTTTAATATATTCAGCATGAGGAACATCAGAGGAACAGGAAGGAACAACACGAGTTTGATCTGTGCAACAATGCAGCTCAGGCTACAGGGAATGTCTGCATATGTGTTCACATGCTTCCTTTCAATAATTCTTACTTTTTTTTAAAGACTCATTTGAATTCAACATGAAGTGAAAATACATTATGATTTACTTTGGACTTTAACAAATTTGTCCAACAGAAGTGAACAGTGTGATTGATTTAAATGAGCCTGTGGATGGTTGATAGGTTTTCTGTTGCAGCTATTGGTGATGTTATTCTCCTTGTAGCTGTTGTTACTTAATTTACATTTACAAAAAATGTCTGTCTAAACTGGTGAGGAAGCCCATATTTCATGTTGCAGCAGAACTTGCTGAGATAATACTATGTTGCTATCATTCACTAATAACCATTTAAACAACCCCTGTCTGCCAGTTTATTAACCAGGAATCAGATATTATTGACATACTGCTTTACAAAAACAGATCCCTACTAAATTAAGCAAGCCTATGAAATCACAGACAATTCAGGCATTCTAACTTCTGATTCTCATTTGTATCCAATTTTCTACTCTTAATACCCAAATATATGCTCTCCATTGATGAACATATGGATGATATTTTATGCACTCATCCTTCAGTGACAAGACCCTAAGACAATAAATTGTGGAAGCACACCATTCATCCCAGAGTCTTCCCTGTCACTCAGTGAGGTCATGATGGGTCTGATAATCCTCAACTCCAAATTCCAGCTTTTTCCTGATAATGTTTAATTCTCTTTATGGTTAGAAATCTATCTGTCTCAGCCTTGAATAAACTTAATGGACTAACTTCTTTGATAATGAATTCTACAGATTCACTAACCACTGACAGAAGAAATACCTCTTTGCCACAATCTACAAAGTCTTATTGTGCACTGGCATTTCCACATATGCTAGAAAGCCTAAAATCAAACTCCGAGGAATAAAATTTTGACCGTTCAATAATACATAGTAAGTAATATGCAAGCAAAACTCATTGGTGCAATTGAGTGCAGGATGGCATGTTGGAGATTGTCCTCAGCAACTTACTTTTTCCAACCATCCATGCAGAATAAGACAATTCAGCAGCCAATTACACCAGCCAATGGTATGGGAAGCCATAAACAATGACAGGACTTACAATGTCCCAACCTGGCCCAAGTCATATTGAGTTGGTAAAGACTGGTGTATGAGCTGCCAACTGTTTCTTTCAGTGGTGTCTAATGTATGTCAGGGTAGCCATTTTCTGATCTAACAAGCAGAGTCCTGTAGAACAAACAACGTGTTGTTTATTGCTACTCTGCAACTGTTTACAGGTTATAAAAACAGGGTCTAAATTATTAAAAACACCTTTTGGAGGATCTAGCCTTAGTTCTGTTTCCCATGAGATCCTATATCGTCCTCGTGCTGATTCTTCATGACATCACAGTGGGTGATACTTGTTGCATGAATCAAATGTTAATTCTTTTTTATATAACACAGAACTAATCATCTGACACTCACTGCCTCTTTGGTAGATTACTGAGGCTCCCAATATTGAGAGCAAGGAATTATGTTTCTACATCATAGAAACCCATATCTACACTTGCAACAACATACAAGTAAAGCCATTTATGCCAGCCGAAAAAGGTGCCACATAACTTGTAACCAGGAAACAAATGACAGTCTGAGTCCCCCTCTTGATGATCATTTCCATGGATAACCAAAGAAGAAAGAGCCATTGATACATTCAGAACAGCAGAGACCTGTAGCACTGCATTCCAAATAGGTCACCCACCTTTTGTCACTTTGCAAGGAACTTTGCTCATAAGTTGCTCATCTTCTCAAGTAGATGCCACCAAAGAATCCACAGTTTTGCAAACACAGTTTTGCATATCACATGAATACAGTACATATGATAAACTGCTTGTACTATATTAGATTTTAATGTGACACTTGTGCCCTACATTTACAAGGTCTGCTGCAGAACACAGAGTTAGGAAATTTCTTTGCTCTACAAAGCTGATCTGGGGCTCCACAGGAGTCAGAGAGAAAGTGAGGACTGCAGATGCTGGAGATGCGCTTCCAACCATCACCTCCCACATCAACTTATAACACTACAATGCACATTCTTCATCCCTGCCAACCAAAGACACGTCAAGTCCTCCACTCACCCCATATCCTTTATAGGCTTTATGCCAACCTATGTCCATCTATCACACATCACAGTCCTTACACCTGCCATGCCAATTCATCCAATATCCACAATGGGCAATCCTCATGACCCACCCTGAGATTAAATAAAATTAAGTTCTAAGTATCTATTTCAGACTAGTTCCAGAAACATTCTTGTTTTTAAAAAAATCTGTTAACTGTATTTATATTCCTTCAACTGCAAAATCACTTATGTGTACAAACTCTTCTTTCAAATGCTAATCCTTTATAAAAGCAAGCACTGAAAATCCCAATCCCACTTCAAACAGATACGATATTACTTGGGGCTGTGATCCAACAATGAAATAGCAGGCACCTGACTATGATAATGGAAGGTTATGAAATCAGTTATGCAGCTCCAATAAAGTGATTATAATATTTATGACAATGTCAACAGAGAGATTAAAATAGCAAACAATGATATCATATGACCACCCAATTTCTTTTAATATTTAAAGGAGAGGAGGTTTACTTGCCTTGACAATTTTGACTATTTTCTTTGAGAATTTTGCCGGTTATTTTCAGCAGTTCCTTTTGACTATTCTCTTGACAGTTGCAATTAGTATATGCATTATTATCTCATTTAACAAACTCAGAAGACACCTTGCTACTCCCAAGGAGCATTTGACTTCACTGGCGGACACCTGACCTCCCTAAAGGTGTCTCAGGACCATAACCAAAGAGACCTGACCTATCTAGAAACCTACCAAACAACTCCACAAAGTTTTGACCTGCCCCTACCAGGTCTAATATGCACACGTGATGTTTCACACACCTCGGCATGAATGGAAGCAGCTGTCAATCTTTCTTTAAAACTGCCTCTGCAGAATGTGCATGTGCTAAATGACCTTATGAAAATAGTAGGTGGCATTCTGAATTTTGACCTCCTTTACCATTTATGCAATGTTTCATGGAAACCCAAACCTATGTTTACTTCCAAGGAAGCAATACCAGACAGCAAACAACAAGGAATCAAAAATATACAAAGATACTTACAAGGACTTCCCTAAACTTAGAAAAAAACACCAGCCAGCTTTATGTCAAAACCTGATAGTCAGAAATTAAAGCAGTCGACACCAATGCCAGTTGTTGCGATAAATCAGGGTGATATAGTTGACTTACACACTAAAGACATCTGGAAAGTTTCCTTTTTGCTGCAGGCTGTAAGAATTCTGTAGAAATGTATTTCGGGAGTTTCAGCCTAGTTCATAATTTAACACCAATTAGCAATTTATTCAGATCACCATAAAGATGACTAGTATGGGAACTGAAAATTAGCATAAGTCTTGTCAAGGGCAATTTTCTGAGACTGGAGCAGCAGGAATTTAATACCAACAATCAAAATGTAAAAAACTGCTGCATTCCCCATTTTGCATTCCTTATTTTAATGAACACAACAAGTTCCCTGCAAAACATTCCTACCAATAAACATAAGTAATTGGGTATTATTGAAGGGGAAGTTAACCTTCATACTGCCAACTCCTTCCTAAAGTTACTAATAGAGATTATGGAAACCTAATCAATGACACTTCAATTGTTAGTGGCACTTCATTGTAAATACCTTGTTTTCATGGAGACTCCTTGAGAAAGAGCCATAGTACTGATTATTATCAAAACAATGGAAGAGAACATGAGATAAATGACAAAGTACTGGTTAGATTATTTATTTGTGCAACCTTTAATCCAAAAAGTGGTGGTTTGATGCTACTAAAGAAAACGTTCCTGTTTGTCTCAGGCTCCAGTCTGTCCCCCAATCTGTTTCCAAGCTTTATATTTTCAACAGGGAAAGGAAGTATGAAGACTTGAACAGAAGAGACTCGGAATTTATTGCTGATATTGAAGAAAGACCAGGAGATGGGCCATTGCCATTTCTTAACTGCTTGTGACTTTTTCATTTGGAACAATGGACACTATGAATGTTTTTTCAAGAATCACTCTTTGTAGCTATGTTTTGATTCAGATTGGGATGTCTCCAATTTGACTTCATCTGGGGATTGGTGTGTGGACAACACAGATTTTTAAGCAATGTAATCTAACTGTCCACTACATGCAATGGCATTATCCGCTGCTTGGAGACAAGTTGAGACCAAACTTATCTACCACGAGTGTAATTTGTACTAATTTGAGGGGGTGAGATGATTTGAACTGAATCTATACCAATTGGTCCCAGAACATTATGGGAATATGGTCGCATGGACTGGTTGGACCGAAGGGTCTGTTTCCATGTTGTATGACTCTATAACATACTTTCCAGTATTCTGACTATTAAATCATAGTCTTTGCAAAAGTGACAACCTGCTTGATTTACTGATCTTTGCCCAACACCCTATTAACTTTCATAGTCCTGCACTACTCATTTTAAATCAAACAAGAGTTACTACTTAATGTCTTAAATTGAGATATCTTACAACAGAAAGGTTTGGGGTTTGTATTGTAGATTTGCTGCAGGTTGCAGTAGGTCTGACTCAAGATTGACTGATTATTCTGAAATCCAGACTGTATACACCAACAAAAGGAAATTGTGCAGTTTCAACTGTTTGTTAGCCAGACAGATTACCCCTCAGGGAATAACTCCAATCTAGGAGTTTCCTAACACTGCATCTGGATTGTGATAGCAGTAAAATCAATGAATACTGATAGAACTGAATTTACCAACAATGCTAATGAATGTCTGCGTCAGGCACAAGGCCATATCCCTGATTTATGGCATGACAGCTCAGCACTCAAGCAGGCCATAAGCAAATTGAAGTCAGAAAAGTCAATCAACTTGGAAGCAGAATGAACATATTAAAAGGGCTGTCAAAAGCAAGTTGAAGATCAACAGATGTGGCAACTGTGCTTGGTAAAACGGTGAAATAGCTTTTTAATTCAGAAAGGGGACATTGGCATGGAAGTTTGCAACTGCACAGAGAATGAATTCACTTTAGATGGGATTGGCAAACATTTATTTTTGTGAATAAAGTCACCTGACCCTTTTCTTTAATGCTCCACTTACTTTTCACATGGAGTATGTGTGTATGAATAGGAATGGCCCTTTTGAACTCCTATGGTCTCGGATAGTACAGGAACTAAAATATATTGAGATATTGTTATATAATGAAATTCAGGCAAGAAAATGTGTTTATGCTGAAGTCAGACCAAGCCTCAAATACAGTTTAGGATCTTTTAGATACACCTTGTCGAAAGGCCAATATTAATATTAGGACATAGATCATAATATGACTATTGAACTACAAAATGTATGCTTCCATGGTGCATTATTGTTCATTCTAGTCAATAAGATTGCTCGGCTTCCATCATTTATTTATCACTTAAAGGGATTATCACACAGTATAGTATTAAAAGGGGCTGAAAGTAAAAATGATTGTTGACCCAAAATAGGTAAAAGGATTATTGTTGAGTTAGAATAATTGTATGTTAAAGAGCATGGCTCAAGTATTCCGATGGAAAGATTTTTGTTGCAGCAACAGGAGTTGTGTGTTAGGATGCAATCTGTTAGCTCAGTTAGCAGGCCAGCTGGTTCATGATTCTGGATTAGTGGTGCTGGAAGAGCACAGCAGTTCAGGCAGCATCCAAGTAGCTTCGAAATCGACGTTTCGGGCAAAAGCCCTTCATCAGGAATAAAGGCAGTGAGCCTGAAGCGTGGAGAGATAAGCTAGAGGAGGGTGGGGGTGGGGAGAAAGTAGCATAGAGTACAATGGGTGAGTGGGGGATGGGGATGAAGGTGATAGGTCAAGGAGGAGAGGTTGGAGTGGATAGGTGGAAAAGAAGATAGGCAGGTAGGCGAGTTTGTTTCACGACCATGGTTGAAGAGCTTCAGGGCAGAGGAAATGACCTGGGAGTTGCAGTGGGAGAGGGACTCCCTGAGATTCTTGTAGAGAGAGGAGGAAAACTTCTTCAAGGCAGGCATCCTTGCAAGAGGATTCGCAGTAGGGTTAAAATCAACGAGGTAAAAACAATGACTGCAGATGCTGGAAACCAGATTCGGGATTAGTAGTGCTGGAAGAGCACAGCTGTTCAAGCAGCATCCAAGTAGCTTCATGATGCAGAGTGATGCCAATAGTGTGAGTTCAATCCCTGGACTGGCTGAGGTCACTGTGAATGTCCTCATTTCTCAACATTGGTCTTTGCCTGAATCATAGTAAGATCTCCAAGCCCACTGCCCTGATTGGGCACTTAATTCTGCCCCCAAGCCCCCTCTAAAGCACTCATCTACTCACCTGCCATCTGCCTTCCCTCATCCACCTGTCATCCTTCCCGCCTCAGGCTGTACCCAGCACCAATCACCTCTCTAGTGAGTGAGCAGCCTCAGTGCAATCAGACTGACGACTTTCATTGTGTGTTGGGACCATGCAGAAGTCTCGACTTCCTGGAATTGCCCTGGAATTAAAACTTCCGATGGCCAATTACCAGAAGCTGCAGTCCTCTGAAAAGTCTCCAACGCTGAGTGAGAGTCAAAGACTGTGGAAAGTTTAGCTTAACCATTTCTCAGTGAGAATCTGCTCTAACTTCTGGGTAGTTAGTAAATTAACATACCCAATCACCCCAGGACATAACCTCTCCCCTCAACTCAACCTGACTGATTTCCCCAATTCTCCACCCAACCCAATCTCCTAGTCCACTGTCTTGATAGGACCCATTCTAATCACTCCCAACTCTCTCCTAAAGCACTGCCTAGTTAATCTGCTACCATGCCCCCTCACCCACCTGCCATCCTACACTCTCACAAATCTGATACCCATCTCTCCTGTGTCTGCCATCCTATCCACTCAGTTACCTATATTAGAAGGTAGCCAAATACCATACTAAACTACCAACAATAGCTTCAAGATCTTTAAATCCTGGAATACAGCAATTGTCATGAGAAAGTGTCATGGGTCCACAGTGATCCACTTCACCCCTGGCTGTGTGGATGCCTGATCTAGCCTAAACTGCTGTAGCTGAGCAGGTTGCTGGTTCAGACATTAACACTGAGAATCTAAAGGTTAACGTGCAATTTTCTGCTTCATCAATATTGCAAAAAGGGTTTTTGAATCCGATTGGAAGGTATGAGCCTCTTAGAGAATGTTCATAATAAGCATGGAGAGGAATGTCCAGAGGGTAACTACAAACTTCTATGAATCTCTTCATAATTTCAATAATCTGGAAAAGAAGGGCAGCATAGTGGCTCAACGGTTAGCACTGCTGCCTCACAGCACCAGGGACCTAGGTTTGTTTCTATCCTCAGATGACTGTCTGTGTGAAGGTTGCACATTCTCCCCGTGTCTGCATATGGGTTTCCTCTGGACGTCTGGTCTCCTTCCACAGTCCAAAGATGTGCAAATTAGGAAGATTGGCCATGTTAAGTTGCACTTAGTATCCAGGGATGTGCAGGCTAGGTGGGTTAGCTATTGGAAATGCAGGGTATAGGGATAGGGTGCCATGTTCTTCAGAGCACTGAATGGCCTCTTTCTGAACTGTAGGGATTCAATGTGATCTAATAAAGCTGTTTCCAAACTTAAATTCTTAAAATCCATCATTATGAAGATTTTGCTCAGACCACAAAAAAGATGGGAAGTCTATTGTTACATGGCAACAGGGTCTTATGTTCTCCCAAACATCTTTAACTTCGCTGACCAATTATATGGTTGGATCTCAAAAGTAATATAATGTTTGAAAGGTCATCATGCTATGACTTATTTGTTTTTTTATATACCTGCATTAACTTTTTGTTATCAAAGTACTCTAAAGCTGAACTGTGTGTTATGTTCAATCTGAACTCCAATTGTAACTTAGTCCCATATCACCAATCTTCCTGAAGGAACACCGCGGGCTACAGCCCACTAGAGAAGTCATTCAATTCCTTTGTTAATTCCCTGAACAGACTACTAGGGGCTAACTTAAGGCAAGAGCCTTCAGTTCTACTGGTAAGGTTCATTACAAAAGCTAATGCCTTTAGAGTACCGGAACAATATTATTCAATTCTAACCTCACATTATCAAAAGGAGATAAGTAACTTTAATTAATACTTTGAAGTACAGAATAAATGGTATTAATTATTCAGGAAATTTAAGCTAAGTTGCAAAATCTGTGTGAATAGAAGACGTACAAATTCTATTCAATATAAAGTCAAAGTATATTCAATGACCAAACCGAAATTTAACCGTTTGATGCCTGGGATTCTATTTAAGTAAGATGGCACTTTTTTGTAAAATTAAATTTGTGAATACGTGCTGAAAATCTTAGAGCATTTGAAAAAAAGTGGGAACATGCCTCAACTTCTATCACAGCCGTCCATTAAATGTAACTATTTGGCAATAATGTATATTTTCACTGTACTGTTCTTGTCTAAGGGATTGTTAGATGTCATAGAACGTAGAACATTACAGAGCAGTACAGGCCATTCGGCCCCTACTACTCTCTGAGTAAAGAAACTACGTCTATATCTATCATACCTCAATTTAAAGCTATGCCCCCTCATGCTCGCCATCACCATCCGAGGAACAAGGCTCTCACTGTCCACCCTATCTAACCCTCTGATTACCTTATATGTCTCAATTAAATCACCTCTCAACCTTCTTCTCTCTAACGAAAACTACCTCAAGTCTCTCAGCCTTTCCTCATAAGACCTTCCCTCCATACTAGGCAACATCTAAGTAAATCTCCTCTGAACCCATTCCACAGCTTCCACATCCTTCCTATAATGTGGTGACCAGAACTGTATGCAATACTCCAAGTGCGACTGCATCAGAGTTTTCTACAGATGCAACATGACCTCATGGTTCCAAAACTCAACCCCTCTACCAATAAAAGCTAACACACATATGCCTTCTTAATAACTTTCTGGGATCTCTGTACATGGACACTAAGATCTCTCTGTTCATCTACACTACCAAGAATCTTATCATTAGCCCAGTACTCTGCATTCCTGTTACTCCTTCCAAAGTGAATCACCTCACACTTTTCTGCATTAAACTCCATTTGCCACCTCTCAGCCCAGCTCTGCAGCTTATCTATGTCCCTCTGTAACCTAAAACATCCTTCATAACTATCCACAACTCTACCAACCTTAGTGTCATCCACAAATATACTAACCCATCCTTCTATGGCCTCATCTAGGTCATTTATTAAAATGACAAACAGCAGTGGGCCCAAAACAGATCCTTGCAGTACATCACTAGTAAATGGACTCTAGGATGAATATTTCCCATCAACCACCACCCTCTGTTTTCTTACAGCTAGCCAATTTCTGATCCAAACTGCTTTAAAAAACCCTCAATCCCATGCCTCCATATTTTGTGCAATAGCCTACTGTGGGGAACCTTATCAAACTCCTTACTGAAACCCACATATACCACATCAACTGCTTTACGTTCATCCACCTGTTTGGTCACCTTCTCAAAGAACTCAATAAGGTTTGTGAGGCACGACCTACCCTTCACAAAACCGTGTTGACTATCCCTAATCAACTTAAGCCTTTCTAGATGATTATAAATCCTATCTCTTCTAACCCTTTCCAACACTTTACCCACAACCGAAGTAAGATTCATTGGTCTATAATTACCAAGGTTGTCTCTACTCCCCTTCTTGAACAAAGGGACAATATTTTCTATCCTCCAGTCTTTTGGCACTATTCCTGTAGACAATGATGACACAAAGATCAAAGCCAAAGGCTCGACAGTCGCCTTCCTGGCTTCAAGGGACTTACCTGTTTTCACACTTTCCAGAATTGCTAACATGTCCTTCTTGTGAACCTTAATCCCATCTAGCCTGTATCTCAGTATTCTGAGATTGTCTTTTTCTAGTGTGAATACTGATGAAAAATATTCATTTAGCGCTTCCCCGATCTCCTCTGAATCCACACAGAAGTTCCCACTGCTATCCATGATTAGCCCTAATCTTACTCAAGTCATTCTTTTGTTCCTGATATACATATAGAAAGTCTTAGGGTTTTCCTTGATTCTATCTGCCAACAATTTCTCACGTCCTACCTCTTCTTAACTCTCTCTTTATGTCTTTCCTGGCTAACTTGTAGCCCTCAAGGTCACTAACTGAGCCATCACATCTCATCTAACACAAGCTTTCTTCTTCCTCTTGACAAGACATTCAACTTCCTTAGTAAACCACAGCTTCCATGCAAGACAATTTCCTTCCTGCCTGACAGGTGCATACTTATCAAGGATCCACAGTAGCTGTTCCTTGAATAAACTCCACATTTCAATTGTGCCTATGACCTGCAATTTCCTTCCCCATCCTATGCATCCTAAATCCTGCCTAATCACATCATAATTGCCTTTTCCCAAGCTATAACTCTTGCTCTACAGTATATACCTATCCCTTTCCATCACTAAAATAATCAGCTTTTGATATCAGTTCAGGAGCTTGGACACTGTCCAACAGCCACTGGAGTGGTTACAGTCAGGATCCTCTCTTCATAGGAGGCGAGGAGCCAAAAATCAGGCACAATACCAGAAGTCTTGGCTCTTTCTGCCTTAAAGTGGGCTATTTTCCCCTGGAATGAGAGAAAGGGAGGAAATTAATGAAATGAAAGTGGGTGACACTGCTTTTTTTTTTCTTAATGTGGAAACAGGCCATTTGGCCCAACAAGTCCACACTGACCCTCCGAAGAGTAACCCACCCAGACCCATTTCCCTCTGACTAATGCACCTAATACTATGGGCAATTTAGCATGGCCAATTCACCTAACCTGCACATCTTTGGATTGTGGGAGGAAACTGGAGCACCCAGAGGAAACCCACGCAGGCAGGGGTGAATGTGCAGACTCCACACAGGCAGTCGCCTGAGGCTGGAACCAAACCTGGGACGCTGGTGCTGTGAGGCAGCAGTGCTAACCACTGAGCCACCGTGCCATCGTGCTGGTGTAAGTGGAGAAGTGGTGAAAAGGTGGTGAGGTGCCTCACATGAGTGAGTGTGTGGCACAGACAGAATGCAGCTTTCAGAGTGTAGGTTGTTGGCTTGGTGAGGCTGAGTGGAGATGATGTGGCAACAGTGTGAGTGGTAGAGCATGAGCCTTGGTGGGAGGAGGGTGCAGTAGCCGAGATGGACTGGGTGTGAGGTAGCAGAGAGAAGATGGTAGCACTTACCCTGGCAGAGTACCTTCTTCCTGCACTGCTGGGCATTCCTCCAGACAGTGGATGCTGCACTGACTCAAGTGGCAAGCAGGCTGGCAGCATCTGGAGTGGTGGCATCAACTGACACTCCTGGGGGAAGAGAACAGCCCTCTTCTGCCCCACCCAGTTAACCAAGTAGGGTGCTAATTCCTCCTTGACAGCCATGTCTGCAGCAAATGTCACAAACAGCTCAGCTGTACAATGCAACTCTGGACAGGGAGTACTTGACCTGGTGAACAATGGCCCTTAAGTATGGTGCCAGCACCAGGAGTCCCAGGATATCCTGGCAATGGAGGGTACTGTCATCCTCAATAAGTGGGAGAATCGGGCTAGCATCAGCCAAGAGGGGTGTCACTGGTGCGTGGTGTATAGTTAATGAGGCAGATTTGAGACAATACTGCAGGAAAATTCACTGGGCCTTATGGAAACAAACCCAACATGAAACTCAACAAAAATGAGGCAATTGATTTTTGGTAAGGTTCAACCTTATGATTGCATTTGAGCCCATATTTTTTCAGCACTTACTTCAAGTACCATTGTAGTCTGGTGGTGGTCTGCTATTTTCAGAAACCATCTGTTCTGATGGTCAGGTGTAAGGGATCACCCGAAGAAATGTATTTCTCGAATTGCAGCATTCCCTCCGTACTGCAAAATTGTTAAATTCAAATATGTGCTGAGAATGTGGAGTGCAGTTCAAGCCTTCTAGCTGCCAGCAGCTGAGGCAGAGTTTCTCCAGTTGTTTCTGGTTTTGCTTGTTTGCCTACTATCTGAACCAGGTTGACAACTACAGCAAGTTACAACTCTTCAAATTCAAGCAAAAGTGATTGCATCCATTTCAACTAGAACAACTGGTATGTTTCCTATTCATTCATAGGATGTGGCATGGCCACCATTTATTGCTCATTGATGCTTGAGAGACTGAAAGTGAGCCTCCTTCTTGTATCTCTACAGTCTGTATGTTGTAGCCACTCTGACAGCGCTATTGGGTATGAAGTTCCAGCATTTTGACCCTAATAATGAAGGAACAGGGAGACTGGGAAACAAAATTTCTGTCGTAAATAAAAGGGAAGAGCATTTAGAGTTTAATTAATGAAAAAGAATCAAGACCTGGCAAAGGTTGATATTTTGTGTTTTTAATGGAATGTAAAATCATTTTCATGTTTTTTAAAAGCTGTATGGCATTATACAGCAGAGCGAGTAGATGCTGGTCAGATGTGATTAGGTCAAAATACATAGGCATTTGGCAATAAGATATATCAGTCAGCGACTTAAAACTTATTGTAATCCATTCAGTTCAAACAAGCTAAGGGCAGTGACTCTTGAGCTGGTGTCAAAATGAAGCCACTTCTAAGAATGCCCCCGTTTCCCTCACTTTGCTAACTTGCCTTCAATTACTTAACCTCACTTCAGGGAAGCTGTCAAGCCACCAATCTGGGGACATCATATGAGTGTCCCCTTGCCTTGTGGTTGCTCAATCTCGCCCATGCATCTTCAGATTCTTCTGATCAAAGACATTTCTTTCTTAGAGGTTTCCATAAACGTCACTATGTTTGATCATGTTGTAGAGCTTTTACAGCACTGAAGAAGACGCTCCGACCCAATGTCTCATCAAGAATTTATCAATTGCAGCACTGATGAAAGAACTTGAGGACCTTAGGCTCATCCGAGAGAACGAGATCTTTCTGGACAAGACCTTCAGCGAGGTTATTACACCGACCATACCAGAAGAGAGCAGACGATGAGGAAGGCAGAGAGGAGACAGGTGCAAGAGACCCCGGGGGAAGTACTGTCAGGAACAAGTTGAATCTTTTGGAAACAGTAGAGACAGATGACACTGCCAGTTCATGAGGCGGCCAGGTCTGTCAATCAAAAGTTGGCGTGGAGGCAGAGCGGAAGAGTCGGAAATCGCACAGAGCCGTGGTAATAGGGAACTCTATAGTGAGAGGAACTGAACGGGGTTTTTGTGGGAGCAGGTGGGACTTAAGGATGGTGTGTTGCCTCCCTGGTGCCAATGTAAAAGACATCACAAACAGAGTGCAGGACATCCTCAAGGACGAAGGTGAAGGTGAAGAGGTGTCGGCACAAATGATGTCGGGAAGAAGAGGAGGAACATACTACAGCGGGACTTCGGAGAACTAGGAAGAAGGCTGAAAAGCAGGACGTCCAGGGTGGTTATCTCTGGTTTGCTTCCAGTTCCTCGGGCTGGTGAGGCCAGAAACAGGGAGATAATGGACTTGAACGTGTGGCTGGGGAACTGGTGCAGGAAGCAAGGGTTTAAATTCTTGGATCACTGGGGTATGTTTTGTGGTAAGCATAAATTATACAAGAGAGACGGTTTGCACCTTAATAGGTTGGGGACCAGCATTCTGGCAGGTAGGTTTGCTACTGCAACACAGCTGCATTTAAACTAAGTAGTAGGGGGGCGGGGGGGGGGGGGGGGGGAACAAACTGGATGTTTAAGAAGGAAATTGAAGGGAAAGTTAGAACAAGGGAAGTCAAGAAAGACAACTGTATCAATGAAGCAGAAAACTCAAAAAGGGATCATGCTATAAGGTTGAGTGAAATCGGAATTGATGGGAAAGGTGAGGGCAGTAACAAATTAAAAATACTATATATGAATGCACGAAGCATTAGAAATAAGATGGATGAGCTTGAGGCTCTTTTGGAAATTGGCAGATACGATATTGTGGGGATAACTGAGACGTGGCTTCAAGTGGACAGGGCCTGGGAAATGAATATTCAAGGCTATACGTGCTATCGTAAGGACAGACTGACGGGCAGAGGGGGTGGGGTGGCCATGTTGGTAAGGGATGATATTCAGTCCCTTGCACGGGGGGACCTAGAATCAGGGGATGTAGAGTCAGTATGGATAGAGCTGAGAAATTCTAAGGGTAAAAAGATCCTCTTGGGAGTTATCTACAGGCCCCCAAACAGTAGTCTGGATGTCGGATGTAAGTTGAATCAGGAGCTGAAATTGGCTTGTCGCAAAGATGTTACTACAGTTGTTATGGGGGATTTTAACATGCGGGTAGACTGGGAGATTCAGGATGGTATTGGACCTCAAGAAAGAGACTTTGTGGAGTGCCTCCAAGATGGATTCTTAGAACAGCTGGTGCTGGAGCCGACCAGGGAGAAGGCAATTCTGGATCTGGTATTGTGCAACGAACCAGAATCGATCAGGGACCTCGAAGTGAAAGAGCCATTGGGAAGTAGTGACCATAATACAATAAGCATCAATCTGCAATTTGAGAGGGAGAGGGTACAATTGGAAGTGACAATATTTCAGTTTTTGAATAAAGGGAACTATGGAGCTATGAGGGAGGAGCTGGCCAAAGTTCAATGGTGCAATACCTTAGCAGGGATGACAGTGGAGGAACAATGGCAAATATTTCTGTGTATAATGCAGAAGATGCAGGATCAGTTCATTCCAAAAAGGAAGAAAGATCCTAGGAAGAGGCATGGGTGGCTGTGGCTGATGAAGGAGGTTAAGAAACATATAAAGTTAAAAGAGAAAAAGTATAACATAGCAAAGATAAGTGGGAAAACGGAGGACTGGGAAGCTTTTAAAGAACACAGAGGATTAGTAAGAAGGAAATACGCAGAGAAAAAATGAGGTACGAAGGTAAACTGGCCAAAAATATAAAGGAGGATAGTAAAAGCTTTTTTAGGTATGTCCAAGGCAAAAAAAGGTTAAGACTAAAATTGGGCCCTTGAAGACAGAAACAGGGGAATATATTGCAGGGAACAAAGAAAGGCAGAAGAATTGAATTGGTACTTCAGATCTGTGTTCACTGGGGAAGACACAAGCAATCTCCCTGAGGTAACAGTGGCTGAAGGACCTGAACTTAGGGGAATTTATATTTGCCAGGAATTGTTGTTGGAGAGACTGTTAGGTCTGAAGGTTGATACGTCCCCAAGGCCTGATGGTCTACATCCCAGGGTACTGAAGGAGGTGGCTTGAGAAATCATGGATGCGTTGGTGATTATTTTCCAGAGTTCGATAGATTGGGGATCAGTTCCTACAGAGTGGAGGGTGGCTAATGTTGTATCACTTTTTAAGAAAGGTGGGAGAGAGAAAGCAGGAAATTATAGACCAGTTAGTCTGACCTCAGTGGTGGGAAAGATGCTGGAGTCTATTATAAAGGATGAAATTACGACACATCTGGATAGTAGTAACAGGATAGGTCAGAGTCAGCATGAATTTATGAAAGGGAAATCATGCTTGATTAATCTTCTGGAATTTTTTGAGGATGTAACTCTGAAGATGGACGAGGGAGATCCAGTAGATGTAGTGTACCTGGACTTTCAGAAAGCTTTTGATAAAGTCCCACATAGGAGGTTAGTGAGCAAAATTAGGGCGCATGGTATTGGGGGCAAAGTACTAACTTGGATTGAAAGCTGACAGGAAACAAAGAGTAGTGATAAACGGCTCCATTTTGGAATGGCAGGCAGTGACCAGTGGGGTACCGCAGGGATCAGTGCTGGGACCGCAGCATTTTACAATATATATTAATGATATAGAAGATGATATTAGTAATAACATTAGCAAATGTGCTGATGATACTAAGCTGGGTGGCAGCGTGAAATGTGAGGAGGATGTTAGGAGATTACAGGGTGACCTGGACAGGTTAGGTGAGTGGTCAGATGCATGGCAGATGCAGTTTAATGTGGATAAATATATGGTTATCCACTTGGGTGGCAAGAACAGGAAGGCAGATTACTATCTAAATGGGCAGTACAAAGAGATCTGGGTGTTCTTGTACAATGAAGGTAAGCATGCAGGTACAGCAGGTAGTGAAGAAGGCTAATAGCATGCCGGCCTTCATAACAAGAGGGATTGAGTATAGAAGCAAAGACATTCTTCTGCAGCTGTACAGGGCCCTGGTGAGACCACACCTGGAATACTGTGTGCAGTTCTGATATCCAAATTTGAGGAAAGACATTCTAGCTATTGAGGGAGTGCAGCGTAGGTTCACGAAGTCAGTTCCTGGAATGGTGGGACTACTTTATGCTGAAAGACTGGAGCGACTGGGCTTGTATACCCTCGAGTTTAGAAAACTGAGAGGGGATCTGATTGAGACATATAAGATTATTAAAGGATTGGACACTCTGGAGACAGGAAACATGTTTCCGCTGATGGGTGAGTGCCGAACCAGAGGACATAGCTTAAAAATATGGGGTAGACCATTTAGGACAGAGATGAGGAGAAACTTCTTCACCCAGAGAGTGGTGGCTGTGTGGAATGCTCTGCCCCAGAGGGCAGTGGAGGCCCAGTCTCTGGATTCATTTAAGAAAGAGTTGGATAGAGCTCTCAAGGATAGTGGAATCAAGGGTTATGGAGATAAGACAGGAACAGAATACTGATTAAGGATGATCAGCCATGATCATATTGAATGTTGGTGCAAGCTCGAAGGGCAGAATGGCCTACTCTAATTCTAATCTCATTTTCCAGCACTTAGTCTGTGCCCTTGTATCCTATGGCATTTCAAGTATTTATCTAAACACTTCTTAAATGGCTTGGGGATTTCTGCCTCTACCAGCCTTTGAGGCAGTGAGTTTCAGACACCTACTGGATGAACAGCTTTTGTCAAATCTCCCGTAAACCTTCTGTTCTGTATCTTAAAACAGTGCTCTCTAGTTATTGAACCCTCAAGGGGATATGTTTTCCCCTATCGAAGCTTCTCCTAATTTTTAGACCTCAAACAGGTCCCCCCTCAGCCTTCACTGCTCTCAAAAAAAAAATCCTTGTGTATCTAGTCTCTATTAATAGCTGAAATGCTCCAGCCCAGACAACATCCTTGGAAATATCCTCTGTAGCCAGCTGTCAAAACCCTTCATATTGATACTAGCTCAGACCAGAATTGTTAATAATCATTTATTTATATTTGTTATTACACTTCTTACTGGATCGCTCATACATGATCACTGAGGTCACTGTGACATCACTTGCTTATCTCAGAGATATATTGAAATAATCATCGAGCCCTGTCATTTCACATCCCTCCAAGTACTTTTCCAGTTTTCAACTAAAAGTATTTTCTTAAGATTAGTAGAGTTATAGAGTCATAGAGATGTACAGTATGGAAACAGACCCTTCGGTCCAACTCATCCATGCTGACCAGATATCCCAACCCAATCTAGTCCCACCTGCCAGCACCCGGCCCATATTCCTATTCATATACCCAACCAAACATCTTTTAAATGTTGCAATTGTACCAGCCTCCACCACTTTGTCAGGCAGCTCATTCCCTACAGATACCACCCTCTATGTGAAAACATTGCCCCTTAGGTCTCTTTTATAACTTTCTCCCTCACCCTAAACCTATGCCCTCTAGTTCTGGACTCACCCACCCCAAGGAAGTGACTTTGTCTATTTATCCTATCCATGCCACTCAAGATTTTATAAACCTATAAAAGATCACCCCTCAGCCTCCGAATTCCAGGGAAAACAGCACCAGCCTATTCAACCTCTCCCTATAGCTCAAATCCTCCAACTCTGGCAACATCTTTCTAAATCTTTTCTGAACCCTTTCAAGTTTCACAACATCCTTCCGATAGGAAGGAGACCAGATTTGCATGCAATATTCCAAAGGTGGCCTAACCAAAGTCTTGTACAGCCGCAACATGACCTCCCAACTCCTGTACTCAATACTCTGACCAATAAAGGAAAGCATACTAAACACCTTCTCCACTATCCTATCTACCTGCAACTCCACTTTCAAGGAGCTATGAACCTGCACTCCAAGATCTCTTTGTTCAGCAACACTCCCTAGGACCTTCCCATTAAGTGTATAAGTCCTGCTAAGATTTGCTTTCCCTAAACACGGCACCTCACATTTATCTAAATTAAACTCCATCTGCCACTTCTCAGCCCATTGGCCCATTTGGTCAAGATCCTGTTGTAATCTGAGGGAACCTTCTTCGCTGTCTACTACACCTCCAATTTCGGTGTCATCTGCAAATGTACTAATTGCACCTCTTCTGCTCACATCTAAATCATTTATATAAATGATGAAAAGTAGTGGACCCAGCACCGATCCTTGTGGCACTCCACTGGTCACAGGCCTCCAGTCTGAAAAACAATCCTCCACCACCACCTTCTATCTTCTACCTTTGAGCCAGTTCTGTATCTAAATGGCTAGGTCTCCCTGTATTCCATGAGATCTAACTTGGCCAACCAGTGTCCCAAGGGGAACCTTGTTGAATGTCTTACTGAAGTCTATACAGATCACGTTCACTGCTCTGCCCTCATCAATCCTCTTTGCTACTTCTTCAAAAAACTCAATCAAGTTTCGGAGACATGATTTCCCACGCACAAAATCATGTTGACTATCCCTAATCAGTCCTTGCCTTTCCAAATGCATGTACATCTTGTCCCTCAGGATTCCCTCCAACAACTTGCCCACCACCATCATCAGGCTCACTGGTCTATAGTTACTTGGCTTGTCCTTAGCACCTTTCTTAAACTGTGGCACCACGTTAGCCAACATCCAGTCTTCTGGCATCTCACCTGTGACTATCAATGATGCAAATACTTCAGTAAGAGGCCAGCAATCACTTCTCTAGCTTCCCACAGAGTTCTTAGGATACACCTGATTAGGTCCTGGGGATTTATCCACTTTTATGCATTTCGAGACATCCAGCACTTCCTCCTCTGTAATATGGACATTTTTCAAGATATCACAATCCATTTCCCTACATTCTATATCTTCCATGTCCTTTTCTACAATAAGCACTGAACGAAAGCAGGAATTATCAACAGTGCTTCACCCAGAGGCCCATGAAGATGTTACCAAGTAGGGTGATGAAACGTCTGGAAATGAACCTTCCAGCTCAGTGAGCAAACCTACATCCAAAACTCGTTTACTATCTCCCCCATCTCCTGCAGTTCCACGTAAAGGCTGCCTTGCTGATCTTTGAGGGGCCCTATTCTCTCCATAGTTATGCTTTTGTCCTTAATGTATTTGTAACGGCCTTTTGGATTCTCTTTAACTCTATTTGCCAAAGCTAGTTGATACATTTAACTAACAATACTCTCATCATGACTGAATGCATTGCCAACACCACCATTTCCCTTCAAAGTCAATTTTTCACAGATTCAAACATTGAGGAGGTCTCATAACTCTCTCTGAATAATCCTTTGAAACAGCATAGGAGAACAATAGTCAGAAAGCTAGCCCGAAATCATGCTTTCCGTAGATGAAACTAAAAAAAAATTGGATTAATAACACTATCCCAACGTTCATAGTATTGTAAGGACCAATGGCCAGGAGGCTGCTGTATTTGGGTGAAGACAGCTCGATGCTCATGTGGAGGATCCCACTAGCATTTGACTGGATGCCAATTACTTTTACCACTTCCACGATACCTTCCTGTGAACAGACGATCCGACAATGAAAGATTTCCAAATAGTGAAGTTGTGTCATGGATGAAGAGCTAAGGAATATCACCATTTGATTGGAGGATAGCATCATCTAAAGATTCCTGCACTGTATTTCTGACGAAGAGATAAAGTGAAACTAGAAATACTACACAGTATGGATTCACCCTTTCAAAAAGACTTGCTTGAGGACCACAAAGCCTTAATAAAAATATCTTCAGGGATTGTTGCTTAAAATGGAAATGCTTAATTTCAAGAGTGCTGGAACAGTATCTGAAAGGGCCATAAAATATTCTGCACAAAAAAGGTAAGGGCATCCTCAGTCATGCCTACAGACATTGTTGCCAGATCACCAAATGAGGGTAAAGAATATTCTGATTTCTTGTACAACACATGTTTCATTAATGCAAATTCACTATAATACGATTGACAAATTCTGGGCACTTTTTAAAGCACAAACCTTTAAAGTGTGTATTGATTATAGTACAATTCCGGTCTCATTAACTTAAATGGTTCGGCTATTATGCGAATTTTCTTATAATATGGGATTGCAAGAGAATGGAACTGCCACGTTACAGCAGAACTGACTGTAGAATAATATTTGCATACCTCAGTACTGCAAAAGAATGTTCCTATTGTTATGTTACATTGGGTTGGGCCACTGGAAATGAAGCCCACTATCCGAAAGACATTAGAAAAATTAAAGGTTTTATAAACATATGCAGAATTTTCAATTTACCTATCTTTTAGAATCAGGTTGACAGAGAGCACAAGAGAAACGATTATGAACTATCAACACATAACTTTACTAGTGACAACTCTAACCCTTTTATAAACTCTCCTTCTGCACACACATATACACCGAGATAGGAGAAAAAATGTGGGTGTTGTTGACGGTGGAAAAGAATGAATGGCAGCTAATGGTCTCCGTCCACAGAGTTTGCTGAAATAATTATTTTGCTGATCAGAACATTGCTTCTTGATCTTCCTCTCCAAGTACTTTCACTTGTTTGCAGAATACACAGGGTGGCTGGTCTTCACTTGTATAGGCCTCTAATTTATCAATTAAAAATCACAGTTTACAGTAACTGAAAAGGGAAATAGACTGGCCACCTTTAGGTTTGAGGTGCTTTTTTACTGCAGAACAAAAACAATTCCTCCTCCTCCAGAGGGCTTCTACCAAAACATTCCCACCTCTGAGCTACTCAACCCTAACCCATCACACAGTTGTTGGCTGGCGGAAGGTCTTTGGGATTAATAACTGGTCACCAGGCCACAGACCAAACAACTACCTGTTACCAGAAAAAGCTTTGTTCATACATTTCCTTTGGCTTCAGCTCATCTATAGCCAGACTTTCACTATTACTTGAACAAGCAGTTGTGTTAACAGCACTTAAAATGAGTGGAAAAATCTAAGAACTGCAAATGCTGGAAATCAGACACAAAAACAGAAGCTGCTGGAAAACCAGCATCTGTGGAGAGAAAGTAGAGATAATGTTTCGGGTCCAATGACCCTTCTTCAGTTCTTCATACTCAAAATGTTCACAGATGCTACCAGACCTGCTGAATTTTTCCAGAAATTTCTTACATTGAGTGCCTTGTTACTTGCTTTTAAAAGTGCAGCAAACCTTTAAAATTATTTTTTGAACCAGTTCTTTTCCTATTTCTTTCCACAATCAGAAATAAAGTGACTTGGTCTTTACACTAACAAGTCATTCTGCTATAATGCGACAGTTATGGTCATTTACAACCTTGCACTATAGAAAATCACACAATGGAAAACTGTTAAAGAAAATCACACTGTAGAAGATCACTATAAAAAATTGCTAGACCTGTCCAGTAGAAAGTTCACAATATCCAAACAGCATGCAAATCACCAATAGCCAATTCGTGTTGACGAAATCTGCATTATAACAAAATACTGCTTCCTATTCCCTGAACTCATGGACATACCATTCAGAGGTAATCTTGAGACATTTGCTTTTACAAGATGCTAGCATGTTGCAAATCGGCTGAAGTTTGTCACCTTTGTCACAATGAAGACACAGAACAGTTTCTGCTGGACATTCACTTTACCTGCAAAGCTTCAGATGCCAGCACTTCAAAATGGCAGTTTCAGCCCTTTCCTCATTTTTGGTAGTATTCTTGTTTTTCACGGCTACTATCCATGAGTCAAGTTCACTGATGGGATCAGACCAAGCCTGGCCTTGCATCAAATTGCTGCCCCAGCGATGTGCCCATGTCTGGCCAACTTGGCATGTTGGTTCTTCTGTTTGAAAGTCAGTCCAGGCTCCAGTAGCATCAAGTCAGGGAATATACTGTTGAGAGTTCTAAAGCATTCACTTCTCAATGTTTCGTCTTCACGTGAATCAGTGACAGTCTTTACATCTTTTCCATGTCTATTGGCTTCTAAGGCCACTTGACTGGACCGAAAAACATACATTAACAATATTGTCAGGACCAAAATATATGTTGAAGGCTGCTAGGACTGAGTGAAAATCTGCTGAGGTTTAATCAACATTTTGCATCATAAGGATTTCTTCAACAAGATGGTTCCTTGCATGTAGAGTCCTGGAGCTGTTTCTACTTCAAAGGGAGACCTGAGGCAACAGTGTACCAGTGGAACTGTACCACCCACACAGCCCATCTAAGTGCTATTTGACCACATCAAAGTACATTGGAAAGGGCAGTGATTTGTCAGCTAGTGTCAACATGCTGCACTTCTGACAATGCGTCAGTTTATCTCATTTCGGGCAAGTCTTCCATCACTTCACTTCAGGTAAGCCATCAAGCTACTGACATGGGGAAATCTTCTGAGGATCCTCTTGCCTTGTAGTTCAACCTTGTCTCATGGTTTTTTAGATTCTTTGAAGTAAAAACAGTCTTCCTTCAGCTGACATCTCCATTGCTGTCACTGTACTCGATCATGTATTGCCATAGATTCTCACCCACTTTATCCAAATCATGTTGAAGCATTTTGCATCCTCCTCTCAGTTCACCCTCCCATCTAGCTTTGTGTTGTAAGGGACCTACATTTGTGTCCGCACATGTTTTTCTCTTGGCATATCAGCTTTTACAATCAGTTTGTATGTTCCCCGCAATATGTTCAAGAAGATTAATAACATAAATGCTCCATATTTCCTATAAAGTCACCTTTCTAGTGGTTGATTTACCACCCAGGAGGCGGGATCATTAAATACATAGACAGGAAAATGAAGTTAAAGCTTCATCAAATCAGATCATATTAATTGATGAAGCAGTATAAAGGGGCTGAAAGGTCTATTCCTGCTAGTATTTCTCAATTATGGAATAGTTAATCAATGCAAAGTTACGGAAATGAGATAAACAGATGAGGAATGTAATGCGAAGTCTTCATTTCTCACTGGAGTAACAACAAGTTATTATGATTGGTGATACTCCAACAGACTTTCACCTTTGGGAAATGAAAGGCAGAGTTATTCTGGACCATTTCTTGACAATAGGAACTGACTGACCCTGTCTATTATATCACACAAATATAGCAGCCAGCAAATTACATTTTCAGATATATTAAATTTACAGAATACATACAATACATTGTTCCAAGTCAACTTCATTTACATGTTTTATATTGAAGTTACTTTGTAACATCATGTAAAATTACTTGGAAGGCCTGACATAAAATCTTTCTTCATAAATGCCATATGCTTTGTGGACATTGGAATGCTAATTGATTTTGTGTGTATTATAACTGCATTTTTTTACAACTTTGTGCTTTTGAGAAGCTCTGAATTGCATTTTCCAACATATAACCCAACATTAATGCTGACAGTATCATTTTCCAAAGCACTCAAAAAAAGAAATAGACAGCCACTAGTATTCATATAGTACTTTTAAAATAGAAAAGTTTGCTGCAATGTTATTGGATGTTTGCTACACTGGACCTACTTTGAAGATTGCTATAATTACTTTAAGAACACTAACCGCGAGGACTCTACACCTTATGCAGATGGGACAATGTGGTGAGGAGTGGCAGGTGGAGTTTAATTTGGACAAATGAGAAATGTTGCATTTTGATAAGGCAAATTAGGGCAGGACTTAGATTGTTGATGGCAGGGCTTTGGGGAGTGCTGCCAAACAAAGAGACCTAGGAGTGCAGGTGCATAGTTCCTTGAAAGTAGAGTCACAGGGAGACAGGTGGTGAAGAAGGCGTTTGGCACACTTGTCTGCATTGATGATGCTTTGTGTATAGGAGTTCAGATGTCATGTTGCGGCTATAAATGACATTGGTGAGGCCACGTTTGGAATACTGCATGCAATTCTGGTCATGCATCTATGGGAAGGATGTTGTTAAACTTGACAGAGTGCAGAAACGATTAACAAGAATTGTGGCAGGAGTGGAGAGTTTGAGCTATCAGGAGAGGCTGAAGAGGCTCGGGCTTTTCTCCCTGGATTATCAGAGACTGAAGAGTGGCCTTAAAGAAGTCTATAAAATCAAGGGGGAGCATGGATAGGGTGAATAGCCAAGATTTCTTTTCCCAATGATAGGGGAGTCCAAAACTAGAGGACATAGATTTAAGGTGAGAGGGGAAAGATTTGAAAAAGACCTGAGGGGTAATCTTTTCATGGCGAGCATAGTGCATGTATGGAATGAGATGCCAGAGGAAGTGGGTACAATTACAACATTTAAAAGGCATTAGGGTGGGTATATGAATAGGGAGGTTTCAGAGAGAAATGGGCCAAATACTAGCAAATAGGACTAGATTAATTTAAGATATCTGGTCGGCATGGATGAGCTGGAGCGAAGGGTCTGTTTCCATGCTGCACATTTCTATGACTCCTTGACTCTACTGTACCCATATCCCATCAAGGATGCTCTACCATTCTCTTGTCTGCAAAATCTCTCTTCACTCCCTGTCACCCACCCTGACCCCCAATCTATTAATCCTGCCCTCTCATTCACTCAGCGCAGCTCCCCACCTGCACCAAAATAACAGCTGTGCCTTCCACTTTCATCTCCCTTAATAGCTGCCTTTCTCACATTCCAGGAGGAAAACAGCCACCAATTAGGGAAATAGAAAGAGTCAAATGGATAGTGGGCACCGCACCTCAACATTCAGCTCCACCCCTTATGAAAGGATCCGAGCACCTTGAGTGGCAGTTGACTGACCATGTCCAAGCTATTGGAGTGACATCAATGTGCTGGAACACCTTGACTGAAAGGTATATCCTTTGACTTGACTGAGAACTAAAGGCAAGGTCACTGAACACTCAGGGACACACACTGTGCTAAGTGATACGGCAAACAACAATTAGATCATAAGACCATACGAAATTGAAACAGGAATAGGAAAATCAGCCCCTTGACCCTGCTCCACCATTCAGGAAGATCACAGCTAATGCAACATTTCTCACGTTCACTTTCCTGCCCTTTCTCTATATTGCCTGCTTCTCCTATTGATCAAGAATCTACCTCAGCCTTAAATATACATAAGGACTCTGCCCCCACAGTTCTCTGTTCCAAAAGGAGTTCACCATCCTCTGAGAGAAGACATTCTTCCTCATCTCAGACTTAAATTGGTGGCCCTTTATTCTGAGACTGTACCCTCTGGTCCTAACCCATGAGTGGAAACCTCCTCTCAGCATGCACCCTTTTAAGCTCCTTAAGAATCCTCTATATTTCAATGAGATCACCTCTCATTTTTCTAAATTCTCGCGAATAGAGTCCCAATTTGTTTAACCTTGGCTCATAAGACAAACTGTGTGAGACATATTCTGTGAGCCTGTTAGCTCTGGCTGAGGAGCAATTTGCAAAAAGGCAAGACAAAGCGATTCAAAACAGGAAGGCTATACACATCCAGACAGGCTTGAGTGAGTGAGGGCTAATACTCAAACACAGAGCCGAGAGGTACAGCCTGATCCAGTCCATTAGTTGGGTGTGTGTCCCTGAGTGTTCAGTGACCTTGCTGCAAAATTATCATGAGAGATACCAGTGCAACATTGAAATGCAGAACCGTCTTATTACTGGATAAGAGATGTGCCATGATAGTTAATAGAGGATGTCAGATGTTAGATACTAATGACTGTGGTCATAGACTGCATGTGACTGGTGCTTATAGAACAAGCCCTGAGAGGTTGGTGCCTTATGGAACACTTGGCAAGTTGAAGGTGCCAGGTACCCACTGTGACTTCCATATTGAGAATTCTTGATGTCTATCTTGTTCAACATATTTGGAAAGATGGGAAGCTGAACACTAATGAGGTGAGTTATGGTGTCAATGAGGCATGTAACAAACAATAATCGCCCTTTATTGGGAACTCAACACTACCTTAATGAGAATCTCACCTGGCCACTCAGCAAATGCATAAGAGATGCAATGCACTGTTCCAGACATTGAGAAAGGCTATGGCAGATTTCTCACGTCATTAATCTCATTGTGTTCCACATCATTCAGGCCCTCATAAGATTTCACCCAATGTATTTCAAGTGTTTGGAATGGGGGTTGAACCTGGTAACTCAGTGGTGAGAGCATTACCACTGAGTCACAGCTTAAATCCATGTGCAGAGTAAGAAGTTCAATTAAGTCATGCAAAATATAGAAATATCTGAGCTAGTTAAGGACAAGCATACTAAAGTATTCAGAATTGGCCCTGCTTTTAAAAAAAACTAATTATACAGGAAAGCTTGATATTTCTCTGTGTCCCTTAAAAATGATTAAAATAATTAATATTTAAGAGAAACAACAGAACCTGAGCAAAGCTTTTCGTTTTAAGCAATCTAGTCAGGTTTGGATCTATTGGGCATGGGACTACATCTGACTGTGTTCTAGTGGACGCTCGATTAGAGACTGAACTATTTGATGCCAAATATAGCATAATAATGACCGAGCACAGAGTTGAACTTCACTGTATTATAACAAAGGATGTTAGGAATAGCAAGCATACTTATTGTCTTACTGTCCTTTATTTTTCTTGTCTTCAATCACAAGCTGTCAATCCAAGTTAGGGAGCAGGACATGTACATTACAAATTCTATGGTTTCAACTCCATTGCTGTCCAAAAAAGCACAATGGAATATCACTCCAAAATTAATTGAGATCCACAAATTGACAAGTAACATTCCATGTCTGTTGTTCAGGCATAGCAGCTGAAAAGTTTCCTTGTTTTAATCACAGCAACTGCAAGTTGACCCAGTTTGTAATTCAAGCTGCACATCTGATCAAGGAATAATAGCAGACTCTGACTTTCTGCTACAATTTCCAAATGAAGATCCACCATAATGTGCAGTGCACAGGGATTAGTCGATACCTGGAAGGTAATGAAGAGGCAATAATCCAATCAAAGGGCCCCAGATAGCAACATAAACCATCTGGCTCGGTAAGTTCAAGCACTTCATCTGCCTGCCAAGATTGGATTACTGCTTTCAAGTCTTTCTACTTATTTATTATGATTTACAATATGGGCTTTTGGAGTTTTACAGTGCATAGATGAAAATGGCTGGCTAGCTGACTTCAGGCTCTATGTGGTTATTGTTTTTCATCTGACTCGGCTGTTTGTAGTAAATTAAAGCTTCCATGGTGAGTTTTTGAAGTATAGCAATAGCGCACTGTTCCTTGATGCAGAAATTTTTCCATTTTAGGAGTCAGAGTGAGAGTAATGCCATTATTATTGAGGACATAAGACATTATTAATGCCACTGTTGCAACCCCTGAAGTTAAACAGTATGATATGACAGTACGTGCAATAAGAGGAATAATTTTCAGTAGCAGTTTGCATGCAGATGCAATTATACATGCAGTAACTAATACTCACAAGTGAGCTTGCAGTACTAATAATTGAAGGGTTCAGGTACCATAACCTGCAAAAATAGCTAGTAAATATCAAAATTAATTGCACTATGCAGAAGGAGGTGCAGTTGGCAAAGCATTTTTGCTCGCTTGCCAACACTAAGATCCAATGATAGAATACCCATCAAAACATCATAAAAGTGTCGAAATGTTCTTTGTGCTGGCAATCATCTTCATGACAAAAAGTGATGCACAGCTGTTCAACTCATCTCCCTTCGAGGCATAAACATCTCTTTGATTCCCAAGTACCTGTTACTTTATATAATGGATGCAGCATTTTGTTTAGAACAGATAACATTTTCTTGCTATTATGCAGCCTATGTATGGAGCAGAGCCTTACATTCCAGGGCTGCCTGAAGGTTAATCCCCAATGATATAAGTAAGGAAGTTGAAGGCTCCATAGCAAGATTCTAGAAGAGTTTCCCTTCCGTTAGCTGTCACTCCTGCGTCGGATCCCATCCCTCTTCACAAGGCCTCTCTGCAGTCTGTCACTGTGCGGCACGGTAACAAAAAAATAGCCAAACTTATAATATTGAATACCAACAGACACCTTTGTTTATTAACACTTTTTCTAAAAAAGGAGTTTTATCTTTTCTCAGTAACACATCACCTGCAATATTAGTAAAGTTTTAACAAGAATATTTAGAAGTGTTACATTTTGGAAGAAGATTGAATACTACTTTCTTAAAATTCAGCTCTAACTGTTGAACTGCACACTTCACATCAAGACACAATGTAATGGAGTATTGTTTCAATGCTTTATGACTCAAGCCCTGGTAAAGAAACATATTATTTTTCGCTAAAACTGTCCCACGGTAACACACTGTTGACATAAGGCAGGTCAAGCATCATAATTGCTATAAAATGTACTTGTCCAACCACATAAGTACTTACATCACAAAGAGTTACATCAATGCTGTCATTTCTGTCATGCCATGTCACAGTAACTGTCACTAACCCCAGGGAATCACAGTAACCAAGATTTATAATATGTACAACTTGCTTCCCTTCTGAATATTATTCAAATAGGAGCTAACTCGTGTTATGTTCCAAGGTTGTATAATGCAATCTTGGGAGTTCAAATGACTGTATAAACCACTTGAACTGTTCTGCTATGATTTATGACATCATCTAAACTGCAAGACCATGTTACAATCTTGTAACACATTTAAAGCTGGTGATTGTTTCCAGTATAGAAAAAGTGCAGTACAGCAGTTTTCAGTGAGGAGACTGCTGCGGTCAGGCTGTGCTATCAAACTTGGCATATCCATATTGAAGCAAATCAGGAAACACTGAAAATTTATAATAACTATAAGCAGCATGCCAGAAGACTTTTTTTAATGCAAGCATTAGAAATTTAAACTAATTTCACAAATCTTGCTTTTATGTTCTTAACAGAATCTAATCCATGCCAAGGTTTGCAATCTAGTAACTGGTTACCCAAGGGGACTTGTGGGCTCAGTTGGCAGGTTTGTGATGCAGAGTGATGCCAGCAGTGTGGTTTCAATTCCCACACTGGCTAAGGATTCTCCTTCTCAATCTCTCCCCTCAACTAAGGCATGGTGACTGTCTGGTTAAACCATCAAGGTGTCTCCCTCTAATGAAAGCGATGCCTATGATCTGGTAAGCCTAGGCAACTTTACCTTCATAGTTACCCAGCACTTTTAAAAAATATATTTTGGTAAGAGAAAAGGCACGTCAATGATTTGGATTGCAAGGCTTTGCTTGAGGCAAGTTGGACCAGTTTGATACTTGAAGGATATCAAGATTACATGAGCATTCCTGGCAAGCATGGAAAACAATGCCCCTTCTGTCCTGTTAGGTGGACACATCTATGAGGAGAAAGTGGAAACTGCAGATGCTGGAGATCAGTCAAAACGTGTGGTGCTGGAAAAGCACCGCCGGTTAGGCAGCATCCGAGGAGCAGGAGAATTGACGTTTCAAGCATATGCTCTTCGTTAGGAACGAGCCACATCCATGACACTATTTTGAAGAGAAGTTATCCCTGGTATTCTGGCCACAATCAAATCACAAAAATAGATTTTCTGATTATTACTGCAGTGTTATGTTTGTGGATGTTTTCCGAATGCAAATTGTCTGTCAAGCTACTATGGTGACTGCACTTCAAAAATTACTTAACTGGCTGTAGAGCACTTTGAGATGTTAGATAATTGTGACAGGTGCAATATAAATGCAAGTTTTTCTTTCTTCTGGGCTGCCCAAAATCATCTTAAATATGCAAGTTAGAACCTGAAAGCACAGACCTATATAGATCAAAGGATCCCGAGAACATTATTATGAGTATTAAAAAAAGCTGACCAGTCTGAATCCATCTTGCCATTGCATTAGAGCATGGAGCCATTCCCAACTCAACTATCTTAATTACACTGGGACACTTAAGTTATTTAAGCTATATTTACACATAGGAAGAGACCAAGATTAAGAAAGACTGCTGTCAGTAGAAATATTTCAATATCAAAACTATTGAAAGAAGTGAATCTGTAATTTTTAAAAAGTGTTCATTTATTGAATACACTAGCTTGATACCTGCTATAAGCATCACATACAGTATTGCCTAAATCAGATGTGATGTAAATTAGGCAAGTTGAAAAAAGGTGGGCCCACGTTCAGAAACCCTTCTGCTGTTTCTTCTCATTATATAATTTCCAGGACTGCATCCAAAGAGTTGCCTGAAAAAAAACATTATGCAATAATACTGCTGTGAAGACTTGCTGGTCAGCTTTTTAAAGTATCTAAAACACAAGTCAGAACCAAGATGAAAATGATTTCTCTGTGGGAAGTGGAAAATTATTCCAACTCAATTTACAACCGCTTACACTAATGAATTAATTTACATTCCTTCACAAGATGATTAGTCATCGGTAACAATATTTTGAGCATATACATTTGTGAAGGAGACATATGCTGTTGCTTAACAGTTGGATGTTCTTTTGAATACTGATTGAATTACTCAGTGTTGAATAAAATGTGATAATTGCCCTATACCTGTTGAACAGATAGCTAATTAATATGCATTCATTGTTTAATGATTAGCTTTGATGTGTATTAACATTTGTCACTTGAAAATCTTCAAAAACAGGGGCTGAGTTCCATAAATTTTCTCTCCTTGAAAACACGCAAGATCCTACACTTTGCATCTGCGCCATTTGCTTCAAATAAGCCACATTGCATCAAAGCATTTACTTCCATTTGCCAATCTAAATTTAAGATTTAAACAGGCTTAAAATTAACATTATAAATAGGTTATTCTTTGAGCGAGGCCTTCAGAAGGAAGTCATCACCAGGTATGTTGAGTTCAAACTATTTATCTCTTACAAAAATAACTTTTATCTACATTGTGGCTTTATTGTAATAATATGTCCCAAAGCAGTACAGAGGAGTGATAAGAGACAAACTTTGACAAAGTTTCGAACAGCTTACAATAAGGTAGATTTTAAGGAATGTCTTAAAGAAAGGAGCAGTAGAAGTGCAAAGAGGTTTAGAGAAAGAATTAGAGGGCTTGAATTTCCTGTAATCTTAGTTACAAGGAATAACACCAAATTATACTTGTATATGGTGAGTTTGCCACTCCGCTACTATTGTTTTCTGATCTGATGTAGCTCTGCCTTTCTGGCCCAGAATTCCAAACTAGCCTCTCCAGGATCTTTCTTCACTGTGCATGATCAATGGGGAGATCCAAGGAAAACATCTTTTTTGGAAAAGTGACTGATTTCTGGCAAGTTCATTCATTTACTGAAGCACTTAAAAGCTTTGGGACAGGTAATGAGCTTTTCAGCTTGTAATGAGTAAGTGTGAGTGAGGTGACTGCGTAAGAGGGTAGGGTTTCAAGTGGTGCAATCCCTTCAGGTTGGGTCAGAGGAGACTGGAGCATCAAATGGACTAAAAGTGCGAGGGAAGGGCAGGTTCACTGCTGCTCAGGAGTTAGAACTGTTCTTTCTCTGTCTAACATTTCCTGGTTAACTATGCAAGAAAGAGAGTCTGACCTGGCAAATGTGTAAAGCTCCTTCATGCCAACAGTAAGCAACATTCCAAAGCACCCCTCAGAGAATCGATCACCTGAGCTGAAAAATCAAAGTGCATGTGTTGTTTGCACAGCTGCATTTTAGTGAAGGTTTAATTGGCTGCCCAGTCCCTAATTAAGAATGACTTTCCATTTCTCATTGAATGTATTTGCTTTGTTGTTAATAAGTATTTGTTGTAATATTTGCTTGTATTTTTACTTTTTTTGTTTTGCTTTTCTCTCCTTTTAGTTTTCCTTTTTTTTGCTTCATTTTCCCTTCATTTTTCACCACTGCTGCTCCTTTGTTCATCAAGTCTTGTGGTAGAAGATTTCAGCCACGAGAGCGAATTTACACAAAATAAGAGGTAATGGCATTATTTATTCAGTGAATCAGAGAGTAATAATGGCAAAACCAACCAACCTTTGCAAACAGGTAAGCCTTCTTAGTGTAGAAATCAATCTTTAGTGATTTTTTTAGTTGCATTTTATTTCAAGAGAACTTTATCACTATACTGTGAGGACTATTAAGCTGCCAGTTAAATCAAAAGAAAAAAGCAAGCCATAAGTTTATGTTTTTTTCTTCAAGGGAGAGAGAAGGATTCACTGCCTTACACAGATTTGTAAACTTCAGCCTTGCTTGTACTTTCAGATTCACTGTTAGAATTTCTACTAGCTTAAATAACTCAGATGTTAATCATAAAAAAATTAGCCCTGTCTTCTAATTTTGACTACCTATGCTGTCATGCTGCTATATGTACAGAAATACTGACTGAGCTAAATGCCTGAATTCTATGTTGTCTAAAATTGTTATCTAGATGATCCTCAATTGTTTCTTTATCGACCACCAATACCTTGGAGTGTCCTTTATAAATGGCCACCACCACTAATCATGATGTGCATTTCGCCTCTAGCAAGATATTTTCTTTTAATTCATTCATGCGATGTGGCATCACTGGTTAAGCCAGCATGTACTGCCCATCCCTTGTTGCCCAGTTAAGAGTCAATTCCTTGCTGGAATCATGTGTCGGCCTCCTTTCCTGAAGGACATCATAAACCATAGGGTTTTTATGACAGCTGACAGTGGTTTCATGGTCATTATTAGAACCTTAATTCCAGATTTTTCTTTTTAATTAAAATTCCCCCATCTGTCAGGATTTGAATTGGGTCCGCCGTTCTGAGAAGATTCACCAGACCCGAAACATTAACTCCGATTTTTCTTCACAGATGCTGCCAGGCCTGCTGAGCTTTTCCAGCAACTTCTATTTTTATTTCCGATTTACAGCATCCACAGTTCACTAAATTTTTATTTAGTACCTTACTCCATTCACTTCCCTCCAAATCCAATTTATCTTCACTGAGGTGCAGTTCCCAAAACTGAATACAATATTTCAGATGCTGTCTAATTAACTGCATCCCCAAATCCACACCACCCTGCTAACCCATATACTGTAGACTCCTTGCTATAACGGCAAACAGTGCATCAGTGTTTTTTATTTCTTTTGTCCACTGGCTTTCAGTGATTTCTGCATGTCTCTCTCTGCTCATCCAACTGTCTGCTTACCATTTTGAAAATACTCTGATTATCTTTCTTAGATCCAAAGTGGATGATTTCAGACTTCATGGAAAAGGTCTTTCTATTCACCTTTACCATTATTATTAACCAGTAGATAGCAACCAGTTTGAGCCCTGCACGAAAACAAAAAAGAATCCAAGTCATTTTACACTCTGAGTTACTATTTTCTGGCACAACAGAAAATGCAATAAGGCTTAAATAAAACAGCTGAGTAAGATTCACTGCAATAGGGGATTAATATTTGAGGGTTCCTGGCAATTACTTTTGGTGACAGTGGATGGAAGAAAGATATTTCAATGGAGATCTGACCTCTGCTTAGTTATTTGCACCACTGCCTACCAACAGTCACACACTGCAAATGTTAGGTTACAGCAGAGAATAGCCTTCATGAGCTGTATGTTTTCATAAGGTGTACTAATGTAATATTGTATATATTAATACAATACAATGTAATTCAACTGATTCATTTCTTATTCCCACTCACATTGAAAATGCAAAATCACCTATCAACCATCCACACAATATGCTACTGTACTTTAAATCTAGCTCGTTTAAAGAGACCATGTTTTATTTTACTCTTCCCCACGCACTCCCAGCAACATAACACTTGGCATCACATCACATTGTTGATCTGATGTTTGCCAATTAGTTGGCTCACACTGGATTTTTTTTTGGTTAAAAATTCTGACTTCTGCTCAAACCTTCACACAATGTCCGCTGTTGCTGGGGGTGGGGGAATGAGGAGCCAGACCCACAGCACAGACGTTTAGATCAGAGTGGTGCTAGAAAAGCACAGCAGGTCAGGCAGCATCCGAGGAGCGGGAAAATCGACGTTTCGGCCAAAAGCCCACAGCACAGAAGTGGCTCGGGACTGTTTCGGCCAAAAGCCCACAGCACAGAAGTGGCTCGGGACTGATCTGATTATGGTACCCAGCTCAGGGCAGGTCCGCAGCTTCAGCAGAAAATCAAGGGGCCTCCAGAGCGGGAGGCTCCAACCCAACTTTAGGGGCCAAACATTCGGTTTCTCTCCCTCAGCTCCGAAGGGCCTGCTATGGCTTCCCTCCTGAGAATTTGTTCTTTAAATGCCCACGTCCAGGGCGTCCCCAAGTCGAGGTGTCCTGACAATTCCCTGCCTACCTACCACGGCTGTCTCCGCCTCTTTTGGTGGGTGTTCTGAGGTTTCGGAACCTCTTGTCAATTCATCATAGAGTCTGTGAGAGGAACACGATTAGGAAGCCGCTTCTTGGAAAACTGCACCATTGGCTGGGCTGCTGCTGGATGCGAAGTCGGGGCCTCCATTTGGTCCCAAAGCCATTGAGAAACTAACTCCAGCCCAAACCTCTCACACTCTCATTGCAAGTAACTTCATTGCTTTGCAATTGAATACATATATTTGTTGTTGTTTTACAAACTCTCCTTTTTAAAAAAAAATAGCATTACTTATGCTTTCCAGTTAAAAAAAGGGCAGCAGAGTGAAGGGAACAAATGGCTGTAATTCCGTGTGTGCTGGGATGCTGAATATTTTATGCCACTGAATGAGCTCAGATCCTTCTTTTGTCCCCGAGTGATATATTTTAGTTTAGTAAATGGGAAACTTGGCACTGACGGAGAGGTCCATTCCTGGTCCTTGCTGAATAGTTTCATTTTGTCACGCTAAATTTTAATCAACCGCTCGCTTTAATGACTTCATTGGAATCAAATAGCATAATTGGCTGGTGTCTCGGGTTTGCCAATTCATCAGAATAAAAACTGAAAATGATTGTTTTTTTTAACCTATCAGTAGCTTCGCTATTCAAATACTGCCCAGGTTTTGAAACTGCAACGTCTGATCTTTCAGATATCGATTAAAACAATAATGGCAATCTCTGCTGATTGAGCAACTTTACTTTGTCAATCTTCATTCCCAAAACTGTAATTGATTTTGTTTTTATTAAGTACTATATTTTTTCATTTAATTAGCTTTACCAGTAGCTGTAGAATTGTAGCGTAATAAAATAACTTGTGCACGTGTGATAACTGAGGCAATGTACTTATGCGTCCTTCTGTTAGCATTTTGTCCCAGGCGCTGCCATTTAAATCTCTCTCTCTGTGGGATGTCGTAAGTTGCTAATTAAATAAGTGCATCATAAAGTAAAATAAAAAGTGCAGATTTTGTGGCGAAGGTAGTGGAAATAGTGCTTTTCTTAGAAGATGTTAGAACTTTTCATGAAGTTTTAGTTACTTTAAATTAAATCTTGGTGTGGGTAGTCACATCGACAGTGAAGCCTCTAATGCAATAGTATGGTATTGAACATCTTTAGATTCCCGCAGCTTTATGAGATAAGGTACCAAGCTTTCATGGTACACATTTCCATCTTTTACATTATTTATGAGTCCCAGAATTATGTGAGCTTTGCTTTTAAAACCCGTCAATTAAAGTTCAGATTTGGTCAATCTGAATATTAAATTTGGGGGTTATTGCAATTTATTAAATGTGATTTGTTAAACCTAAGCTTTCATAAAAAATTCAGTCTCGGGATTTACTAATTTAACGAGTCTTTACTTTTCCAAAAGATTTAAAGTGAAGATTTAATGATCTCGGAGCTCATAAATGCCGTTAATAAATTAGACTTTAATCATTAGGATGGAACATTGCAAGATTTTAAAGATACATTTTTAATAGATCTGATCATTCAGGTTTGTTTAACAAATTTGAGTATAAGTGTTTGAATATCTTCAGATTTTAAAATAACTTATTGTAAATAAGTACCAAATTTGCTAATTTAGTAGGATTTTGATTTAGAAGGACAGATTCCTTGCTAAAGGGTTTGGAAATCTATTTGTTATATCAACCAGAAAGCTATACATTAAGACCAATACTTTTACATTTCACACTCCACAACACAAGCCATGCAGTAAGGGAAACAAGTAAAGATTAGAAAGAAATAATAACTGGAAATTCAATAGCCTGTTTTGGAGAATGAACTCTGTAAATCCTTGTGCTGAATGTGATACACCAAGTTTGAAAGGCAAGGCTTTTTGTACATTCTAAATTATAAATGTACATTTATTTAAAAACAAACAATTTGCAGGTTTAAAACTGAAAGAGGAGACATAACTACTCTCTTGTGCTTTTCTCTCAGAAATGTCTGTCACTGATTGAGTGGAAAAGTTTATTTTATTGTTTCAGAGAAAATATTCTGCGTTTTCCTCAAGGCGTTATCTTCCCAGAAGTAACAGAAAACAGAAAAACAATTTCATTAGCTTACCAGTCTGTTATCGTGACATCAATAGTTATCAACATTATCATTTTGATATACTGCAAACCTACAAATCCAACTGTATGCCAAGTTATCAGCTTCAGTAAAACTATATTTAAAAGCAGTACTGAACATAAATAGAGGCTCAGGAAAAAAAATGCATTTTTATGATCAGAACAGCCTGAATAAAAAATAAAATGTTGATCTTGCATTTCTCCAGCATGGTTCTTTTATACAGTAAAGATCAGCAGAATCTGCCACAACTAAAAACTCTGAAGCAGTTAATTCAAATTGTCTTTTACTTCACATTAGGTTAGAAAACAAAATAAAAATAATCTCCCCCACCACAACACACACTCAATGAGAGGCAGTTTGTCCCTTTCGTAACAAAAAGAGGCCTCCTGCTTTTCAAATTAGCACTTAACTTTAATTTTTTTGTGCTGACCCAACAATAAAGGACATCTTCTGGAAAAGGTATGAATTTTTTTACAGTACAAATTTTTAACTGCCTTTGGATAAGATTTGCAGTGAGGAGAAGTGTCAGATAGAAAATATATAAATTAGCATATCCTCAAACATGCTCCAAGGCACTTAAAGGCAGTAATGAATTGTTTCTACCTACTTAAGGACAAAAAGAGCCTCTCCAATTTACATTTCCCTGGAGGGAGGTAAATGTAAAGATTGAAATTCAAATGACATTTCACTGAGAGAGGGAGATTGATGATAGGTATAGTCACTATGGTTACCTACAAATATAAACAAAAAAATGCAGTCCTGCTGCACCAATTCAACCACCACCCATATTATTGCAGAGTTGTCTTAATCTAATTTTAATCGCTCAATCAACATCACAATCAACTATTTTAAATTAGGCAACCAAAAGGTAGCACAAACTAATTGTTATTAGTGCAACGGTGCACAGAATCAGATGGTAGCAATTTTAATGTAAAATTCTAACTTATAATGTTGAAATTTCTACAGTGCTAATTATCTACAAAGATATGTAGAAGTGCATTATATTGATTCACAGACATAATTAGTGAAATGTTGCCTGAGCTTGTGAACAGTATTTTTCTGCATTGAATTATCACCAATCCAATACTGGTACATTGCCAGATTGGGACTTCAAACATTCCAAACTTAGTCCAGCTTCTAAGTGTCTTCAGCATTATTGTGCAAAGCCTCCTGAATAGAAGGTTCTTTGTTGGGCTGGGTTTGCATTGTATCTGGTCTACCATGACCCAGTCGCTCCAGCTGCTAACCTGATGTTAACCAATGGGAAAGACAAATCAAGAGAAGAATGACTTGCACATGTACAGTATATATCATTTTTCAGGTCTTCAGGCCACCTGGAATCCCTCTACAACCAATGGTATGCATTGGAATTTTAGTCACTGTTATAATGTAATAAACACAGCATGCAATTTGTACCTATGCAATTTGTACAGATAACTTCCAGAAATGGAATGACAATGACTCCAGATAATCTGTCCTAGTGATGTTAATGAGATTAATATTGACTAGAATATCAGGTATAACTTCCCTAGTCCTCTTTGAAATAATATCTCAAGATATTTTACATCCACCTGAAAGTGCATCCAGAGTCACAGTTTTACTTCTCCAGAAGATGGTGCTTCTGACTAAGGGAGTACTGCACTGATGTGTCAGCCAGATTGCTATGCTCAAGTCTCTGGTGTGGGACTTGAACCCTCAGCCTTCAGACTCAGGGGCAATAGTGCAACCCATAGAGTCATGTGTGATAAATGACTACAGAAAATAAACCAACTGTAATCTCTGAATGGGGGAGGGAAAGTGGTTTATTTTGATTATCCACATGTTCCCGGTTTAATTTTATCTGCTCAGATAAGAAAACTGTGGCAACTAATAGGATCAGAGATCACGTGTAATATTACCATCATTTATAGTCTAAAGGAGCTATGGATTGAGAGAATTTATATACAGAGCAAACAGATAGCGAAGGTTTAACAAGATTCCAGGCATTGGCTCAGTCTCTAATGCAGATGGTGAAACCAATATAGTTTCACTTTAAAGAGAGGTTAAAGTGACAAATTGATTTTTTGTTGGTCTTGTAACATTTCTATCATCCAGAAAACTAACAATCTGCCTCTCACAGACATAGTTTATGATAATATTTTGATGTTGATATACTTCTCTAATAAATTATGCCATCGCATGATAACATGGAGTGACAGATGAGAGGTCCAGCACTATCCTAATCAGCTCCTTCAGAAATACATGCTTCAATTACTTCTAAGACCATGATGACACAGGATGTTGAATATCTCATTTCCAGTTTAGAGTTATTGAATTTCTGCATAGTTTACATTTCTGTGGTAAGTAATTCTATTTACAAATCATATATTCAAGATCTTTTGTATTGCCTACTATAAGAGATACCACAACAATAAAATGGAAACTTAATAGAGCTGACCTCTTAAACTGCTAGGGGTTTAAGCAGCATTTTTCTGATTTTACACTCCCGACAGGTAACCTAGTCTGCTGGGAACACACTCCAGCACACATTCCACACAATTTTCTGACTATAAATTGGGCATGAAATTATGTAAAATGTGTATTTCCTGTGGGCAAAAGTGACCTTCCAGGGCTCAGGTTTTCCACTAGCAGTGAAGTCCTGCTCCCTTAGCATTTTACCAACTGCCATCAATTCCTTTGTTGGTCAGAGCATTGAGTGTAGGAGTTGGAAGGTTATGTTGCAGCGATACAGCACATTGGTTAAGCCACTTTTGGAATATTGTGTGCAATTTTGGTCTTCCTCCTATCAGAAGGATGTTGTGAAACTTGTAAATCATTTCTGAACCATTTCAAGATGTTGCAAAGGTTGGAGGATTTGGGCGATTGGGAGAGGCTGATTACACTGGGGTTGTTTTCCCCGGAAAACAGACCCTTCGGTCCAACTTGTCCATGCCGACCAGATATCCTAACTTAAACTAGTCCCACTTGCCAGCACTTGGCCCATATCTTGACCATGTGTTTATTTATCCTACCCATACCCCACATGATTTTTATAAACCTCTATAAGGTCACCCTTCAGCCTCCGACACTCCAGGAAAAAAACACAGCCTATTCACATCTCAATGATTCCACGACTCTAATTCAGAGGTTGTTATCCAATTGAGGATAGTGCCCCACCTCCCAAGATGGCCCAAAGACAGGACTAGCAGCACTGCAGGTTGGGTAATGTCACCATTACAGGGGGCAGTGTTGAGGCATCACAAAGGAGACAGCATCATTGTATTGAAATGGCCATGAAAGATTTCTTCTTTAACCATCCCAAGGTCAAACAGGCAGGCTTAGGCAATCAGGGGCAGGAGCTGTCCACCATAGCCATAACTATGAGGGTGGGCATTGCCATCAAAGATCCCCTGCGTGAATGATGCAGCAGCTATACAGAAGAGCATTCAACCCTATTTCCAAGAATTTGCTAGGAGGTTACCAGGATTAACCTGCCAGTCACCCCATGTGCCAGAGGCCCCTCCTGATATGAGTAAAATGCCAGCAAGTGCAGGAGACGACCCTTAGTAGACCCTTCATTGGTGCAGACTCAAAAGAGTGTGGCACTGGAAAAAGCAAGCCAGTCAGGCAACATCCGAGGCTTCATTGGTGAAATTTGACTGGATGACACTGAGTCTGCTGCCATTGGTAAGATGCTACGGTGCCAGCAGCAGTTTTGAATGCCATCCACTACCATTTTCCCAGCCCTCAGAATGCAAACTCCAAATATGGTGTTTCTCACCTGCATAGCAAAACAACTTTGGAAAAGGAAGCAATGTAAAATGACAAGTATTATACTTCTGTTTAATAAAGGTGTGGTGGTGGGGGGTGGTCAGGATAAAGCCCAGAACGTACAAGTCAGTTCGTGATTGTTGTTGATAAACTGATCAGCCATATACGGGGCACACACTGAGTTCTCATTTCTGTTCTGGCTGTACATTCAGGAAGCTAGAGCAGAAGAGAAGGGTGGAGAGGAGCAAGAGGACCAAAGAAATGACTAACTATTGTTGGAAAACTTTGACAATGAAGACAATAATCATCCCATCTCACTGCCCTGAGGAGCTTCTGAATTCCTTTTGATTTCAAGGACTGAGGAACACAGGTTTGATATTTTAAACAAGAAATCCGTGGGGTGACTGAAGAACCTTTCTTTAAAGAAATCAGCAAATGATGTCACCTGGAACTCATTGCATATCAGTGATAATGACCAATGATTTCTACAAGAAGTGGGTAGATATGTGAGAGAAAGAAACTTGCAGGGATAGTGCGGTGAAATGGGACTGCGTGGATTGTTCAGAGAGCTAGTATAAACAGGTCAAATGGCCTCCTTCTGTGCTGTATGATACAAGGATGGGCCAGCATGTAAGTTGTGAGGAGGACATAAGGAGGCTACAAAAAAAAGGCATATGCAGGTTAAGTGAATGGCAAAGCTCCAACAAATGGATTATAATGTGGGAAAATGTGAAATTGTCCATGTTGGCAGGAAGAATAAAAAAAGCATTTTATTTAAATGGTAAGAAATTGCAGTGCTTTATAATCTAGGTACCTCAGTGCACAAATCACAAAAGGCTAGTATGCAGGAACAGCAAGTAATTAAGAAAGCTAATAGAGTATCATCAGTTATGGTGAAAGGAAATGAATTCAAGAGTGGTAAAGTTATCCTTCAGCTGTACAGGGCATTGCTGAAGTACTGTGTACAGTAATGGCATCTTATTTAAGGAAAGATGTAAATGTGTTGGAAGCCCATCAGAGAAGGTTTACCAGATTCAGTAACTAGAAGAGGTGTCTTCAGTGGAAACATTGAATATGCTGGGCTGTATCCACTGGAACTTAGAATAATAAAGTAAAACATACAAGACCTTGAGGAGTCTTGATAGGTTGGATGTGGAAAAGCTATCTGTTCTTACAGGAGAATCAAGAACTAGGTGTCAGTGTTTAAGAATAATGTTTGTTCATTTAAAACAACGATGTGAATTTCTTTTTCTCTCTCAAAAATCTGTAAATCTTTGAAATTCTCTTCCCAAAAAAAGTGGTGGATGCAGAGCCTTTGAATGTTTTTAAAGCTGAGATGGGTAAATTATTGTTAGGCTGGAGCGGTGGGTGGGTGGGTGGTTGTGAAAGGTGATCTGGGCGAGGCAGGAACGTGGATTTGCGGTTACAATTAAATCAGTCAGGATCTTATGAACTTGTGGAAAGAGTTGTTGGGCTGAACGTTCGACTCCTGCTCCTTATTCCTATGTTTACATTTCTGTGATTGCACCAGCTTTATCAACCACCTTGTATTGATTGTAACAAGGTCAGCCAGGTGCAACTCATAGAATATGTATTCCCTGGTTGGGCCTGTTAATCTGGTTCAATCAGGAAGCCCTGGCTGACAGATATAAACAGGACTTTCAACGGTTATGTTCCCTATGAGAGCTGGCCCTGAGGGAGCTGGATCAGTGTCAAGGACTATCCAATTTGTGTCAGGGAGGGAGCTGACTCTGAGCTAGCTGCCCACATCCAGTGTGTATTGCTACTGTTGGTTTCTGTGATTTTTGGGGGGAACCTGATTCTTAAACGGGCTGGTTTACAAAGCCAGTTTTGTTAACTGGTATTCCTTTTTTTATTGAGGACTGATTTCTAAATTGTCTGACCTACACAGTCAATGTGTTTCAGGTGTAACTCCGTTCTCAGTAGGGAATTGTTGTTTCACTGGCTGGTTACACCCTGTGTGTTACTCTTCACTCTTTTAATTTGAGAAAAGGACAATGTTGATTTTGTGGCAGGGCTTAGCCCTTGGCTATGGTTTTCTTTGTTTTTTGTATGTGTCTTCACTTTTTTTTGGTGTTTGGACCGAGTCCTTGTGAGAAAATGTATTTTACCAGATGAGCTGTTCCTGTGGGTAGGCCTGACCCTTGGACTATGCCTCTGTAAAGACTGAACACTTTGTGTGTGTGTGTGTGTGTGTGTGTATATATGCTGGGAGGTAAGCACTCGCTGTATCCTGGAGTTTGAAGAAGACCTTTCTTCAGGAGTGGACCAAACCTCTGTGAGTTAACTGTACCTTTACAATGTACTGTGTTCCTGTGAGTGGGCCTGGTTCTTATGGGCCAGGATTTCATGGAGACTGGAATCCTGTGTGCTATGAGGTGTGCATTTGCTGCCTTCGGGAGTGGACTCTGTCCTTGGTTGTGGACCTGGTTTTGAGCAATGGACTCTGCAGTTTGGAGTGAACTCCATTTCTGACAATGCACTTTGTATACTGGAGTTGACTCTGTTCCTGGGAATGGACTCTATATTTTGAACAGAACTGTTTGTGGTAATGGGCTCTGTACCAGAAAGGACTCTGTTTGTGTGTTGATAATGGGTTATCACCTGTACTGTCTTGTGTCCCTGAGCTGGGAGCTTCATAGGTCGTCCTGAAAGCTGTCACCCTGAGAGCCAGAGGTTGGGTAGGCCATCCTGTGAACCTGAAGGTTTGTAGGCTGTCCTGAAAGCTGGAGGGTGGGTAGGCCACCCTGAGGTCGGTCACCCCAGGAGCCAGAAGGTGGGTAGGCTGTTCTGAGCACTGTCATCCCAAGAAGGTGTATGCGGGATGGGCTGTCCTAGAGGTGGTTGGAAGGTGTTACAGAGAAGCCGAGAGCCAGAAGGTGGGTAGGGGCAGGCTGAGATCTGGAAGGCTTGTGGGCTGCCCTAGAAGTGGCCAGAAGGTGCCAGGGCAGTCCATGGGCTGGATGACATATCAGGATGGGTGAGAGTCCAATGGTATGTAGGGGCAGACGGAGAGCCAGAAGGTGGGTAGGCCGTCCTCAGCCCTGTCATTGTGAATTGTTTAATAAAAAATTAAAAAAAAACAAGAATTTCAAAGGTTATATTCACTCAGAGCTGGCTCGGAGGGAGTTGGATCAGTGTCAAGGACTCTCCACATGTAAATAAAGGGTGACTTGGTGACTGGATACTAGCCTCTGTGGGGTTATTTCACTTCTCAGTTCTTGAGATCAAATCAGACTCCAACTGGGAGGAAGCTGTAGATGGTGGGGAGAGGTAAATACACCAAAATATACTGTGGTATTGAGGCTGTGGAGAATGGGGGAGGAATCTTCCCTTTCCCAGTGAATATATTTTAATTGCTGAGGAAGCCACAAACCTGCTGTGAAAAGGAGGATTTAATGAACATCTGGACTGCAGGCTGAGTTTCAGAACTATTTGCTAACATGTGTGGCAGATAACAAGAGTCACAACAAGTTCACTTCCATGAGATGGCAAGGGGCAAGGAAACCTTACTGCAAAATACATTAGAGCATCTGGCAGCTAAGCTGATATCTGCAGTGAAGCCTGAATGTTAGCATAACTAATGTAATGCAAGCATATTAATCTAGTGAGTTGCTCCATTTATTACAGTATTAAAGATGTTATCAGGGAAACATCTGTAGAACTGATAGCGGACCAGTTTACCTCACCATTCTGACCAAGGAAATTATATTGGAGGTAGCAGATTAAATGGAATAGAAATTTGACAAGAAATGCTCAAATCCATTTTAATGTTATTAAATGGCTGCCTCCTCAGTCCCTGCTTTCATTTGCAAACATCCTACCAGGAGGGTGTAAAGCCTTTGGCGTTGGCTGTAGTGTGTATGCAAGCAAATGTATCAAAACAATAAATCCAAAGCAATACTAGATATTTACATGTATATATGGAACTCTTTGATACACATATAACATTAACACTAACACAATTTTCCTTCACAAAACATATCAGTGTTCAAATATGTTTCTCTTCGTCATCCATTAGAAATAGTTACATTCACATCCTTTCCAATCATGCTATTACAATTTAGCAATAACAGAGACATCTAATGGACAAACTGGAAAATCGCCCAGGGATGTTCCATTAACCAAAATGCAACAAAAATATTCCAATTAATTCCTTCCCCATCACCCCACTCTCAAATCAGCAAGAGATGGAAGATGTCATCAACACTACCATTAAACACAATATCCTGTGTGTCAATACTCAATTTTGATTCCGCTGAGGCCGTTTAGCTACTGACCTCGTTACAAACTTGCTCCAAACATGGACACAAAAAAAAAGAGGGATCTGTTTCAAAGGCTAGTTACAGCTTGGTTTCTGTTACTATTACTATTACTTCCATTATTTTCCTGATTTCTACCACTTGCTAACAGAGAACTTTAAATGAGAGAAGTGGGTTGCAAAACAGCTGGCACAATTAATAATACCTCTGAGAACACTGATGTATTTAAAGGGTAGCTAAATATAAAAAAAAGAGGAAGAATGTAATCGAAGGTTATGATAAGGTCAGAAAAAGATGGGTGAGAGAAGGTTCATGGCGGCACGGTGGCAAGCACTGCTGCCTCGCAGCGCCAGAGACCCGGGTTCAATTCCTGTCTCAGGCGATTGACTGTGTGGAGTTTGCACATTCTCCCTGTGTCTGTGTGGGTTTCCTCCCACATTCCAAAAAAAAATGTGCAGGTTAGGTGAATTGGCCATGCTAAATTGCCCGCAGTGTTAGGGGCAGGGGTAAATGTTGGGGGATGGGTCTGGGTGGGTTGCGCTTTGGCGGGTTGGTGTGGACTTGTTGGGCCGAAGGGCCTGTTTCCACACTGTAAGTAATCTAATACAGAGTATAAACAAGCAGGCCCCTTGGCTAGTTTCATTGCTATATGCTCTATCCAACTGAATTCCAAAGGTAAGGCTAAAGTGACTGCCCTTGACATCAAAGCAACACTTATTAGAGATAGCATAAAGGAGCCCTAACAAAACTAGAGTCAAATGGCCATGGGGGAGAACTTTCCACTGATATTATTGTTGGAGACCAATCATTTCACAACATCAGTGCAGGGGTTTCTCAAAATTGAGTCCTCGGTCCAGTATCCTCAGCTGCTTCTTCATTAACTTTCCCTTCATCAGAAGATCAATGTTGCTGATGTTTGCTGATGATTACACATGGCACAGTGCCATTCGCAACTCCCAGATACTGAAGCAGACATAGAAAGAAATAGTCAGGCTTGGATTGATAAGTGACAAGAAGCATTCATCAGGCAAAACAAATGCCACACAACGGTCATCTCCAACAAGAGAGAATCTAACCACTTTCCTTTGATATTCAATAGCATTACCTGCACAGAATCTCCCATCGTCAACATCCTGTGGAATTATCATTAATTAGAAACTGATGGGCCAGCCATATAACCAAGATAGCTACAACAGAAAATCAGGGACTAGGAATTCTGTGGTGAGAAACTCACCTCCCCAACACCCCAAAGTCTGTCTACCATCTGCAAGGTGCCAAACCAGGGAATATTCTCCACCTGCCTGGATGAGTACAGTTCCAGGGTCAAGAGTGTGATGCTGGAAAAGCACAGCAGGTCAGGCATCATCCAAGGAGCAGAAAAATCAATGTTTTGGGCATAAGCTCTTCATCAGGAATCCTGATGAATGGCTTATGCCCAAAACGTCGATTCTCCTGTTCCTCGGATGCTGCCTGATCTGCTGTGCTTTTCCAGCATCACACTCACGACTCTGATCTCCAGCATCTGCAGTCCACACTTTCTCCTGAATACATTACTTAAGACATGATCCAGGAAAAAGCAGTTCAAATGACGAGCACCCTTTTCACCACGCTAAACATTCAACTCTCGTCACCACTGACACATAGTGTGTCATCGACAAAATGCATTGTGTCAACTCACCACATCTCTTCTAACAGTGCCTTCCAAACTCTCGGCTTTAACTGTGTGGATGGTCAAAGGCTGCAAATATATGAGATTAACAGCTCCTGCAAACTTCCCTCCGAGCCATATACCATGGAGTTATATTTCTATTCCTTCACTGCTGCTGGGATAAAAACCTGGAAACCGCTACTGCACTATAAATGGAAACTACATACAAACTGAAGCACATCAAAAGGGCAGTTCAGCATCTCTTTCTTATGGGCAATAAATACCAGCCCAGCCAGTGAAACTCACACCCCATAAACAAATAAAAAAAGAATCACAACATAGGAGAGAGAATGGTCTTCTCTTTGTCATTAGAGTAATGGCTTTCAAATCAGGTGGACAATTCAGAATTCTTGGCATATAACAAAATGCAACCATTTTATTCAAACGTCATTTCACAAATTGAGTGGCTTAGATTTTTCACGGTGGCTCAGTGGTGCCTCACAGCACCAGAGACCCGGGTTCAATTCCCTCCTCAGGCAAATGTCTGTGTGGAGTTTGCACATTCTCCCTGTGTCTGCGTGGATTTCCTCCAGGTGCTCCGGTTTCCTCCCACAGTCCAAAAATGTGCAGGTTAGGTGAATTGGCCATGCTAAATTGCCCGTAGTGTTAGGTGAAGGGGTAAATGTAGAGGAATGGGTCTGGGTGGGTTGCTCTTCTGAGGGTCGGTGTGGACTTGTTGGGCCGAAGGGCCTATTTCCACACTGTAGGGAATCTAATCTAATCTAATCACTCAAGTACTGTCCATGCAATTGAGTTATCGGAGGTTGGGGACATTTTCTCAGGAGTTTCTGACTTAGTACTTACCTGCCATTCAGTAGATCGTAATGTCAAATCATAGAATCCCTACAATGTGGAAGCAGGCCATTTGGCCCATCGAGTTTACACTGACCCTCTGAAGAACATCCGACACAAACCCACCTTACCCTGTAACCCTGCATTTCCCATGTTTAATCCAACCAGCCTGCACAACTTTGAACTGTGGAAGGAAACCAGAGCACCCAGAGAAATTCCGCACAGACATGGGGAGAACATGCAAACTCCATGCAAACAGTTGCCCAAGGGCAAAATCGAATCCAGGTCCCTTGCACTATGAGGCAGCAGTGCTAACCGCTGAGCCACCGTGCCCTCCAAATGTTCCATTAATTTTGGGTTAATCAGCATCACGTTCTGACTGATCTTCTCAACTTTTGTAGGCATCTCTAAAATGTTGAGAATTCTGAAAAACCATGAAATCAATCTGTAAAGTTTTAGATTATAAGCTTTAGAATTGTTTCCCTTAAACCTTTGCTGTGCATATTCCTTTCATTCTCCTACTTAAAGGCCTTCTTTTTCTAATCATTGTATCTAATGAACTCCAATACTGTCTAGTCTCTCTCAGAACTGTTTTGCAGTAGATGCACTTTATGAATAGAAGTTGCCATTTCTATATGTGCTTTTTTACTTTCATGTGACATCCAGAAGGCATTAATTTCTCTTTTCTTTTCAATTTGTGAGGGCAGTTTCAGTTCCTTACAGGAGACTGATGATCTCTTCTCTTTTCCATTCCTTGCCCGAGTGGTTCCACCAATTTCCGTCATGGCTGCTTCACATTTTCACTATTGTTAACTAAGGCTGTTTCTGTTCAATATATTTGCACTGGGCAACCACAGCTGTGAAGCAACTACAAAGGTTAAGATGTATAAATTAGTCTGAGCAAAAGACCTGTGTTCACATGACTGTAAACTCATTTCCATCCATATTTTAATTATAGTTGCTGTCAGTTCCAATGTCGCCTGGAAATTTTTGAAGAAAAAAAAAACTAAAAGGTTTCCATAAACTGTTGTGATGGAAGTGCAGATGATCAGTTGCAGAACAAGCTGAAATGATTTTAATGTCGGGAGTTTCATTTGCAATTTGCAAACTAGATTTGAAGGATTAGAGAAGGCGCACAGACTTCACTGTAATCTATAGGTTATAAAGCTAGGCAAGTCTTTTATATATAAAAAACATGAGAGTCCTTGACCTAGTACAAGAGGGAATTGGTTAGACTCATTACAGAAGTATGGGAATTTACTGAATCAGAAGCTATTCCAGTCCATCTGGTTTAGAAACTATATACTATATACTTTGTGGGCGGCACGGTGGCACAGTGGTTAGCACTGCTGCCTCACAGTGCCAGAGACCCGGGTTCAATTCGCACCTCAGCCGACTGACTGTGTGGAGTTTGCACATTCTCCCCGTGTCTCCCCGGGTTTCCTCTGGGTGCTCCGGTTTCCTCCCACAGTCCAAAGATGTGCAGGTTAGGTGAATTGGCCATGCTAAATTGTCCGTATTGTTAGGTAAGGGATAAATGTAGGGGTATGGGTGGTCTGCGCTTCGGCGGGTTGGTGTGGACTTGTTGGGCCGAAGGGCCTGTTTCCACACTGTAAAGTAATCTAATCTATGCTGCTCCCCCATACATTTTACCTTTTTTTCTACCTATTTAACATTTGTTTCAATTTACCAGTCAAACCAGCTATCATTGTTATTGTGGGCAGTCCACCCTCCATCTTTCAAGTTTGAGGTCACACATTCTTATATGACAAAGCTACATTTTATTTATGCAATTCTGAAAAGGACAATAAGTTTAGCCCAAACGTTCTCACTTCAGTGTAAAACACTTGCAGCTTCCACAGCATCTCTTTATAATCAAGTGCCCAAACCTAGCAACAAACGTAGCTGCAATCTCTTCAGTACCTGGATATCTTTCTAATACTACTGTGATCAGCATTGAGAGCCCATATCAGCACGCTGTACAAATGCAGATTGCCTGCCATGATTTATGGCACTTTCTTTGAGCTGTCCAGCTCAAACCCCCACTTGCTGCCTTTATTACTGCCACACACTGAGCAGGTGGCATCAGCGATCTATCTTGCCAGAGTGGTCTCCCAGGAGACCAGGTAACAAGGTAAATAGACATCTCATTCACTGTGAGAGATTAAAGGATGAGCCTATTGTAACTCCCGAGCCTCATTAGCATGTTCCTGGTCCTCTTCCTCTCCAGGATCGGAGCAGCTGCTGACTCAAGAATATCACATTGTCCTGGGTTACCAGAGCTCACGTAAATGTGGAGATGGGGGAGGAGAATCTGAGCCAGGAAGCTCTGAAGTGAAAAGAGTACGAGTTCTCTATGAAGGCCACACAGAAAAGCAAAATAATACTAGTATGGGCCTCCTACCTTCCTGGTGGACCTTCCCTACTCTGGCACAAATTTAAATGAAGATCTAGCAGGGCTCAGTGATAACATTGACCTCTAAGCCATATTTTTGGAGTAGGACCCTTCTGATTTTGGGTATGGGGCTGGGGTGAGTTGGCTGTTTGGGAAGTCATGTGACTTCTACAATGGGGCACACAGTGCAGGCATTCACCTTACAGCTAGTTCAATAAGAATAATGTTCAGGCAACATCATATGGGCGGCACGGTGGCACAGTGGTTAGCACTGCTGCCTCACAGCGCCAGAGACCCGGGTTCAATTCCCGCCTCAGGCAACTGCGTGGAGTTTGCAGTACTCCCCGTGTCTGCGTGGGTGTGCTCTGGTTTCCTCCCACAGTCCAAAGATGTGCAGGTCAGGTGAATTGGCCATGCTAAATTGCCCGTAGTGTTAGGTAAGGGGTAAATGTAGGGGTATGGGTGGGTTGCGCTTTGGCGGGGCGGTGTGGACTTGTTGGGCCGAAGGGCCTGTTTCCACACTGTAAGTAATCTAATCTAATCTAATATTTCACTGAATTTATAACATGGTGTCAGACTCAGTGCTAAAGAAACACTGCTGCTTAAAGGGGAACTAGAAATGCTCAAGACTTCTAAAAGGCCATTGAAAAGCACAGAAAAAGAACAAAGAAAGAGATTGTAACTGAAACACTGGGCAAGTCACAGAACAACTGGAATCTCTCTTGGCCCTGGTTGAAATGAAAAGTGATATAAAAGAAAACTGGCAGTTTTTTCATTCGCAATTGCAAAATTATAAAATTGTGACAGATTTACTAAACAAACCAGAGCAGCTACAAGTAGCTACATATCATCACTATTGGACAGAAACTATTACGAAGTGCTTCCAAAGAACAAAACAATGGAAAACTAAAATTTTAGGTGGCTTGAAGAAGCATTTTAAATCAAAACTGAATGTAACATGTGAATGTTGTACTCCACATTAGTTAATGTAAAGAAGAGTCCATTGATAAATAGGTAACTACATTAACATAGCTTGGAGGATCCTGTGAATTAAGTCCCTTGAAGATGATCTCATCAAGAACAGAAATATCTTAAGAATTAAAGACCCTATGATGACAGCACAGCTGCCAAGGAAAGCCCATAATGTAAATAAGCTGCTCAAACCTTTCCACTATCTTGAAAAGGAGCCCAGACCAGCCACAAGCAACAAGGTGATGAAATGCAACAAGTATTTACAGAAAATGAGGAATTTGCAACAGCAACAGTATGTGATGGATGGCAGTTATAGGAAGGGGGGAAAGTCTCAGATACAGTCACATAGATCGGTTAACTCCAGGAATGGTAAGAGAGGTAGGCAGCTAGTGCAGGGGTCTTTTGTGGCTATACCGATTTCAAACAGGTATGCCGTTTTGGAAAATGTAGGGGTGATGGATTCTCACGGGAACATAGCACGAACAGCCAAGTTTCTGGTATTGAGATTGGCTCTAATGCAACGAGGGGTACGTCAGTTTCCAAGAGATCAATTGTGTGAGAGGCTCCTCTAGTTTGGGTACAGACAGACGTTTCTGTGGCCAGCAGCGAAAAAGCAGAATGGTGTGTTGCTTCCTAGTGCCAGGATCAAGGATGTCTCACAGAGGGTGCAGAATGTTCTCACAGGGGAGAGGGGCCAGCAAGAGGTCATTGTCCACATTGGAACCAATGACATAGGAAGGGAAAAGGTTGAGATTCTGAAGGGAGATTACAGAGAGTTAGGTAGGAATTTAAAAAGAAGGTCCACGAGAGTAGTAATATTGGATTACTCCCAGTGCTATGAGCTAGTGAGGTCAGGAATTGGAGGATAGAGCAGATGAATGCATGGCTGAGGAACTGGTGTATGGGAGAAAGATTCACATTTTTGGATCATTGGAATCTATTTTGGGGTAGAAGTGGCCTGTACAAGAAGGACAGATTGCACCTAAATTGGAAGGGGACGAATATACTGGCAGGGAAATTTGCTAGAGCTACTTGGGAGGATTTAAACTAGTAAGGTGGGGCGGGGTGTGTAAGACCGAGGGAGATAGTGAAGAAAGAGATCAATCTGAGACCAGTACAGTTGAGAACAGAAGCGAGTTAAACAGTCAGGGCAGGCAGGGACACGGTAGGACTAATAAATTAAACTGCATTTATTTCAATGCAAGGGGCCGAACAGGGAAGGCAGATGAACTCAGGGCATGGTTAGGAACCTGGGACTGGGATATCATAGCAATTACAGAAACATGGCTCAGAGATGGGCAGGACTAGCAGCTTAATGTTCCAGGATATAAATGCTACAAGAAGGATAGAAAACAAGGCAAGAGAGGAGGGGGAGTGGCATTTATGATAAGGGATAGCATTACAGCTGTACTGAGGGAGGATATTCCTGGAAATACATCCAGGGAAGTTATTTAGGTGGAACTGAGAAATAAGAAAGGGATGATCACCTTATTGGGATTGTATTATAGACCGCCTAATAGTTAGAGAGAAATTGAGAAACAAACTTGTAAGGAGATCTCAGCTATCTGTAAGATTAATAGGGTGGTTATGGTGGGGGATTTTAAGGGAAATTAGGAGGTCAAAAAGGGAACATGAGATAGCTTTGGCAAATAGAATTAAGGAGAATCCAAAGGGTTTTTACAAATACATTAAGGACAAAAGGGTAACTAAGGAGAGAAAACGGCCCCTCAAAGATCAGCAAGGCGGCCTTTGTGTTGAGCCGCACAAAATGGGGGAGATACTAAATGAGTATTTTGCATCAGTATTTGCTGTGGACAGTAGGGAAATAGATTGCAAAAAGTCCATATTACAGAGGAGGAAGTGCTGGATGTCTTGAAACGCGTAAAGAGGTATAACTCCCCAGGATCTGATAAGGTGTACTCCAGAACTCTGTGGGAAGCTAGAGAAGTGACTGCTGGGCCTCTTGCTGAGATATTTGTATCATCGATAGTCACAGGTGAGGTGCCAGAAGACTGGAGGTTGGCTAACGTGGCGCCACTGTTTAGGAAGGGTGGTAAGGACAAGCCAGGGAACTGTCAACCAGTGAACCTGACGTCGGTGGTGGGCAAGTTGTTAGAGGAAATCCTGAGGGACAGGATGTACATATATTTGGAAAGGCAAGGACTGATTAGGGATAGTCAGCATGGCTTTGTGCATGGGAAATCATGTATCGCAAACTTGACTGAGATTTTTGAAGAAGTGACAAAGAGAATTGATGAGGGCAGAATGGTAGATGTGATCTATATGGACTTCAGTAAGGCTTTCGACAAGGTTCCCCATGGCAGACTGATTAGCAAGATTAGATCTCATGGAACACAAGGGAACTAGCCATTCGGATACAGAACTGGCTCAAAGGTAGAAGACAGAGGGTGGTAGGGGAGGGTTGTTCTTCAGACTGGAGGCCTGTGACCAGTGGAGTACCACAATAATCGGTGCTGAGTCCTCTACTTTTTGTCATTTACATAATGATTTAGATGCGAGCATGAGAGGTACAGTTTGCAGATGACACCAAAATTGGAGGTGTTGTGGACTGCGAAGAGGGTTATCTCAGATTACAACAGGATCTTGACCAGATGGGCCAATTGGCTGAGAAGTGGCAGATGGAATTTTATTCAGATAAATGCGAGGTGCTGTATTTTGGGAAAGCAAATCTTAGCAGAACTTATACACTTAATGGTAAGGTCCTAGGGAGTGTTGCTGAACAAAGAGACCTTGGCGTGCAGGTTCTTAGCTCCTTGAAAGTGGAGTCATAGGTAGATAGGATAGTGAAGAAGGCATTTGGTATGCTTTCTTTTATTGGTCAGAGTATTGAGTACAGGAGTTGGGAGGTCATGTTGCGGCTGTATAGGACATTGGTTAGGCCACTGTTGGAATATTGCGTGCAGTTCTGGTCTCCTTCCTATTGGAAAGATGTTGTGAAACTTGAAAGGATCCAGAAAACATTTAAAAGGATGTTGCCAGGGTTGGAGGATTTGAGCTATAGGGAGAGGCTGAACAGGCTGGAGTGTTGGAGGCTGAGGGGTGACCTTATAGAGGTTTACAAAATCATGAGGGGCATGGATAGGGTAAATAGACAAAGTCTTTTCCCTGCGGTCAGGGAGTCCAGAACTAGAGGGCATAGGTTTAGAGTGAGAGGTGAAAGATATAAAAGATACCTTAAGGGGCAATGTTTTCACACAGAGGGTGGTACGTGTATAGAATGAGCTGCCAGAGGAAGTGGTGGAGGCTGGTACAATTGCAACATTTAAGAGGCATTTGGATGGGTATATGAATAGGAAGGATTTGGAGGGATATGGGCCGGGTGCTGGCAGGTGGGATTAGATTGGGCTGGGATATCTGGTCAACATGGATGGGTTGGACCGAGGGGTCTATTTCCATGTTGTACATCTCTATGACTCTATGACTCTGAAAGCGAGCAAAAAGAAAACCAAGACTGCTGGGTATGTTGCAGATATTGTGGAGGTCATCATGTAAAGCAAAAGGAAACCTGTCCAGCATGGAGAAAACAATGTTTAAAGTGCAAGAAGCTAAACCATTTCGTACGTCATTGTTTCACCATAAAGATGATAAACGAGCCTATAAAGCCTATAGAAACAGTTGCTGAGACAGGGTTGTTGGACAGCAATCCTGTCTAATCAAATAAGTATGAGATGTCAGACAAAAATTCACTGATTCAATTGACATCTTAAAGCAACTTGACAAGCTCAAATCTAAAAGAGAGAAATAGTTTGCAAATATTGCAGTTGAGACAGTGACACAAGAATATCAAACCACATTGATGTACTAGATAGACACCGGTTTTTCCTGCAACTTTATGCACTTACACCCAATGGTTAGCAAAAAGTGAAAATCTCAAAGGTATGTGTGAGCCCCTGTGACAGAACATAGCTCACCCCAAGAGGGCAAATTAATCTGCATGCGAGTGTTAAGACAAGAATTAAGAGTGGGCATTGCAGATATTAACCACAAAGCTAAAGCAACTCATCTCTACAGATGAAGATAAGTCAAAAGTCCGGAAACTGGCTTACTGTGTTTTCAGACGCCACACTGAATAACAAAGAGACAAACAAACAGCACAAGACAAGATAGGGTCTAACTGCAGGAGCACAAAGGAAACTTGATGCTTAAGCCACAAAATCAGAAGAATGTCTTTCCAGACAAAACTAATGCAACTAAAGGAAAGAGGTGTCAAGGGTAACCGTGGGAGTCAACAGTCAGCTCAGAGCAAGAAAGCACCTCATTCCAACCAGTGAACATTGAAAGGAAAGCCAAAAACCCACAATACCAGCATAAACCAGAAACCAGCATAAGACAGAAACCACCATAAGACAGAAACCACCATAAAACAGAAACCAGCATAAGACAGAAACCACCATAAATCAGAAATCAGCATAAGACAGTTTGAAAGACTGTGTGCAATGCATGTGCACATACTGATAAGAATGATTAATGGTACATGCACAAGAACAGGTGTTTGCATGTTGGGTTAGCTCGTATAACTTAGTGTAAATAATTGTGTAGGCACTTTTTTGTATGAAAGGTCATATGTTTGGGATTAAAATGTAATGATGCACTAGTAGGTCACTTGGCTTGTCATAATCATGTAACCCCTTCCATGCAACACGTTCACTGCAGGTATCCATCTTACAGCCAGTTCAATAAAGAGACAGTACAGGCAACATTGTATTCCATTGGTCTTTTAAGACTGTTCAGAAGCCTGCATAAAATTCCTGTAAATAGAATCCTCATCAACAGCATCACTGCAAAATTGAATTACATAGAATGTTAGTTATTACTGGACAATAAGATATAGGTGATGGTAATATGTCAGAACAAAGAAGCTAAGCCTTGTTCCAAATCTAAAAGTACAACTACACAGGAACCAAAGCACAACTGGGGGATAAAAGATAAAAGAACTACAGGATCAAAATCTGTTGCATCTGGAGACAATAAATTTATCACAAAGTCTACTGCATTAATAGTATTTCGGATAAATTCTACCATACCTCATAAAGAAAGGAGTTGAAGATTTTCCAGTGCTACCTAGTAATCAAAAAAGGTAAACACTTTTTAAAAAAAAAAGTGAAAAAGAAGTTAAGTCTCTCAATCTATTGAGCAATTTGTGTACTATTTGCTTGACATTAGCATTGTTGCAGCATCTACATGCTCCATATTCCCACAGATATAGGTCTGCTTTAAATTATCTAAAAACGTGCAAAGATGCTGGACTGGTATCAGTACAGATTACTCCTTCCACATCAGATAAGAAGAGACCATTTTAAAGATTCCTATCCAAATAAATAATTAGACCTTATGTCCAGCAGCTATCAGCATGAAATGTGACAAGATAGTTGGGACTCCCTGCAGTGATAACTGAATCTTAAGGTTTCTTCTGTAACTAATTTAAAAACTCAGTATTTTTTCCATTGCAGTCCTTGCAAACTGAGGAGAGGAGGCCCATAAGCTTATGACTGCCAAGAACTGGGTTGCTGCAGAGCAGAAAGCCTGGAGGTGCGCTGCAGGGCTGAGGATGTGCTGCTGGCATCAGCATATATGTGGGCCAGCTGATGACTTTGCCCTGACTTTATGAACATTGGGCAGACTGTGCAGATTGAGATGGGGAATTCTCCAAAGTAGTTGGAAGAGAGTGTGAATTTTCTTCCTTCTCTCCAAAAGGTAAACAAGAGGTGAGGCAGCAAACACATCAGCCTACAATCAGTTACTACAGAGGCAAACAACAATATAAAAAGGGAAGAATGCATGAATTTTTACATATTATCACATTTCTGACTTCTGCTATAATTTTGCACTTCAACCCAGTTCTTGGCAGTCATAAGCTTATGGGCCTCCTCTCCTCAGTTTACAAGGACTGCAATGGAAAAAATACTAAGTTTTTAAATTAGTTACAGAAGAAACCTTAAGATTCAGTTATCACTGCAGGGAGTCCCAACTATCTTGTCACAAAAACAGTTTGCACTTCAGTAAGTGTTTCAGTTTCCTCTGTTAAATACTTTTACCACTACGAGTCCCATCTTGTCTTTGCCCATCTGTACTATAGGACTCGATGAGTTGTTGTTTCCTTTCTCTTCTTTACAATTCCTTTTTGAGTCTTAATCTTTGCACCCAATACTCTCATTCATGCACTGATTTTAAATTTGCCTTTCACTGTCATCAGAGGCATTGTATTTCTCATTCAGTAGAGAAAAGGTATGCTAATAAGTAAAAAGTAAGCTGCTGAAACAATGTGGACCAAGTGGAGATGTGCCTAGGAGAGTGGTGCAGGTGAATTCCACAAAAGGTTTCAAAAGAGAGTTGGATATATATTTGAAAGTGAAGACGTTGGAGGGCAACAGAGATCGGGCTGGAGAGTGGGACTAGTCAGGTAGCTCTTTTGAGAACTGGTGCAAACACACTGTGTCGAATCGCCTCCTTTTGTACAGTGAAATTCAAATGATTTTAAGACCATAAGACATAGAAGTGGAAGCAAGTCCCATCAAATCTACTCAGCCATTTAATCATGGCTGATGGGCATTTCAACTCCACTTACCTGCACTCTCCACAGGCCCACCATTCTCTGGCTGAAGAAATGTCTCCTCATTTCTGTTCCAAGGCTGTGCCCATGGGTCCTAATCTCCCCAGCTAACAGAAACAACTTCCCAGCGTCCACCTTTTCTAAGCCATGCATTATCTTGTTAGTTTCTATTAGATCTCCCCTCAATCTTCTAAACTCTAATGAATACAATCCCAGGATCCTCAGCCGTTCATCATATGTTAAGCCTACCATTCCAGTGATCACCCATGTGAATCTCTACTGGACACACTCCAGTGCCAATATGTCCTTGCTGAGGTGCGTGGCCCAAAAAGAAGCACATTGCTGCTTTTATATTCCAACCCTCTTGAGATAAATGACAACATTACATTCGCTTTCTTCATCATGGACTCAACCTGCAAGTCAACCTTTAGAGAATCCTGGACTAGCACTCCCAGATCCCTTTGTACTTTCGCTTTATGAATTTTTGCACTATTTAGAAAATAATTCATGCCTGCATTCTTTTTACCAAAGTGCAAGACCTCGCACTTACTCATGTTGAATTTCATCAGCCATTTCCTGGACTACTCTCCTAAACTGTCTAAATCTTTCTGCAGCCTCCCCACCTCCTCAGGACTACCTGTCTGTCTGCCTAACTTCATATCATTGGTAAATTTCACCAGAATGCCCCCAGTCCCTTCATCAGGTCACTAATATATAAAGTGAGCAGCTGCAGCCCCAACACTGAACCCTGCGGGACACCACTTGTCACCAGCTGCCATTCCGAGAAAGAACCTTTTATCCCAACTCTCTGCCTTCTGTCAGACAGCCAATCCTCAATCCATGCCAGTAGCTCACCTCGAACACGATAGGCCTTCACCTTACTCAGCAGCCTCCCATGAGGCACCTTATCAAAGACCTTTTAGAAATCTAGATAGAAAGCCTCCACTGGGCTTTCCTGGTCTAACCTACTTGTTACCTTTTCAAAGAATTCTAACAGGTTTGTCAGGCACGACCACCCCTTACTAAATCCATGCTGACTTGTTCTAATCCATGCCTGCACTTCCAAGAATTTAGAAATCTCATCCTTAACGATGGATTCTAGAATTTTACCAACAACCGAGGTTAGGCTAATTGGCCTATAATTTTCCATCTTTTGTCTTGATCCTTTCTTGAACAAGGGGGTTACAATAGCAATTTTCCAATCATCTCAGACTTTCTTTGACTCCAGTGACTTTTGAAAGATCACAACCAACGCCTCCAGTATTTCCTCAGCCACCTCCCTTAGAACTCAAGGATGTAGCCCAATGGGGCCAGGAGATTTATCAATTTTTAGACCATTTAGCTTTTCAAGTACTTTCTCTTTTGTAATGGCTACCATACTCAACTCTACCCCCTGACTCTCTTTACTGTTGGAATATTACTCATGTTTTCCACTGTGAAGACTGACACAAAGTACTTATTAAGTTCTTCAGCTATTTCCTTATCTCTCATCACTAGCCTTCCAGTATCAATTTGGAAAGGCCCAATGTCTACTTTTGCCTCTTGTTTGTTTCTTATGTATTGAAAGAAACTTTTACTATCATTGCTAATATTACTGACTAGCCTATCTTCATATTTGATCTTCTCCTTCTTTATTTCTCTCTTTGTCATCCTCTTGTTTCTGTAGCCTTCCCAATCTCCTGATTTCCCAGTGCTCTTGGCCACTTTATAGGCTCTCTCTTTTTCTGTGATACATTTCCTGACTTCCTGTGAGAGCCATGGCTGCCTAATCACCACCCCTCCCCCCACCCGATAATCTTTCTTTTCTTTGGGATAAACCTCTGTACTGCGTCCTCAATCATACCCAGAAACTCCTGTCATTGTTGCTCTACTGTCTTCCCCACCATGCTCTGCTTCCTGTCAATTTTCATCAGTTCCTCTCTCATGCCCCTGTAATTACCTCTATTTAACTGTAACACCATTACATCCAATTTTGCCTTCTCTCTTTCAAACTGCAGACTGAACTCTACCATATTACAATCGCTGCCTCCTAAGTGTTCCCTTACTTTAAGATCTTTTGTAAAGTCTGGCTCATTACACAGCACTAAGTCCGGAATAGCCTGCTCCCCTGTGCACTCCATCACAAGCTGTTCCAAAAAGCCACCCTTTAAGCATTCCATGAATAACCTGTCTTTGAATCCACCAGCAACATTATTCACCCAGTCCGCCTGCATATTGAGGTCCCCCATGATCACTGTAACCTTGCCTTTCTGACATACCCTATCTATTTCCTGGCACATTCTTGCACCCCTGGTCCTGACCACTGTTAGGAGGTCTGTATATAACTCCCATTATGGTGTTTTTGACTTTGTGGTTCCTCAACTCCACCCACACAAACTCCATATCATCTGACCCTATGTCATTCAGTGCCATAGATTTAATTTCATTCTTAACTAACAAGGCAACCCCGCCCCCTCTGCCCACCTCCTTGTCTTTGATAAGTTGCAAATCCTTGGATGTTTAACTGCCAGTCCTGAACCCCCTGCAACCACATCTCTGTGAAGCATACCACATCATAATCATTCACGATGATTTGTGCCGCTAATTCATCTACTTTGTTATGAATACTACGTGCATTTAGGTAAAGTGTCTTAATGTCTACTTTCTTATGATTTCTGATATCTCTAATAATGATAAGATTTCCTAAGTTATCCTTCCTTTTTGCTGTATTCCTAGTCTGCCTCAGCTTAAGCTCACCTGCTTATCCTGCTGTTTATCTTTTCAGTTAACTTCATACTCCCTGTCGCTTTCGCTTTCCCTTCCCCCTGACTTAGAAGTTTAAAGTCCTACTGATCACCCTACTTAGCCTTTTTGCTAGAACACTGGTGAAGTGGGAGATGGCATGGGGCAGGTTGACATAGGCACACTGACACACAAGATGGCCGCTGGGCCATAAGTTGGCCACCTCACACACAAGATGGCCACCAGACCACAATATGGAGAAAAACAGCAGAGCAAACACAGCTACTTACTGCCTGGGGCCACCAGAATGCCAGCACAATGCACTCACAACCTAGTTGATTAGTTTAAGGTGGGTGGGGGAGAGAATACACATGAGTAGCGTATACTGCCTGCTGAAGTGTCTGGGTCCAGCCAACACCTTTGATAGAAATGCTAACAGTTTGATACAGACTCATTACAGAGTGATAATAGCCAGGGCTGCAGTAATTGTCCTTCTCAGGAAGAGCGATTTGCGCCCATTACTAAAGCAATGGGCTTCCACGCAGACATTGAAACCGACAATGTCTGCACTGAAACTGACAATGACCACACTGAAATTAACAAAGGCTGCACTGAAACTGACAATGACTTCACTGAAACTATCAACGATTCTGCAATGTTTACAATAACAAACTTTAAACTTCTAAGTCGGGGGGAAGGGAAAGCGAAAGCGACAGGGAGTATGAAGTTAACTGAAAAGATAGGCAGCAGGATAAGCAGGTGAGCTTAAGCTGAGGCAGACTAGGAATACAGCAAAAAGGAAGGATAACTTAGGACATCTAAAGACAATAACCACACCATTGACCTATTATGTCACAAACTGTATAAATGCATCTTGACATGTGCTCCGGGTTGAGAGAGGACTCGCAGCTGACCCACTGGGCTGTTGGTGTCTTTCTCTCCCCGGAGCTCTGGTATTTCCCGGACAATAAACTCTGTCGTTGAACCCTGAGTCTGACTCCGAGGCTGGTGATTTTCCCCACAACAATTGGCACTGCGAGCAGGGTTCTTGTTACTGGTCCCTTGGTCAAAGGCCACAATCGGGGAGCTGAGGTAAGAACCAATTTGTACCTGCAAACGGGAAGAGTCAGACCAGGCCAAAGACATAGTTTAAAAGGTATACCGATTGTAATGTCTAACTTGCTACAGTACGGAGTTAAAAATGTAAGTGCATGTATGTGGAGAATAAGTGTTAAATGTATTATATGTTGTAAGAACCTGCTGTTGGGCTGAAACAGCCAGAGGACAAGGTAGTGCCTGTCTCAAAAACCCTGCCTTGAACCGACCCACCCTCCCCCGCCCCATGAAGATTGGGATTTGAAGTGGGAATTGAGGTACCGAGGGCGCTAGGAGTTGTGAAGCACAAGTGGCAAAGTCAGGTAACATTGGATCTGTAGGGGCAAACAACGCAGAGTTCAGTTAGAGTTTAAGTTATAAGTTGGGTGCTGTTTTGTACTTGTAATTTCCAATGTGGTGAGGAAGAGGATCTGATCACACCGACAAAGAGCCAAATCTCAGTGGAGCGCATGTTACCAAGGTGAGGAGCATGGACACTGTGAGTAACTGTAATACCCTGTCAGTCCATAGTAATATGACACAGCTTGAATAGTGGCAGTGGCCAGGAGGATAAAGAGTCCCACCAGTAGACAGCACACTGGGCTAGAGGTAGGTTTCTGGGCCTATCGGGAGGCGTTGGGTCAGTAGAGGTGGCCGGGAGGGTAGAGAAGTCCCACTGGTAGACAGCACACCTTCCTAGGAAGCTGCTACAGCCATACGGACAGTGCTGGGACAGTATTATTGGCCAAGGTGTAGTGAAGTCCCCAGTGGTTAGGAACACTTTACTGTTGGTGATATCCAGGGACACATAATCTGCCAAATGGCAGACCAAAGTTTTAAGGGGGATACTGCAGGTACCCTTATTGAGAAATACAAGGCAGACAGACAAGGGTTGACAGAGCAAATGAAGATAAGTGGTTGGGACCCAGCCCAGACATTAGCACAACAGAAAGAGTGGATAGGTAAACAGAAACGGAATAAAACTAAAAGGATAGGGGTAATGTTAGTCTACCAATTAGCAGGCCTAATTGAATAAGTGAGTGCCTCCATGAGTAGGTGGAGAAAGGACCAGGATGCATTAAAGAGCTGGAGGACAGAATACATGAGTTAGAGCAGGGAACAATGTACGTATTGCAGCCACTGCAACAGAATAGGACACACAGAAACAGTGTGCTAGAAAAAGCATGGGGCACCCCAACCACCACCCAGAGCACCATGGAACCACAGGAGTCCTGAGGTCAGCAGAGCTGACAACCAGCTGCCGCTATTCGTGAGGGTAAGGCAGAGGGGAGAATTTACGTGCCCACAGTAATAGGAGGGAGGAAATGTGAAATGCTAATAGACACAGGAGCTGCTGTATCCATCAGAAACCTACCCTTACCCCACACAAACAAAATGATTCACTTAACTGGGGTAGGAGGGGATAAAACACCAGCTTACCTAAGCAAAACTACCCTCGCAGAAATAAACAACATCTGTATATCCCCATGAAATAACAAGGGCACCATAATGGGCAATGATCTCCTGAGAGAATATAATGTTCTAATCCATTGTGCGAAAAGGAAATTAATTTGGCCCAGACAGGACGGTCAAAAGACCAAGATTGGGAAACTTACAAGTCACCTTGAAACTATTAAAGAGGTTATAGCTACCAGTAGGGACTGGAACCTTGAAAAGGGGGGATTCAGAGCCATCTGCGCCTCTGTCCCTGGAGCCGGGGCATAAACAAAGTTAGATACAGGTCTAGTTAACATAGACCCTGTAAGGGTTCCCAGACAGGAATATAAGCCCCACCAGCAATACCCAATAAAACCCAAAGCAGAAAAAGCAATTGTGGACATAGTGAAAGGACTAGTGAGACAGGGAATCCTGAAAGAAACCACAAGTATAACTAATTCCCCAACATGGCTAGTAATAAAGCCTGATGGGAGCTACAGGCTTACCATTGATTATACAGGACGAAATAATGTCACCCCAAAATTGCACCCCATTGTAACCGACCCCTCCACCATTTTAAATGGCTTGGCTCCCGATCATAAGATATTTGCTGTTTTAGATATAGCCAACAGGTTCTGGTCTATCCTGTTATATCCTGAGTCCCAGAACAAATTTGCTTTTACAGTAAGGGACAGGCAGTACACATGGACCCTCCTGCCACAAGGGTTCCACAACAGCTCCACTATTTTTCACAGGGTGATGAGTGACATTCCAAAGAGATTCGATTTACCAGAGGGTAGCACTGCCATCCAATATGTAGATGATATCCTAATAGCTTCAGAGTCCAAGTCAGGACACCAGGAAGCTTTATGTCTAGGATTACAAGAATTGGCAACTGCAGTGTTAAAAGTTAGCCCAACAAAGGTACAAATTGGCAAAACACAAGTCTCATAGCTGGGACACCTTACATCCCAGAACTCGAAGAAATGCCCAACGACCGCAAGAAGACAAATCAACAGATGCCACAACCTGCCACTGTCAGCGCAGTCAGGAAGGTCTTGGGGCTATTCAACTACAGTCGGAGCTTTATACCCGAGTTCACAAACTTGGCTGAACCAATCCACACTAAACACAACCCTAGTAGAGGTGCTAAACACAATTCTAGATTAGAGTGGTGCTGGTAAAGCACAGCATATCTGGTTTCCACCAGCTGCAGTCCTTGTTTTTGCCATGCTAAACACAAGGAAACTGAGGGGCATCTCCAATATGAAAAGGTTAAAAGTTCTTTTACCCCCCCCCCCCCAAGTCAATCCATGGTAATAGTTAGGGATACAGGAGAAAACCCAGCTGAGGGAATTCTAGATGCAGGGGAACTGCACAACTGTAGGGATATAGATTGGGATGAAGATAGGGGGAGAGTAAAGGATACCCCCTAGACACAGCTGAGGAGACCCTCATTGTGGACGGGTCACAAAAATACGTAGCCGGGTCACCCCGAACAGGATGGGCTGTGGTAAATGATATGTTAGAAACTGTTATGTCCGGAAGGTAGGGGGTGGGGTGGGGTGGGGTGGGAGGGGGTGCCCTTCCAGATCGACTCTGACCAAGGGATTCATTTTACAAGCAAGGTCATGAAGACTGCTGCCAATTACTTGGCATTAGACAAAAATTTCACATTGCCTATCACCCCCCAAAGCTCAGAGATGGTAGAGAGAATGAATAGAACAATCAAAAATACTTTACCTTAAAGCTATGCAAACCTCAGGCAGAACATGGGCTGAAGTGCTGCCAGCCATACTAATGAAATTAAGAGCCTCCACGAATCAGGCAACCGGGCTAACACCGTGAGTTAACGACCGGGTGAGCAATGCAATTACCAGAGACAATAATCACAGGTGGCACCAAGACAAAATTCGGCCATATGTGATAGAATTAAGCACCCAGTTGAAAGGGATGCAGAAATCTGTACTTGATAAACAGGACAAAAAGGACAAGGCAAAGGAACCCCAAATCTTCCCTGAGGTCCCAGCAGCAGGAAGCAGTGTCCTTGTGTGAGCATTGCCCGACAAACCAGGCTTTGCCCCGAAATGGAATGGGCCATACGATGTGGTAATATGTGGGGACACCCGTGCCTCCCTAGATATTAAAGGAAAATACACACAGAAACACTGGACCCAACTAAAACCATTTAAAGACTCCTGTGACCAAACTAATGTCATTGACCATTCCCCAGGTGCAGACAGGAGCAGTGGACAATACTGTCATCCTGGGGGGAATACCGAAAACACACCACAACAAATCACAGAAGCACGACTGCAGCTCCTGACGAAAACAAACACTTTGACTGATAACGTTATTTAACTGCAAAATGTATTTGCCTGCATGTATTTCACTGTGTTTAAGTGTCGCAATTATCGGGAGCATGTCAGGATTTGAGGATAACCTCGTCTATCAAACCCACCTAAGTTTGCATGGGAACTGAACTGTCTGCTACCCACCGGCGCGATCAGTAGAATCCCTATTTGTGGCCACTCTGGTGTGGACCCCTCGCGACCTGTATTAAGGAGTGCCGTGTAAGGGGCAGATAGGAAAATACAAATGGGGATTCCAGGGCAGATGTGGGTGGCACGGTGGCACAGTGGTTAGCACTGCTGCCTCACAGCGCCAGAGACCTGGGTTCAATTCCCGCCTCAGGCGACTGACTGTGTGGAGTTTGCACATTCTCCCCGTGTCTGCGTGGGTTTCCTCCGGGTGCTCCGGTTTCCTCCCACAGTCCAAAAATGTGCAGGTTAGGTGAATTGGCTATGCTAAATTGCCCATAGTGTTAGGTGCAGGATAAATGTAAGGGAATGGGTGTGGGTGGGTGCGCTTCGGCGGGTCGGTGTGGACTTGTTGGGCCGAAGGGCCTGTTTCCATGCTGTAAGTAATCTAATCTCATCTAATCTATGTGTGTAGCTGGGCAGGACCACCAGCCTATGGCACCGGGTCCCCTAGCCTAGGGAAGGGTAGACCCATTTAAAACCCGGTAATTACCCACTATGTTTCACAGGGTAAGGAGGGAGATGCATTTCTGCCCTTGTTCCCAAAAATGACTCATGTGTCCAGACACAGTGCACTTATCAGCACTGTACAATCACAGGGGACAGTTTACCAGCACCTGCAGCAAACAGGCATGCTTGAATGTGACCATGGGCAGACAATTCATATGTGGTCAGTGCAATGACACCCATGTCAGCTCTGCCACATAGACATACCCGGTCGATACTTACCAGCTGGGGGGGGGGCACCTGGGGGAATCAGGGGCAACATGGGTGGACAAACAGACGGGAGGACAGGACAGTCTGTGTTAGTAAGTGACAAAGGAATTTGTTTTTCTATTTAATGGACAGACACCCCAGACCTCCCAAACCTGTTCGCGGTAAGGATCTTGCTGTACTATGCCCCAGCAGGGGACATGTTCGGAGTCAGTCAGGAGTTCTGTGCTGACTGGCAGGTCCCCTCCATTTTGGGATCATCATGGGGATATGATTTCTTGGGATCTCTATCTTTGGGGGAGCGCAGCAGGGGTCAGCACTAAAAACCGTAATTACCTTGTGTGTGGCCTGACTATCTGAGGCAACAATACTTCTCAAGCTCTGGAAGCAATTAATACAGAGTTTGCTGAACTCAGACGCTACACACAGCAGACACATTACGTGGTGAATTATCAATTAGCACAGCAAGGGGGAGTTTGTACAATTATTGGTGACAATTGTATCACCCATGTTATTGATGACTCTTACAACATCACAGAAGCCATCAAGAATATCCAAGACCAGTTAGATAATTTTTGACAGGGAGTCACAATTACGGACAGCTGGCTACGTTGGTTGATAGGTAAATCTTGGGGACCCTATTTGGCACACGGGATAGTTCCCCTCATTGCACTCATGCTGGTATTCTGTGTGGGCCTCAGGTGATTAAAGCTCTACTGACGAAAATTATTTCAGCAGCGAGTGTCTCTACAGAAGAGCCCCCAGTGAAATCGGCACTCTATGATACCCCTCGGGTGGAGGAGCTACTAGAGATGATTTACCTCTGCATGTAAATTGGGTGGTCTGTGGGAGATCTCCAAAGTCTCCTCCTCGACTACAAAGGGGAGAGTGAAGTGGGAGGTGGCATGGGGCAGGGTGACACTAGGCACACGGACACCCAAGATGACCGCTGGGCCATAAGTTGGCCACCTGACACATTAGATGGCCACCAGACCACAGAGACAGCAGAGCAAACACAGGCACTGCCTAGGGCCACCAGAATGCCAGCACAATGCACTCACAACCTAGCTGATTAGTTTAAGGCGGGTGGGGGAAGAGAATACACATGAGTAGTGTATACTGCCTGCCGAAGTGTCTGGGTCCAGCCAACACCTCATATAGAAATGCTAACAGTTTGATACGGACTCAATATAAAGTGATATAGCCAGGGCTGCAGTAATCGTCTCTTCTCAGGAAGAGTGATTAACGCCCATTACTACAGCAATGGAATTCCGTGCAGACATTGAAACTGACTGAACTTAAATTAACAAAGGCTGTACTGGTACTGGCAATGACTGCACCAAAACTATCAACAATTCTGCAATGTTTACAATGAACAAACTATGTTACAGAGACAAGAACCTTATCACTGACCTATTATATCACAAAATATATAAAAGTATCTTGACATGTGCTCTGTGTTGAGAGAAGACTTGCAGCTGACCACTGTGCTGTTGGTGGCTTTCTCTCCCCAGAGCTCCGGTATTTCCTGTAGAATAAACTGTCTTTGAAACCCGACTCTGACTCCCCACCACGCTGGTTCTAGATGGATTCAGGTGGAGACCGTCCCATTGGTACAGATCCCCCCCAACCCCCGCTTCCAATGTCCCATGAAATGGAATCCCTCTTTCCTACACCAATCCCTTAGCCATGTGTTTACTCCCCTAACTTTCTTATCCCTGTGCCAATTAGCATGTGGCTCAGGCACTTGTACTTTAATTTCCTTCCTAGTGCTTGATATTCCCCAAACAGGTCCTCCATCCTAGCTTTGCCTATGTTGTTAGTCCAACGTGGACCACAACAACTGGATCCTCTCCCTCCCGCTCCAATATCCTTTCAAGCTGATCAGAGATGTCCTGCACTCTGGCACCAAGCAGGCAACACACCATGCGGGACTCCCGATCTGGCTTGCATAGGATACTACCTGTCCCCCTAATTATAGAATCCCCTATACCAACTACTTGTCTTTTTGCTGTCCCCTCTTGAATGGCCTTCTGCACCATGGTGACGTGGTCAGCTGGCTCATCCTGTCCACAGCCCTTTCCCTCATCCGTACAGGGAGCAAGAATCTCATACCTGTTGGACAGGTCTAGGGCTGAGACTCCTCCACTCCTGAACTCAGAATCCCCCTACCTACCTCACTTACAGTCACACTTTGTTGTCCCTGAACACTAACCGTGGTATGTGGTCTTTTGTGTGGTATAATGTGATTCCTGTCAATGATGGTGATATAATTCTTGTCAGAGTCAAGGGATCAATGAGACTGTTTAGCAGTCTAGAATGAGCATAAGAAGACATAAGAAAGCTGCATTTGATAAGTGATTATGTACAGGTGTAATTAACTTAAAGTACATAAGGTGTTGAAGAGACTTACTTAGTGATAGGAGCAAGAAGCCCTGATCAGGGACAGTGTCTGTGCAGGTACCCACAGCCCAAGATACGCAAATATCTCAATGTGCAAGTAGTATGAGTATTCACTGTAGCAACTCACCATTAATGCTCCATCACCTCACCCAAACCATAACATATACAATCCAGAGGAACAAAGTCAACAGGCACTTGGAAACTCCAAGTTTCCTTCCAAGTCACACAACATCCAGATGCAACACTATCCCTTTACCCATACTGGCTCAGGAACCTGAAGCTCACTTCCCAACATCACTATGACTGGAGTCTGTATCTTCACCACACACCACAGATAGCAAAAGGTCAAGCTGATGACTCACAATCACCTTCTCAATGACAATTAAAAATTAATAAATGCTGATCTTGTCAGTGACACTCCACATCCTGCGAATGATAAAGAAAATTAGTGGCTGCATAGCACTGACAGCATCACAACATTGAAAAGACTTTCCTCTGTTGGACAATCTTTCCTTTCTGACTTCACCACAGCTATAGCTTTACTTAGCTTCACTCCTATGCTCCTGTGCAGGTTGGTGGGCAACAAAACTTTGCCACAAGCCCCAGTCCATCAAATTCTCTTCTGCTCCTGTCTATTCTTGAAGGTCCTCCTTCATTGTACATCATCAGGTCTTCTTTCATCTGATGGTGTGCATATATCTAGTAGGTGAGACATATCTCTTGTGGCCAGTCTCAGTTATCTCTCTCTGTGATGCCCTGTATCTTATATGGGCACTGAGACAGGTAGTTTCAAATGGAATGTTGCAATTACATCATTATCCAGCAGAGGGAGTCATAACACAAAAACAAAATTCCTGTGAATGGAGTCCTCTTGGTATTTGCTAATGTTAAAAGAAAAAGATACAAATGCACAAGGGAAAGATTGGATTCTAAAAGTAGTCATTTTAAAGGACTGCTACATCTGCTGCCTTATAAAAATTAACTGACCAAGGATAGAATAAAACTATCTCCACAACATCACATAAATACTGTTCTTCAAAAACAAACACTGCAGCAATTTCAAGGCTGTTATTTCACCCTGGGGTTCATATAACAATTAATAAGCTGTTCAATATTTGCACTCGTTATTTACGAGGTCATGTGAACAGTTTGCTGAGACTATTGACTATTAATCATCATGGAGTAGATGTTTTTCCAAATCAAAAACACTACAACAATAGACACATTTATTAAACCCTTCCATGAATCATGTGATGCTATTCTTTCTAAAGTTGGATCCAGTTATCAAGCACTTTTACAAATATTGACAATTCTGCCAATTGCTTCTTGCATTCTGTTCCCAGTTTGCAGCTTCCCCAGTGATACAGTATAACTACTTCAGATATTAAATTTAACTGTGCTTTTAAATAACAAAAATGGTAGGATATATTACAATAAGACGGTAAACTTATGATGGTAAACATTCATCAAGCTTGAAATCCTGCAGAAATTTGAATAATTGCAAAGTTTACACCCAAATCCTTTTAACCAGGCTCATAAGAAAGGGCCAAAATGTCCCAGCCCCATTGGTTGATTTCAGTAACATACAACTACCAATCTCCTTCTGTGTCAGTGTTGCCAACACTCCAGAGTTCTATCCTGTAGACCGTGAGGAAAAGAGAAGAATCATGTTGTGCATTTGTTCTCCCCCATTTTCTTTAATGGTCTCATTGTTTAATTATTAAATGTATAGGTTTAAAGTTAGAAAGGCTTCTACAGTTAGAAAATACTTGCTGAATAATCCCAATTGCACATTAATGACCAATTCAGGACTATCAGTCAGGCTATGTTTGCTATATATATATGGAAGCTACGTATATTTCATACACAAAGACCTGACCTATCCTGGAGGAAGGGACATTTTTTTAATCAAATAAAAGTCTAAGAGACAACAATTCCCTGGTGCATTCTCCATGGCTATGCCTTGACCACAGAATCAACAGGCTCATTCATAAAGTCAGGAGGTATGGGATACAGGGAGAGTTGGCTATCTGGATTCAAAATTGGTTGGCTGACAAAAGGCAGAGAGTGATTGTAGATGGAAAGTATTCTGCCTGGAGGTCAGTGATGAGTGGTGTCCCACAGGGCTCTGATCTTGGGCCTCTGCTCTTTGTAGTTTTTATAAATGACTTGGATGAGGAGGTTGAGGGGTGGGTTAGTAAATTTGCAGATGACACAAAGGTTGGAGGTGCTGTCGATAGTATTCAGGGCTATTGCAGGCTGCAGTACGACATAGATAGGATACAGAGTTGGGCTGAGAAATGGCAGATGGAGTTCAACTTGGATAAGTGCGAAGTGATGCATTTTGGAAGGTCGAACTCGAATGCTGAATATAGGATTAAAGGCAGGATTCTTGGCAGTGTGGAGGAACAGAGGGATCTGGGTGTGCAAGTACATAGATCCCTCAAAGTTGCCAGCCAAGTGAATAGGGTTGTTAAGAAAGCATATGGTGTTGTGGCTTTCGTTAACAGGGGGATTGAGTTTAAGAGCTGCGAGGTTTTGCTACAGCTGTACAAGTCCCTGGTGAGACCACACTTGGAATATTGTGTCCAGTTCTGGTCGCTCTATTATAGGAAAGATACAGAGGCTTTGGAGAGGGTGCAACAAAGGTTTACCATGATGCTGCCTGGACTGGAGGGCTTGCCTTATGAAGAAAGGTTGAATAAGCTCGGACTTTTCTCTCTGGAGAGAAGGATGAAGAAAGGAGACCTGATCGAGGTATACAAGATAATGAGAGGAATAGATAGAGTCAATAGCCAGAGAACTTTCCCCCAGGGCAGGATTGACTGATACGAGGGGTCATGGTTTTAAGATATTAGGAGAAAGGTATAAAGGAGACATCAGAGGTGGGTTCTTTACACAGAGAGTTGTGAATGCATGGAATGCGTTGCCAGCGGTGGTGGTGGAAGCAGAGTCATTGCGGACATTTAAGCGACTGCTGGACATGCACATGGATAGCAATGAGTTGAGGGGTGTGTAGGTTAAGTTATTATATTTTACATTAGGATTAAATCTCGGCACAACATCGTGGGCCAAAGGGCCTGTTCTGTGCTGTACTTTTCGATGTTCTATGTTTGCCAACAGATCATCACTTCTCTCCTGTAACATAATTTTTTGTTTCCTTTGAAATGTGGCTTTCCTGCCTTTACCCTGATGAGTGCAAGAGAAAAAGCTACAATAATATATCATTTTCAGCAATAACACAAAGATTAATGATGAGAGGCAATGGCTCTTTGACTGACTTTGGGGCTAAAGGGTCATTTGGTAGAACACCATCAGAGGATTATCCAGACAGTGTTCATGATTTTTCCTTTTTTCCAGCAGAGTAGCTAATTGTTTTCAAGATTATTCATTTCATTGTATTAGATCTGGTCTCTGGATGAAGGTTTCTATTTCTATTCTGAAAGGAAAGTGTCTAAAATGTTCCTTGTTTCCCTTGAAGATGTCAGCCAGTGAGTCCATGAGATCTACTGAACAAGACTTGCCAAGTTTACCAGCTGTCTTGCACCAACCCCATCAATTGATGACAGCCTCTTCATGTGGAACTGATATAACAGCTTGGAAGTGAATACATAAGCATGGTCTCTTGTTCTCATTTAGAGTGCAACATCCCTGTGTAGAATAGAGTAATCCCAGGCTGAAGTCTTTGCATGTGTCAAGTCAGTCCTAGAGTAAAAATGCTACAAATGGCACTGACAGGCAGGATGGCTTGGGGAGTGGGGGGAGGGGGTTGGGGAGATGGAATCCTATGGAAAATTCCAAATCTGTTGAAGCTCCCACTCAGGCTTATGTTGCGCTGATCTCCTGTCGTTGCGGATCTGGATGAAGGCGGGTTTATCTTTGATGCACTGTCCACTGCTTTGATAATGTTACATTTCTATCCAACAGTACACTCCCCAGATAACCTCAGTGTTTACAGCCATCAGTCCAAAGTTACTCTCAGCTTTTAAAGGGCTCTCTTCTCCCTGCTCACTGAGTCGCAACATCCAGTGACCATCAAATGTCCTCCCCCTCAGTCTTCCGAAAAATTCTGAGCAGACTACAGCAGCACAGAACACTCTGGTGATCCTTTCCCCAGCAGAATCTCCTTGGGCCCTATCTCCTTGATCAAAAGATGAGCCCCTGCCAGGATTTGGTCTGTATTTAGCACAGAATCACTGTTTCCACTGCTCCCGGTTTCCAGAGTCTCTCTCCTGGACATACACTTCTTTCTGCAATGGCTCTGAGCTCAGCTGTCTTATGGCTTGTTCTCAGGTGCTGAATCTGCCACATGATTTTCAATAGGACCTAACCTGATGCCCCAGTTGCCATGATAACCAGTCCCCACAGCCATGTAGTTGGGCAGGTCACTCGCAATCGGTCACACACCCTTATTTATTATTCTGTGTGGGTTCAATTCCCACACTGACTAAGGGTCTGAAGGATTCTCCTCCTCAATCCCTCCCCCTGTCTGAGGCATGGTGTCCCTCAGGTTATACCACCACCAGTCACCTCTCTCTACTGTATCTGGTAAAACCATGGTGACATTACTTTTGCAAATATATCCTACACTTGTCACTCAATAAAACTAATATACAAGTAACAGCTATGGGGGGGGGGGGGGAAGCTGTCTTCAAAGACAAAGACAATCAGCATGTGGTTTGTTTGCAAACAGCATTCTGTCCTCCTAAAAAAAATCTCAATTCATTAATGCACACAAGCACGTGAAAATGTCAGCCAGGAAAAGCACAGTTAGGATCATCCTGCACGTGGGCAGACTCTACAATCCATCTGTGTCCTGGAGGAAGCTTCTGCCTCCTGCTGTCTGTGGGTGGAAACTGCAAGAAGTGTCAGTCTCTTCCCATCAGGCACTTCTTTTACTTCTCCACCAACTGCAGTGAAGCTGATGTACAGAAACTGGGCCCACGGTGTCAGCTGTAGCACTCCTGCCTCACAGTCAGATGGTCAAGAGTTCAAATCTCACTTCAGGAACTAAGCACACAAAAACTATGCTGACCTTCTAAATCTGCAGTGAAGAGACACTACATGGTTGGAGGCTTGCTCACTTTCAGATGAGCTGCAAAATTAGGAACCTCCCTCTGTTCTATATAAAAGATTCCAGGACATGACTACAAAGAAGAAAAGGGCAGTTATCCTTTTGGCCAATATTTATTCCTCATTCAGTAGTACAAAAGCAGATTACTATTACATTGCTGTTTTGGGGAGCTTGCTGTGCACAAATTGGTTGCTGCACTTATAACACTCGAGCAGTGCCTAGATTCCATTGGCACTAAATACTTTGGGATGCCCAGTGGGGTAAGGTGTTATATAAATGCAAGTCTTTTGGGGTGGCTCAGTGGTTATCACTGCTGCCTCAGTGCGAGGGACCCAAGTTCGATTCCAGGCTCGGGTGACTGCCCATGTGGAGTTTGCAAGCTCTCCCTGTGTCTGTGTGGGTTTTCTCCGGGTGCTCTAGTTTCCTCCCACAGAGCAAAGATGAGCAGGTTAGGTGGATTGGCCATGTTAAATTACCCATTAGCGTTCAGGGATGTGCAGATTAGAACATAGAACAGTACAGCACAGAACAGGCCCTTTAGCCCACGATGTTGTGACAACCATTGATCCTCAATAATGCACCCTCAAATTTCTGTGACCATATGCATGCCCAGCAGTCTCTTAAATGTCCCCAATGACCTTGCTTCCACAACTGCTGCTGGCAACGCATTCAATGCTCTCATAACTCTCTGTGTAAAGAACCCGTCTCTGACATTCCCTCTATACTTTCCTCCAACCAGCTTAAAACTATGACCCCTCGTGTTCGCCATTTCTACCCTGGGAAATAGTCTCAGACTATCGACTCTATCTATGCCTCTTATTATCTTGTATACCTCAATTAGGTCCCCTCTCCTCCTCCTGTTCTCCAATGAAAAAAGTCCGAGCTCAGTCAACCTCTCTTCATAAGATAAGCCCTCCAGTCCAGGCAGCATCCTGGTAAACCTCCTGTGAACCCTCTCCAAAGCATCCACATCTTTCCTATAATAGGGCGACCAGAACTGGACGCAGTATTCCAAGTGCGGTCTAACCAAAGTTTTATAGAGCTGCAACAAGATCTCATGACTCTTAAACTCAATCCCCCTGTTAATGAAAGCCAAAACACCATATGCTCTCTGAACAACCCTGTCCACTTAGATGGCCATTTTAAGGGATCTATGTACCTGCACACCAAGATCCCTCTGTTCCTCCACACTGCCAAGAATCCTATCCTTAATCCTGTACTCAGCTTTCAAATTCGATCTTCCAAAATGCATCACCTCACATTTATCCAGGTTGAACTCCATCTGCCACCTCTCAGCCCATCTCTGCATCCTGTCAATGTCCCGCTGCAGCCTACAACAGCCCTCTATAATCTCTTCAAGTGTTTCTTTCTCTCACTTCCCTCACCACCACTTTTCGTGGGGGACCAAGGTCTAACTCCAGTAATACAACGTGAAAGAACTCTGTGACCACACAGACCATAACTTTGCAAATTCCTCCCAAGTGTCTTTTAAAGATTATCAGTTTTGCCATTCCAAGGAATTTTGTGAAGCTTTTCTTCCTCCTCCAACACCTATTTCCCACTAAAGTTAATCTGTCATGATCATTTGTGAGTCAATTTTTGATTTTGTTGATTGGTTCATAAGCCGTTATTGCCTGCTAACCAAAGAGTTAAGAGATGCAGTAAAGAAATGGGTAGAGGAGGAGCAAAGTTGCCATGATGACATTTTCAGCTTCTATTTTATAGCTCAGCCTCCACTGTATGAATCTACAGTGCTAGCTGCAATAGATTATTTCAGACAAGATAATGAACCAGAAAGATTTCTAGACTCAAGAAACTCTCATTGACTTCAGATCATAAATTACTGTGGGAAGTGTGACTTCAGTTGTTTTGCTGTCTTGAAGGTACTATCTAAATGCAAATTCTTTGGTGTAGTTTTCTGTTTATTTATTCATGGAATGTGGGCGTCACTAGCTGGGCCAGCATTTACTGCCTGTCCCTAGTTGCCCCTTGAGAAGGTGGTGGGGATCTGCCTGATTGAACTGTTGGAGTCCACTTGCTGTACTACCACAGACCGACAGTGTTGTTCCAGGTTTATGAGCTGAATTTAAATGCCCGAGTGGGTTTTGAACCAATAACATTGGAGCATTAGCCTGGGTCTTTTGTTTACTAGTTCAGTGACAATGCTACCATGCCACCACCTTCCCATTTTGCAAGAATGCACACAGCACATGATATCCAAGACCAGAAGGTGATTTGGAGGTTTGCAAGGTGATGAGGTTACTTTGTTCCACTGGCCTCAGAAAAGCAAAGCAACCCAACACCAGTTAACTAACTCCTGGACACTACCAGCCATGAGCACACACAAAAACAGAAACCAACAGAACTTTTATTTATTATTATCTTTTCAGACAGCAAAGCTACTGTGTGTTACTGATTTCAGGAGGTTGAGTGTAATTGAGAGTTAACCTTCCACACGTCGACTCAAGTAATGCAAAACCTGCCTGAGTCAGTGGCTGAATCAGAAACTCCACTCGACAGGGCTCGCCAGCTGGAGCACTGGGAAGTCGCAAATTCACCACACGGTAAAGGTTTGCATTTGTTCGACCAATATATATTGGCTCAGAATCTGGAACATTTTGGTTTTTATGGTAGCTTAGTCCTCTAAAGTATATCTTGAAGCAACTTGCTGTGTTTGGTGGGTAGGTCCACTGCAACGTGGCACTCAGATGCAAGTGATCTGTAGCTCCAGGCACCTTTTTCCACAAAATGTCAAAGACAGTAAGATTTTCAACTGGCTTCTGTTCCACACGCAATTTCGCAGCGTCCAGTATCTTAAACAAAGCACAACATTCATTTACCTACTGGTGTACCACTAATTACCTTTTACAAGAACAAAATAAGTTTTGCTTTACTCTTAGACATTAGCAAGAAAGGTATGAATCACCTTCAAATCAATCTTTTCTTCCCTGCCCCATTTACAATCTAAATTTTTATAAATCACTGGCAGCCTTAAGCTGGTGTAGTGTGTATAATTCTGTGAATCACACTGTAAGAAGGATGTTAAGGCTTGGAGAGATTATTCAGGATGGTTACTAAGAATGAGAGACCTTGAATTAGATGGCAAGTTTTGGAGAAGCTTGGATTGCTCTCCTTAGTGAGGAGATTAAGGAGAGACCTAGTGTAAAGTTATGAGAGGTATTGATCCAATATTTAGAGAGAAACCATGTCCTCTGGCAACTGGATCAACAATAAATTTAAAATAATTGGCAAAACATTGAAAATGATTGAAGATGTGATGACTACATATTTCTGAATCTTTTCATTTTTAATTTCAAGTTGATTGTGTATATGGTTCTCATTTTATCACTGTCCTCTATAGGTAGATTTTTTGTTTGAGAAGTAACAATCATTTGCACAATTCTAAAAGTAAAATGCAGATTTGAAACCGGCGCGCTGCTTTTGCAAACCGTGCAGAAGTAGTGCAGACAGTGCAGAACTAGTTGGAAATAAATGATTGGCTGGGAGCTGATTCCCACAGAAACCTGTTTAAATGGAGTTAAATTGCCTGGTTGTCATATGATGATGTAATCAAATGATCCGCTCCATATACCTTCCCAAAGTGTCACATTTGATCAATAGAATGTTTAACATTTTCAATCTTCCTCAGCGTTTGCAAAGTACCTTCCTTCCCTCAAGCACTACACGAGTCAGACAGTATGAAATTACACTCTGACGCATTTGCCTAGTTGTACTGCATGGAGCAAAACAAATGAGGACTTAAATCAGTCCACCGACATAACCATAATTTGAAACCTTTTGATTTTGCAGATGGTCTATATAAACAGTCGTGAGGAAATGGAACCGTTATTCTATCATATTTATGTCATGCACTTTAATTGATCACAGCAGCAAAGATCAAACACCATAGCTGCTGTGTAAACAGGATCTGCAAAGTCAATGATTCTTATGCACGGGTACCTTTGCAGCAAAAAGACCACCATTGCACAGCATCACAACTTGTACATTCAGAAAGATAGCGAATGTTACAGCATTTAACAGTGATTCTTCTGCAATGTCTTTTAATGCACAGCAGAAGTCCTGAGGTTACCTTGATTTCTCCAATTCTGCATTGAAACTGTACATCCTGCTCATCCTTCAGCAGACGAGTAATGATGACAGAAATATCCTGAAGAATGCAATCTGTCAGCTCTAAGAGATAGAAGCTGAAAAATAAAGAGGTTTTTAGTAACTGAAACAAAGATTGGTTCCTTGCTGGTTTGCAAAGTGATCAAACATGGTTAACTGACTAAATTGCAAAGTGAGCTCAGAGAAGACAAATTTGATCGTGGGAAGGGATTTCTTCTTGACTTGAAGCCATGAAGATTGGGTGCAGCTGCAATATACTTAACTTAGCTTCAGAAATAAAGTATGGCTGCTTGGGTGTAATGCCTGAAGGTTGACACCATCCTTACAATTGTATCGCGGTGATTGATGCTTTGACAGAAGGAATAATGGGGTAAAGAACTAGGAAGGGAAAATAGCAGAAGCTAAAGAAATAAAAGAACTTGCACTCATTTAGTGAGTACCAGCTTTCACCTGAGAGTCAGCTCCACAGGGCATTATCGCATCTGAGCCTCCAGTGCAGCACTGAGACAAGGCTACACTGTCAGAGGAACTGCTGTCATTTAGAGTGTTAAAAAGCAGAAGTTCCTTCTCTCCAATGAAATAAAAGTAAACAATCATGGGGCATTTTGTAGAAGAACGAAAGGGAATTATTTCAGTGTCTTAAACAATTTTTATCATTCAAACATTTACAAAAATATTTGGTCATTTATTGCATTGTTTTTATTAACCATTTTAATGATAGTCATGTTGATGCTTGTTCATGAAAGGAACGACACATAAAGGCCATATATGACTATACATGAAGATGATGTACACAGTGCACAGTGACTTCCTTCGCACTTTGATATACAGCATCAATAGGTATTCATACAAAGTCTACTGGAACAACGGTGCCAGTTATGGTTCAGCTTCAGTGACTTGTAATTTCACACTATACTTCTGTAAGTTTTAGAATTGATGCTGATGTAGTTCTATTCAAAATGTATGGCATTAAAGCAATCGGAGGAAATATTTCAATATTGTGTTGCATGCAATTACCCAGATTCTTTATTTAAAAAGATTTTGCACAATTGCCATTATGTTGAAGTCCCAGTCTTGGTTATCCAGTCTGCAAAGGTTAAATGGTCAGGCAAACACTAAAGTAACTGAAATGCAGTCAGAAATTTCCTAAAATCATAATCAACAAATTTGCATTTATAAAGTACCTTTCATGTCTCAGACATTCCAAAGCACTTCACAGGTAACAAACTACTCTGAAAGGAAGCCACTATTGTTTCAACAAAAGCACTACAAATGACAAGGCCCCACAATACCAAGGAGATAAATTCTGCTCGGTCTGATCGCAAAGTGATCATGTGGCTGGTTACATTGATCTAAAACCCTCGACTGCTAACCTTGAAATATTGAGTTCCAATGCCACCACAGCAGTTTGTGATTTTAGGTTCCATTAATTAAATGGAAATCTGGAATTAAATGGTGACCGTAAAGCAATCAGATGGTCAAAAATAACTTTAAAACAACTGTAGGGAAGGAAACTTGCCATCCTTACTTAATCTTGACATTAACATGACTCCTGATCTACTGTAATATGGTTAACTCTTAATTAACCCAGCAGAAACTGGGAGAGCTGTTCTGCAGACAAGTCAAACAAAATCCTGACAAAATCACACCTTTGGCTAATGACCCTCACTCCCCCATCACCATCTCTGAGTATGCCTTCTCCAGTAGGGCAGATCCTCTAGGTGGCAGCACAGTGGTACAGTCAGTCAGGAATGGCCAAGGTAGCCTTCAACATTGACTCCAAACCACTTAAGTCTCCACTTTGAACACGACAACAGAAGGGTGAGGAACTTGAATATACCTCACCAAGAATGCTTTAGCAGTCATACTATTTACCAAACTGGCCAAAACTTGAAAGGCATAGTTGCCAGACTGCTGATGAAAACCAAGACAAGGGAAAAAAACCTATTTGTTTAAGTTCTCACCAATCTATCTGCCCAAGTCTGTGACCATCATGCAATGTTTGCGGAAGAAGTTCCATAGTCACATGGAGGGCAGCTGCCTCTGTGTTATGTGTTACTACCACAAGGCTAAGTGGGGTACATTCAGAACAGATCCAACAGCTAAAAACTGGGCACCCATGAAGCACACTGCACCATCAGCAGTAACAGGATTGTACTCCATTACCACCTGTAAGCTGACTACCCAGAACATCCCTCAATCTACCACTAACATCAAGCTGGATAACCAATTCTCAATAAATGAGGTGGTGCACAGGAGAGCATGCCAGAAGCTGCATGAAATGCACCTAAAAACGAAGTGCAAGCCTCTGCTATAATACAAGACCACATGCACGCTAAACTGCAAACGCAGAGTACATTGCACAAAGCCTCCCAATCTGTAAACTGATAGGTCAAATCAAAAGCATGCAGTTCCATTACATTCAGTCAAAATGGCAACAATTTATTAAAACAACTAGGGTAGCTCCATAAACATGCCTACACAGCCCCACAAGTGTATAACAAACAACTATTTCAACCTAGAATGCTGAGTAGATGAACCACCTCAGCAACCTCTATGGGTCCCCAGCATCACAAATGTCAATCACTTCATTCCATGTAATCTCAAGAAATACTAAGTGCACTGGATACAGCAAAGGTTATGGGTAAGATCACAGCAGTAGTACTGAAGATTTATGCCAGAGAACTAGATGGATACCTAGCTAATTTGATGCAATCCAACAATGTGGAATATTGCCCACATTTATTTTTAATCGCAAAGTCCCAGACAAATCCAACTCAGTTTCTGTCAAACAACAACAAAAGGATAGGAGGTGCCATTGACATGCAAACAAGTGTCACTTACACACTGGTTCTGTTACTACTATTACTCACTGATGCTCAGCTTGAATTCCATTCAGCTCCAGATTTTATTACACTCTTGCTTCAAAGACAAGACAAGGCAAGGACAACTGTTTTTTGATGTTATGATAGTGTTTGACTGAGTACAACATCAAGGAGCATGAGCAAAATTAAAAACCAATAGGAGCCCAACTAGAGTCACAAGTTGCACCAAGTGAAGTGGTTGAGATTGCTGGAGGTCCAGTCAATTCAGCCCCAGCACACTGCTGCAGGGAACAAAGAACAACGAACACTACAGTACAGGAATAGGCCCATTGACTCTCCAAGCCTGCGCCCACACCTTTTGCCCTCCTATAATAAAACTGTCTTCACTTACAGGATCTGAATCCCTCTATTCCCTTCCTATTCATGTATTTGTCCAGGTGCTTCTTGAAAGCTGCTATTGCGTCTGCTAGCACCACCTCCTCTGGCAGCATGTTTCAGGCACTCGCATATCTCTTTTAAAACCTGCCTCGCATATCTCTTTTAAACTCCACATCACCACCGCACCCCACCCCACCTCCCCCCCCCCCCCCCCCACCCTGAGCCCATGTCCCTAGTAATTGACCTGTTCACGCTGAGAAAAAGCTTCATACTTCCCACTCTATCCATATCATTTGTGATCTTACAAATGTCAATCAGGTCGCCCCTCAAACTCCTGTGCTCCAGTGATAACAAACTCAGTCTATCCAACCATTCTTCATAACTAAAATCCCACATAGCAGGCAACATCCTGGTAAACCTGTTCTGTACCCTCTCCAAAGCACCAACTTCCTTCTGGTAATGCAGTGACTAGAACTGAACACAATATTCCAAGTGTGACCTAACTAAAGTTCGATAAAGCTGCAGCATAATTTGCCTATCCTTATACTTAAATGAAGACAAGCATGTCATAGGCTTTTTTTACCATCTTATTTACCTGCCTTCAGTGATCTGTGGACCTGCACACCCAGATCCCTCTGTATATCAATACTCCTAATGATTCTACCATTCAATGTATAATTTCCACCTGTACTTGACCTTCCAAAATGCATCACCTCATATCTGTCCAGATTAAACTCCATCTGCCATTTTTCTGCCCATGCCCATTCCTGCTGTATCCTCTGACAATCCTCCTCACTATCCACAACTCCACCAATTTTTGTTTCTTGCTGGAGTTTCCCAGGACCAGCCAGCTTCACCTGCATCAAAACTGACTTTCCTTCTGTCAGAATGTGAGAGGTGAGACAGTTTTCCAATGGTTGCCCAGTATTTAATTTCATTTGCAATTGTTCAGATAATGAAGCAGTTTGTGCCTGCCCATGCAGATAGAACAGGAGAACACTCATACTTGAGACAGAGGCCAGTAACACCCAGACCACACAATTGCTAGGAAATAACCATCTCCACTTAACTATCAACACATCATTGTTAAGTCCCCCACTATCAGCATCCAGGGTTTGCCACTGACCAGAAACCTAACTGTCCAGCCACAAAAGAAAATTGCGGCTACAACAGCAGGTCAAAGGCTATGATTCCTGCAGCAAATAACTCACCTCCTGACTCCTCAAAGCCTGTCCACCATCTACAAGGCACAAGTCAGGAGTTCAATGGAATACTCTCAAACTGCCTCAATTAGTGCAATCCCAACAACATTCAAGCAGCTCAACACCATCCAGAACAAGTAGCCCACTTGATCAAGACCCCACTCAGTGCCTGAAGCTTTCATTCCCTCTCCTATCAGGGTAAAGAGGCAGCAATGTGTACCATCTACAAGATGAAATGTGATGGACTGCATCTTGTACGCATCACAACAGTCCTCTGGAGGCATTATGGAGGCTTTTCATTTTGACGTAGGACCCAACATGAACTCTTGTGTTAAACAATTTTTACTTCCTCTCTTGACATTACTGGTATGATCACTACTCACAAGGAGACAGATTCATTATTGCTCACACTGAATTCTTTCTAATGCTTTAGGAACCGACTGTGTGATTCTACCCATTTTTCTGTGAAATTAAAACCCAGTGGCATTGATAACAGAAAAAGGAAAATCAATTGCATCAAAACCGAGAAATTTTGTGGAACAACTGGAACAGAGCTGCACCCAAATGGCTGTGTTTTTCAAGCACCACACTTTTTGACTTCACCCAAATAGTCAACCATTGTTAATTTTAGGTGAAGGGAGCTGAATTTATTTTCACAAACACTGTTTACACTATAATCAGGATTAATGTTTCACGCCAAAGTGCATATAAGGTCATGAACAAATCACAGCCAATGTCACATGTTATGGTCATTATAGTTGGATATCACTGTATGCCCATTCAATTCACAAACATGTTGTCAGCACACAGACTCACCAAGTTGTCCATCCCTCAGGGTCCCATGGAGCACTGTTCTGAATAAAGTTTTGAACAAGGGCATTATCTTGTGCAAGTGATAACGGTTTTAGCACTGCAAGAGTACAGAACATGAGGAAAAACAATTAGTGATGAACCTTTTGAATAGCCCAAGAGTGATTAAATTTGTTTAAGAATCTCTCTAATTATTCTCCAAAGTAATCTGAAGCCATTCTGGCCACCGTGGAATTTTTTAAAAAATTCACTCATGGGATATCCACATCGCTGACTGGACCAGTAGTTATTGCCCACCCCCAGTTGCCACCCCACCCCACAAGGAGCTGGATTCTTGAACAGCTGCAGCCCACATGCCAAAGGTTGACCCACAATGCCATTAGGGAGGGAATTCCAGGATTATGAACCAGCAACACTGAAGGAATGGCGATATGTTTACAAGTCAAGATGGTGAGTGGTTTTGAGGGGAATTTGCAGATGGTGGTGTCCCCATGTATCTGCTGCTCTTGTCTTTCTAGATTGGAGTGGTCAAGGGTTTGGAAGGTGTTGTCTAAGTTTCTTTGTTAAGTCTCTGCATTGCATCTTGCAGATAATATACACTGCTGCTACTGAGCATCGGAGTGGACAGAGTGCATGCTTATGGATGTGGTGCCAATCAAGCAGGCTGCTTTGTCCTGTTTTCAGATTTCTTGAGTGTTGTTGGAGCTGCATTCCTCCAGGAAAGTGGGAACTATTCCATCACATTCCTGACTTGTGCTCTGTAGATGGTGAACAAGCTTTGGAGAGTCAGGAAGTGAGTTATTTGCCACAATAATCCTAGCCTCTGTCTTGCTCTTGTCACCACTGAGTTTATGTAATGAGTCCAGTTTAACTCTGGTCAAAGGTAACCCCAAGGATATTGATAATGGGGGATTCAGTGATGATAATGCCAGAGATCGGTGATCAGATGGTCTCTTATTGGAGAAGATCACTGCCTGTCAGCCCAAATCTGGATATTGTCCAGATCTTGTTGAATTTGAACATAGACTGCTTTAGTATCTGAGGAGTCGTGAATGGTGCTAAACATTGTGCAATCATTGGCGAACAGCCCCACTTCCCACTTCATGATGGACGCAGATCATTGATGCAGCAGCTGAAGCCGGTTTGACCTAGGACACTACCCTGAAGAACTGCAGAGATGTCTTGCAGCCGAGATGACCTCCACAACTACGACCATCTTCCTATGTGCCAGATAGGACTCTAACCTGTGGAGATTTTGACCCCCCGATTCCCACTGATTCCAGTTTTGCCAGGGCTCCTTGATGCCAAACTCAGTCGAATGCAGTCTTGATGTCACTATCACCTCTCTCCTGGAATTCAGCTCTTTTCTCCATGTTTGAATGCAAGTAATGAAGTCAGGAGCTGCGTGTCCCTGGTAGAACCCAAACTGAATGTCAATGAGCAGATACATTGCTGAGCAGGTGCTGCTTGATAGCACTGTCGATGACACCTTCCATCACTTTACTGATGATCAAGAGCAGACTGATGGGGGGGTATTGGCCAGTTTGGATTTGTCCTGCTTTGTGTGTACAGGACATACCTGAGCAATTTCCCACACTGTCAGGTAGTTACTAGTGTTATAATTGTACTGGAACAGCTTGGCTACAGGAGCAGCAAGTTCTGGTGCACAAATCTTCAGTACTATTGCCGGAATGTTGTCAAGGCCCATAGCCTTTGCAATATCCAGTGTCTCCAACTGCGTCTTGATATCACTTGGAATGAATTGAATTGGTTGAAGACTGATATCTGTGATGCTGGGGACCACTTGAGGAGGCACAGAAGGATCATCCACTTTGCACTTCTAACTGAAGATTGTTACGAATGCTTCAGCCATATCTTTTGTACTGATGTGTTGGGTATCATTGAGGATTGGGATATTTATGGAGGCTCTTCCTCCATTAGGGATTTGTATAATTGTCCACTACTATTCACAACAGGATGAGACAAGAATGCAGAACTTAGATCTGATCTGTTATTGTGGGATTGCTTAGGTCTGTCATTTTCTGCTTATGCTGTTTGACATGCAAGTAGTGCTGTTTGGTAGCTTCACCAGGTTGACACCTCATCCTCAGGTATGCCTGTTGCTGCTCCTGGCATGCCCTCCTGCACTCTCCATTGAACCAGGGTTACCCCCTGACTTGATGGTAATGGTTGAGTGGGGAATGTGGAAGGCCGTGAGGTTGCTGCTGTTTTTTTTCCCCTCCTTCGGCCCAACAAATCCAAACCAAACCTCCAAAGTGTAACCCATCCAGACCCATTCCTCCTACCCTATATTTACCTCTGACTAATGCACCTAACCTACACATCCCTGAACACTATGGGCAATTTAGCACAGCCAATTTACCTAATCTGCACATCTTTGGACTGTGGGAGGAAACCAGAGCATCCGGAGGAAACCTACACAGACACAGGAAGGATGTGCAAAATCCACAGAGATAGTCCCATGAGGCCGGAATCAAACCCAGGTCCCTGGCACTGTGAGGCAGCAGTGCTAACCACTGAGCCACCATGCCGGCCCAGTCACCGTTGATGCTCACAGCACCTTAAGGATGCCCAGTCTTGAGTTCCAAATCAGCACGGACTCAGCAAGGTCCAACTCTGAGCATTATTCAATATTCTATATTCAGGAGCCCTCCAGACACCTGTCCAATAGGAACTAGCAGTGCTAAAATCTTAATTACTTACCAACAGCCTCTCTGACACTGAAAATGTAATTTTGTAAATTTGGAGGGTCATTTCTGCAAAGTTTCATTTCTTATTGGAGGCTGTTCCACCCCCACCGCTCTCACAAAGCTTAGATTCTCTTTGGAGAATGACATTTTGTTTTGGTTTTCAGCACATCTTACAGAGTAAAGGCCCATGGAAAGTCTGTGGGAAGGTGGACATGCAATACATTTACAAGTGATGTCCATTCATTACTGACACCAATGTCAAAGACAAGATCCTTTCTCTTGGCTATGCAATACCAAGGCTGAATCAACACAAGTAAAGATTTTTGAAAATAATTAGTTGATTCATACACCTGTCATTTGGACTTTCTTAGGCTCTTGAAAATCACTGGATAAAAACAAAATGGAGTCACTATAACCGAGAAATTATGTTAGGAATACATCCTCTGTACAAGACATAAATAGAGTCATTAACTAGGATCTCCACACTTGGCAATGTGTGTTAGTCCTGGCTGCTGTACATTATAAAATAAAATGTCAGAACAGCTAAATAAGATGGCAAAAAAAGAAGGCAACTGTTGTGTGTATTTTGGAAAGAGATTTCTGTAAAGAGCTCAAGTCACCAAATACATGTTGCTGCACAATTACATCTATGGTCTCCACAGTATAGTGTGAAACTCAAGTCTGATACTTTCATTAGACTGAATGCAGTTGTTAATTGGTGATGAATTTAGAAATCATAGTGGGGATATATAGTGGAAAATACATGTTATTAAATTCTAAATAAACCAATTTAGTTCTTGGTAAAATAATAACCTCAATGAGCAGCTCACACAGTAACTGCAGGGCATATCGTGCTCAAGTGCCAGAGGGAGCATGGGGATCAAATCAAATGTACAACAGTGCTGCTGAATTTCTAAACAACGAGATCTGAAAACAGTCTTATTTATATAAATAAAAAGGATTCCGATGCCTATTAGTATTTTCTAGAGATAGACACGAACTCATTCCTATTTCACTCACCATCCACAGTAGACGGTGCCTCTGAATCACACTGCGAGACGGGACAGGTTGTGAGCTCTGGCCTCACAACAACTTTGGTGTCATCTTCAACCTTATAAACAAAGGCAACAAAGACTTTGGGAGGACTCTGGACCTGCAAACTAAATAACCTGTGGAGAGCAATTTGTCTAAATGTTATACATTGTAATTTAAAAGACTCTTTGCACAAAGATGGTAATAGTGATGGAAAGCAGTGTCACAAAGACACATCCTCAAAATTGGAATTATTAACTTTCTACGTATTACTTGACTAAAACTCACCTAACTTTTTTAAAATCATTCATCAACGTTTATGATACGGCTTTGAAAATTTCTAGCAACTATCTTATCTACACAGTCTGGATATTGGCAATAAATAGTGCTGAGAGCTATAAGATAAATTAAAGTATTTGCTACAGGGACTTCTGTCATGGATTACATATTTCATGTAGATGCATATTTCAATCCATGTCAGTGTATCCACTGGGAATACACCACAATTGCAAAGACCAATATATGCCCCAGATAATTACTGCCTGCTCACTTGTAGCCTTAAAATGAACAAGTGAACTCTAGGGTAGCATTATAAATTAACAGCTACACTGAATAGTCTCAATACATTCAGCATTACCAATATATGCTGAAAGAGGTCCCACATACTTTTATGATCAGGGGTTTTTGCCTTCACTGCCCAGTAATTAGTCATATGACAGCATGACCCAGATCAAAGGCCGTTGAAAATAAGACTGCTTGTTGGGTGAACTGGATACTGTCCCCATGATAGACTCTGCTGCCTTTCAAAGGTGGATTGATGAGCAGTTCAGTAAGGTTACAAATCAACTAATACATTGATATTTTTCAACAAATAATGTGAATGATCAGAATAGCAGATGCAGTCAATTATAATTTATCATCTAACCCTATGATATGTAAAATGATAAAGAACGTAACAAGCTTAGTAATCTAAACAGACGTTTTGACCATTATGCTTTAGCCTAAACAATTTCAGAGATATTAGGGAGAAAGTTCTGGTTGAATTCCTGTTGAGATCCAACAGGCCTTTCTCTCTATCAGCAGTGTTTTCTCTTCACTGAACAGTTAGAGACTTGAACTCTGACCCACATAATTTTGAGAGATTCTCCAGTTCAGTTGACATTTAAAATGACAAACTTCATCCTGGGTGACTACTTTTATGAAGTTCAAATAAATGGATCCATTACATCACAACTTGTTAACAACGCTGGAATGTGCAAGCAATTCATCCATTGTGTCAAACCAATGACAGTAACCTTTTGATAGCTGTCACTTTCCTCTTGGCAGAATTTCTTAATGTACCTCACAGGCCTAATCTGATTTCACCTCGAAGGTCTGTTAAACTAGAATTCTCTCCCAAACCAAGCAGTCAAAATCCCAATAGACAGCAGATGGAGAGATAGCAATCTGATTGTCCATTTCCTGACTGAAATAATGGACAATTAGCTGAAATTAATCAAAGGAGACCTTAGACACATCTGTAAAGCCAAGAGCTCAGTTCAACCTCCATGGAATTGACATTTAGCACTTCTTCTCAAAATAGGCAGAAGACTGTTTAACTATGCAAAAAGTGATTAACTGGAGACACTGACTGCCATTTTCAAACCCAAATGGGAGGGTGTGTACCTGGCACTCAAGGCCCAGTCATATTGAAGCTTTGAGTGGTCTAATTACTAACGCTGAAAGGGTCAGCTGGAAGTCACTGCAAACCAGCCTAGGAATTTTCATTTTTGAGAGGGGTGGGTCAGCGGGCACAGATTTTGAATGGGGCCCGCTGCCAGTCCGACTTCACCTCTTGTATCTGAGCCAAGCCACAACCTGTTGAGTGCAGTATGCCAATAATCAGCAGGGGGCAGCAAGGTCCCCATATAACACTATCAGCTTTCTGACCTAAGTCAACTGATGTCTGAATCTGAAAATTGTTCAGAGTTCCCCTTCATTGGGAGGTGCACTGGTGGCTTTGTTCCATTTTCAAAGCTGGATAAAAATAAATCCCACTAAATCTGGTCCATATCTGAATATGGATTGTTTTTAAAAAATCCCAATCCATTTTGTTCCAAAAAAGATAAAAATACAGCTGTTCACAGTGTGTATCATTCTAAGCTTGGCAGAATCATAAAATACTTGCGTTCCTCCATCACAACAATTAGAGAAAAAGACAACTTTAATTTCAACTTAGTCTTTAACACACATTCATTTGTTGAAAACTCAACCATTCTTTTCTCTGGAAGAAGGTGTCACAGACACTACTGACCTCCAAGATCATACAGATCTTGAGGTAACACAAAAGCCACTGATTTAGGAATGGGAAGAGAAGCCATTAGCATCAACCTTCTGGCTATGACTAGACACAGATGAGAATTGAACCAGGTGAGTGCAGATACCCAGTTGCCCAACAGTGGAAAAGTGTTGTTTTTACCACAGTCATACAGCTTGCAATTTGGAGTGTTGATAAGAGCTGATGTTTTTAAACAGTAGAGGGGCAGAAACAAGATAAAAGAGGAAATTAAATAGATAATAAAAATACGATCATCCAAATTGAATTTTCAATCGACCAGATAGATAGCATTTCTTCCTTCACTCTCCTGCCCACTTTGTCAATAAATGTCCAATTCCATAATGAGCACGCAAATTAGACATGAAAGGAAGAGAAACACTAGTTACACAGTTATAAGCCAAACATGGTGCAGACCTGATCCCGAGTATGTGTATGCAGGTCAAAAGGCTGTTCCTGACAAGCTGGTTCCTCTTTAGGGTAGGCATAACATTGGCAAAGTCACAAATGTCTTTCCCCACCTCCCACCAAGTAAGATACATGGATAGAAACTGCTGGAGAAAATCAGCAGGTCTGGCAGCATCCATGGGGAGAGAAAGCAAAGGCAAAGGCAATGTATCAGGTCCAGCGATTCTGATGAAAGGTGAATTAGACCTGAAACACTGACTCTGCTTTCTCTCCCCATGGATGCTGCCTGATCTGCCGAGCTCCTCCAGCAATTTCTGTTTTTGTATCGGATTTCCAGCATCCGTTAGCTCTTTGCTTTATTTTGCTTAAAGATATTTGGACAGCTGGAACCTCTTCAGATATTAACCTGTCATTATTAAACACAATGAGAATCCAATCATTTATTCTGATTTTACTGAGTGAAGCAGGATTTGCAGATGGAAAGGTCAAGATCACCTAAGTGTGTGTTAGAAATAGAACCGACAGGACACAGATCCAATCAAAACAATTAATTTCCAAGGCATTGAGGGATTGGTGACACAAAAGCTGGGAGTGTTACAACTTTATCTGGGTCCTGGATGTATTAAAATTAACATAGAACATAGAACATAGAACAATACAGCACAGAACAGGCCCTTCGGCCCACGATGTTGTGCCAAACATTTGTCCTAGCTTAAGCACCCATCCATGTATCTATCCATTGCCGCTTAAAGGTCACCAATGATTCTGACTCTGCCACTCCCACAGGCAGTGCATTCCATGCCCCCACCATTCTCTGGGTAAAGAACCCACCCCTGACATCCCCCCTATACCTTCCACCCTTCACCTTAAATTTATGTCCCCTTGTAACACTCTGTTGTACCCGGGGAAAAAGTTTCTGACTGTCTACTCTATCTATCCCCCTGATCATCTTATAAACTTCTATCAAGTCACCCCTCATCCTTCGCCGTTCCAATGAGAAAAGGCCTAGCACTCTCAACCTATCCTTGTACGACCTATTCTCCATTCCAGGCAACATCCTGGTTAATCTCCTCTGCAACCTCTCCAAAGCTTCCACATCTTTCCTAAAGTGAGGTGACCAGAACTGCATACAGTACTCCAAATGTGGCCTAACCAAGGTCCTGTACAGCTGCAACATCACTTCACGACTTTTGAATTCAATCCCTCTGCTAATGAACGTAATACACCATAGGCCTTCTTACAAGCTCTATCCACCTGAGTGACAACTTTCAAAGATCTATAAACATAGACCCCAAGATCCCTCTGTTCCTCCACCTTACTAAGAACCCTACCGTTAACCCTGTATTCCACATTCTTATCTGTCCTTCCAAAATGGACAACCTCACACTTGACAGGGTTGAACTCCATCTGCCACTCCTCAGCCCAGCTCTGCATCATATCGAAGTCCCTTTGCAGCCGACAACAGACCTCCTCACTATCCACAACTCCACCAATCTTCGTATCGTCTGCAAATTTACTGACCCACCCTTCGACTCCCTCTTCCAAGTCATTAATAAAAATTACAAACAGCAGAGGACCCAGAACTGATCCCTGCAGAACTCCACTTGTAACTGGGCTCCAGGCTGAATATTTACCATCTACCACCACTCTCTGACTTCGACCGGTTAGCCAGTTTTCTATCCAACTGGCCAAATTTCCCTCTATCCCATGTCTCCTGACTTTCTGCAGAAGCCTACCATGGGGAACCTTATCAAATGCCTTACTAAAATCCATGTACACTACATCCATTGCTCTACCCTCATCCACATGCTTGGTCACCTCCTCAAAGAATTCATTAAGATTTGTAAGGCAAGACCTACCCTTCACAAATCCATGCTGGCTGTCCCTAATCAAGCAGTGTCTTTCCAGATACTCATAAATCCTATCCCTCAGTACCCTTTCCATTACTTTGTCTACCACCGAAGAAAGACTAACTGGCCTGTAATTCCCGGGGTTATCCCTATTCCCTTTTTTGAACAGGGGCACAACATTCGCCACTCTCCAGTCCCCTGGTACCACCCCCGTTGATAGTGAAGACGAAAAGATCATTGCCAACGGTTCTGCAATTTCCTCTCTTGCTTCCCACATAATCCTAGGATATATCCCGTCAGGCCCGGGGGACTTGTCTATCTTCAAGTTGTTCAAAATGTCCAACACATCTTCCTTCCTAACAAGTATCTCCTCTAGCTTACCAGCCCGTTTCACACTCTCCTCTTCAACAATACGGTCCCTCTCATTTGTAAATACTGAAGAAAAGTACTCATTCAAGACCTCTGCTATCTCTTCTGACTCAATACACAGTCTCCCACTGCTGTCCTTGATCGGACCTACCCTCGTTCTCGGCATTCTCATGTTTCTCACATACGCATAAAAGGCCTTGGGGTTATCCTTGATCCTATCCGCCAAAGATTTTTCATACCCTCTCTTAGCTCTCCTAATCCCTTTCTTCAGCTCCCTCCTGGCTATCCTGTATCCCTCCAATGCTCCAATGCTCTGTCTGAAACTTGTTTCCTCAACCTTATGTAAGCCAAGACATTCAACCTCCCTCGTCAACCAAGGTTCCCTCACACGACCATCTCTTTCCTGCCTGACAGGTACATACATATCAAGGACACATCGTATCTGTTCCTTGAAAAAGTTCCACATTTCCACGACATCCTTCCCTGACAGCCTATGCTCCCAACTTATGCTCCTCAGATCCTGTCTTACAGCATCGTTTTTACCCTTCCCCCAATTGTAAAACCTATCCTGTTGCACGCACCTATCTCTCTCCATAACCAAGGTGAAAGTCACAGAATTGTGGTCACCATCACCAAAATGTTCACCCACTAACAAGCCCATCACTTGTCCCGGTTCGTTACCAAGTACCAAATCCAATATGGCCTCCCCTCTGGTCGGACAATCTACATACTGAGTTAGAAAAGCTTCCTGGACACACTGCACAAACACCGCCCCGTCCAATCTACTTGATCTAAAGAGCTTCCAATCAATATTTGGGAAGTTGAAATCGTCCATGACTACTACCCTGTGGCTTCTGTACCTTTCCACAATCTGTTTCCCAACCTGTTTCTCCAAATCTCTGCTGCTATTGGGGGGCCTATAGTAAACACCCAACAAGGTGACTGCTCCTTTCCTATTTCTGACTTCAGCCCATACTACCTCCAAAGGCAGATCCCCCTCGAACTGCCTTTCTGCAGCCGTTATACCATTACTAATTAGCAATGTCACCCCCCCCTCCTTTTTTACCACCCTCCCTAATCTTACTGAAACATCTGTAACCAGGAACCTCCAACAACCTTTCCTGTCCCTCTTCTATCCACGTTTCCGTGATGGCCACAACATCATAGTCCCAGGTACCGATCCACGCCTTACATTCACCCACCTTATTTCTGATACTCCTTGCGTTAAAGTATACACACTTGAACCCCTCTGTGTGTCCGCAAGTATTCCCTGTCAGTGCTACCTTCTCCACATCCTCCCTACATTCTTGGACATCCTGACAAACAGCTAACCTACTTGCTGGACTACAAGTCCGGATCCCATCCCCCTGCCAAATTAGTTTAAATCCCCCAAAGTGTGCTAGCAAACCTACCTCCCAGGATATTGGTGCCTTCTGGTTCAGGTGCAACCCGTCCTGCTTGTACAGGTCTCACCTTCCCCAGAATGCAGTCCAATTGTCCAAATACCTGAAGCCCTCCCTCCTACACCATCCTTGCGGCCACGTGTTCAACTGCACCCTCTCCCTATTCCTTGCCTCACTGTCATGTGGCGCTGGCAACAACCCAGAGATGACCACTCTGTCCGTCCTAGCTTTTAGCTTCCAGCCTAACTCCGAGCTCCTGAATGACCTCCCCACCCCTCTTCCTACCTATGTCATTGGTGCCAACATGCACCACGACTTCTGGCTGCACACCCTCCCCCTTAAGGATTCTGAAGACACGGTCCGAGACGTCTCGGACCCTGGCACCCGGGAGGCAACAAACCATCCGAGAGTCTCGCCCATGTCGACAGAACTGCCTGTCTGTCCCTCTAACTATAGAGTCTCCTATAACTAGCACTCTCCTCCTCTCCCCCTTTCCCTTCTGAGCCTCAGAGCCGGACCTCGTGCCAGAGACCTGGTCACTGCAGCTTACCCCTGCTAGGCCTTCCCCCCCCAACAGTATCCAAAGCGCTATACTTATTGTTGAGGGGAACGACCACAGGGGACCCCTGCACTGCCTGCTTCCTCCCCTTCCCACCTCTAACTGTTACCCAGCTATCTCTGTTCTCTGACATAACTATGTCCCTGTAGCTTCTACCTATCACCCTCTCAGCCTCTTGAATAATCCTCAGCTCATCCAACTCCAGCTCCAGTTCCCTAACGCATTCTGTGAGGAGCAGGAGCTGACTGCATTTCCTGCAGATGAAGTCGGCAGGAGCATCGGTGGTCACCCCTACCTCAAATATCCTGCAGGAGGAACATTCTACTGCCTGCGCTGCCATTACTCTACACTTAGTCTCCAAAACAAGAACACTGAGTAGCTTACCTGTGGACTTTAAAGTTAGGTTAGAGGAGGAGGATGGGAGGGAGGCCCTACTTTGTAGGGCCTGGGATCCTGAACACACCCACTCAAATATCAATCACTTACCTTCCCGACCAGCTCTGCGCTCCAACTTCACTTCCGCCCAGCTCGCGCCGCTCTCTGCTGTCTTAAATGCCATGAAAACTTTGGGATGGCACTGGGATAGTCCACATTGAATATAAAGTTGTTTCTTAGAAAACATCTCTTAATTGGGAGGAGTGGTAAATAATGAAGAATATTAGAAATATTTATACATGCACTAACCTCACAGACACACTTGATCTGCTGGCAGGGATTAGCCCTTTAACCACAAGACAGCATCCTCCATTCCAGGCATCCTTTGAACACCCATGGGTCTTCACACAGCCATTGGCCGGATCCAGCTGCTGATCCACAAACAGAGGCTGAATTTCCTGTGCACTAAGATTAAGCCAACTTCCAGCAACCTCCACCTGCAGGAAGCAACACCACAGTGCTGGTAAATGACTCAAGCAAGATACAAAAATAGTGAAGTCTACTGGCAGGCAATGTGAAATGGGAATCAGTAGACAATTTAGATTCTGATTTTTATTGATGGTACTCAAAATAAAAATATTATTACTAGTATTGATTTTCTGCATTTTTAATCAGTGGATTAATTAATTGTTCAAACAACTAATCCAAAATACCAACAGCCTGGCATCATAATCAAATATTTCCAAGAATATATCCAAATTAAGAGCAAAACTGTTTTTAGGTAGTGCCTCTTATCAGTTCAGGATACCCTAATGGACTTTAAAGTCAATATAAAATGTAATTCTCCAAGTCTCCTTTATGTTTGCAAGTTACAAGTAACATTCATGTATATAAGTGCCAGGCAATTAACATCTTCAACAAGAGAATTTAACCATTGTCCCTTGACATTCAATGGCATTGCCATTTGCCGAATTCCCTACTATCAACCTCCTGGGATTACCACGGACCAGAAACTGATCTGAGTAGCTGTAAGTACTCTAGCAACTACAGCTGGTCAGAGGCTAGGAACCTTCAAGCTTCAGCCTCCCCAAAACCTATCCATCATCTACAAGGCACAAGTCAGGAGTGTAATGGAATACTCCCCACTTACACAAATGGGTGCAGCTCCAACAACACTCAAGAAGTTTGACACCATCCAGAAAAAGCATCCCACTTGATTGGCACCACATCAATAAGCATCCACTCCCTCCACCATCAACACTCAGTAGCAGTAGTGTATACCATTTACAAGATGCACTGCAGAAAATCATCAAGGCTCCTTAAACAGCTCTATCCAAGCCTGTGACTATTACCATCTAGAAGGACAAGGGACAGCAGTACAGAACAACTTGACCACCTTCAAGTTCCTCTTCAAGCCACTCAACATTCCAACTTGGGAATATATCACGTCTTTTCACTGTCACTGGGTCAAAATCCTGAAACTCTGTCCCTAATGGCATTGTGTTGTACCCACACAGATAGCCTGCAGTGGTATTTCAAGGCAGCTCACTACACCTTCTCAAAGGCAACTAGGCACAAGCAATAAACGATGACCCAGCTAGTAACACCCACACTTCACTATGACCACTCACTGTTGTAATGTAAGAACAATGGCAACAAGTATTCTGGGCTGAGCAAAGCAGCAGCAGCAATTGCATCCAGGAGCAGACAGTTTTAGTAATATTACAGAGGGGTAAACATTGGCCGTGATATCAGGGAGCGGTGCATTGCACTTCTTTTGAAACAATGCCGTAAGATCATTTAAAATCTCTTGAGAGGGCAGGTGGGGTCTCGCCTTCATGTTTTATAATTCCTGCAGGAAGTACTGTGCTGAGAGTGTCAGCCCCGATTACAGTACTCATGCCTCTGGAGTGAATCTTCAATCCACAACCTTCTACCTGAGAAAGTGAGAGAGTGCTACTGCTGAGTGTACACTGTAGATGCTCAAAGGTTCTTCTTCTTGCATATTATTGTCTGAAGGTCAAACTGGACCATGAACTGAGCAGTTCCGATACATCAAAGATCAGAGACATGAAGACTTGGAGAAGTGGTTATGCTACATCTGCATGTTTACTTTTACAGCTATTAAAACACTCAAGATATCATTGTAACTTGTAACATTGTAAATGCCACTACATTTTTGCAAGTGTCCAAGAATGAATGTACAATATGTATAAAAAATGATATGCAGCAAGGATTGACTATGAGCTTGTAATCTAATCAAAGGCTGCAATGCTTTGGACTGATCCTTTATTATGTTATCTAAACACAGATTTGATTATGTCTTTTATAAGGCTCCATATTATTTGTGGCAATATAGATGGAAATTTCGGATCATTACATTAGAAAGTCTTAATGTGCTTGGCTGTGGCTCTGTCTGCAGATTACTTTTAATATGTTCTATGAGTTGGTGCTTTTGCATAGTTAATGCAAGACTTTCCAAAAAATAGACATTGAAAATTGTAGCATTTGTTGGCAAGACTCTTTGTGATTGATGAGGTTTATTTTAGAAATGAAATATTTTTACTTGAACATTTTGACAAGTACCATTGTACTGTGGCTCAGCTCAGATGTTATTTGCAGTCTGCTCACAATGAGCCATAGTGGCCAAGTCCAAGTCAGAGTCAGCAGATTCCTTTTATTGTAAAATATTCAACCATGAATATTCAGAGTTGAGAGTGTGGTGCTGGAAAAGCACAGCAGGTCAGGCAGCATCCGAGGAGCAGGAGAATCGATGTTTCAGGCATGAGCACTTCATCAGGAAGGTGGCTATTCAGAAATTAGGCCATTCAGCCTATCGAGTCTGCTCATGGATGATAGGTTTCTCAATCCTATTCTCCCGCCTTCTCTCCATAACCCTTGTTCACGCTGATACTCGATAGCCTATTTATCTTAGTCTTAAATTCCTGATGAAGGGCTCATGCCCAAAACGTCGATACTCCTGCTCCTCGGATGCTGCCTGACCTGTTGTGCTTTTCCAACACCACACTCTCGATTCTGATCTAAGGCATCTACAGTTCTCACTTTCTCCCAACACGAATATTCAACCTCACCCAGGGCAGTGCATAGCTACGCACTAAATTGGTTAGACCACACCAGCAGTAATGTGTCTAGTTTTGGTCTTCTAATATCTTTAGTTCCATTGAGGGAGTGCAATGAAGGTTCAGCAGATGTGTTCCCAGGATGGCAGAACTATCCTATGAAGAGAGTTTGGGCAAACTGGGCCTGTATTCTCTCGAGAATGAAAGGTGATCTCATTGAAAGCTACATAATATTTAAAAGGGTAGGTGCAGGTAAGATTTCCCTCTGTCTTGGGAATTAAAATGAGGGGAATTAAAATGAGAGGGATACAATGGTCAAGAAAACACAACAACTCCACTATTTCCATAAGACCATAAGACAGAGGAGTGGAAGTAAGGTAATTCGGCCCATCGAGTCCACTCTGCCATTTAATCATGGCTGATGGATATTTTAATTCCACTTACCCGCACTCTCCCCGTAGCCCTTAATTCCTTGCGACACCAAGAATTTATCAGTCTCTGTCTTGAAGACATTTAACGTTCCAGCCTCGCCTGCGCTCCATGACAATGAATTCCACTGGCCCACCACTCTCTGGCTGAAGAAGTGTTTCCTCTTTTCCTTTTTAAATTGACACCCTCTAATTCTAAGGCTGTGCCCACGGGTCCTAGTCTCCCCGCCTGACAGAAACAACTTCCCAGTGTCCACCATTTTAAGCCAGGCATTATCTTGTAAGTTTCTATTGGATCACCCCTCAACCTTTTAAACTCTAATGAATACAATCCCAGGATCCTCAGCTGTTTATCGTATGTTAGGCCTACCATTCCAGGGATAATCTGTGTGAATCTCCGCTGGACATGCTCCAGTGCCAGTATGTCCTTCCTGAGGTGTGGAGCCCAAATTGGATACAGTATTCCAAATGGGGCCTAACTAGAGCTTTATAAATTCTCAGAAGCACATTTCTGCTTTTATATTCCAACCCTCTTGAGATAAATGGCAATGTTACATTCGCTTTCTTAATCATGGACTCAACCTGCAAGCTAACCTTTAGAGAATCCTGGATTAGCACTCCCAGATCCTTTTGTATTTTGGCTTTATGAATTTTCTCACTGTTTAGAAAATAGTCCATGCCTGTGTTCTTTTTTCCAAAGTGCAAGACCTTGTATTTGCTAATGTTAAATTTCATCAGCCATTTCCTGGACCACTCTCCTAAATTGTCTAATTATTTTCTGCAGCCTCCCCATCTCCTCAATACTACCTGCCTGTCCACCTAACTTTGTATCATCGGCAAACTTTGCCAGAATGCCCCCAGTCCCTTCATCCAGATCATTAATATATACAAGTGAACAGCTGATGCCCCAACACTGAACCCTGTGGGACACCACTTGTCACCAGTTGCCATTCCGAAAAAGAACCTTTTATCCCAAGTCTCTGCTTTCTGTCAGACAGCCAATCCTCAATCCATGCCAGTAGCTCACCTTGAACACCGTGTGCCCTCACCTTAATCAGCAGCCTCCTGTGAGGCACCTTATCAAAGACCTTTTGGAAGTCCAGGTAGATAACATCCACTGTGTTTCCCTGGGTCTAACCTACTTGTTACCTCTTCAAAGAATTCAAACAGGTTTGTCACGCACAACCACCCCTTACTAAATCAGAATGGTGTGTTGCTTCTCTGGTGCCAGGATCAAGGATGTCTCAGAGAGGGTACAGAATGTTCTTAAGGGGGAAAGAGGCCAGCAAGAGGTCACTGTGCACAATGGAAACAACGACATAGGAAGGGAAAAGGTTGAGATTCTGAAGGGAGATTACAGAGAGTTTGCCAGGAATTTAAAAAGGAGGTCCTCGAGAGTAGTAATATCTGGATTACTCCCAGTGCTACTAGCTAGTGAGGGTAGGAATAGGAGGATAGAACAGAAGAATGTGTGGCTGAGGAGCTGGTGTATGGGAGAAGGATTCACATTTTTGGATCATTGGAATCTCTTTTGGGGTAGAAATGACCTGTACAAGAAGGATGGATTGCACCTAAATTGGAAGGGGACTAATATACTGGTGGGGAGATTTGCTAGAGTTGCTCTGGAGGATTTAAACTAGTAAGGTGGTGTGGACCCAGGGAGATGGTGAGGAAAGAGATCAATCTGAGACCGGTACAATTGAGAACGAAGGTGAGTCAAACAGTCAGGGCAGGCAGGGTCAAAGCAGAGAACAAGGTAGGACTGATAAATTCAACTGCATTTATTTCAATGTCAGAGGCCTAACAGGGAAGGCAGATGAACTCAGGGCATGGTTACGAACCTGGGACTGGGATATCATAGTAAATTACAGAAACATGGCTCAGGGATGGACAGGTCTGGCAGCTTAATGTTCCAGGATACAAATGCTACAGGCAGGACAGAAAGGTGGAGGGTGGGGAGGGTGGGGGGGTGCAAGAGGGGCAGGGAAGTGGCGTTTTTGATAAGGGATAGCATTACAGCTGTACTGAGGGAGGGTGTTCCCGGAAATACATCCAGGGAAGTTATTTGGGTGGAACTGAGAAATAAGAAAGGGATGATCACCTTATTGGGATTGTGTTATATTGGGATTGTGTAATAGTCAGAGGGAAATTGAGAAACAAATTTATGAGGATGTGTCACTTATCTGTATGAATAATAGGGTAATTATGGTAGGGGATTTTAATTTTCCAAACATAGACTGGGGCTATGGAGAGGAATCAGTGAAGTGTGTACAAGAAAATCTTCTGAATCAATCTGTGGATGTACCTACTAGAGAAGATGCAAAACTTGACCTACTCTTAGGAAGTAAGGCAGGACAGGTGACTGAGGTGTCAATGGGGGAGCACTTTGGGGCCAGCGACCATAATTCTATTAGATTTAAAATATAGTGATGGAAAAGGATAGACCAAGGAAGGCTGGTAGGTATAGGGAATGCTGGATGATGAAAGAAATTGAGGATTTGATTAAGAAAACGAAGGAAGCATATGTCAGTTATAGACAGGAGAGATCGAGTGAATCCTTAGAAGAGTATAAAAGCAGTAGGGGTCTACTTAAGAGAAAAATTCTCTCTCATGCTCCTGTAATTACCTCTATGTAACTGTAACACCATTACATCTGATTTTTCCTCCTCTTTCAAACTGCAGACTGAACTCTACCATATTATGATCACTGCTTTCTAAAGTGTTTCCTTACTTTAAAATCTTTTATAAAGTCTGGCTCATTACATAGCACTTAGTCCGGAATAGCCTGCTCCCTTGTGGGCTCCATCACAAGCTGTTCCAAAAAGCCATCCTGTAAGCATTCCATGAATTCCCTTTCTTTGGATCGACCGACCACATTATTCACCCAGTCCACCTGCATATTGAAGTCCCCCATGATCACCATGACCTTGCCTTTCTGACATGCTGTGTCTATTTCCCGGTACATCTTGTACCCGTGGTCCTGACCATTGTTAGGAGGTCTGTACATATCTTCCTCAACAAGCATGTCCACAAAGACTTCAGCAATTTTTATAGATGCGCCATAGAAAGCATCCTATCTGGATACATCTCAGCATGGTTTGGCAACTGCTCTTCCCAAGACTATAAGAAGCTACAGAGAATTGTGAACACAGCCCAGTCCATCACACAAACCAGCCTCCTATCCACTGATTCCATCTATACTTCCTGCTGCCTCGGGAATGCAACTAACATAATCAAAGACACCCCCCACCCGTCATGTTCTCTTCAACCCTCTTCCATCAGGCAGAAGATATGACAGTTTGAATACATGTACAAACAGGTTCAAGAACAGCTTCTTCCCCTCTATAATCAGACTTTTGAATGAACCTCTCAGATGTTAATAGTGATGTCTCTCTCTCCACCTTCTCTGTAGCTGTAACACTGTATTCTCCACTCTGTTCTGCTATCCTCATGCATTTTGTAAGGTACAATCTACCTGTAAAGCATGCAAAACAACACTTTTCACAAAATCTCGATGCACACACGGATTGCACCTAAATTGGAAGGGGACTAACATACTGGCAGGGAAATTTGCGAGAGCTGCTCGGGAGGAGTTAAACTAGTAAGGTGGAGGGGGTGGAGTGGGGGGGGACCCAGTGAGAACAGAAGCAAGTCAAACAGTCAGGGCAGGCAGGGACAAGGTAGGACTGATAAATCAAATTGCATTTATTTAAATGCAAGGGGCCTAACAGGGAAGGCAGATGAACTTAGGGCACGGTTAGGAACATGGGATTGGGATATCATAGCAATTACAGAAACATGGCTCAGGGATGGGCAGGACTGGCAGTTTAATGTTCCAGGATACAAATTCTACAGGAAGGATAGAAAGGGAGGCAAGAGAGGAGGGGGAGTGGCATTTTTGATAAGGTATCGCATTACAGCTGTGCTGAGGGAAGATATTCCCGGAAATACATCCAGGGAAATTATTTGGATGGAACTGAGAAATAAGAAAGGGATGATCACCTTACTGGGATTGTATTATAGACCCCCTAATAGTTAGAGGGAATTGAGAAACAAACTTGTAAGGAGATCTCAGCTATCTGTAAGATTAATAGGGTGGTTATGGTGGAGGATTTTAACTTTCCAAACATGGACTGGGACTGCCATAGTGTTAGGGGTTTACATGGAGAGGAATTTGTTATGTGTGTACAAGAAAATTTTCTGATTCAGTCTGTGGATGTACCTACTAGAGAAGGTGCAAAACTTGACCTACTCTTGGGAAAAAGGACAGGGCAGGTGACTGAGCTGTCAGTGGGGGAGCGACCATAATTGTTTTAGTTTCAAAATAGTGATGGATGACAATAGACCAGATCTAAAAGTTGAGGTTCTAAATTGGAGAAAGGCCAATTTTGATGATATTAGGCAAGAATTTTCAAAAGCTGACTGGGGCAGATGTTCGCAGGTAAAGGGACGGCTGGAAAATGGGAAGCCTTCAGAAATGAGATAATGAGAGTCCAGAGAAATTATATTCCTGTCAGGGTGAAAGGAAAGGCTGGTAGGTGCAGAGAATGCTGGATGACTAAAGAAATTGAGGGTTTGGGTAAGAAAAAGAAGGAAGTATATGTCAGGTATAGACAGGATAGATCGAGTGAATCCTAAGAACAGTATAAAGGCAGTAGGAGTATACTTAAGAAGGAAATCAGGATGGCAAAAAGGGGACATGAGATAGCTTTGGCAAATAGAGTTAAGGAGAATCCAAAGGGTTTTTACAAATACATTAAGGACAAAAGGGTAACTAGGGAGAGAATATCAGTGAGGTGGCCTTTGTGTGGAGCCGCTGAAAACGGGGGAAGATACTAAACGAGTATTTTGCATCAGTATTTAATATAGAAAAAGACATGGAAGATATAGAATGTAGGGAAATAGATAGTGACATTTGAAAACTGTCCATATTACGGAGGAGGAAATGCTGGATGTCTTGAAATGCATAAAGGTGGATAAATCCCCAAGAACTGATCAGGTGTACCCCAGAACTCTGTGGGAAGCCAGGGAAGTGATCGCTGGGCCTCTTGCTGGGATATCTTTATCATCAATAGTCACAGGTGAGGTGCCGGAAGACTGGAGGTTGGCTAACATGGTGCCACTATTGAAGAAAGGTGGTAAGGACAAGCCAGGGAACTATAGACCAGTGAGCCTGACGTCAGTGGTGGGCAAGTTGTTGGAGGGAATTCTGAGGGACAGGATGTACATGTATTTGGAAAGACAAGGACTGATTAGGGATAATTAATATGGCTTTGTGCGTGGGAAATCATGTCTCACAAACTTAATGAAGTTTTTTGAATAAGTAACAAAGAGGATTGATGAGGGCAGAGTAGTAGATGTGATCTATATGGACTTCAGCAAGGCATTCGACAACGTTCCTCATGGGAGACTGGTTAGCAAGGTTAGATCTCATGGAATACAGGGAAAACTAGCCATTTGAATACAGAACTGGCTGAAAGGTAGATGACAGAGGGTGGTGGTGGAGGGTTGTTTTTCAGACTGGAGGCCTATGACCAGTGGAGTGCCACAAGGATCGGTGCTGGTACCTCTACTTTTCGTCATTTATATTAATGATTTCGACGTGCGCATAAGCGGTATAGTTAGTAAGTTTGCAGATGACACCAAAATTGGAGGTGCAGTGGACAGTGGAGAAGGTTACCTCAGATTACAACAAGATCTTAATCAGATGGGCCAATGGGCTGAGAAGTGGCAGATGATGTTTAATTCAAATAAATGCGAGGTTCTGCATTTTGGGAAAGCAAATCTTAGCAGGACTTATACACTCAGGTGTATAAGGCAGGTCCTAGGCAGTGTTGCTGAACAAAGAGACCTTGGAGTGCAGGTTCATTGCTCCTTGAAAGTAGAGTCACAGGTAGATAGGATAGTGAAGGTGGCATTTGGTATGCTTTCCCTTATTGGTCAGAATATTGAGTACAGGATTTGGGGGGTCATGTTGCGGCTGTACAGGACATTGGTTCGGCCACTGCAATCCTGGTCTCTTTCCTATCAGAAAGATGTTGTGAAACTTGAAAGCGTTCAGAAAAGATTTACAAGGATGTTGCCAGGGTTGGAGGATTTGAGCTATAGGGAGAGACTGAACAGGCTCTTATCAAGGTTTACAAAGTTATGAGGGGCATGAATAGGATAAATAGTATTTTCCCTGGGGTGGGGGAGTCCAGAACTAGAAGGTATAGGTTTAGGGAACGATATAAAAGAGATCTAAGGGGCAACATTTTCCATGCAGAGGGTGGTACATGTATGGAATGAGCTGCCAGAGAAATTGGTGGAGGCTGGTACAATTGCAACATTTAAAAGGCACTTGGATGGGTATATGAATAGGAAGGGTTTGGAGGGATATGGGCCCGGTGCTGGCAGGTGGGACTAGATTGGGTTGGGATATCTGGTCGGTATGGACGGGTTGGACCAAAGGGTCTGTGACTCTATGACATGACAACAATAAATCAAACTCAAACATAATTTAAAAATAAGGGGGATGTTCATTTGGTTTGAGATGAGAAGAAATTATTTTGGAATGTGAACCTTTGGAAGCTCAATCTTTTGGAGTGTCTTTAAGGTCGAAATTGATAGATTTCGGATTACCAGTGGTGTACAGGGTTATGGGGATGGAGTGAGTAAAACGCACTTGAGTGTTCAGTCAGCCATGATCGTATTGAATGGTGGGGTAGGCTCAATGGACAGAATGGCCTACTCCTTTTCCTATATTCCTTACTGATGCCTTTTATGTCAAAAAGGTCCAACAAGAATGAGATGAGTTCAAATGCGCATGAAAGAACTCTGCTGTCTGGGGTGGCACAATGGCTCAGTGGTAGCACTGCTGCCTCACTGCACCAGGGACCCGGGCTCAACTCCAGCCTCGGGCGACTGTCTGTGTGGAGTTGTGTCTGCGTGAGTTTCCTCCGGATGCTCCGGTTTCCTCCCACAATCCAAAGATGTGCAGGTTAGGTGAATTGGCTATGCTAAATTGCCCATAGTGCTCAGGGATGTGTAGGTTCGGTGCATTAGTTAGGGTAAATGTAGAATAATAGGTTTGGGTAATGGGTCTGTGTGGACTTGTTTGAGATTCATTCTGTGCTAAATGGAGTTTGTAGGAGAGTGCCTTTAATGCTGATTTGTAAACAGTCATTAAGAAATAGATTCACAAATGAATAAGAGATGTATGTCCAATATATTTAAGTGTTATTTACATGGAGTCACAGAACATTTATTTTACATGTGCTTGAATAGACTGGCAAATTTTATGTTTGTGCTGAACTACAGAATCAAGCAGAACAAACACTACTGCAGCATCAAGAATTCTCTGTAAAACACAAAGCAGAGGTGACAGTAACCATCCCCAAAGTCAAGGCAGCATTTGGTCCAGTACTGGTCAGTAAATTTCCAGGGGAAACCCTTCCAGTAGCTGGTCTCAACAGGATTTATGGAAATGCTCACCAGAAGTCAGTCACTGCAGCCTCAGGACATGACTGCAGGAGCTCCTCAGGGAAACATCCTGAGTCAATCTTTTTAAGTTGTGTTATAAATGACCTTCTTTCCCTCATAAGGTCATGAACTAGGCTGTTCATTGAGGATTCAACTTGTTTAATTCCACTTCTGCAATAATTAAGCAACCTGAGGCAACTTACAATAGAGCCTGAATAAACATAGGCCTGGGATTCAAGTCACTAGTACAAGTGCCAGGTCATGATTATCTATCTCCACATCCCCAATTTTAAAATCTACTGTTATCAACAAACCTCCTTCCACAAACAAACTGCCATCACTGAATCAAAGAATAAGTGATCTAGCCATATCAATAAAGTAGCTAAAAGACCAAGCCAAACACTTCCTGACTCCTCAGAGCTTCTCCATCATTTACAAGGCTCAAGTCGGGAATGAAATGGTGTACTCAAGATTCATACACTCATAGAGATGTACAGCATGGAAACAGACCCTTCGGTCCAACCCGTCCATGCTGACCAGATATCCCAACCCAATCTCGTCCCACCTGCCAGCACCCAGCCCATATCCCTACAAACCCTTCCCATTCATATGCCCATCCAAATGCCTCTTAAATGTTGCAATTGTACCAGCCTCCACCACTTCCTCTGGCAGCTCATTCCATACACGTACCACCCTCTACTGCACCTGGATGAACTTAATACAATAACATCACAAAGGAAGCTCATCATAAACAGGCTAGAGTTTTTACAGCACAGAAAGAGGCCTTTCGGCCCTATGCTATGGTGTTTCAAGTGTTCATCTGAACAGTTCTTAAAATGTGTTGAGGGTCCCAGCCCCTCCCATGCTTTTGGGCAGCAAAAACAGGTTTTCCAGAAAAAGGTTTTCTTCAAAATCTTCTAAACTTCCTGCTTCTTACCTCAAAACTGGGCCCCATGTTTACTGACCCCTCTACCTAAAGGAAAGGTTTCTCCCGAGCTATCCTGTCTCTGACCCTTCAGAAATTTGTACGCCTCAATCAGATCCACTCTCAGCTTCCACCACTCAGGGAAAACAATCCCAGCCACTCTAATCTCTCTTCACAGCTGAAATTGTGCTAATTGTATAAATAAGATTAGGTGGTTACAAGACGGGGAGGTGCACTCTTCTGCGATAACAGCATGTGTGTATACAACACACTAAAGAGAGTAGGAGCAAGAGAGAGAGAGCGCGTGTGAGAGAGAGAGAGAGAGAGAGAGAGAAAGAGCGAGAGAGAGAGCGAGAGAGAGAGCGAGAGAGACTCCCTTAAAAACTTCAATTTAAATCTAACACAGTGCCACTGAGGATTTGATCTGTGTTACACAGCCCTGTTAGGGGGCTATTGCTGGTCAATTTGGTTATTGGTTCTTTTATTGGTTCATTTAAAGAGCATCAGGAGACACATACTGACACTGGTTGGGGACTGTAGACTTAGGAACCATAAATTTCTGATTTCTCACTTTGTCAATGAATCTAAAACTAAGTAAAGATTGACATTTGGATCTCCTCACCAAGTGTCTGTCAAACCTAATAACACAGAGCAACTTCCTTGAGTAGTGCCTCCACCACTGGATGTAATACCCAGTCACTCCATTAGTAGCGTACAATTTACCAAGATTACAGCAAACATCCGTTCTTGTCCTTTCAGCATTACCACCAAGAAGCGCAAGAGCAACAAGATCATGACCATCCTCCTCAGACTATCCTGACTAGACTGCAAGCTGCTATTTCTGCACAAATGCTACTGGCATTTCCTGGATGTTCCCTGTCTAACACTATTGTTGAAGTCCTGGAAACACAGGGACTGCACTAGTCCAAGGAGGACCACCATCTTCTCAGGAGCATGGAGGGCAATTGAATGTACATATACCACCCTCTACTGCACCTGGATGAACTTAATACAATAACATCACAAAGGAAGCTCATCCTAAGGACATATTTTTAAACATAACGAGGAAGGTGAATCAGGGGAATGCTCAGTCCTACCATTGCAGCAATGATGACTAGTTACAAAAATGAATGTGTTCAACATTCTTTTTTTCATGCGATTAAATTCAAAATTAGTTTGCTCCACATAGGCTCCCTCCACATGTCTGCTGCCTGAGGACAGGGAGGGAAGGAGTTAACGTTGTACTGTAAAGTTAGTCACTCAAGTCCTACCTTTCCATTCCTGTAAAGATTCATTCCAAAGCCCTGACAGAAAGAGGTGGCAAAGGGCAAGCTGCAGATGCTATGACTGGGTAAGTATTCAGTCAACAAGTTCCAGAACCTAGAAAGAGACAGACAGACAGACAACAGATTCCAACACATAACAAATCCTTTCACAAAATGTGATCAATAATGTCAAACTCCCCCCACAACCTGACTTATATTTACATAATCCCTTCAACATAGTAAAACATTCTAAGGCACTTCAAACAAATGTTATCACATGTACAGATATTGGGCCAGGCAAGACAGACTTTGAAAGGAAGGGAGAGAGTTGGAACAGAGAAGTAGTTTTGGGAGGAAATCTCAGAGCAGCCCTAATGTCTTCTCTACCTGCAATAACTGCACAGAACTCATTCCCATAATGCTTGCTCTTTCACCCACTGTGTCAAATGGAACAATGGAAATGCCAGTAGCATTTGTGTCGTGTTGTTTGACACTTCAGTCGCATGGGGTAAATCATTTGGTGAATTGATGCTCTCTATTGGGTGAGACATTAGGACCCTGTGGCAATCTATTTGACTGAGAACACACTAGAGTCTACCTGGCCATGTTAAAATTAAGTAAAAGTCCTGCAGGTAGAAACAATCTTCAATTTTATAAAAATAATCTCCAGTCTCGCTGCATTCAGTTATGCAGTAAAGAGGCCACTGTCGATGAAAATGAAATTCTGGCAGTTACTGTATTGCAACTGGATGCTGGGTAATAATTAGCTGCCAGTACTAAAAATATTCTTTGACTGGAACAAAACTAAAACCAGAAATGGAAATTAGGGATAATATTAGACCCAGGAAAGGACATAAAAATTGGCTAAAAAAAGCAGCACACCTGCAGATTGGAAGTAGTTTAGATTTAGCAAAGAAGGAAAAAGGGATTGACTAAGAGAGGGAAAATCGAGTAACATAAAAACTGATTGTAAAAGCTTCTGAGGGTATGTGAAGAGAAAAAGGTCAGTGAAGAGAAAAAGGTCAGTGAAGACAAATGTAGGTCACTTACAGTCAAAAACAGGTTACATTTAAATTGGGAACAAATTGGCAAACCAATAAAATATACATTTTGGTTCTGTATTCATGAAGAAGGACACATGTAATGTCCCAAAATGTTGAGGAAAAGAGGGTCTATTGAGAGGAAAGAACCAAGTGAAATCAGTACTAGAAGGGAAATGGTGTTTGGAAATTGATGGGATTAAATATTGATAAATCCCTAGAGCCCAATAATCTACATCTCAGAGTATTTGAGGAAGTGGCCGTGGAAATAATGGAAACATTGGTGCCATATTTCAAGATTCTACAGTCTTTGGAACAGTGCCTATAGATTGTTAGGCTGGCTAATGTAACCCCACTGTTTAAAAAAAAGAGGATAGAGAGAAAACTGGGAAATATAGAATGGCTAACCTAGTGTCATAGCACAGAAAATGTTGGAGTCCATTTTAAAAGGTTTAAAAGCAGAGCACTTGGCAAATAATGAAAGGATCGGACAGAGTGGGCATGGACTTAAGGAAGGGAAAACATCCTTGATAAATCTACCGAAGTATGAGGATTGTAATTCGAGACATTGATAAGGAGGAGTCGTTGGATGTGGTTTACTTGAGCTTACAGAAGGCACACAACATTGGCACGGAAACAGTGGAATGACATAGTTAGGGAACTAGCTGGCAGATAGGAAACGGAGTAGGAATAAATGGGCAGTCAGTGACTAGTGGGTTACCACAGTGATGAGTAATTAGACTCCAGCTATTCACAAGATATATTCATGATTTAGATAAGGGAATGAAGTATAATGTCTGTAAGTTTGCAGACAGCACAAAGTTGACTAAGAGAGTGAGATATGAGGAGGATGCAAAGATGCTTCAGTCTGATTGGAACAAGTTGAGCAAGTGGGAAAATGCATGGTAAATGAAGTATAATGTTGTTATATTGGACATCAGAGTGAGAGGATTCAGGAGCAGGAATGCCTTGCTGCAATTGCACAGGGCATTGGTGAGACTATACATAGAGTATTGTGTGCAACTTTGGTCTCCTTGTCAAAGGAAGGATGTTCTGATTATGGAGAGAGTGCAACAAAGATTTATTAGACTGACTCCTGGGTGGCAGGACTAACATATGAAGAGATGCTAAATCGGTCCAGATTATACTCACTTGAGTTTAGAAAAATGATCTCATAGAAAGCAATAAAATTCTAACAGGACTAGATAGTATAAATGCAGGAAGGATGGTCCCAATGACCAGGGAATCCAGAACCAGGGATCACAGTCTTTGGATACAGGATGGACCATATCAAGAGAAATTTCTTCACCCAGAGAGTAGTGAGCCTTTGGAATTCTCTCCCAGAGAAAAGCAATTGAGGCGAAAACATTGAACATTTAAGAAGGAATGAGATATGGTGGCATGGTAGCTCAGTGGTTAGCACTGCTGCCTCACAGCACCAGGATCCCAGGTTCAATTCCAGTCTCGGACGACTGTCTGTATGGAGTTTGCACATTCTCCCCGTGTCTGCATGGGTTTCCTCCAGGTGCTCCAGTTTCCTCCCACAGTCCAAAGATGTGCAGGTCAGGTGAATTGGCCATGCTAAATGGGTCTGGGTGGGTTACTCTTTGGAGGGTTGGTGCGGACTGGTTGGGCCAAAGGGCCTGTTTCCACACGGTAGGGAATCTAATCATTCTTAAGGCTAAAGGGATCAAAGAGTGTGCAGTGATAGCTGGAATAAGTTACCGAGTTGAATGATGAGCCATGATTATAGGATTGAATGGCAAAACAGACACGAAGGACCAAATCACCTTTCCCTGTTCCTACCTTTTACCTTACTCTGTTTCTGTGACAGAGCTGCTATTCACAATATCGCTCAGCCTCAGTGCTATTCTACCCCAGCCCTTAATCCCGGTTCATCTCTGGGACATTGCTACAACATTCACCGCACCTGTTGCACATATTTTGTGTCATGTGATGAACTTGGTGACCTGATCGCCGCAAGTTTGGTAAGCATCAATATTCCATTGAACAATGTTGACTTACTTGTGTTGGTTTTGATGGAAGTTTTCCTTTCCCAAAGTCTCGTAGACCCAGCCAGGAGCAAATATAGCTGCGGAGAAGTTGTACTTGCGGATGAGTTCCAAAGACTGGAAGACAATGCAAATTACTATGAAGTTGTAACAGTAGAAAGAAATTTTGTGGTTAGAAGCTTTCAACAAATGGGATAATTAAGAACATTTTTGCAACTTGCGCAAAAATTATCCTTAAGTTTCTGCAAATTATAACAGTGCCAAACAGGGATTTGCAAAAGTTATCAAAATAAGTTGTACTTATAGAGTAGAAATCTTCATTGATATAGAACCTTGCCATTTCTCCAGACATCATGAAGTACTTTATACAGAAGGAATTGTTTTGAAATATTGGTGAATAAGCCATACAACTGTGAGATGGTCAGTTAGCCAATTTAATAATTGTAGAGATAGTGGAGGAAGAAGGTGGAACAACTACTGGTTTACTTCTTTAACATTCACCTGCAATAGGCAGGTAGGCTTTCTATTTAATGCTGCATTGAAGAGCTAACGAGTTCTGAAACTTTTACTTTTGAGCGCAGGGAATCAATTGCATGACGAACGACAATATCTTTTTACTAAAATTAACTTCCATTTATGTATTACTTTGAACTATTAGAAGGTAGTCTGAACGTACTTCAAAGACATAATTACATGTTCCAAAATGCACACAATTGTGTCACAGCTTCTCATATTTAAAATGAAATTGTTCCTTGTTCCTGGATTTGTAATTTGCTTGAGTAACATACAGTATACAAAAGGATGACCTACAATTGCCTTTTTCTTAAAAATAATCTCTGTCTTTGAGCTGCTGTACAGACTTTTATAAAATAACCATATAAAAAGGCTCTAGTCAATGCAGGAACTGGCAGGAAATCTGATATTCAACCATTAAACAACTTGTGTGGTATCCATACTTGAAGAAGAATTGGTCTAGCACACGCAAACTGGACCTTCAATTCATTCCTTTATTTTCAACTGGACTTATAAGACGCATTGCACTCTGAAACTGATGAAAAAGCATTATCCAGACCAGTGCAAATTGCAGACTCTATTACCTTTATAATTTACTCTTTGGCCTTAAACTTTTCAGATTTTAGCTTTCATTCAACAGCTGCAAAAACAAATTTCTGGCCAATTCCAAATTCTTGTCTCAGTATTCGAACTTTAAGAATTTAAAAAATGTTTAGCCATGATTTATTGCCATCATTTGAGCATGGTCAAAGAACTGTACTGTGAAACCTCATTTGGTCAAATGCACAAAGCAGCAGCTGTGAATACAATGAATCAACAGCAGAGGGCAGCAAAAGCACTAATATGAAATGCAAATTCCTTTGCAAAAGTCAAAACCCTGTACCAGCAAAGAAGGGAACTCCTTATTCCACTGTGCCACACTTAATTCTTCCTCTTCCTAAAATGTCACCAATTAGATAGTCTGACAAAATTGCTGCAATAAAACCGTAATGGTCCAGAAAATCAAAGTTGTGAACTTTTCAACATAAGTTAGAAATGACTTTTTATTTCTATTCCTTTACAGGATGTGGACATCATTAGCAAGGCCAGCATTTATTGCCCATCCTCATAATTACTATTGAACTAAGTGACTTACTAGGCCATTTCAGTTGGGGGGGGGGGGAGGGGGTGGTGGTGATGAGTGGAGTCACATGTCAACAGGACCAAGGGCTGATTTCCTTCCCACAAGGACTGTAATAAATCAGATGGGGGATTTACAACTAACAATGTTAGTTGGCATGGTCATTATTAAGCAGAATAACTTTATATTCCAGACTTATTAATTGAATTTAAATCTCACCCCCTGAAATTAATTGAATTTAAACCCCAGCCACATGGGATCTGAACCAGTGTCAGCCTGGGTCACTGGAGTAGTAATTTCACTGGATTCATACAAGACCACTATCTCCCTTTACCAGTCGACTGACAATTTGAGCAACAATATGTTCACTAAGCACAGATCAATATTCATATCTGCAATTCATGCAAGCGATAAACAGAATATCCCATTAAAATGACCAAAATACTCAATGGTTCCCTCTGATTTGAAGGGTCCATTGAAAATAATGCAGTCATATAATAAGAGAGAAATAAAATAAGAGATTTGGGAGGAGGAGTTAAGAACTGCCTTTGGAGCTGTTAATTGTCTGAATACAGCTCTAAATCAGCCTTACCCGATTGGTTGTAAACTCTCCCCCTACGACATCTCCTCGGCCAAACACGTCAATTCCAACATAGATATCAGCCTGGCGTCCTTCTATCATCGATGTCATTTGCTGAAGATGTTCCTCCATCCAGTTATAGTTGAGGAAAATGCCATCACAGGAGTCAAAGAATACTCTGCAAGAAGGAACGAAAATGTGTGAAGTAACCAAAAAAAACATTTAGATACTCAATACAAAAATGTGTGGCTCAAAGTAAAATGAGTCACAACAAGATCACATACTAGCAACATAAAGCACTGGTCAAACACTCAGGCATTGTTATGCATTTGTGAATAAAATGTTTGAGTTTCACAGACATTTGGTGAAATGTAATCACATTTGGAAATACTCCATTTAGTCTCATGCTAGAAGTTAGCAGAAAGACATGCAATTTATCAAACCAGTCTGATAGCATAATCTTTTACTTCCTATGAATCTGTAAATTATTCTTCTAGCTTACTGTAAGCACTGTGTTCAACATTAATAATAATTTGACCTTTTGTATCATGATCAAAATCTTATCTTTCTAAACTGGCAACACTGGCATGGATGATTGCTTTATGCTACAGACAGTTTCACACTCCAGTACAGATTGCACAGCAGTCTCCAGCAAGCACTTGGAGATTCTCAAACGTGCAGCTACCACTCCAACTCCAAAATGGCTCTCAGCCTCAAATCATTACACTTGGACATCAAAAGGTTCTAAGTTCTGAATCCTGGAAATCAACTCTCAAAGATGATTGAGAAATTGAACAAAATCTTGTTCCTATAGCACAACGTGCAGCATTTCAAATGCTAATTTTTTTGAAGTGTAATATTTCCATACTGTGGAAGATCCAAAAAGAAAGCCCAAAAACAATAACAGATGTCATCAAAAAAAGACACTGAAGTAAGGACTTTACCCAGAGAAAGTCCCTAAGTGTTTTTCAGTCATAATTTTCCAGATATTTGTAGATCTATGTTTACATTCCCTTAACTGATTTTGAATATAGATTATGGAACAGATACTTCCCTCCACTATATAGTGTTCATCTGTGAAATGTAGTGGCCTCAAGTGATTCAGAATAATTTTAAAGAAAACCACAACAAAGACTTATGATAAATGGGCAAATGATTGGCTACAGTTCATCATTGTTATAAATTTCCAGTTGAAGCTACTAGGTTTCTTTAAACTGCAGTCTTTTTGCAAAATCCAAGCAGCACATGTACTTTCTACAAAAGACAAATGATAACAAGATTGTTATAAAAGTAACACTAATATTACGAGGATGTAAACACTTACAGGCAAGATAAAAATAGGCCAGAGTACCCAGAGTATATAGCAAAGCAAACACACCAAAGAAGCAATTCTGGTCTCCCTCCTATGTTGTGAAACTTGAAATGGTTCAGACAAGATTTACAAAGATGTTGCCAGGATTGGAGAGTTTGAGCTAAAGGGAGAGGCTGAATAGGCTGGTGCTGTTTTCCCGAAAGCGTCAGAGGATGAGGGGTAAATATAGAGAGGTTTATAAAATCATGAGGGGCGTGGAAAGGGTGAATAGACAAGGTCTTTTCCCTGGGGTAGGGGAGCCCAGATGAGAGGGAATAGGTTTAGGGTGAGAGGGGAAAGATTTAAAAGAGACCTCAGGGGCAACCTTTTCATGCAGAGGGTGATCTGTGTATGGAATCAGCTGCCAGAGGAAGTGGTGGGGACTGGCACAATTCCAACATTTAAAAGGCATCTGGATGAGTATATGAATGGGAAGGGTTTAGAGGGATGTGGGGCCAACTACTGTCGGATGGGACTAGATACATTTAGGATATCTGGTCGGCATGGACGAGTTGGACTGAAGGGTCTGTTTCCATGCTGTACATCTTGGTGACTCTATGCCTTATAGTTGGGGATTGGAAAAGGCAAAGTAGATCATGTTAGCATTGTAAGACATCTTATCAAGATGGTTGGAACAGACAGAATGTAACAGAAGCTATCATTTGCTTCCTGAATTCTTCTCCTCTCCATGTATTCTCTGAACAACAGCTTCCTCACTGTCAAGCCCTGAGGTCTCAAATGTTACTGGGCCTCATTATTCAGACTGCAGTCTACGTCTCACTACACATTATAGGGAGATAATACACTCTATACAGATTACAATATCAGTAAAAACAATGACTGCAGATGCTGGAAACCAGATTCTGGATTAGTGGTGCTGGAAGAGCACAGCAGTTCAGGCAGCATCCAAGTAGCTTCAAAATCGACGTTTCGGGCAAAAGCCCTTCAGATTACAACATGACCAGCACACAACTGAACTGAAGACCAGAATCAAAGTTATTGATTTCAATAAGACACAAAATTATGTTTGAACAGCAGATGACTCACTCACTCACTATTTCAGTCACTCACTTGTTGTCCTTATTCAGTTCATTCTGCCATTGCAAATGTCCAGTCTTCAGCACACTGTCATACCAGATAATGAGACTATGGGGAACAGCTTGCTGCATCTTAGCACGGAAGTAACGAAGAAAGTCTGGCACATTCTTTACTGCATTAGGCTGCATTAAAATAGAGAGAAAGACACATTATTTGCATGTGACATGGGATGCAACCTGTAAATGTTATTTATTTGGCTTCTATAGAAATTACAGTTCTCGGATTCTAATCTGTGTATCTGGCCCATGAGCGTTCCGAGATCCATTACATTTTCACCTGGAGGAGTACACAAAGGTATTTGTCTACGTCACAAATGACTTCAAAAGACTTCTTCCCACGCGTCTGAATTTCAAAGTTTCAACTGAAGAATTTAAAATGACACAAGGTTCTGGAAAGTTGAAAAAAAGAAAAGATTTTACACTTGGTAAACCAGTGGCAAGAGCCAACAATTTACAACTTTCACTAAGACAGTTCACTGCCATTGAGTAGGACCAAGCTCTGTGGTTCTAACAAGGTAAAGAATTGAGCAGAGGTAGCTCATAGCATGGACAGAAATCCTTTTATGGTAACCATGGAGCTGCTGCTTTCCAGAGTACAAGTTGCAGTTCTGTTAAAATAAATCTGCTTGATAATGCAGAACAAAAGATGTATTCTCTTCTCACTGGCTGTCTTGGGGCTACGCAGTAAACCTGTTGTTCCAACGTCAGCCACACTGCCAGTAGCATCTATTATGAGGCCTGACAATGTAAATGCTAAGGGGGCAAGACAGATCAGAAGGCTTAGTCTCAGAACATGACCATCCTAGACATAGAGTCAAAGAGATGTACAGCACGGAAACAGACCTAAGTCCAACTTGTCCATGCCAACCAGATATCCCAACCTAATCTAGTCCCACTTGCTAACACTTGGCCCATATCTCTCCAAACCCATCCTATTCATATACCCATCCAGACGCCTTTTAAATGTTGCAATTGTACCAGCCTCCACCACTTCCGCTGGCAGCTCATTCCATACATGCACTACCATCTGCATAAAAACGTTGCCCCTTAGCTCTCTTTCATATCTTTCCCCTCTCACCCTAAACATATGCCCTCTAGTTCTGGACTACCCCACCCCAGGGAAAAGACCTTGTTTATTTACCTATCCATGCCCCTCGTGATTTTATAAACCTCTGTAAGGTTTATAAACCTCAGGCTCCAACATTCCAGGGAAAACAGCCCCAGCCTATTCAACCTCTTCCTGTAGCTCAAATCCTCCAACCCTAGCAACATGCTTGGGAATCTTTTCTAAACCTTTTCAAGTGTGACAACATCTTTCCAATAAGAAGGAGACCAGAGCTGCATGCAATATTCCAAAAGTGGCCTTACCAAGGTCCTGTACAGCCACAACATGACCTCCCAACTCCTGTACTCAATACTCTGACTAATAAAGGAAAGCATATCAAATGCCTTCTTCACTGTCCGATCTACCTACGACTCCACTTTCAAGGAGCCATGAACCTGCAATCCAAGGTCTCTTTGTTCAGCAACACTCCCTAGGACCTTACCATTAAGTGTATAAATCCTGCTAAGATTTGTTTTCCCACAATGCAACACCTCGCATTTATCTAAATTAAACTCCATCTGCCACTCCTCGGTCCATTGGCCCATCTGATCAAGATCCCATTGTAATCTGAAGTAACCTTCTTCGCCGTCAACTATACCTCCAATTTTGGTGTCATCTGCAAACTTACTAACAGTACCTCCTACGTTCACATCCAATTCATTTATAGAAATGATGAAAAGTGGTGGACCCAGCACCGATGCTTGTGGCATTCCACTGGTCACAGGCCTCCAGTCTGAAAAACAACCCTCCTCCACCACCACCCTCTGTCTTCTACCTTTGAGCCAGTTCTGTATCCAAATAGATAGTTCTCCCTGTATTCCATGAGATCTAACCTTGCTAATCAGTCTCCCATGGGGAACTTTGTCGAACGCCATTCTGAAGTCCATATAGATCACGTCCACCACTCTGCCTTCATCAATCCCTTTCATTACTTATTCAAAAAACTCAATCAAATTTGTGAGACATGATTTTCCATGCACAAAGCCATGTTGACTATACCTAATCAGCCCTTGCCTTTCCAAATATGTGTAAATCCTGTTCCACAGGATTCCTTCCAACAACTTGCCCACCACCGATGTCAAGCTCACTGGTCTATAGTTCCCTGGCTTGTCCTTACTACCCTTCTTAAACTGTGGCACCACATTTGCCAACCTCCAGTCTTCTGTCACCTCACCTGTGACTATTGATAATACAAATATCTCAGCAAGAGGCCCAGCAATCACTTTTCTAGCTTCCCACAGAGTTCTAGGGTACACCTTATCAGGTCCTGGGGATTTATCCACTTTTGTGTGTTTCAAGACATTCAGTACTTCCTCCTCTGTAATATGGACATTTTTCAAGATATCACCATCTATTTCCCCACATTTTATATCTTGAATATCCTTTTCCACAGTAAATATTGATGCAAAATACTCATTTAGTATCTCCCCCATTTCTTGCAGCTCCACACAAAGGCTACCTTGCTGATCTTTGAGGGGCCCTATTCTCTCCGTAGTTACCCTTTTGTCCTTAATGTATTTGTAAAAACCCTTTGGATTCTCCTTAACCCTATCTGTCAAAGCTATCTCATGTCCCCTTTTTGCCTTCCTGATTTCTCTCTTAAGTATACTCCTACTACCTTTATATTCTAAGGATTCACTCGATCTATCCTGTCAATACTTGATATATGCCTCCTCCTTTTTCTGAACCACACCCCTCAATTTCTCTAGTTCTTAAGAGATGAAGAGTAATTTCTTCTTTCAGAGGGTTCAGAGTGTTTGGAACTTCTTGCCATAGAGACGCTGTGGGAGCAGTCTATTTTTAAGACTGGGTTGATAGATTCTTGACCTTTAGGGGAAAAGAGAGTTACCAGGAAAGTGGACATGAGGAATGTTGGATCAGCCATGAACCTACTGAGTGGCAGAGCAGGCTTGAGGGGCCAATTGGCATACTCCTGTTCCTATTTCTTATGGTCTTTTCTAAGCGTGAGTCTCACTGTTCTTCCTGCATGCAATGGACAAAGCAGTCATTGGAATGATGTGTTAAAAAGATATCCAGGTTCCAGGAGGACATGTTCTCTTCAAAGTATTTTCTCAGTCTTTATCCTGAAGCAAACTCTAACACCGCTGACCCATTTTCTCAAGATTCAAGCTTCCTGTGTGATCGTTGCTATCTAGAATGTCTTGGAGAAGTTTCATGCATTGTATCAGAATCACAACTTTGGATGAATCTGCATGCTAATCCAACAAATGTCAGAATGCATACCACAGGCATCTGCAGCATCTGCAACCAGTAATGGCATTTCCTGCGGTAAGGTACCCTCAGGCAGGCTATTTATTCACCTCTCCAAGATCTGCTTTTGCTCTAAATTACAGTTGCTATGGACTCAGACAACAGATTCCCGACTTCTCGCTATTCAGGAGTGTTTCCAATTAGGCAAGAGCACCATGACTTTTAAAATAAATGAGGTACTAGCGAATAATCAATGTTGAGCTGACTGTGGTGCAGTTGTTAAAAAAAAAATCTCTGGTTGTTAAATTGTAATTGTGTCCTCTGTACCCCTCTGTGTAAAGATTTTAGTCATAGCTCTTATGGTTGTCAATGTGATTGGAGGCTCTATTTGATATCTACTTAATCAGTGGTTTTATGATATTGGAGCACATTACAAGAACACCAGTCACCAGACTGAATGACAATCACAAACTTCATGCATGCAGCTCATGCCGACTGGAATCACTAATGTTGTAAAACCCAACTAGAGTTCAAGATTGCCTTTAGATTGGAGAAAGTTGCAAATAGGAAGACTCTGAGCAGCTAACAATGTTATACAGTATAGTATCATAACCAGCAGGGTTACTGCAATTAATTTAAATGTACAACAAATGAAACTAGGACCAGAATGATTGTTCAAAAGATGTAAAAATAAAATCTTGATACTGCACATTTCCAACTGACTCAATTCCCCTCCTGCTTCCTTTTGCATTGATCTCCCACATTATCTAGAACTTCTTACCAATAGGGTCAGTCTTTGAATTGAGAAGTTAAGTGAAATCGCTGATGAAATCACATAACCATAACATACAAATTTATTGACTTTAAAATATGGGAGCAGAATTAGGCCATTTGGCCCATCGAGTCTGCTCCACCAATTAATTACAGCTAATATGTTTCTCACTCTCATTCCCCTGCCTTCTCCCTGTTACACTTGAGGTTCTTGATTAATCAAGAACCTATGTTAAATACACTCAATGACGTGGTCTCCTCAGCCCTCTACAGCAATGGGTTCCACCGATTAAACACCCTCTGACTGAAAACGTTCTTCCTCATCTCAGTTCTAGAGTGTCATCCCTTCACTCTGAGGCTGCCCTCAGGTCATAGTCTCTCCTACTAGTGAAAACGTCTTCTCCACATCTACTCGACTCAGGCCTCTCAGTATCTTGTAAGTTTCGATCAAAGCCCCCCTCGTCCTTTTAAACTCTGTTGAGTACAGACCCAGAATCCTCGTATATCAAGCCTTTCATCCCTGGAATCATTCTTGTAAATCTCCTCTGGACCCTCGCTAACACCATACATCCTTCCTTAGATACTGGGACCAAAACTACTCACAAAATTCCAAATGCAATCTGAACAGAGCTTTATACAGCCTCAGCAGTACATCCTTGCTTTTGTATTCTAGCTGTCTTGAAATGAATGCTAACATTGCAGTTGCCTTAACTGCCAAATGAATGTGAATTAAGACTCCTAAATCCTTTTGTGCTTCTGATTTCCAAGGCCTTTCCCCATTTAGAAAGTGCCTCTATTCTTCCTACCAAAGTGCATAACCTCACACTTTCCCACACTGTAGTCTATCTGTCACTTCTTTGCCCACTCTTCTGGCCTGCCCCAGTCTTTCTGCAGCCTCTCTGCTTCCTCAACACTACCAGTCCCTGCACCTATCTTTGTGTCATCTACAAATTTAGCCACAATGGCCCTCGGTTCCTTCAACCAATTTGTGAATGTATAACGTAATAATTGTGGTCCCATCACTCACCCCTGTAGAACTCCACTCATCACCGGCTGCCATCTTGAAAAAGAACCCATTATCCCTCCAACCCCACTCTCTGCCTTCTGCCAGTCAATCAATCCTCTATCCATGCCAGTCCCTTGCCCATACCACCATGGGCTCTTAATTTATTTATCAGCCTCCTGTGCCGCTCAAGCCTGCTCTCAATTACGCCTGATTGCACCCTCAAATACACACTCCTACCCTGATAACCTTTCACCCCTTGCTTTAAAAGAATCTAGTTACCTCTGCCAATTCAAATCCTCTGCTTCTACCCTACTGAAGGAAAAGCTCCAAAGACTCTGAACCCTGCGATTAACCCTGCACACCTTTGGATTGTGGGAGGAAACCTGAGCACCCGGAGGAAACCCACGCAAACACGGGGAGAACATGCAAACTCCACACAGACAGTTGCCTGAGGCTGGAATCGAACCCGGGTCCCTGGCACTGTGAGGCAGCAGTGTTAACCACTGAGCTACCATGCTGCCCCGAATCTATTTACAACTTATATAAATTGTAAATAGAATTATAGAATTCTTACAATGCGGAAACAGGCTCTTCGGCCCAACAAGTCCACACCAACCCTCCAGAGAGTAACCTACCCAGACCTATCCCCTTATCCTATTATGCTACATTTACCCCTGACTAATGTACCTAACCTACACATCCCTGAACACTATGGGCAATTTAGCATGACCAAATCACCTAACCTGCACATCTATGGATTGTGGGAGGAAACCGGAGCATCTGGAGGAAACCCCCAATGACAGGGGGAGAACATGCAAACTCCACGCAGACAGTCGCCCGAGACTGGAATCAAACCTGGATCCCTGGCATTGCGAGGCAGCAGTGCTAACCACTGAGCCACCGTGTCATCACCAGTGCACTGGAATTTCCTAAGTGTTCAGTCAAAGAGAGATTAAAATCAAGTAGAAGACTCAATATCCTGGAAGAATTTCAACAGTGCACCACTGCAGGAAGGAACAAGACAGAAACTAAATTAACATTTTATCGGATCATTAGCACACAGCTGTTTTGCAGTTCGCTTACTCCATGTCGACAGCAGCTCCAAATGAAATGCAAGGATCATTTATTGATAATAATATGATACTTATAGTTAAATAATGTTAAGAGGAAAATGAATGAACTTTTTTTAAAATCAACCCCCCATTTTAACTTCTGAACACAATTTCTTGGCGTTGAGACTGGGCAGGAAACCTGCTCTCAATCTGCTTACCCAGTTGTACAACAGCCACCATCTGAAAGGCACACAACATTAGTCGAGGATGAGTCATTTCTTGTTTTCCCTGCTTCCGGCCCTCACACCATGACCACTTCGTCTCGGTCCCATCGGAAAATGTAAACGGTCCATATTCAGCAACTTTCAGCTCATCAGAAATTCTCCCAATGACATTCTACAGCATATTCCTGTTTCTCTGCATTAAAAACGTTTTCCTTGTTTCCATATGCCATTGTGGCTTTGATCGTCACCATCTCCGAAACCTATTCCAGCCCTACAACTCCCTCCCCACACACCTGGAACATTTTTGTGGCTCCTGTTCTGGTGTCATGTCCCGACCTCACTTCATTCCACCCTTCAGTTTGTTATACCTCAGTCACTGAGACCTCAATCTCTGAAATTCCATCCATAAATCTGTCCATTACCTTCCCATAACTTCCTTAAAACTGACATTTTTGACAAAGTTTTACCTCTTTAAAAACCCCCTCTGTTGCTTAGCATCCTTTTCTACATTAAAGGCACTATGTAAATGATTGATGTAACGGTTGATGTAAACTCACAATGTTGAAGCAAGACCTCGTGTCCAACTGCTCTCTAGTAACTTAGTTACATTTCATCACTTCTCTCGCAAAAAAGCTTACATTTCAAATACTGCAAAGACTACAGGACCCGACACCATTCTGACAAAAGGCTTATGATCCAGAACCTGCCATGCCCCAAGCCAAGCAGTGCTAGGACAGCTACAATACTGGCATCTACATGACAATGTGAAAATGTCCTCAGGCCTATCCTGTACACAAAAAGCAGGACACATTTAACCCAGCCAATTACCAAGCAAGCTACTCTCAACCATGAGCAAGTGACAGAAAGGAGGGAGGGCTCAGCTGTGATTATTAAAGTTTCCAGAACAAGTATTCGGACAGAGAGTATGGGAAGGCTCAGGAATCTAACTTCAGGCACAGCAGATAAGGGAACAGTTATTGGGGGGGAATAGGACTGAAGGTGTCGTATTTAAATGTTAGCACTACAAAACAAGATAAATAAACTTGTGGCACAGATTGAAATTGGCAGGTACGATGTTGTGTGCATCACAGAGACATGACGCTTGGGAACTAAATATCCAAGGATACTGACGAAAGGACAGGTGGGCAGAGTTGACTTGCTAGTAAAGAAATTAAATGAAATCAATAGCAAGAAGCTACATAAGGCCAGAAAGTGTATAAATCGTGTGGATAGAGTTGTGGAACCGCAAAACAAGAAAGATCCTAATGTACAGGCCTCCAACCAGCAGTTAAGATGTGGGGCAGAAAATAAATTAGGAGATAGAAAAGGTATGGAAGGAAGGCACTACCTGTGTAGCCACTACAATAATCATGAGGGACTTCAATATGCAGGTAGACTGGGGAAAGGAGGTTGGTAGCAGATCACAAGGGATTTGTGGAATGTCTACAAGGTGTTTTTTTTTGGAGCAGCCTGTGGTGGAGCCCATTTGGGAACAAGTATTTATGGATTTGGTAATATGTAATGGGACAGACTTAATAATGGATTTTAAGGTGAAGGAACCCCTAGAGCGCAGTGGCCACAATAGGAGAGAATTCACCCTGCAGTTTGAGGTGGAAAGCTGGAATCGGATGTAACGGTATTACAATGGAGTAAAGGTAATGACAAAGACATGAGGGAGGTGACTGGAAGGGGTGCCCATCAGGAAAGATGGCAGTGGGTTTCTGGGATATTTCAGGAGGGACAGCAGGAATTCATCCCCAAAGGAAGAGAGGATGAAGCAATCTTAGATGAAGTCAAGGACCGCAGAGAAGCAAAAGAAAAAGCATACAATGTGGCAAAGGTTCGTGGGAATCCAGAGGATTGAGACACCTTTAAAAATCAGCACAGGATAACTAAAAATATAATAAGGGGGATGACTATGAAATATGAGAGTAAACTAACTCTTAATTTTAAATAAGATTGCAGGAGTTCTTGTTGGATATATAAAAATGTAACAGTGGACTTTGGACTGCGGGAAAATGAGGCTGGAGCAGTAGTGATGAGGAACAAAGAAATGGCAGAGGAGTTGAACAGGTACTCTGCATGAGTCTTCACGGTGGAAGATACTAGTGACATATCAGAACTTCAGGGAGTCACGGGGAAGAGGTGAATGTCGTAGCCATCACTGAGGAGAAGATGCTAGGGAAGTTGAACGGTCTGAAAGTGAATAAGTCACCCAGAGAGGATGAACTATGCCCCAGGACTCTGAAGGAACTCACCTGAAGAGATTATAGAAGCATTGGTATGACTGTTCTGCAATTACTGGAGTCAGAGAGGGTCCCAGAAGAATGGAAAATGGTTAAAGTAACACTTTTGTTTAAGAAGGGAGGGAGGGAGAAAGTGGGAAATTATAGGCCAGTTGGCCTGACTGCAGTCATTGTAAGATTTTAGAATCCATTATTAAGGATGTGATTGAGGAGTACGTAGAAGTGCATGGCAAAATAAAGCTGAGTCAGCACGGTTTCACCAAGGGGAGATTACGGCTGACAAATGTTAGAATTGTTTGAGGAGGTACTGATCAAGTTAGACAAAGGATGGCCTATCCTGGGGGTTACCATTGACCAGAAACTAAATTGGATTCAGCTAAATAAATATTGTGGCTACTAAAGTATGTCAGAGTTTGGGAAATATGCAGTGAATAACCCCACTCTTGACTGCTCAAACTCTGTCTGCCATCTCGAAAGCACGAGTCAGGAGTGTGATGAAGGAGTACAGCTGAACACGAAACTCAATACCAGCCAGGATAAATCAGTGTGATTTAGTGATACCCATGTCTTTACCTTCAATGTTCATTCCCTCTAGTACCAACATACAATGTAAAAGTGTGCCTGGGTAGCATATTTTTAGTGTAACTTGGCCATCACAGTTTATTTTCATACAATAAGCTCTGGAGCAAGCTAATAGGGTTCAGGACACCATTCTGTACAAACACTGGGCCAAAGAAACAAATGTTGAACTCTTTATTCTTTAGTTACTGTCTACTTAATATTACTGTATAATTAGCAACCAGCCAAAAGGTGGAGATCTTGTGGTATAGTAGTAACACTTCAGTTTCACATTCCACTCCAGGGCTTGATGACAATGGAAGATGTATTCATAATGTGGTCAAACCTTATTCTCAACCTGTCAATCCCTCTGATATGCCTGTGACAGTCAGTCACTTAGTGCAACAGTGTCACCTAGTCAGCCATATTTGCCATAGAGTGGTGTATCACATGCTATAGCCTCTGGCGACAGGCTGTTGACTGTTTCAGGAAAATGTTGCTTTTGAAACAGATCTCTATTAAAACTCAGAAGTGGCAACATTGTGTATCATCCACAAGGTGCGCAGCAGCAACTCACCTTGGCTCGTTTGACAGCACCTTCCAAACCCATGGCCTCTACCACCTAAAGGGCAAGGGGACCAGATACAGTACTGTGACTTGCTAATTCCCCTTCAAGCCACAGACCAACCTGACTGGATCTGCGGCACTTCATCATTGTCATTGGGTTAAAATCCAGGAACTTCCCTTCTATCAGCTCTCTGGGTGTATCTACACAACAAGGACTGCAGCAGGTGACAGCTCACCATCACCTTCTCAAGATCAATTAAGGAAGCTCACATCTTGCAAAACAATAAATATTTTAGATTCTAAAGCCTTTGCATGTGACAATTACATTTTCCCTCTGCTCAAAGAGTGCTGTCACATCAGCATCCTTTACTAGCTCAGTAAGTGCCAACAAAATACAGATCACTTTACTCACACTCAATTCATTTTCGATGTTAACCAACCATCCATCAAACTGAAAGCAGTGGGCAATGAGTACTAGTTTATCAGCCAGTGCACGGAATGTCTCCTCATTCTCCAAGAAAGTCTCACAGATTGCAGCCCCAGCTTCCCATTCTGTGATGAATGTTCCTGAAACCAAAAACAGCTGAACACAAAATCAAAATTTTCCACCCATTAGAAATAACCTCACCTATTTTATCGAAATATCCATTGGGGAATGTCTGTAATGATATTAATTTGAGCACTAAAACAAGCAAAAAAGCATTCTTATTCCGACATCAGGAACAGCATGTTTCTATAAAACACTTCTTAAGTCAGACTGCCACATGGGAGAGATACCCGAGCCAGTCAACAATACTTACCAGACACAGGAGAAAAAAAAGAGCTTCCAGTTCTGTGAAAGAACCTTGAAATAACTCAAAAATAGCATTCTAATTCTTGGAACATTGCAGTTAAGAAAGATTATTTCCCAGAAGAGAATAAACAAACTTCCAAAGCACTCCATCAGAAGCTTTCTGTGTCAATGAAAATCATCCAAATTGAAAATACAGAAAGTTAACCATGCCTTTTGCCATAGTGAAGCACAAATATACTTAGTTCCTAAATTAAGCATATTTACCTAGAATAGCGACACTGTGTTTATGCGCAGCGTTGGTCCAGCAGACGGGTGGGATGGTCACCATATGGTGACTGAAATATACAAAGATATCGATATATAACCAGTGGTAAAAAACAAAAGGATTCTCCTCATGCACACCTTGTATGAACCTGAGAAGAAAGTGGCAGGTTAAGGACTTATCGCGCATAATCTCCCAGAGAAAAAGAGTGACTGGCTGATGTCCAAACAAGAGTACACACTTTAAGAATGCATTCTGTGCCATCTCTCTTTATCCATAACCAAACCAAATATAAATGATGCTGTGATTTTCCATTATCGCTGTCCAATCAATTCTAACATGACCTTACTTTAAATTCCTTTAAATTTAAATTTGCAGAACCCAACCAGTGGTGCCATGCAGGGCTAGAGAGAGACATTATGGGTGTCTTTACTGCTCCTGGCCCAGGTCCCTAGTCCCTCTGATCCAAACACAGTGGCCCCCTGGTCCTGGTTATTGGTCTCTGATGCACCCCCCTCTCCTGGGCCCGAACTCTCCTGAATCCAAGGCATTCACTGGGCAAAGTGCGACATTGGAACATTTGGATTTGCAACTTGCATTAATCTTCTTTATACAATCACACACTTGGAATTCGAAAATATATGAAACATAAAATCACAGTAATGTAAGGCTCCAAGGGTGCAGTAGCACTTCACAATTCGCAGCCATGTATTTGGGATTTTAACCTTTCCTGTCATGTTTTGACTGCCATTCAGCAAACTGCTAAAGATGGGAATCGCACACCAGAAGTTAAACGATATGACAGATTCATGATAAAAAAAACAGCATATTGAGTGCAAACACATTTGAAGCATTATGGCCATATCTAAAGTACTCCATTGACAAACCCTGTAACATATCAGATAAGACCTCTGTTCTTCACAAGATAGCCTGTCTCTGGGCTAAAGCACCAACTTCGGCCAATTGAGACCTGCTGTCTTACTGGAATTCCCTACCTCACCTCCACAAGCTAATGAGACATACACTATCATGGTAAAACTTCCACCTTCCAACATTAAACCACAAAAGGAATTTGAAGTCACCTAGATGTGTAGCTGGACAGTTTCTGCTGTCAGGGATATATCCACATTTTAAAACAGCAGCTTTAGCGAAGTTCAAAAATATTTAAAGAGATCTTTTGTATGGTTTGAAACCTGCCAAATCTCCAATCTCCCATCAAATAATCCTTTTCTCCAATGAGATGGCAGAGCTGTAAACATAGATTGTGTTACCTCTCAATATTTGCCACATTTTAATGCATCACACAGGTGGTGCTGTCTTAGGTGATCGGACTTTATTCTGTATGGCAAATCCAACTCATTAATGGCTTAGAAAGAGTTAAAAAGATTTCATCACAATTCACTATGCTATAAAGTGATAATTTTAAAACAACCACTTTTGAATCTTGGGTAAAGTCAGCGCAGATTTTATTGAAAGAAGACAATGTTCGCCTAAATGCCCAGGCTAGTCCTGAAGGAGGACTATGCCTGAAACGTCAACTCTCTTGCACCTCAGATGCTGCCTGACCTGCTGTGCTTCTTCCAGCGCCACATTTTATTAACTCTGACTCTCCAGTATCTGCAATCCTTACTATCTCCAGGAATGCTCATCTCCTCCTGAAGAGTTTCAACACAGTTGAAAATTCTCAATTTAATGTCGGTCCCCCTCTCATCTCAATCTCAATCTCAGCCTGATTTCCATGGCAACTGAACTTTCAGTATTCCCTTACCTCTGTGGGCTGTACAGCAATGGATAATTGTTACAACTTATATTTTTCACTTCCTATATTTCCCATTGTGCTTCAACAGCGTGCTCAAGCTACATTTGTCTACCCTAAGTAATTAACAAGCATTTAAGTATCAATGTTAATCAATTGCCTCACTTCAAATGGATATTTTCATCTTAGTTTAATGTATAGCACATTATATAAAAGCAAATGTTGAGCATTGTGCTTTAAGTAATGACATAGAAATTGATAATGTTGAATCCTTAGTGACTGGATCAACATCACCATAAGTATTCCAAGTTCACCAAATTGTGTCAGAAGGCAGAATGTCGTGACACATTCCACGGTATAAAAGGCAAAACATGTGAATCATTTGTCATCATTCTTTTCCATTGAGACCTGCCTCACACTTAAAGAAAAATTGTTAAGGATATCGATCAGTCACCACGCTATCCAGAGAAAACACACCTGTCATTCAAGTAGCCACCAGCCATATCATGACAGACCAGCGTCCTTGGCCGATTACACTGCATCGGTGGCTGTCGTGGAGCGAGGGGGATGACTGCTTTGTTGAAATGCTCATCTTGAATAAAAGGCTGCCACAATTTCAGTTCCTCAAGTGATGAGATGTAAAAGCTGACTGGTGCACTGGTGTCAGGGTCGTAACAGTGGCCTGCATTCAACAAAGGACCAAAAACAATAACCAATCTTATCTCCCATTTACACATGACACTGAACCTTAGGAAACACAGTAATGATTTAGAAAAATTCACAACAAAACCTCAAAGCCCGGATACGGCAGCAGACTGGCATGCTATCCTTGAACCACAGTTCAAATCTTAACGAGACAAGATGATAGTCTCTTCTCTCAATTGGGTATAATGTCACTTCAGGGTGATTTAAACAGATTCAACTTTAAAAGAAATATACACACTTAACCTTCTATGATCTTTAATTGTACATAAAATGCAGCAAAGATAATCATTCAAATATGAGAAGTTGGGTAATCCATAATACAGGAAAATTCAGTCTCATCATTCTGCCACCTAAATTCTAATTCTTCTGGTCCTCTGCTCAGAGAATACTGCCCTCAGTTATTTAGACCAGGGCCATTCTGTAATGTTTACCTGAAATATGTAAACTAGCATATAATTAATATGATCAACCACACTATCCCCCTTATTCCACTGTTCAGCTCAGTGGGACTAACCTTGCTTAGTTCCAATCTATCCAATGCCAGGCAAACTACCTCTAGTAATGATTTCTCTTCCCAATCCCAGATAGTTATCTCCTGATTTCCACAAGGATTCCTCTTCCATCTGAACCTATTAACTGTTTCATCTTTCTTCCAGATAGTCATCTCTTGGCTCAATCATCCCTTGGCTCAGTGATCCCTGGCCAACCTCGCAGCTTGCATGAATGTCAGTTCATGCAAAACATTGCTAAACGTATCCAATGATGCACCAAGTCCTGGTCAACTGACACTCTTGTTTTTGCTGAGTAACATCGGTTTCTCCTGCTTCAACAAGCCCAATTTTGTTATTCTCGTGTTTAAGTCATTTTATGTTTTTTGTCCCGAACTTTGCAAATTTTTCTTGCCTCTCCCTTTATCCCAGAAGCTTCAAGCTTTGACATTCCTCACCTACACTCCACTTACCTCTCCATCTCTTCAATCATCCCTTTTAGCATTTATATCTTCTCTCCACATACAATTATTTCTGATGATGTTGCTTCGAAGCTTCCTGTGCAAATGTTCCACATTACAGGAAGTGTTCCGAGTCTTTGTAACATGTTCTTTCCAACCTAACATCATTTTACCCAGAATATACACAGAAAAGCAGGTCACAAAAACAAGCAAACCTACTCCACCATTCAGGAAGGTTCGTTGCTGATCTACAGTTAGGCTCAACTCCACAAAATCCAACTCCATCAATTACCAAGGGAGGTCAACTCAAGATGGAGGTAGAGTAGAGTTCCTGAGCCAGAGCTCTTCTGGTCCATCAGTTTCTTTTCTACTTTCTCCTCGTTTTGTGTTTGATTTTCTTCTTCTTTCTTATTTTTTCTCTCTACTTACCTCCATGCCTCAGACGGACTTGACAGAGTCCGGGCTCGAGGTAAAGCCCAGAGTGACTCACTGCTTTGGAGCTGTAATGCTGAACTTTTATCTTTATTTCTTGCTGATTTATACTTAAGATTTGTACCCTGGTACCTTTGTGTCTAGCTTTATAAGAACTACAATGCTGAACTTTTAACTTTATTTCATTTTTATAATTTAGGCCTAAAACATTGTACCTAAGTATCTTTGTACCTAAGATGGTGCCGGAAATGGTGACTTTGCACACTTTCACTGTACTCATATATCCCTGTACTTGAATGCATGTGACAATTAACTTAATTCTAATTCTAATTCTTCACCCTCCAGCATGTTCCCCATAAGCCACAGCATTGTTACTTTTGAAAAGTCTGAATGTATTTATGGTCAAGAAAGACAACAACTGAGCCTCTACAGTTCTGTGGCAGACTGACATCCAAGAATTTGCAATGCTTGAAGAAGCGATTCCACCTCATTGCTGCAATTAAAATGGGAGCCTTTACTGTGAAACTGTGGCAGGTTTGTTCTATATTCATCATAAGAGGAAAACGACTTTCAGCATCTACCCTAATAAGTCCCTCAGAATTCTATGTATCTTAAAGAAAATCAAAGGCAGGCTCTATCTGTGCAGAGAGGAAAGCATTACTTTTTCGAGTTGATAACTCGAGATTTAACGAAAAAGAGAATGGTAAGGAGGAAAAGAGGCAGAATCTTCCCAGATCCTGTGTGGCATGGATTACTGCTGGAAATCTGGAGAATCATGTGAGAAGTTGAGTGAGGCCTTTTTTGATGTCAAGAGCAACAAATCACAATTTTAACAGAATTCCATACATTGAGACAAGATTCTTACTAATGAGCAGTGAGAAGTCTATTAATAGGAATTATTACTCATTATTCCTTATTAATATCTAATCCTGCCTCATTAACAGGAAGTTTCCATTAGATAGAAACTAGATACCAGGAATTTCCAACAAGAAAGTTTGAGTAGGTACCAGGTGACTCTACCTCACATGGGGGAACATGGGATGTTGCAGGAGAGGAGGCAGGGTGACAGATAGTCACCACCACCATGGTGTTAATGGAGGGACAGTGCAGCATAATGGTGGACATCACCAAACTAGTGATCGGAGCTCAGGGGCTAAGGAAGACAGTTTGTTCTCAGTTTGAAGTAGTGGGTAGAAACATGTGGGGGTTCAGTCAGGAGGACGATCCAAGGAATGCAAGGTAGAAAGGGACATGGGGCTTTTGGGTAGGAGAGGGACGCCTGACCACCAGGATGAGCCCAATATTCACAATGTCCAATGTGATGTGCATTGCCTTCTCTAATCTTTCTATTGCCAATTGTAGCCTATGAATGGAAAATTGCAGCTAGCGTGCCTGAAGTGGGCAGAGTCACTGTCTACTTAGAGTCATAGAGATTTACAACAAGGAGACAGACCATTTGGTCCATCTCATCCACGCTGACCAGATATCCTAAACAAACCTAGTCCCATTTGCCAGCATCTAGCCCATATCCCTCTAAACCCTTCCTATTCATATTACCATTCAAATGTCTTTTAAATGTTGTAATTGTACCAGCCTCCACCACTTCCTCTGGCAGCTCATTCCATACACACACCACCCTCTGCATGAAAAGGTTGCCCCTTAGATGTCTTTTACGTCTTTTCACTGTCATGTTAAACCTATACTTTCTAGTTTTGGACTCCCCACCCTGAGGAAAAGACATTGACTACTTACCCTATCCATGCCTCTCATGATTTTATCAACCCCGATAAGGTCATCCCTCAGCCTCCTCACTCTAGGGAAAATAGCCCCAGCCTAATCAGCCTCTCCCTATAGCTCAAACCTTTCAACTCCAATAACATCCTTGTAAATCTTTTCTGAACTCTTTGAAGTTTCACAACATCCTTCCTATTGCAGGGAGACCTGAATTACATGCAGTATTCCAAAAGTGGCCTAACCAATGTCCTATACAGCCACAACACGGCTTTCCAACTCCTGTACTCAATGCTTTGACCAATTGCTGGCCAAAGATGCAGGTTTCAGTTCTGTGAAACAGGTCCTTCAAGGGGCATTTGCATTAATAATACACCTGAAGAATGCAGATTCACATCATTTGCAATCATATCATTGTGCATGTGAAATACAGGCAGTGTCCCAGTGTGTGAGGTCCGCTGCTTGTCATAAACAATGTCGACCGTGTCATTGGTCCTTGCAGTTTGTAGATGGACACTTCTGTGAGGCAGAAGTAATCAATGACAGTCTTAAAAGGGGCACCTCTGGGCCACAATGCGCATAGAACTAATGTCAGACATTATAGTGTACACAGTAGTGTGGAACTGACGCTCTCTACACCTGAACTGTAAGTATAATTTATGATTAGATTAGATTCCCTACAGTGTGGAAACTGGCCCTTTGGCACAACCAGTCCACACCGACCCTCTGAAAAGTAACCCACCCAGACCCACTTCCTTCTGACTAATGCCCCTATCACTATGGGCAATTTAGCAGGGCCAATTCACCTGACCTGCATATAGAGTCATAGAGTCATAGAGATGTACAGCATGGAAACAGACCCTTCAGTCCAAACCGTCCATGCCGACCAGATATCCCAACCCAATCTAGTCCCACCTGCCAGGACCCGGCCCATATCCCTCCAAACCCTTCCTATTCATATACCCATCCATCTTTGGACTGTGGGAGGAAACCGGAGCACCTAGAGGAAACCCACGCAGAAATGGGGAGAATGTGCAGATTCCACACAGACAGTTGCCCGAGGCTGGGATTGAACCTAGGTCCCTGGTGTCATGAGGCAGTCGTGCTAATCACTGAGCCACTGTGCCATCATGCCAGCTATATGTCATAAGAAGCGGTGGATCGTGGTTGCTATGGAAACACATTAACAGTAAAGGACAATTCCAGCTTGCCAGCATTTGACTGGGTCACAGCCAAGATTCAACGATACTACTAGCACTAGGGATGTGAATGCCCTGACAGTACCAAATTCTTGGTAGTGGTAGCATCAGGCTAACATCAGATGAGAGGAGCTCCATCAATGTGTGGTAGGTAGTTCATGAGGCAGTTTTGCAAGAATAGTGTGAAAAAAACTCATCAGCCCTCATGAAGAGAAACCCTCCATGAAACTTGATGAAAAGGATACCAAGCCAAAGTATGATACTATTCAAACATGGTAAGGTCCCTCAGTGAAAGATGAGGAGCTATTCTTTAACCTTACATTGAGGTTGCTTGGAACAATGTTGGTGACAGAGGGCAAAGAGGCCAGAAGGAGAGCGAGATGGAGAATAAAAATGGCAGGCAACTGGAAACTCAAATCATCTATACAGTCCGAACTGAGATGCTCAGAGAAGCAACAACTCAATCAAAGTGGTTTCCCTTGCACCCAATGTAAAGAAGAATACAATTACTAGTTTAAAATAAACTTGGTCTAAAAAAAAATCACACAACACCAGATTATAGTCCAACTGGTTTATGTGGAAGCACTAGCTTTCGGAGCGTTGCTGCTTCATCAGGTAGTTGACAATCTGATGAAGGTGCAGAGCTCCAAAAGCTAGTGCTTCCAAATAAATCTGCTGGACTATAACCTGGTGTTGTGTGATTTTTAACTTTATACACCCCAATCCAACTCCGGCGTCTCCAAATCACAAAATGAACTTGGATATTCTGGGTGGATCTTGATTCAAACAATTCATTTTCTACATTTTGAACAATAATGAGATACTTGAGAGCATTTCAAAAAATCATTTTATACCCCACAACATAAAAAAATTGGCATTACAGTTTGGAAGGAAATAAAAGGTTCCCTCATTCCAACCAATGCTTCAAAACAAAACATGTCATATCTCCAGTCGATTCTGAGTGATAAAGGCTCACAACAAATACAACACAGTGAAACATTTTCAAAAACCAACATTTGATGTATGTAAAATTACTGGCTGCTTTGCCTGCAGTCTCACTGACTGTGTTCGCTATAGTTATATGTACTCACCAGGCAGCTGAGGTGCATCGTACTGAACTGTGTGATCAACTTGATGCTCCACTGGATGAGCTTGATTAACAGCGACACTACAAAACAGACATTAATGCAAGTCAACATTTAATCCTGTAATAATGTGTAATGTATTTAAAACAGTAGAGAATCAAATGTGGCACTCAAATAAAAAAACAAATGCCCATTTGCTTTGCAGTTAAACAGTGAGTATAATTAAGTTGCATGTGACATCACTAAGAGAAGACAACAGAGTTGTTATGAGAACAAAAACCTCCCCAAGCATGTTCAAATTGTAACAGAGAAGTTTCAGCAAGATGTTTTTTGAACTCAGCAGCAGATATTTTCCCTCAACTGTCATCCCTTTTTTAAAAAAATGATATCAGACAATAGTTTACAATATCAGCATTAAACATGTAGAACTAAATTACAGTGACACAAATCAACATTACAATGTTAAAAATCACACAACACCAGGTTATACTCCAACAGGTTTAATTAGAAGCACACTAGCTTTTGGAGTGACGCTCCTGCATCAGGTGATTGTCCTTCCTGATGAAGGAGCGTCGCTCCGAAAGCTAGTGTGCTTCCAATTAAACCTGTTGGAGTATAACCTGGTGTTGTGTGATTTTTAACTTTGTACACCCCAGTCCAACACCGGCATCTCCAAATCATAACATTACAGGTATGCACCAGCATCTGTGTTGCAAAGTTAAATACAACCTAACTATTAACACAAGGTGACAAGAAAGGTTCAAAATTGAATTCTCATTCTACAGTGCATCATCAATCTTGCTTGGATTGGTTTTTAAGAAGAACTGCAATTGCTAGCGAGAAAAGGAGTTATTTGGACCCCAATTGCAAAATGAGAGGATGTTGTTGCCAAGGAAAAGCAGGGCTGATTTTAGTGATGTTGCCAACACACTTGCTCACAAATAAAGAGTGGTCATTTGGTCAGGACACCAGAGGGCAGTATTATCTCAGGAAATTTACTCAAGCGGCGCGTGGAATAGCAAGGTTTCATTTTCTAAAATAGAATGGCCTGGGCCTACAGTACAAAATCACAGTATAATCAAAAGTGATTAATTACTGGTTTCCACAATATATATGGAGTTTCAAACAGAAACCATCTGTCGAAATTTTATGACAGGCTTTTGGACATGTGAACATCTTGACCACTAAATAATGCATGTTATAAGATTTAGTTCCTGCTGGTTTTCTAGAGACTTTACTGCTGATGACGGTGAGTTGCTGGTGCTGTTTTAGAATAACAGAATACCATGTAAAATATACCACCCAATTATTAAAAACCCTGTTTCGGATCTGCATTTCCTAACATCTTAAGTTTTTTTTTGTTGTCGCGATTTTCTGCTAACATTTACCATTGTGAGTCGCTACACCAAACTTTCAACAGGTTTCATTGTAAGAGGAGAACCTGAGCGACAGGCGTGACAGAAATAGGTACAGTGGGGTGAGAAATGAATGGGAAGTGGAGAGGAGATGCAAACAAAAGGCAAAACGTTTTATAATACAGATTCATGGGCTGAAGCTGAGATGCTCATATCCACTGTAACACCTGCCCATTCCGTGTACTCACTCATTGCTGTTCACGTTCTTCCTGCTGTCACCTACAGTGCCGCTCTCTGCCTGATCCTCTGCTGCTCTCTTCCCCCCAGACTCAGAATCAGAATCAGACAGGAACCTCTTCCTTTTACTTTTCTCCATCTCCCGCAACACAAACTGTCGTGTTACCAATTCTAACGGCAGCTCCTTGAGCACAAGTTACACCAAACAACCTCGAAACGCGTTTGTTGACAGCGGGCCCGATGGGAGAGAGAGCTGCCCTGATTGAAGTCCGCTCCAAGTGGAATCAGCAAAAGACTAACTTTAAGAGTCTGCTTATGGGTGGGGATTTAGCGGCAAGCGCTGTTTGTACCACTGTTCAAACCTTTTGTCACTTTCTGACCTTTGCACGGTACTAAGACCCAAGCTCTGCAGTTACAGCCAAACTCAGTGATCTCAGTCACTCGCTCCTCTGCTGTTTCCGCAGCCAGCCCCTGACCAAGGGGATTTAAATAACAACGTGCATGGGCAGGGATGATCTCGCAAACACACCAGAATCGGCAGCAACTTACACTAGTCGCTGGGTCAAAATCCAGGATACTGTTATTTTCGAGACAGTACACTTCTTTTACAAAAAAAATAACTTTTTTGTTGATTGTTAGTCATGAGTTGAGAAAGCATTGGGCGGGGGCAAAAAGGCTTGGACTCACGCAGAGGGTGGTACTTGTATGGAATGAGCTGCCAGAGGATGTGGTGGAGGCTGGTACAATTGCAACATTTAAGAGGCATTTGGATGGGTATATGAATAGGAAGGGTTTAGAGGGATATGGGCCGGGTGCTGGCAGGTGGGGCGAGATTGGGTTGGGATATCTGGTCAGCATGGACGGGTTGGACCGAAGGGTCTGTTTCAGTGCTATACAACTCTATGACTGATGGTGAAGAATCAGCTCATCATCTGATAAAGAAATTCTCCCATTTCTGTTCAGTGTTAGACACTTCAGATGATCAATGGGAGACATTTGGGGGAAAGAGTAGGTGAAGATGACAGACCTTGTGAGAAAATCTCCAGCTATATGTTTATTCAGAGTTGTAAGTTGCAAGTTTCTGAATTCGCCCTTTGGTGCTTACAAAGATAATTATTATGCATTCACTTTTTCAGCAGTTAAATTACCAATTTAACAAGTACAGTTTTCCCTTGTAGCAAGATTCAACATAGACTTCATTATCTAAATCTGGTAACTTACAGTTTATGGAATTTATACACTTTTCCAGATTATAAATTCACAAATACAGCACAGCTGTGCTCTGTTTCAGATTATTGTTGTTGGATCTTAGAGTCATAGAGTCATAGAGATGTACAGCTTGGAAACAGACCCTTCAGTCCAACCCGTCCATGCCAACCAGATATCCCAATCCAATCTAGTCCCACCTGCCACCACCTGGCCCATATCCCTCCAAACCCTTCCTATTCATATACCCATCCAAATGCCTCTTAAATGTTGCAATTGTACCAGCCTCCACCACATCCTCTGGCAGCTCATTCCATACATATACCATACTCTGTGTGAAAATGTTGCCCCGTAGGTCTCTTTTATATCTTTCCCCTCTCACCCTAAACCTATGCCTTCTAGTTCTGGATTCCCCCACCCCAGGGAAAAGACATTACCTATTTACCCTATCCATGCCCCTCATAATTTTGAAAACCTCTATAAGGTCACCCCTCAGCCTCCGACGCTCCAGGGAAAACAGCCCCAGCCTGTTCAGCCTCTCCCTATAGCTCAAATCCTCCAACCCTAGCAACATCCTTGTAAATCTTTTCTGAACCATTTCAAGTTTCACAACATCCTTCCGATAGGAAGGAGACCAGAATTGCATGCAATATTCCAACAGTGGCCTAACCAATGTCCTGTACAGCCGCAGCAAGACCTCCCAACTCCTGTACTCAATAGATTAGATTAGATTACTTACAGTGTGGAAACAGGCCCTTTGGCCCAACAAGTCAACACCGCCCCGCCGAAGCGCAACCCACCCATACCCCTATATTTACCCCTTACCCAACACTACGGGCAATTTAGCATGGCCAATTCACCTGAGCTGCACATCTTTGGACTGTGGGAGGAAACCGGAGCACCCGGAGGAAACCCACGCAGACACGGGGAGAATGTGCAAACTCCACACAGAGAGTCGCCTGATGCGGAAATTAAACCTGGGTCTCTGGCGCTGTGAGGCAGCAGTGCTAACCACTGTGCCACCGTGCCGCCCACTCTGCCAGTAAAGGAAAGCATACCAAACGCCTTCTTCACTGCGACTCCACTTTCATGGAGCTATGAACCTGCACTCCAAAGTCTCTTTGTTCAGCAACACTCCCTCGGACCTTACCATTAAGTATATAAGTCCTGCTAAGATTTGCTTTCCCAAAATGCAGCACCTCGCATTTATCTGAATTAAACTCCATCTACCACTTCTCAGCCCATTGACCCATCTGGTCAAGATCCTGTTGTAATCTGAGATAACCCTTCGATGTCCACTATATCTCCAATTTTGGTGTCATCTGCAAACTTACTAACTGTACCTGTTATGCTCACATCGAAATCACTCATGTAAATGACAAAAAGTAGAGGACCCAGCACTGGTCACACGCCTCCAGTCTGAAAAACAACCCTCCACCACCACCCTCTGTCTTCTACCTTTGAGCCAGTTCTGTATCCAAACAGCTAGTTCTCCCTGTATTCCGTGAGATCTAACCTTGCTCCTCAGTCTCCCATGGGGAACCTTGTCGACCACCTTACCGAAATTAATATAGATCACATCTACCGTTCTACTATTAATCCTCTTTATTACTTCCTCAAAAAACTCAATCTAGTTTGTGAGAAATGATTTCCCACGGACAAAACCATGTTGACTATCCCTAATCAGTCCTTGTCTTTCCAAATACATGTACATCCTGTCCCTCAGGATTCCCTCCAACAACTTGCCCACCACTGACATCAGGCTCACTGGTCTATAGTTCCCTGGCTTGTCCTTACCACCCTTCTTAAACAGTGGCATCACGTTAGCCAACCTCCAGTCTTCCGGCACCTCACCTGTGACTATCAATGATACAAATATCTCAGCCAGAGGCTCAGCAATCACTTCCCTAGCTTCCCACAGAGTTCTAGGGTACATCTTATCAGGTCCTGGGGATTTATCCACTTTTATGCGTTTCAAGATGTCCAGCATTTCCTCTGTGTAATATGGACATTTTGCAAGATGTCACCATCTATTTCCCTACTGTCTATATCGTCCATATCCTTTTGCACAGTAAATACTGATGCAAAATACTCATTTAGTATCTCCCCCATTTTCTGCGGCTCCACACAAAGGCCACCTTGCTGATCCTAGAGGGGCCCTATTTCTCTCCCTAGTTACACTTTTGTCCTTAATGTATTTGTAAAATCTCTTTGGATTCTCCTTATTTTATTTGCCAAAGCTATCTCACATCCCCTTTTTGCCCTCCTGATTTCCCTCTTAAGTCTACTCCTACTTCCTTTATACTCTTCTAAGGATTCACCTGATCTCTCCTGTCTATACCTTACATATGCTTCCTTCTTTTTCTTAACCAAACCCTCCCTCAATGCCATTAGGATGACAAATACTGCATCGCCAATGATACACATATCAATTCATTGCTTTACAATTCTAATTCCCAACACTTAATAGGTAGAGTAGCTGTTGATTTTATCACATGCTTTCAAACAAACTACAACTATTACAGCACTTGTTGAAAGACCTGCAAATTTGGGCAGATCCTAGGCATGAGATTTTTAGTCTTTAACTTCAGAGTTGGTTGTTTTGCATCTTTGCTTTGCTTATTTTTTAGAGAAGAATCACAATTATTACAGTACAGAAGGAGGCCTTATGGCCAATGGCTCTGGGACCATCTGACTTAGTACCAAATTCCTACCTTTTTCATGTAAACCTGTACATCGTTTCTGTTTAAATAATCGTACAATGTCCCTTTGAACGTGTCAACTGAAACAACCTACCTCCAAAAAATTTCTCGGCAGTGAATTACAGATATTCTAACTAAATCTTTTTCTCCCCTCACCTTTATTATTTAAGAAAACACTTTAAAACTGTACCCCCTTCTTGGTCCTGTTTTATGTAAACAGTGGCAGAGAAGTGGCAGATGGAGTTTAATTCAGATAAATGCGAGATGCTGCATTTTGGGGAAAGTAAATCTTAGCAGGATTTATACACTTAAAGGGAAAGTTCTAGACCACTGATGGAATATTGCATGCAATTCTGGTCTCCTTCCTATCAGAAGGATGTTGTGAAACTTGAAAGGATTCAGAAAAGATTTACAAGGATGTTGCCAGGGTTGGAGGATTTGAGTTGAATGGCTAGGGTTGTTTTCCCAGAACGTTGGAGGCTGAAGGGTGACCTTAAAGAGGTTTATAAAATCATGAGGGCATGGATAGGGTGAATAGACAAAGTCTTTTCTCTGGGGTGGGGGTGTCCAGAACTAGAGGGCATAGGTTTATGGTGAGAGGGGAAACTAGAAAAGGGACCTAAGGGGCAACATTTTCACAGAGGGTGGTGCACGTATGAAATGAGCTGCCAGAGGAAGTGATGGAAGCTAATACGATTGCAACGTTTAAAAGGCATTTGGATGGGTATATGAATAGGAAGGGTTTGGAGGGATATGGGCCGGGTGCTGGCAGGTGTGACTAGATTGGGTTGGGATATATGGTCAGCATGGATGAGTTGGACCGAAGGTTCTGTTTCCGTGCTGGACATCTCTTTGACTCTATGACTAATTGCTGGAAAAGCTTAGCAACCTGGCAGCATCTGTGGAGAGAAATCAGAGTTAATGTCAGAGTTAAATCTGAGAACTGAGGTTCTGATGAAGGGTCACTTGGCCCAAGACATTAACTCTGGTTTCTCTCCTTAAATGCTACCAGAACTTTTCCATCAATTTCTGTCTTTGTTTCTGATTTCCAGCATCCACAGTTCTTTCAGAGTTTTCTTTTACATCCAATCAAGAAGTTTTAAAAAGTTGTCAGCACTGTAATGTTCTGTAAATATTGCAGTAATGTGCATTCTCAAAGACACCACTAAAAACAATGAGATTAATGACCTGATAACGTATGGCTAGTGGTATCGATAGAGATCAATGATGGCCAGGACAGAGAGAGAACTATCCTGACTTTCCTCATTAGCTGTTCTTTGTTCTGTTATAGGATATCAGCTGGACCAGCATTTAGTCCCCTGGAAAAGATAGTGGTGAGGCAGAAAGATAAAGCACTTCCGTCCCGGGGTATAGGTACACTGACAGTGCTGTTAGGAAAGGAGTTGCATGATTTTGACACACTGGTAATGAAGAAACAGCAATATAGTTGCGAGCCAGGGTGTGGTTTGAAGGAGCACTTACAGATGGAGATGATCTCAGGTACCTGTTGATCTTGTCCTTCTCGATAGTGGTATTTGTAGGTTTGGATGGTACTGTCTAAGAAGCTTCAGTAAGTTGTTGCAGTGCATCTTGTAGATGGTGCGCACAGCTGCTACAGTGTACAAGTGGAGGAAGTGAATGTTTTTAAGGTGATGGATGTGATGCCAATCCAGGCAGGTTGCTTTGAATTGGATTGTATCAAGCTTCTTTAGTGTAATTGGAGCAGCATTCATTCAGGGAGTGGGAAGCATTGCATTACACTCCCAACTTATGCCTTGTGGATGATGGAAAAGTGAATTGCCACAAAATTCCCAACCTGCTTTTGCATCTACAGCAATTATATGGGTGGATCGTTGGTCAATGATAATCCTCAGAATGCTGATATGATCACTTTAATAATGGTAACGCCATTTAATGCATGAGGAACAGTTAACTTCTCTCTTGTTAGAGATGGTCATTGCCTAGCACTCGGGTGATACAAATGGTTACTTGCCACTTATCAGCTAAAGCTTGAATGTTGTCCAGGTCTTGCTGCACATGGACATGGACCACTTCAGTACCTGAAGAGTGCCAAATGGTGCAGAACATTATGTAACTTTCAGCGAACATCCACACTTCTCACGTTATGATGAAAGGAAGGACTTTGATGAGCAGATGAATGTGTTTCAACCTGGAACAGTACCCTGAGGAACCTCTCCAGTATTTGATGGAATTGTAATGATTGCTCTGGCTGCTGGAGGTCAATCTATATTTGTGCTACAAATATAGCTGAGCAGCCCTTACAGACCAGCACTATCAACAACCCCTTCCATTATTTAATTGAGAATAGACTAATGGGTCAGCAATTGGGCAAGTTGAATTTGATCTGCCTTGTGGGTATTGGATACACCCAGGCAAGTTTCCACTATTGTGCAGATGCCAGTGTTGTCATTGTACTGGAACAGGTAGTTAGAGGTACAGTTAATTCTGCAGCACGTGTTTTTAGGACTAATTCCAAAATGTTATTTGGGCACATAGCTTTGCAATATCAAGTACCTTGAGCCATTTCTTGATATCACATTGAGTGAATTGAATTGGCTGAAGACTGGCATCTATGAAGCTGGGCATCTTAGAATGAGGCTGACGGATTGTCCACTCAGCCCTTCTGGCTGAAGATGATGCAAAAGCTTCACATTTGTCTTTTGCACTGGTGTGGCTCCCCCACGATTAGGAATGGGGTACATGCAGAGCCAACTCTGACTGTTGTTTTTTTTTAGTTGTCCACCACCATTCAAGACTGATCTGTTAGTTGTAGGATCACTTAGCTCTGTCTATCACATGCTATTTCCACAGTTTGCCTTGCAAGTAGCTCTATCAGGATGACACCTCATGTGCCTGGTGCTGTTCTTGGCATATTCTCCTGCACTCTCCATTGAATTAGGGTTGATCTCCCAGCTTGATGGCACCTGTAGGGTGAGGAATATATTGGGCCATAAGATTACAAATTATGTTTGAAAATAATTTTGTTTCTGCTAATGGCCCAGAGTGCCTCATGGGTGCCAGGTTTAAGTAGCTAGACTGTTCTAAGCCCATGCCATTGA